>NC_047533.1:41453944-42653944 GCF_012275295.1 Melopsittacus undulatus
CTATAGCACACATAGCACTCAGGATCCCATGTACGCCCCTATAGCACAGATAGCACCCATACCCCCATTTACTCCCCTATAGCACCCAGACCCCAATTAACCCCCCTATAGCACCCATATCTCCCACACCCCCATTTACACACACACTCCAGCACCCATAGAACCCAGACCCTCATTTACCCCCTATAACTCTCATGGCACCCTGACTCCCCTTTTATCCCGCTATAACGGTCATAGCACCCAGACCCCCCTTTACCCCCTATAACGCTCATAGAACCCAGACCCCCCTTTACCTCCTATAACGCTCATAGTACCCAGACCCCCCATTTACCCCCTATAACGCTCATGGAACCCTATCCCCCCCTTAACCCCCTATAACGCTCATAGCACCCAGACCCCCCCTTTACCCCCCTATAACGCTCATAGAACCCAGACCCCCCCTTTACCCCCCTATAACACTCATAGAACCCAGACCCCCCCCTTTGCCCCCCTATAACGCTCATGGCACCCAGAACCCCTTTACCCCCTATAACACTCATAGAACCCAGACGCCCCATTTACCCCCTATAATGCTCATGGCACCCTGATCCCCCCTTTACCCCCCTATAACGTAATAGCACCCAGACCCCCTTTACCCCCTATAATGCTCATAGAACCCAGAACTTCCCTTTACCCCCTATAACACTCATGGCACCCAGAACCCCTTTACCCCCCTATAATGCTCATGGCACTCAGACACCCCTTTACCCCCCTATAATGCTCATAGCACCCAGAATCCTTTTACCCCCCTATAACACCCATAACACCCAGACCCCCCCCCTTACCCCCCTCTAATGCTCATGGCACCCAGACACCCCTTTTACGCCCTATATTGCTCAAGGCACCCAGACCTCCCCTTTCCCCCCCTATAACGCTCATAGCACCCAGACCCACCTTTACACCCCTGTAGCGCCCTTAGCACCCAGACCCCCCCTTTACCCCCCTATAATGCTCATGGCACCATGACCCCCCCTTTATCCCCCTATAAAGCCCATAGCACCAAGAACCCCCTTTACCCCCCTATAACGCTTATAGCACCCAGACCCACCTTTACACCCCTATAGCGCCCTTAGCACCCAGACCCCCATTTCCCCCCCTTTAATGCCCACAGCACCCTGGGTAATCAATGGCAGTCAATGGGATTGGGGGTCAATGGGATTCAATGATGTCAGTGGAAGTCAATGAGAGTCAAGGGGAGTCTATGGGGTCAATGGGGGTCAATGGAGGTCAATGGAAATCAGTGGGAGTCAATGGGAGTCAGTGGGAGCCAATGGGGTCAATGGCAGTCAAGGAGAGTCAATGGGAGTCAGTGGGGTCAATGGGAGTCATTGGAATTCAGTGGGAGACAATGGGGGTCAATGGGAGTCAATGGAATTCAATGGGAATCAATGTGGGTCAATGGGAGTCAATAGAACTCAATGGGAGTCAGTGGGATTCAATGGGAGTCAGTGGGGTCAATGGGAGTCAATGAGAATCAATGGGAGTCAAGCAACTTAGCCTAGCCCAGCCCAGTTCAGCCCAGTTCAGACCTGCCCAGACCAATTTAGCAGATTTCAGGGGGGTTTAGCCCAATTCACAGCAGTCCAGCACACCCTAGCCCTCTTGAGCCCAGTTTAGCCCACTTTAGCCCAGCCCAGGATACTTTAGACCAGTTCAGCCTACTTTAGCCCCATTCACATCTGTCCACACCACTTTAGCACTGTTAAGCCCCATTAGCCCAGTCCAGCCCACTTTAGCCCAACGCAGCCCAGCCCACTCCAGTTCAGCCCACTTTAGCCCTTCCCAGCCCAACGTAGCACAGTTTAGGCCAGCTCAGTCCAGACCAGTTCAGCCCAGTCCATCTTATGCCAGCCCAATTTAGCCCACTTTACAGTCAGCCCACTCCAGCTCAGCCCAGACAAGGGGAGCCCAATGAGGCCCAGTTTAGCACCATTCAGCTCAGTTTAGCTCAGCCCAGCCCAGCCAGGACCTGATCAGCCAACACAAGCCCAGTTTACCCCAGCTGAGTCCAGTACAGCAAATTTTACTCCAATTCAGCCCAGGCCAGCCCCATTCAGACAAGCTCAGATCTCTCCAATTCAGTCAATGGGAGTCAATGGGAGTCAACGGGGTCAATGGGAGTCAATGGAAGTCAATGGGACTCAAAGGGAGTCAATGAGCTCAATGGGTTCAATGGGAGTCAATGGGAGTCTATGCTGGTCAATGGGGGTCAATGGGAGTCAATGAGAGTAAGTGGGAGTCAATGAGGACCAATGGGGTTCAGTTGGACTCAATGGTGCTCAATGGGAGTCGATGGGGGTCAAAGGGAGACAGCGGGATTCAATAGGACTCAATGGGGTCAATGGGAGTCAATAGGAGTAAATGAGAGTCAATGGGAGTCAATGGAGTCAATGAAAATCAGTGGGAGTCAAAGGCAGTCAATGAGTGTCCACAGGAGTCAATGGGAGTCGATGGCAGTCAATGAGAGTCAATGGGAGTCAATGGCAGTCAATGGGACTCACTGGGACTCAATGGGAGTCAGTGGGAGTCAAAAGGAGTAAATGGGAGCCAATGTGGTCAATGTGAGTCAGTGGGAGTCAATGGGATTCAATGGGTTCAATGGGAGTCAGTGGGATTCAACGGGGTCAGTGGGAGTCAATAAGGGTCAATGGCAGACAATAGGAGTCAACGGGGGTCGATGGTAGTCAATGGGAATCAGTGGGAGTCAATGGGAGTCAATAGAAGTCAATGGGAGTCCATGAGATTCAATGGGAGTCAATGGGGGTCAATGGGGTTCAATGGGAGTCAATGGCATTCAATGGTTGTCAATGGGAGTCAATGCGATTCAATGGGTGTCAATGGTTGTCAATGGGATTCAATGCGATTCAATGGGTGTCAATGGTTGTCAATGGGAGACAGAGTCATTGGAGATCAATGGGAGTCAATGGGTTTCAGTGGGAGTCAGAGGGAGTCAATGGCAGTCAATGGGGCCTATGGGATTCAGTGGGAGTCCAAGGGAGTCAATAGATTCAATGGGAGTCAATTTGGTGGCCTTCTATGACAGGGCTACAAAAGTGATGGACAGGGGTGGAGCAGTTGACGTCATCTACCTGGACTTGTGCAAAGCGTTTGACACTGTCCCACATGACATCCTTGTCTCTAAATTGGAGTGTCATCAATTTGATAGGTGGAGCACTTGGTGGATAAAGAACTGGCTGGATGGTCGCACTCAAAGAGTTGTGGTCAACGATTCAATGTCCGGCTGGAGACCAGTAACTAGTGGTGTCCCTCGGGGGTCGGTGTTGGGACCGGTCTTGTTTAATATCTTTGTCGTTGACATGGACAATGGAATTGAGTGCACCCTCAGCAAGTTTGCCAATGACACCAAGCTGTGTGGTTCGGTTGATCCACTGGAGGGAGGGAATGCCATTCAGAGGGACCTTGACACACTTGTGAGGTGGGCTGATGCCAACCTCATGAAGTTTAACCATGCCAAGTGCAAGGTCCTACACCTGGGTGGGAGCAATCCCAGGCACAGCTACAGGTTGGGCAGAGAAGAGATTCAGAGCAGCCTAACCAGGCTAGGCTAGCCTAGGCTAACTCAGGCTAACCCAGGCTAAACAAAGCTAGGCTAGGCTAGGCTAATCCAGGTTAACAAAGGCTAGGCAAGGCTAGGATATGGTAACCCAGGCTAGGCTAGGATATGGTAACCCAGGCAAGGCTAGGCTAACCCAACTCAGGCTAGGCTAAAATAACCCTGGGTACCCTAGGCTAGGCTAACCCAGGCTAACCAAGGCTAGGTCAGGTCAGGCTAATACAGGTTAACCCAGGCTAGACTAGGCTAATCTAGGTTAACCTATGCTAGGCTATGATAGGGTAGGCTAACCCCGTCTAATCCAGGCTAGTCTAACCCAGGCTAACTGAGGATAGGCTAATCCAGGTTAACCAAGACTAACTCGAGTTAAGGAGGCTAGGATAATCTCACCCGTCTAATCTCGCCTGTCTAATCTCATCTGAGCTAATCTGACCCGGGATGATCCAAACTGGGTCACCCGAGCTAATCTGACCCGTGCTAATATGACCCGTGCTAATCTGACCCGGGATAATTGGACCCGTGCTATTCCGACCCGTGCTAATCTGACCCGGGATAACCTACCCCGTGCTAATCCGACCCGGGATAATCTGACCCGTGCTAATATGACCCGGGATAATCTGACCTGTGCTTATCCAACCCGTGCTAATCTGAACTGGGATAATTCGACCCGTGCTACTCCGACCCGAGCTAATATGACCCGGGATAATCTGACCCCTGATAATCTGACCCCCGGGATAATCTGACCCTGGATGATATGAGCCAGGCTGGTATGACCAGGGGCAAATCTGACCCGGGACAGATCTGACTCGGGTCAGTCTCCCCCGGGTCAATCTCACCCAGGTCTAATCTCACACAGCTTAATCTCACCCTGGATGGAGGCTATGCTATGCTATGCTTCCCCAGGCTAGGCCAAACCAGCTGGCCATGGTAAACTAACTCAGGGTATGCTAGGCTAGGCCAGGCTAACCCAGGATAGGCTAAACCGAGCTAACCCAGGATAGGATGGGCTAGGCTAGGCTCACCCAGACTAAACAAGGCTACGCTAACCCAGGCTAGGCTGGGCTAGGCTGTGCTGGGCTACACCCAGGCTATGCAAGGCAAAACCTGTAAGAGATCAATGGTGAATTTTTAAGTCCTTTTGATAAAATCCTAAGCCAACTACTACAGCTTTAATAAGCAAAGTCATAAATACTGCTGGTTTACAAATTATGCATTCAATTTTAACAGCTCTGCCTCAAAGATGTCTGACAAAACAAAGCTTTTGCTCTATGATCAAGCAAATTGGCATACAAACACTGTTCCCCCGATGTTTGCATGCGTGGATACTATTACATTGTGTGAGTGATTGGAGTATTTGTCATGGGGAGAAAGGAAACTGTAATGCAACTAAAAGGGTAAAAGGGGCAAAACATTCATTATTGATGGTTACTACTGAGCCTTTAAGTGGGGGAATAGCAGCATTACCCAGCCTAACAGGCAGGATGCAACTGAAACAGTTCACTCCTTTCTTTTTCCATTTGAGCAGTTCCCTGGGTTCAGGGATGCTCTTTCAATCCTCCCCAACACACGGCTCTCTCTTTGCAGTTCTCTTTCCTACACCTGCAGCAAAGCCATCATTTTGCAGGACCTATAAACTTCAGACCACTACAGCCCAGTTTAGCCCACTTCAGACTATCCTGCCTCACTTCACAACAGTTAAGCTGGGTTTAGCACAGTTATGTCTGGTTTAGCCCAGCTCACAGCAATATAGCCCAGCACAGCTCAATTTGGACCAGTTTAGACCAGTTCAGCACAGGTCAGCCCAGTTTAGCCGAGTTTCTCTCACTTCAGACACTTCTCCCCACTTCAGCCCAGCCCACTTCAGCCCTGTCCAGCTCATGCCAGCTCACCACAGCCCATTTAGCCCACTTTAGCCCAGCACAGCCAACTTTAGCACAGTACCTTCCACTTTAGCCCAGTTTAGCCCAGTTCAGACTATCCTGCCTCACTTCACAACAGTTAAGGTGGGTTTAGCACAGTTACATCTGGTTTAGCCCAGTTCACACCAATATAGCCCAGCACAGTTTGCACCAATGTAGACCAGTTTAGCCATACTCATGCCACCTAGGTGGCGCTATCCGGAGACCTACTTCTGCCACGTAGGGGGCGCACTACTCCGCCCACCTAGGGGGCGCTGTCCTCCCCCCACGTAGGGGCCGCTCTTCTGCCAGGTAGGGGGCGCTCTCCTCCTGCCACCTAGGGCGCGCCCTACTGTTGCCACCTAGGGGGTGCAATCCTCCTGTCAGCTAGGGGGCGCCCAACTCTTGCCACCTGGGGGGCGCTACCCTACTCCTGCCACATAGGGAGTGCTATCTTCCACCCACCTAGGGGGCGCTCTTCCCTTGTCACCTAGGTGGTGCCATACCCTTGTCACCTAGAGGGCACCCTACTCTTGCCACATAGGGGGCCCACTACTCCTTCCACCTAGGGGGCGGTCTCCTCCTGCCACCTAGGGTTCACCCAACTCTTGAAACCTAGGGGGCGCCCTTCCCTTGCCACCTAGGGGGCGCTCTCCTCCTGGCACCTAGGGGGCGCCTTGTCCTGCCAAATAGGGGGCGCTATACTCATGCCACATAGGTGGCGCTCTCATGAGACCTATGGGGTGCTCTCCTCCTGCTACCTAGGGGGCGTCTTCTCCTGCCTTGTAGCAGGCGCCATACTTATGCCACCTAGGTGGTGCTCCCTCGTGACCTAGGCAGCGCCCAACACTTGCCACCTAGAGGACAGCCTTTCCTTGTCACCTAGGGGGCGCCCTAGTCTTGCCACCTAGGGGAGCATTCTCCTGCCACATATGGGGCGCCATATTCATGCCACCTAGGTGGCACTCTTCTGAGACCTAGGGGACGCCCTACTTCTGCCACCTAGGGGGCTCCCAACTCCTGCTGCCTAGGGGGCGCTATCCTCCACCCACCTAGATGGCGCTGTGCTCCTCCCACCTAGGGGGCACTCTCCTCCTGCCACCTAGGGCGTGCCCTACTGCTGCCACCTAGGGGGCGCAATCCTCCTGTAAGCTAGGGGGTGCCCAACACTTGCCACCTTGGGGGCGCCCTTCCCTTGTCACCTAAGGGGCGCTCTCCTCCTGCCATCTAGGGGGCGCCTTCTCCTGCCACATAGGGGGCGCACTACTCCGCCAACCTGGGGGGCGCTGTCTTCCTGACACTTAGGGGGCGCTATCCTCCTCCCACCTAGGGCGCGGCTTCATCTGCTACCTAGGGGGCGCACTACTCCTCCAACCCCTAGGGGGCGCTCTTCTCTCACCCTAACCCTAACCCTAATCCTGCCACCTAGGGGGCATTGTCCTCCTGCCACCTAGGGGGCGCTAGGGTCAGGGCCGGCGCTGGCGACACGGTCGGTGCTAGGGTCGGGGCCGGCGCTAGGGTTGGGGTCGGCGCTAGGGACTGGGCCGGCGCTAGCAACATGGTCGGTGCTAGGGTCGGGGCCGGCGCTAGCGACACGGTCGGTGCTAAGGTCGGGGCCGGCGCCAGCGACACGGTCGGCGATAGAGCGGCGCTAGGGTCGGGGCCGGCGCTAGCGACACGGTCGGCGCTAGGGTTAGGGTCGGGGCCGGCATTAGCTAGGGTTGGGGTCGGCGCCAGGGCTGCGGCCGGCGCTAGGGTTTGGGTCGGATCAGAGAGTCTCACTTATTAACAGCACATGCAATTAGCAGAGCACGAGTCAACTCAGCGCACCTCAGTTCTCTGGTCCAGGAGAGTATAGCCCATACCCATAGATGGTCATACCAAAGCACTGTGTCGTGAACCAGCTGCCAAACTGAGACTGTCGTCATATCCTGGGCTGGTTTCATGCCAGCAGGAGTCAGCCTGCTAAGCTCTCTGCTGCAAATACCTGATGCAGCGGGAAACAAAGGACTTCTTTGTCTGCTGTTCTCGGAATAAAATTGCAATATTGTAATAGTATATCACTTAATCTAAATAATCAGTTTAATTGCTGCTTTGTGTGCTGTTTCTGCTAATGTGACTTGGAATTATATTAAATTTATATGGAGTGATGTTTGCAAAAAGTGTATAACAAATGTTCTTTACTTTAATATGGTAAGAATTGAATAGTAGGCAGGAGAGGTTTCTTGAAATTAAAATTCACTTTTCAGATTTAACTGACTTGGTCAGAATTTTCCCAACTCTTTTTTTTTTTTTTTTTTTTTTTTTTAGTGACTCTAGCAATAGTGATATATAAATATTTTATTTAGTCAAAAAAAGTAATTTTATAATAAATGAACTATCAGGTAAGAAAGATGAACTAAATGCTAATTAAAAGAAAGTGTTTTGTTTTCATTAAGAATCTAAGCTTAAAAAAATGTAGTCAAAAATACTAAAAACCTTATTTGTTTTGATTTTATTCTTCTTTCTCTTTTAGCAAGAGTTACAAAACCTTTCTGTTCATATATCTAAACCTCTGGATGGCTGTAGTTCAGCAGAGGTTCCTATTGATTCAGTTGACCTTTCCAAGAGGAGCTGATTATTTATGATAAACTATGCGTAAATCATGGGATCTAGGATATGCCAACAACTGAAAAACAGTAATTTTCCAACTGCAGTATTTAGCACTGCTGAAATATCCTCTCTCCACTGTAAATTACTTTGGTCCAACTTTTGTTTGCGTGTATGTGTCATCCTTATCGTGCTACATTAGCTATGGGCTTTCCATTAACCACCTGATAACCGCCCGTCCCTTGTACAGAGGTGAATTGCAAGCATAGCAGATTTTGTGTAGGGTTTCTGTTAATTTCTTTTCTCTATAGATGCATTGTTACATATTTCTCATTGGGAAATCTGTATTAGGGAAGCGGTTCTAGGTTGCTTCTTGGGCAAAAGTCGATAAGCTTTATGGTGGTACATAGAATCTCTTGGACTACATTAAACTGGGAGACAAAACCCAAAATTTTGCAATTCCATAAAGAAATCTTTCTGAATTTCTTTCAAGACACTCAGTGGTTGTGTGTTTTTTTTGTGCTTTTTCTTTTTTTTTTTGGTGGGTTTTTTTATTTTGTTTATGTGTTTGGGTTATTTGTTTGTGTGGGCTTTTCTTAACAATATGTATGTATAACTGAGACCATATTAAAAAATATACAGATCCTATCTGTGAGATTAGAAGATTATTAGAAGACATAAAGGGGAACTCCATCATTATATATTCCAAGGCAGTGCTAATTAGTTTTTAACTTTCATAAAAAGTACATTAATATAAAGTTATGGCCTGATTTTGCAGCGTAGGGACACTTTTAACTTAGGTCACATCAATAAGAGATGGTGTTCATCACTTCATAGAGAGGATGACTCAGTTCCCAGTGTTTTTCAGCAATACATTTGTATAAAACCGAAAATTTACATGAGTAAAAAAAAAAAAAATATACAAAGTAAGAAAAGATAAACATATGCTGACTTGGTCATTTGTTAGAATACTTCCTCCCCCTCCCCCCCAACTTCTCTGGATATGCAGTTGCATGGTCTTTATTATCTTTGCTTTTCCACACCAGGTGGCTGCTTACCTGATAGCATTGACCAGGAAGGTTATGTTTATTTTTCTGTGGCCATGCTAGTTATCCGTGGAGCACATCTTGCTTCGACAGAGGTTTCGTTTTGAAAACCACAGATAGAATGAAGTTAGGGTTGGTAATGACAAGCTGCATTTGGATTTCTTCTCTTCCCCCTTCTCTGTGTTCTCACAGTTGTCTAAGTTTGATTTTTTTTTTTCTCACAAAAGCTTTGAAGCTGAGAACACTTCACATCAAGGAACACTCTGTAAGCATTTAACCACTTGGAATGCACTTTTATAGATGCATATTCATACTCACAGGCACCTCCATATGCAATGCAAAAGATGTGTTCCTAGTACATAAAACCAACCTATGAGTTATTAAGTAGATTTATTGTCAACTTTTATGCTTACTGCATCACTAAATGATCAAGTAGGAAAAAGCCAAAAAGTTGAATTTTGTCTATAACTAGTGGTAACTGACTTTTACTAACTATTTTTTTTATAGTTCAGTTTGATCTGCTTATCTCAGTGGTGTGGAGAAGACATAAATCAGACAGAATTGGCTAGCAGTGAATCCTCCTACGGTGACAAAGTCAGTGGAGATAACATATCTGTTTCTTGCAGCCACAGCTCACAACCCCAGCATCATTCCTCTGATAGATCCACAATCCAGTACTGCCTGTCTACCAGGCAGTATGGGGTCTGCCAACCCCTAATGCTAAATTCTTCTGTTACAGCTGGCTGGGTATTAGGCTGTAGTGTGAAGATGGCCTTTCTAATATTCTTGTATGGTTGCACTGATGAAATATGTAAAGGACTAAAACATAGTTTCTCAATCCAGTTAAGGGGATCCTCCATGGTCTGCAGGTGGGTATCTGCTCCACAGTGGACCTGAAGTGTGAACAAAGCTCTGTTTGTGAGACCTGATTTATTTTAACGTATCTAATAATTTCCAGGAATAATTTGGAGTTGGGTAATGAATATTTGAATAATTTGAATACTCTGAATAATTTGGAGTTGGATACGCTTTCTGATTTTATCTTACAGGGCAAGATACACTTGTTCAGTTGACTCCTTTTTATAGAACATTATTACACCTGTCAACACTGTGATGTCTTATTTACAACTAACTCCAGTTCTGTGAAAGTTTAAAAGAGGTATTTGGGAAATTCTTATTTATGCCTAGTACTATCTGGATTCTGTAGATGTCTCTCTTTTGACTATTCTAATGGTGGCATTTTGCTGGTCAATGAATATGAAGGGAGAACTATGATATATCTACTTTTCTGGGTGCTTAAAAGTACATTACAAAATAAAGATACGATTTCACACACAGGATTATATACTCTCCTTCATTTACCGCTATTATCCTGGGAGTGGTAGGTAAAGTAATAGTTGACATAATACACTGTATAATTATCTCAGAATACTAAAGAAATCTGAAATTATGGGTATAACTCAGTCTTGTGGGTTTTAATATATATATGTAGGTGTCTCAAAAGGAAATATCTCTGTTATTTCCCCCAACTGGGATGGTTAAAATGTTTCTTCCCACATACTGAAAAAATGGTCTATAGCACTGTAATGCAAACATACTGTATTTGTCCTTAAGCAGTTTGGGACAGCTATGAATTTGGGATTCCTTGCTCTCCATTCAACCTACCGAGATTAATCTGCATGCTGAAATCAGTGAAGTCAAAATAGAAGCAGCACCCAATTATTTTGTACTGTAGTTTCCATTTCTTGCCTCCTTATATTGCGTGTGGTCTGTTGTAACCAAAATGCTTGTTTGAGACCTTCCTGGGTTGAAACTTTGCAGCCATAAGAAATTTTATTGGAATAGCTGGTGATCCAGATTGGCTCCAGCTGTTACTCTGCTGCTGAATCTGAATGGTAAAGTTATTTGGAGGTGGCTGCTTGCTTTTGTATCCATTGAGAAAATTCTATGTACTTGAGACAAAAATAAAGCTGATGATATTTTGATATAAAATTTACTACAGCCAAGAAAAATCTGTATCCATTTGTTCCAATTGATAGATAATCCTGTGTGAAGTCAGAATTTTGGAGCTATTACTGTAGAAAGTGGTTCAAATAGGCTAAAAGAGAAACGGTAGTAGAACACATAAAAGCCTGCATGCTGGATGAATAAACACCTTCAGATCTCTGTTGTGAAAAATAACTATCTGGAACTGAGGAAAACTTTTTTTTTTTCCTCTCAAAAGCATGTCCCAGTGTTACCTAATCTGAGGGAGGCAAATGGGTAATGACAATGTAAGAACACCTAGATTTCATGCAGCCAGATATTGAGTGTAGATGGCAATTAAAGAATATACTATAGTATGCAAAGCTACTAAATTCAAGTTACTCTGAGCTATCTGTATGCATCTTTTCAGTTTGAGAGTTATTACATTAAAAGTTTATAGTTTATATCATGTATGGTACCTAAAATTGCAAATGGTCAAATGAAAACTGAAAGGAATAATAAAGCTTTGTATTCCTATGTTATCAACATGCTATAATAAGCTGAAAGGTTACTTGAATAGACACTACTCTTCGCCTACAATACGTAATTTCCATTTTCAATTAGTTTACATTTCAGGCAATAGATGAAATTTAGTGTTGCATGTGTTTATTAGAGATCAATTTATCCTTGGGTTTGACTTCTGAGAGTAGAAAGTAAGAAATACTTGAAAAAAATTTTTATTCAGGACTCTCAAGTTTCCCAGTGCTTGCAGAACTTGTTTTCCCTGATCTTTACTTAGGGAATTAAATTAGCTTAAACAAATATGTTTTTTTCTCATTTGTCTGAAATTGGAGAATGGCCTTTGAATTATTTTTTTGAAGGAAAAGAGACAATTTGATCGTAATCAAAGGACCTATTTATTGAAAACTTGGTAAAATTTGGTAGAATTAATTCTGGCAAGTGCATTAAAGGAGAACCACATTGAAATAGAAGCAATTCTTGAAGAGCTCTATCCATTAATAAGCACTTTAAAAATTTTCCAAACAAAATGTTGTCATTTATAAACCTTCATAAATTCAATTTTGTCTTTATTAGAACATTCATGTTATTGATAGTAGGCTATTTTACTTTATAAGTTCCTAATTTTTTAATTATTGCAAGGGTTTAAGCCTGTCCTCATAACTCCTGTAAAAATCCCTATTTATGTGAACAATCATGTCACTGAATGTATTTTTCTTCCTAACTTCCAGGCCCTCTGATATATTTATTTATTTATCTAATGCTTATAGCAACCATACACATCCCGATCTTCCAGGGCACAATCTTCTTGACATTCCGTAACCCCTCAGTGAAGCATTTATACTCATAAGCTAACCATCCATTCTTGTACCTCAGAATGAATCTGAATTCAGTATATTCTCACAAGAGGGAGCCCTTGTCAGCACCAAATTCCGAAGTTCAGTAGACGATTTTGACAGCTGCATTACTTGCCTTTCAAGAGAAAAGGTAGGTTCTGTGCACGTTCAGTGAAAGTAGTTTCACACTAGAAAAGCACCTTCTAAGACAGGTTGTAGGAGAACTGGCTTTTTACATAGGAAAGAAGCCTAGAAACTAGGTGTGAACATTTAATAGGTTTGAATTGTGTTTTCTGAGTCATTACTTTTATACTCGTAACTGTGATTTTCCTGTTATTAATGAGATTTTATTGACGAATGCAGGTACAGCCCACGTTCTGGGAAATCACAGTAAAAGCCTTCATAAGAGATTTGTAACAGCCTTCTTTGTATGAGGATTACCTGTGTGTTAGTAACTTCTTATTGATCTTCATTTATTAAGTTAAAATGAGTGCAGAGGTCTGTGCAGTATGAGAGTAAGTTCAAAATGAAAAAAATTGTAGTAAATAGATCAGCTCGTTAGAAACTGGATTGCTTCATCCTACTTCTGCCTTTTATTCTTTTGGTGTACAAAAATATATCTTAGATAACGTCTTGTTTACATCTGGGAGTCAAGGTAGAGAAAACAGAGACATGAAACACCCATGGAAAATCCATGGTTTTCTATCAACATTCCATAAGTACAGATGCCTTGCATTTTTTTACAAGTTTTGAGACACATAATCCCCAGAAGATCCTAAAATAACATCTGCAAATGATTTTCATAATGCCTCAACATTTAATAATTTCTTTGAACCCTAGAAAATATCTCACGCATTCAGACTGGAACACTACCCTGAGAGCTGGGATTTTGATCTGTCAAGGTGACAGTTCTGGCTTACAAAAGATGTCTGGTCCACAAGGGTCCATGTTATGTTTGGAATTTACCTATTTGTAGAAGTGATGCATCAAAGAGAAAAGAGAAGGCGATGTGTTACATATTAAACCTGTTCTGAGCATATATTTCACTCAAGTTCAATAAAAATTCTTTGGAATTAGTTTTTGTTGAATATATACAAGGATGTAATAAAACTCTGACATTTGAGCTGCTTATACATTACTAAATCCAATGAGGCCTCAGGCAGTGAAAGGTGCGCATAGGCAATTAGACTATTATGGAATAATAGTTCTGAGGTTCAAAACATGTTACTCTGATCTGAACTGAAAGGGGAGGTAAGGGGAAAGAAATTGAATTGTGAGACGTTTTAGAATTTCAACAATGCCCTGCAACATCACATTTTTCTCTGGATAAGTCAAGCTAAGAAAATTATTATTGCTATCTGAAACAATAAGAAGGTTGACAGCCACAAAGAAAATATTTTCAACTGCATTTTTAGAGGAAAATATAATAGAATGAGTTACTGCATTATCTAGCAAAGGTAATATTTTTCACACCTGAATGAATCTTTTTGAAAGACTTTTTCCTTTGCTTTTTCTTTTTGATCTGCTGTGAATGCACTGAAGTGAATACAAAATGCATATTCAACATAAAGACAGAGAGGTAAGTTTCCTGACTCTTAGAAGAGGGATGAAAACAGAACCGCATGAAAGAGTGTGGTGGAGAACTAGCTCTTTTGTTAACACTGCCTAAGGAATAATTTAGTTTGGCACTTTATAATTTACAGAAAGAAAAACCTCAGATATTGATGTAATAACTCCTTTATTTCTTTAGCAGTTCAACATATTATTCCGTTTTCAAGGAATGCAGAAGATAGGATCAAACTGTGAGATGCTTCAATATTTTATTATCTTTTTAGTATCTTTTAAAAAATATGCACACTCCAGACTAATAGAAATGCCAAAACTTGCCTGTGATATTTTTTTTCCAGTGAAAATCAACTGCTTTGGAGTAGGAAAAATAGAAAAATAACTTTGCACTCAGATACGTACCTGCACCTATGACCAGTGATGGTCACACCTGAATCTGCAGGCAGAATTTTACACATCAGTGACTGTTGCCACAAATGACAGAGCTTTGGGTGAAGATGTGCAGCCCCTCCCATGCACGCTTTTTACTCCAAGGCCATGATCATCACTGATGTGAGTCAGTGACTTATGGTGCGAATGGCTGAACCAAGTTATGCCATTATTTTTTCCTCCATAGAATCAGTTATCTGCAGAACTTCTTCAGGATCTGATGCTGTCTCCCAGCTCCGCTTGATCTAGTAATTTGTGGATATTTGCTTTTAACAGAATTAGAATACTTCATTCTGTTTCTACATAAAACTAAATCATTCAAGTTGGTACAAAAATTAGAAGGCATTTTACTGTGCTTACCCTAGCCATTTAGTTAGTAGTATAGAATATGTCTTGTAGTTTTATATTTATTGTGAAAGATCCCCATCAGAGGCAGACTTTTGATCATATTTTGATTAGAACATGTTATTTTTGGCTAAAAAAAAAGTGTGAGGACTGGTTCATATAGGGATTGATAATGGCCTCCAACGCTGCTCAGATTTAGCTCAAGTCACTGTGGAGAGCCGCTGTGGTTTGACCGTTTTAGCTGTGTAACATTAGCTGGGATTTGGTTCAGTTGGCTCATTAACAATAGATGCCATATGGCATATAATATTATTTTCACATCAGTCGAAATTACTATATTAGGTTTATATGAAAATTCAAAAAGCAGAGTGTGCTAAACAGCATGTACTGGGAAATAAGGCAGTTCAGTTACCTTTTACACATGTGTGATGTAAAAATGGTAAAAAATTTTTAATATTTTAGTGTACAGTCAGGGTAAAAATGGACACAAAGACAGGAAAAAAAAATCTATTTCAGAAGTTTGAGTTTGTTTGTGGGGTTTTTTTTTTCTATTTCTTATGTTTTGAATAAGATAGGAGGAAATTATTTGCTCACCTAGGTACCCTTTGAAAGCACCTGGACCAAAATCCTGGTTCAAAAATCATCAGTAATGGAGAACATGGACACAGTCCGACACTGATGCATTGCAGCAACTCCTGAGGAGACCTTGTGATGCATTTCATCTCTGTATGAGGAAAACATTATGATGATAATATGGGTATAACCTATAATTTAAATTTCAATAATTCAGGGAAATGTTACTTTGTACAGACAGTACAGAATTTAGTTTTAAAACATCAATAACACAGCGATTTCTTGTTTTTTTTTCCCAGACTTTCACACAATGTAAGCAAACTGAGTGCATGGACTTTACTGTTAAATATGCATTCTGAGGCAAGGAGATTTAGTGATACATTTTCTTTTTTACTATTCGTGGGAGTTGATGCAGTTAACCCCTGTTCAGATGTCACAATGAATTTACTTTTCTATTTCTGAAATTATCATTTTTAGTACAGAGGGCCTAAAGACTACACTTATTTGAATTTAAAAGAGAATGAATTACAAATGCCTTCCCTTAGAGGAAAACAAAAATTGGAGAAAAAATTGTTTTGGTACTCTAAAACAGATACTGAAGCCATGTACATACTAAATAATAGACTAAGATAAGCTTCTTGTGTACAAATTTTGTGCTTTGTAGCTTGTATAACTATTATATGGAAGATTTGTGTGCTTTGGAATCTAAACATTTCCTAAGACCCTAAGTGCCCTGGTTTCTGTGGGGATAAAGTTAATATTCTTCCTAGAAGCTGGTACAGTGCTGTGTCTTGGATTGAGGATGAGAGTAATGATAACACATTGATGATTTAGTTGTTGCTGGGGACTTTTCTATTTCTTATGCCCTGCTATAGAGCAGGTTGGGTAGCACAAGAAGTTGGGAGGGGACACAGCTGGGAGAGCTGACCCCAGCTGACCAAAGGGATATGCCATACTGTATGACATATTCAGCATATAAAGTTGGTGAAATTGGCTGGGATGGCAACCCACTGATCAGGAACTGTCTGGGCATCAGTCAGTGGGCGCTCACAAACTAGGTTCAGTAGAGCATGCGCAGGTTTTCAGCTATATTTGATCTCACCTTACCAGCAAGGACACGATGTGACCTAACTCTCCCCAGATGCCATATTAATTAGGCATGCTTTGTTCCTAGCATGGGCTGCACTGAACCCAGTGACAAGGCCACCTTCCCTCAATAGTGGGTCACTGGAAGAACGAACAGTCCTGTTGCAGAGCAAAATAGTGGCTGGAGTGCTCATCCAAGAAATAGGTGTTGGCTGTCCTAAGTGAATTTAGCTCCAAGTCCTGCTTAGAAACAAGATTGGGATACAGCTTTACTGTCTTATCACTGGAAGTTTATGAGTAAAGAATTCAGAATTAATAAATATGAGGGGAGCAAACTTTGTATCCTTAAAATGAGCTCATGATCTCAGAGGCTGGGCTATGTTCCAGCCTGTATTGTGAAAGGAGAGAACTGTTTGCCTTATCACTCTGAACCATGCAGAAGATGACTACCTTAGTCCCTGAGGTCTAGAATGGGGATTTTGCTGGAGCATGCTATAGCTCTCCTGGCCACATCTTTCAGCTTCCTTCCAGAGAATGTGCTTAGAATATCATTGATCTTTAGCTGTTTCATTGTCAGAGTCAGGCAGTGGGAGCAGCTTTTTTTGAGGTATAGGGAGCTTAAGCTGCTTTAGGTATGCATATCAACCTTGAAGTTTCTTCTCTTGCTATTGCAGTATTTCCATTTGGTACTTACAGTGGTAAGTCTGAATAGAATCTGTAGCAAAAGGAAAAAGCCTTAAACTAAGGATTATATTTCCTCACCTCTGTTTAGCTATTTTTTTTTAATGACTTGCCTGGCCTTCCTGAATGAATAGAAGTCTTTTCTATTGATTTGGCACACAGGTTGATTTGGAGGACAATTTATGCCATTCCCTCAGCTCCACTGGAGAAATGCACACTTGAACAACGGTAATGAATGGTATTGAGTTGGTAACTTCTAGTCTGCCTAAGCTATCTACTTATCATGTGAGTTAACCCTTTACATCCAGATAGCATGATAGTATTTAAAGGAACAAAGGTCTGTATTGTGTTCTTAAAAATTACCAGTATTTTTCATGAAGGATACAAATTTGTCATTTGCTGCAATTGCTGGAATAATGAAACCATACTTTGCTATCAATCAGACATACACAGAAAAAGAAGGGAAAGTGGGAGGTTCCTAATAGAAATATTTTGTTTCTTCTTTATATCTGTGCTTCTGTGGAGGAGTTTTGAATGTGTGGAAGATGACAGAAATATAATATAGGTGTTCAGTTGAAAGGCCATGACTAAACAAAAGAAACATCATAGAAATAAAATACAAAGATTAATGGTAGCAGAAGGATGGGAATGTCTATCTAACTATAGTTATTATAGTTAAACGTAAAACATTTTTCTCTCAGGTCTCTGTTTTCTGAAGGCAGGGATGGTAACTCATTCCTTAACCACTGTCACACTGAATAAAAAGTCTTTCTATCACCTTCAGATATCTCTTGCAAACTTGTTTCTTATATGTGTTCTTAAATGACACCACTATGGTGCACAAAATCACTTCCAAAAGAATGACTTCTAGGAAGATCAAGTGGGAATTTCCTTTTGCAAGTTAGGATCAATTCAGCTATTGTTTTGTAAGTTAGTTCAAAGTCATACTGTGAAAAGCAGCCCTTTGGAAAATTTAATATTTGTTTTCATAAAGACTTAGTTAAAATTTTAATTAATATAGCTTAATCAGGCATAAAAAGTGCTTGTCAGGCAAAGGGAGAAATTAGCTAGACTGTGAGCTAGATTTTCCATTGGATTTCATTTGGGAATTTCATGATGTGTGTTTACACTAAGTGAGGGAGTAAATTGGATTCACACCAAAAGCTGTAGATTAAAACTCTTAAGAACGTATACTTGTGGTTGGACCATGTAAGCCACAATTTTCAGTTTATTTTTGGGAATCTGTCTCCAGTTTTGTAAACACATAAGCTCCAATGAAAAAGTCTGAACAGTGTATCAGTATTCCTAAGTAAATCAGAAGGCTATGCCACTAAATGCTATCATTTGGCTGTCTATGATAGCTAGCAAAGTAACTTAGAAATTGTGATTTTCTAACTCCTTATTTCTTGTTTTTCTTAAATTTGTTCTTGGTTTTACTAATACAGGTGTTTAAAGTTATCTACTTATCTACCACAAGGGCATAAGATGTTTCTGACAAGAATGAATTTAAGTGAGGGAGTATAACTGTGTTAGGCATAGGATATAGAAGATTTCAATCTCTTAAAATGTTTGAATGTTCAATTCTATTTGGTTTTATGGCCTGTACCACTGCAATGCCATTCAAATCCCATATGACTCTAACTCCACTGATCAGAGTATTTAAGCCAGACCAAAAGGGGATTTTAGTAGCTGTGGTTGAATCTCTGAACTTTGTGGCTGGAAAATTAAATTAAAAATTTTTTGTGTCACCATGTTGAGATGTGTTGTCATTAAAGATGCCATATATAGGGAAGAGGACAGTTGTCATCATGGTAAAGAGAATGGCTGGCGTTCCAGGTCAGTCTGTGATAGGCTTATAGGAAAATCCTTTTGAATTGTCTCTTGAAAAATAGGAATCAAAGAAGGGGTTTACTGTATAAGTTTTAATTTTGTTATTATATTCAGAGTGGATAGCATGTATGATGACCATCCTCCTGGGTGCTTTCTTGTTTGTCTTCAAACATACCAAATAAACCCACATGAACTGTCTTTCAGAAAGAGAAATTTTTGAAAGCCTGTCTTGTACTCTTTATTTTCCTTGATCTGCTTTTCTCATCTGCCTCTATAATGTTGAGATAACGATATTAGCAAATAACAGGTCAACTCTGGGAATATTTCTGACTCTAATGCACATGGATGTTCATTGTTACCATGGAAGCAAATAAAACTGCTGGTTGAGAATATCTGCAGTTACCAGTTCATCTACTAGCCCAACAATAGATCATAATAAAATCAAACAGCAATGCTAGAAGATTCTGCAATAAATGGTATCTGAATTGCCCTCTTGGTCTTAGTGGCTGTAACAGGTTTCAGGCAGTTGTGCCAAAAAGAAAACTATCTTTTGCAAGTCACTGGTCTTCCAAGGTAACTCCTGAATTCCTAGTGTTGGACTGGTTTATATAATCTGAAGTCATAGTCAACAGGTCATGTATATATTGATATTGTTCCATATAGGTACCATGAGTATACTTCTTGAGATACAGGCAAAAAAAATATATAACTTTGGCTCTTGTGAGGAGTGAAGATAGTGCTCATTACAGTGTGCTGTAACTTAGGTTTTAGTCACACTCTTCGGTTTTGAATGGTTAACTCAAAAGATATCAGTTAAAAAAATGTAAAAAAATCTCTGAGAAAAGCATAGAAAGAGGAAATTGAACAGAAGAAAAGAAGTTTGAATTTGAAATGAAGACAGAACCTCACACTCCTTCATCTCAGCTTGTCATTTCTTGATTATAAGAATGAAGAGGTGAGAACTTTTCCCTGAAGATACCATTCCTTCTTTCCATAGAAGTTATAAAAATATCAAGAAAAATTAGAATGGTTAGAGACCATAAAATAAGACTGCTATAAACTCTTCTGACACACTTGTGGACAGAATTATTTATGCAAGATACTTATTTTTGCTTTAACAACCCAATTTTTACTCCACATGTAATATTATAACTATTTTTGGATGATCCCTTCTGATAATAACGTCTAATAGTAAGGTTTACAAAAGCAGCTATCTTCTATCGATGGATAGAAGATAGCTTTTGGAAACAGGAATTCAGTGCTTGGGCAGTTCAGTATCTCATATCACTGCATGCTGCTACACAATAAGGGTGCAGGGTAAAATGAGATCCCTCCCACCGAGTTGTAGAATGAAACTAAATTATTCTCCAATAGACATGAATTTTCTGATGTTAAACCGGCCAACTGATACCTCTTTAACCGTTAAGTTTCTCATTAGGCTAGATTTTATTAATGCTGTTTCAGTGCATGCGGGAGAGGGTCTTCTGCTCCCAGATCACGTTACATGACATATGTATGTCATATAAGTGGAACATCAGTGACATCCAGTGGCAGCACACATTAATCACAGGAATGCTCTGTCTTGCACACCTCGAGGGGTGAGATTTTCTTTTGTATCAGTATAAAGGAGGAGAAATCCTCAAACATCAGCATTAGATTAATGCAAATGAAACTGTTGAAAAAAAGAGAATACTATTTAAGTACCAAATATTTTTTTCTTCAGGAACATTGTTCCAGTTCAGCAACAAAAAACTATGGAGAAGCTACCTATGAACCCATCAGGAAAGATCAGGAGATATGCCTATACCTAGTGGCTGCTTCCCCCTCAATGACAGCAAATGGCCTCAACCCCCCATGCACTGAAAATTTTGTTCCAAGTATTCAAAATTCTTGTTGTTCCGGTTAGGGGAAAAAAAATACAATTTTGAAATTATCAGAAAGTTGGGGAAAACAGAATATTTTCACATCGCAGATTCATTTGACTTTAAAACAGGAAATAAAATATTCCACGGGTTAATAAAATGCTTAGAATAAACAGCTCTGTATTGTCCAAAAAGCTTGTTTGTCTAATAATTTTCTCACTATTTTTGCATGTGGCAATGCTGGAAATGGTGATGCATCAGTAAATGAGAAACAGATTAATTTGTTTAATCAAATTCATTAATCAAAGGTAAATCAGTATCCTTTTAGCTATCAGAGTAGAGACAAAAACAAAAAAAAAAAGAAAGGAAAAAAGCCTTAAAAGGAAAGTCTCTATGTAAGGCTAAAACACCACCTATTTTTTGTTTACATAGCAAAAGTATGTAGAAGGACAATCTAAGGTACCAGCTCTATTTTGCTGGCTAGGTTCAAACTAATACAAATGATGGCTACCGTGGGGAAGAGAAGATGAAAGAACGTGACCACAAAAATGGACAGGATAGTTCTACAATATTTCAATTTTTATCCAAGCCAACAGGAGGAAGGAAATAAGCTCATGAAAGTTATGCAACTTTCTGATTTCTCAAGAGAACCTGTGGTCAGATTTGTTCTGTTCTTGTGCTATGAAGATGGATTTTCCTATTTTTCTGTGACAAATTACTATTTCTGCCTGTTTATAGGGAAGGAAGATGCAGTCAGAAGAAAAAATTCTGTGTTATAGCTGCATTTGACAGGCTGTTTGTTTTACTCAGATTTATTTGGAAGATTGAGGAAATAATGCCTGATAAATCCATATGAATATGAAGTCATGTGAGGAAGAAGAAGAGAAAGACAGAAAACAAGGAAACAAACCCAGCCAGTCTGAAGCAGAGGGTGGTATCCCTTCTTACAAGAGTTTTTTTTCAAGGACTGGGTAATTTGTTAAAAATATTTACCAAAGCTTATATCCATCTGCATTTATTTCTCTAAATCAAGGACTACTTATTTTGCATAAGGGGAAAACCTTCAAAACACACCTGTCAAAATGACTCTTCCAACTGATTCATAGCTTCCATTACAAAAGCTTAGCCTCTAACATTGTAACTTCACAGATTGTCACTGTGGCTTCCCTGCTTTTCTTCCTACCCTCGGCTGGATCAACCTATGTATCAGAAAAGTCAGTTTAGTTTTGAAGGGTTCATTGTCAGTACAACTTAGTTGCTCACTATATAAGAGCTCCTATAATTTGCACCTTTTATTTTTTTCAAATTCTCACATTTTTTTCAGGTTCAGAGCATGACCTGCAACATCCATTTTGAGCATTTTTCAACATCTGTTTCTGCAAGCATAAGTTCCTCTGGACCTTTTTCCCATCTCCTTTTAATGACTGGTTTACAGTAAATAGTCTGCTACTGTTAAAATATTAACTTCACTATTTTTATTTGTTTCACCTGATCAAGCAGAAAAGATCTCTGCACTCCTTTTAAAAGTTGCAAAATGGTAGTGAGCCATATAGGTGCCAATATGGAATCATTTAAAGACCACATCAAACTGCAAAGTCAAACACATGAAAGCTACGAAATGCAGAACTTGATATGAATGTTTATTTTCCTCTCTCTTTTTAATTATGGTTACATACCTCTTCCTCAGGGCTCCTTCCCTTATTTACTAAATAGGAAGACTGGGTCTGATTATAATGTATATCTGCCATTGAAAAGAAGATGTACACTGGATAGCAAATTCATTTGTAGGCAAGAGGCTCCTTCCTTAACACCTATCAACTTTACTAATAATGAGACAGAAAGGTGTGTGTGAGAAAAAAGGTGTTTCTGATTCAGCAAGCTATGTTTTCTCTCTTTCAGGACAGCCAGTGGTACTAAGGCAATGTTTAAGTTACTAATGCATTCAAACACTGTCCTAAACAGTCTTTAGTACTTGAGTTGGATTGAAGATGTACATCCACAATGTCTCCAGATGGCCATATCAGCAAACACAAGTCAGGTATCTAGAGTATGTGTCTGGGTATCTTTCTTGATTTCAAACAATGTGATTATTCAGAGACTTAATATGTGGTCTGAGGCTGATGCAGAAACATCAGCTTCCTGTCCCTGACCCCCCTGTTATCTAAATGAATACTCCTCCTTATTTACCTTGCCCTCTGCAAGTCAGGTTTCCTACAGGCAAATGTATCAGAACTCAGTTTTTCAGGATGTGATGTACACAGATTTCCTTGTAGTTAAAATGGTTCTTTGCCATGAGATATCAGAGTTAAAATTTAAAATAACCCTTGAACATTTAAAATCATGTTTCCCTGCTCTCTATGCCCCTGCTCTCTATGCCCCATTCATCAAAGCATAGCAAAATCCTATTGACTTCAATGGGATCAAGAGTAAGCCCTGCATGTGGCTTTACAAACTGTATTAGTACTATCTTACATTTATGTGGCATAAAGATTCCCCAAATCCCACAGAGCTTTTCTGAACAAAACTGTTCTCAAAAAAAAAAAAAAAGAAAAAAAGGTATGAACAGAGCAACATGATGTTACATAAGCTGCAGAGTTGAAAAGAAGTAAACTCTACATGGTCATGCCAGGATAATAGTGCCCGCAGTTTGTAACTTCAATAGATTCTGCCACTGCTAATGTAATAAAGAAATGATGATCTCTTCTGAGCTTACAATGGGCAGGAGGTTGTCACACAGTCCTTCTGTGAGATGCGGGGAGACCACCACTGAGTTAAACAAGCAGCCACAGGTACTTCAGTGATAATGCTGTGGACAGTGGCACCATCTCTCAGTCAGTGTTATGCATCAACACTGATCTGTGACTTTCATAAGCTCCTTAGGAACTGTAGCACATTTGAAGGCTTATGATTTTGTGGTGAAATGTATTCAGAAAAAAATGAAAATTCCTAATGAACTGAGAAAGTGCAGTGAATATCAATGTGGTGACTTTCACCAAGAGAGAGATTTAGTAGCTCAACTAAAATAAAATGGTGAAAAGTAATGGAAAAATCTCCAAGACAATGAAGTCCCCAAAGTTTAATTGTTTTACAATATAATTAGAGCTTCTGGGGGGGGGGATCGAAAAAAAGAAGTGTAACTTTCTTAAACCTTCAAGCATTTTGACATTCCATCTTTTTATTTTCTATAAACCCATCACATGCAGACATGAAATACAGCAAGCAAAACCATTCCCTTTATAAGGCTAATTTGCTTACAGAATGTTACTTAATGATTGCTAGATTAGAAATACTACAGCCACTCCCACTGACAGATTTTCAGAATGTTTTACAGACATATTCAGGAATAAAATGTCTATAGCGAGATTAGAACTCCCACCCCTTGGCCCTCTTTCTGTTGTGAAGGATTCTTTCCAAATCCAGGGTACCAAAACAGATATGGATGATTGTCCATGCTACTCACTTGGACTGATTAAGCTACAGGACACCGTGATTTTTTATGGGATTAATTTAGCAGATACAATCTGTTTTGGTCTCCACCACGGGCTTTACTCAGAGAGATGTAATGACTATGAAATGGCATGGATTGTGGATAGTGTTTTCAAAGCAGAGGATTTTTTATTGACCTTTAGGAATACAATAAGCTTGAAAGAGGGCTACTTGAAGGAAAGGAATATAGATAGCTATTGGATGCGCCTGCTGTAAACTGTTTTCCAAGTATGTAGTCTAATTTGAAAGAGATCTTGCTTAAAAGAATAGTGCTTTTTTTTTTTTTTCTTGATATAGAAAACTTCAGTGCTTTTAGGTTGAAAGGCTACATTGGATGCATCTGGGGAAGGTGTGCTTGTGTTAATGCTTTGGTGGATCTTCCTGAAACAAGTCATCTACATAGAACCAGGCGGTGAAGTGGCACTGCAGCCTGACTTTGCATCCAGCTTCCTTTTCTTGGGCAATGGTGACAATATTTCACTGTAGCAGTGTATTTTGGGGCCCAAAGAGGAGAGATGCAATTCTTACTGTAAAGAATTCTTTAAAAAATAATTACTGTAATTAAGTAATTAACCCTGTAATTAAGCCTCATATCTTACTGTTTGTATCAAAAGCTTATGAGTATCTGAATAGTGAGGCATGGGTCCATAGATTGTCTTAAAATCACCTAGATAAGCAAATAATAAAATTATTTTTTTTAATACGTATTGTTTCTTGTGAGAAAATGCCATGCTAATGCTGCAATCAGCAACAGAGCAATAAAGCATCAGTAAAAATTTTCCTGACAAAAAGCTGCCAGAAACTTACTCAAAACCCAAACATTGCTTTTGGCTCAAAGTTGTCCCAAAGGATTTTGGCTAAAATAACAGAGTTTTTAAATTATTCTGAAATTGATTTATACACAGATTTATGCAGCTGGGAATTTCTCAGGTCTCTGGACCATGACAAGTAGTTGAATTCTGAGTAATTACTTCTCTTTAAACCAGCATTCTGAATGAATTGGGTTAATTTCTCCTTGGTTTGAAGTAAGTGTTTATGCAAGTTTATTTTACATTTGAGAAGAAATTCCCATTTTTAAAGTGGAAGACTAGAAAAAAATAATGATCTCAAGAGGTCCCATGGTAGAAAAAGTCTTCTTTTTTTTTTTTTCCTTTTGAGCTGTCTGTAGGTTTCTTGGAAAGTTTAATTGGCCTTTGTCATTGCCATAAATGCTAAGTGTACTGGATACCTATTGTAATTTCTGCGATAAAGTTTGCCTAGTATTACACTGACATGTAACCTGGAAAAGGTTATAAGCATAAAAGACTCTTTGGATAGAGGGAGCACTTGGTTAAAATGAGTATTTTACTTGAATATTTTGGCCTATTTAAAACTTGAATTCAGAATTGAGCCAAAACACTTAAAACTTAAGTGTGTGAAGTTTAACACACACTTCAGCAGTTTGCTGGAAAACACACAGCTAGAAGACAGACCAAAAAATGGTCAAATGAACACAAGCACTCAAACTGAAAAGGAGAATAAATAAATGTTGGTCTTCGATATCACTGGCAAATGTGGTGCCTACAAAGAGTGAGGATGTGTTGCAAAGCAATGTGGGGAAGACAAGATTATCCAAAATGGCACTCTGAATGGGTTGCTCTTATGTCAGCACGTAGCTGATTTTCACATTAAACTTCTTTGTTAATGAATAATAAAAGACCACTTACAAACTATTACAATGTATTAATTGGATTGTATCATGCTGAAAACACCAATTTTGCATCCTGAAGTGTAAAAGATAATGTCAGACCCTTTAGGAATTATAACTGCACCAGGTGTATATTAGAATACAAATCAAAAGAGATGAGCTATTACAAATCCTATGAACAATACAACAATAATTAAATCAGTTTCAGGGACAAAATTTTAATTAAAAGAGAACACATTGGCTCTATTGAGAAAAGAATAAAATTATGGTTTGACCTGTATGATTATAACTAATTGTTTTGACAACCCATAATTCCACCTCAGGAAACCCAATATTTTTATGCTGCTATCACATGTAATAGTTGAAGATATGGTCATTAATTCTGAGGCATATTATTATTTCATTTTGGTTTTAATTTTCCCAAGTAGCCTCCAAATTTGACACAGTCTTAGAATGTACAGACTCATGGTGGTGAATTCTGGTCATGTAAATTTCACAGGTGAGTTTGGTTTAAATGCTGAACATGTTACCTGAACAGCCTCAGGAGATATTAACAAAGTATTTAACAAAAGCATGATTTGGTTAGCAGAGTAGAATCTGCCTTGACTCTGTTCTCTCTTTTTGACCGTAGAGAACAGTCTGTTCTTTGCAAAACCTGAAATATCTAAATCTTGGCTTGCTGTTACAGAGAAAGGAATCACTCACTGTGCATTTGCTAGAAGTAGCTCTCCTGCTAGCTATCATGTGAAGTACCTTATATTCATTCAGATACAAACACATTGATTTAGACTGCATCTGTGACTGCTAGACTGAGGAAAGAAGACAACAAAATGAAAAAAAGGAAAGCAAGAGAAGATGTAGAAGTTTAAATCAAAATCGGAAATCAAGCTGAGGACCATCCTGACTTTCCTGTTATCACTGTCTTTTTTTAATAGGCAATTCCACATTCTTCTTTCTCTTCTTTCTTTTCTTGGCTTCTCCCTTAGATATCTACTACCCTTCCATAGTTTCTATATACTTATTCTGCCTTCTGTACCTGTTTATGTTCTTGCTCCTCTCTCCTTCGTACTCATAGCCTGTTTCCTCTGCTCAATCCCCTTATTCCTTCTTGTTTCTTTTTTACCCCAATCTTTCCATGCCTTCCTGACACCACAACTCCTCTCTATCCCACTAATTTTTCAATTGATCTTTTGGTTTCCTCTCACTTTTCTAATTTCCTTTACTCTGTATTTTTCTCTCCTCTGATTTTTTGTGTTGGGTCCTTATTGCTTGTCTAACTTTTTAATCAAGCTTCTGTCTCTTACCTTCCATTTACCTTCTTTAGTTCTTTACCAACACTTTATATTTTTACTTCCATGTCCCACAGTTCTCAACCACACTGCTTGTTCTTTTCTTTTCCTCGTACCTCCATTCTTTTGTAGAAAATGTCTTTGAAATATGGAGCAGTTTTTACCAGCACAGTGATGTTGTAGACCTGATCCACTCCATTTAAACTGTCATTTCCATTTCAGTGTATGCAGCTTTTTAGTACTAATTCCTTTGAAGTGTTAAATCTATTTTTCTGGTAGAACACTAGAGTAGTAATGAATTGTTGAGGGGAAAGAAACCCTATCTGTAATGGAATTTTGACTTGCTGAATCAAAATCACAATGTTGGACAGATATGTAAATAATAAGTGATTTATGCTAGCTGTCACTCTACCTTATCTAAAAAATAATTCAATAGTTCTTATACACAATCGCGCGTGGCATGTATTTTGATGTGTGATAATTGCAAAGCATTATCAGTGTCAGGAATTCACATACGTCATTTTTCACTTTAATGGAGCTGAAAGTGCTGAGAACAAAGCTTCACAACAGATGCAAATCTTCTTCTGATTAATGCAAAATTTGAAGTATGTTGTGCATGAAAGAGACTGCACAGCTTTGTTTCACAGAGTCCGTAAGCATATGCAGAGAAATTTGTAGCTGAAAATGAAAAGAAAAAAAATCTTTAATGTTTTGGAATTGATTAGGCCTATATCCAACTGATTGCAGGCGTTCTTTGCGTGCATTAAAATTGAGCATTCATAGAATTTTAAGTACATTGCAGCAGTTTGCTAAATATTTGTTGTAACAACATTTTCTTTCCTTCCATTTAAAAAAAAAACCCACCCCAATCTAGGAATTCTGACTCATTTTATATGTTTGCAGAGATGAAAAGGTTACTGCATTCTTGGAACATATGCTCAAACAGTTTTATCATCTGCTCCTAGTTTTGTTCTTTCCTATGACCATTTACTTAGAAGTGTCCTTTATCCATATGAAGTGGTAGGAAACCTCTGTTAAACAGGCCGTGGAAAATGATGTCTACCTCAAACTGTGACTACTGCCGAACGCATACGTGGAGGAGATTTTTATGTCTGCCTGTGCAGAATACAGGATGTCTTGGCTCTTTGTGCATGAGATGAGCTGATCAGGAGAGGAGTTTGTCTCGTGGAGAAATGTATCTGGATGAATTCCATGTCCACTCACTGGCATGAGCTGCAAATCCTCTGCATTTCCTCTCCTCCTTTCCCCACCAGGTAGCCTGTTACGATTACTGTTCTAACACATTGCACCCATAAGAAAAACACTGACTAGGATGTGCAGACATAAAGAAACAATGTCAGGGCTGCTGATTTCTGTAAATGTAATAGTAAAGTGAATGCTGAGTGGAATGGAAGGACAGAATTGCAATACATTGTCATCTGATGGAGACAGTCGCTTTCCCTGGTGCCCATTTCAGATATAGGAATATCCAAATGTCATGCAGTAGTCACAGAGAGTCATAGGAATGTCTTATATCGCAGGGGATATATAGCACACATGCAGAATCTTGGGAATGGCATATATCTCTGGAGACCAAGATCAAGATGGATCTGATCCAAAATGCTCTGAATTCCAAGTCTTTTTTATATACTTCTAGCACCAATTTATAGAGCTAAAAACTTTACACAAGGCAATTACACAGTATTGTAAGCATCCTGACTGGGCTTCTTAAGAGTCACCCCACCTGTTATGATAAAAAGTATAGTCAAGCCAAAGAATCTAACCTGAAAAGAGAATAAAAAGACAAGATATTGAAATGACAATGCCCTTGAACAGCAACAGATCATTGATGTCATTTAGACAGTTTTGGTCACTTCTTTCACTTCACCACACATTTCAGAACTTATTCTGAATTGTACTTTAAGGCTTGTTTGTCTGTTTGTTTGATTTACAGAAAGTTGCAATATTTACTGTGCAAAAATTATGCAACACTTAATTAATTTTCTCTTAAACTTTCTGTTATCATGGGAATGGCACAGGAATTTGAGCCAGCTCTCATCAGAGAATTTTCAAATACACAACACATTTTTGAGATGTTGAAAACTTGTGGTTTTGCCTTTGTACTCTTTTTCTCAAGAGACATAAGAATGTCATTTCAGAGGAATCAAAATAGTGGCTGTGTCAGCTCTCCATTAGCTCAGAATCCAGCCACCTATGGAAGAACCACGGAGAGCAGAGATTAAAGATTTGGTAGGGTGTACCAAAACACCTTTGGTTTCTTTAGTGTTGAGCATAGTTCATGAGCTAACAAGAGAAATACAACTAAATTTAGATGGAATTGTACAGAAGGTATTTCTGGAATCAGCATTTTGTTTCCCCAGGTGTAGTCTTGATCATAGCCTGCCTTCTCTTGCGCAGGTATGTAATCCTTTTCGGTTAGGTATGCAGTCCTACATGGCCCAAGACAGTGAGCACCTTGCGGAGTGCACATATTCTTTTCTGTTTTATTTTATTTTTTTTCCCACTAAGTATCTCATGTCTTTTTGGCTCCAGTCCCACAAAGCTCCATAGATCAGTTCTGTTTGTGTCGTTGTTTGAATTTTTACAAGGTTGGTTTTTGCAAAAAAATATATGAGTCAGTTCTTTCTCACACCATTTTCACTCTCATGCAGCAAAATTAAGATGTTACAAAATGTTCCGTTGCTTTCTCTGCTGTTTTGTGCCTAAAATGGAGAACTACACCTCTTTCTCTTTTCATCTGTTGCAAAGATGCAAAACACCCTGAGGTTCAGGGTAAAGATTTAAAGCCAGAAAGCCAGTTTCTTCTGAGCTTAGAAACGGTTCTTATGTGTGTGAATGTATGTATACATGTATGTATGTGCATCCTGTGGGAAATGAACCTGGAATAAAATTTTACAGTGGGGTTATATGGGTTAAGGTCTGTTTTGCACAGAAGGGTAGCTTATGCACGATTTGTTGTTTCGCACAGATGCATGTTTGTAAGAGCTCCTATGCTTCCTATAGAACAAGGTCATGACTTTGGTCAGTTTCTTGTCAGTAAAAAGTCATAACTTCATGGTTTTACCTACTTTTGAAATACTGTCCTGGTATTTTTCAAGTGCCTTCTGCTATATACTAGATAACACACAGCTTTAAAGGTGATCATTTTGAACTTAATGACTTCCTCCTACCCTTCTGTTCTGCTTGAGATAGGAGACAGAACTGTTTTCTTTTTTTCCTTGATTTATTGTCAGCGGATGATTTCAGGAAAGTTGCAGTTATTATAGACACCTTGGTAAATATAAAAATATCATTGCTATATTCTCCTTGAACATAGCAAGTACTAAAACCTAGATATCCTGGGAGCACTATTTTTGATAGTTTATATTTGGAGTGGTGAAGAATTTGGACAGTTGGTTTAAGAAACACATATTAGAAAATATGTGAAGTGCTTGCTGGAATCTCATGTCTACTGTTTTCTTCATCTGTGCAGGATGAACTCTTTTCTGTTTTCCATGACAAATCATTATGTTGCTTTAAAGCTTTTCCCCCATATCTCACATGATCCTAAGCAAGCTTTGAAAAAGTCACCAAGAAGACAAAAAATAAAGAACAAAAAACTTTCCAATTTAAATAACATACCCAGTTTCCTCCTCCATTTGCTATGAAATCCCAGCAAAAAAATTATGTATGAGCAGTTTTCTATAAATCTTAAGCTAAGTAGCTGTTAAACAAGAGAAGGAAAATCCCAAGGATGAGAACATGCAAATACCCTAATGAAAATACTGCTCTGTAAGGGACAGACACTCAAGGTTTTTCTGAAGTCCAAGGAATTTTTTTAAAGTTACAAAGTACCTTGGAACAGAAATACCTTCTTGAAGCATCCAGGCTGCTGCTAGGCAGCGGATCATAAATTACAGGGTGCATAGATTTTCAGTCCTCACACAATTTTTATGTCTGGCAAAATAACTCTATCTGTTATATCTTGTTGCTACCCAAGAATATTTATTGAGGTGAAAAGCACTGTATCTTTACTGAAAGAATAGCAGAGTACACTTACTATATATATATGTCCTATCTATAGCAGTTTATATTTGTGCAGGAGGCTTATACAGTGTATTTTTTCCTGAATTGAGTGATAAATTTTTTTTAAGTCTTCAGGAATAATGATCTGGAAAATGTATTTTCCCCACAAGGCTCTAATGGTTTTTTTAGCCAGGGGCTTCAGGATCCCATAAATGGTACACATTTTTAGGAGGCATATAGCATTTTTGGAGATGGGCTGCTAATGCCAATTTAACCCATTATTAGATTGTTCCAAAAGAAAAGGTAAAATATCAATCATCTTGTGTACTTTTCTCCTAAACTTTTAGAGGTGCGATATTTTTTCCCCCAAAAGGTCTGAAAACAGACAAGGCCACAATGCCTTAAGATACTACCAGCACTGTGCTTTGGATACAAATCTGTCAATGCTATTCTGCACCAACAAGGTTAGTTTCTAGGAAAGAATTCCCAAGGAAGTTGTGAATGTTCCATCCCTGGCAGTGTTCAAGGACAGGTTGGATGGAACCTTGGGTGCCATGGTTTAGTGTGAGGTGTCCCTGCCCATGGCAGGTGGGCTGGAGATAGATGATCTTTTGGTCCTTTCCAACCCTAACTATTCTATGATTATGTTTCTATGATTCCCCTTGTGCATTACAATATGTTGTGAATACAATTATTATTCATAGCTGTATGTATTTCCATCCTTTTCCTGTCTTAAGAAAGGCTACTGAAATGATGAATTTTGGATAGGAAGGATAGCTAGGGCTAACTGTTGATATAAATATATAATATATAGCTTGTATTTGTGTTAAGTTGAGGTGGCTTATACAGTTACGTGACTTGAACTGGAACTGTGATTTTTTTTTTAATTAAATTGTTCTATTTGATAAAGTAGGGTCATCAAGAAGAATAAAATATTTTCCCACTTTTTACAACTTCTCCTACTGCCTTTTTAGTTGGTGTTTCTTTTGCACAGCAGTTATTTTTTTGTAAACTAAAGCAAATTAGAGAGAAGTCATTGAACAGAAAAATTAAAAATTCTTAGCCTACCACAGTTGTTTTAACTACTAATGTAGAATTCTCACCATTCATGGAAGTGTTTAGAAGTTGTTTAGACACGGTGCTCAGGAACATGGTATAGCTTTGCAGTTGGCAGTGTTAGGTTTGTGGTTTAACATGACAATCTTGAAGGTCTTTTCGAACAAAACCAATTCTATGACTGTACACAACTTATCCAACAAAACCTTTTGTATGTTTCCCCTCTACACACATCCCCCAGATAGCACTCAGTTGTTGGTCACCATCTTAATTTTTATGCCTTCCTCAGTGTCCACTTGTTGCCATTATTACAATACATATTTTGTCATACAAAGCACATTTTTACTGAAAACACTGAAAAACAAAAATGCCAAAAAGGTCTTGAAGGGTTGACAGTTTTGTGACTAGACAAATGTGTTTTCTGTATTTTTCCATTTACCTCTCTTATGGAAAAATGAGAATGTTAAACAGCAGGGGAAAAAAACGTCCGTATGTAATAGCTGTCTTCAGAAAGATGCTTGAATAGCTTTGCCCTGATGAGGTATTGCTACAATACATCAACAAACCACAATTTCTCTGAGGTAGTTGCTGGTTGCTAAACACTGCAGTCTAGGAAGTAATCTCTGCTTGTTTTCAGCTGAATGATTTTGGGAGTAGAATGATAGTAGGTAGGCTATAGGAGTCTCCAGAATTTATTTTTATAAATACCATTCATAAGAAAGGCAACTGTTCGAATTTCAGGCATGCTTCAAGAAAAGCCATACACATATTTAGATGAAAAGTTTTTACATTTTTTTGCATATTTGCTAAGCTACACTCTACACACAGTTCTCCGGCATATGCTATAGTGAGAGGAAATTAAAGATAGATTTTTACATAGAAGTTGCTTCTTGAAAAATAACTTGAAATTTTCCCTGTAGGAAAGTTCATATACCTTGCTTTAAAGAAACTTATATTCAAAACATAAATAGATTTTCATACTTTACGTAGAACTAAAACTGCATTTCAAATGGCATACTTTGCTGTGTCCCAAAAGAGGCTCTGGATGACTGAGGAAATTAATAGAGTCTTGTTCAAAGTACCCTGAAGTACTATTGGCGTTGTCTTAATTTTATAGCACAAACCAGAATAAATAATCCTGTGTCTTTACTTACAACTGATTCTTTTAGATTGCTCATGCTTTCTTCTTCCAGGTTATTTTTTTTTCCTTTACTATGTTGGTGTTCTATTTCCTTTTCTGCAAATTCAGTGTCTATAACATCATCTGACTTCAGCTATGACCTCTTCAAAAATCCCACTATTTCAGAGAATCATTATTCTTCTGTTTCTCTGGCTTTAATTTAGTGGTTACAGCAGGGAGGAAAAAAATAAAACTAGCTGAAGATTTGTTAGCTTTTATATAGACCTTAGGTTTTATATCATCAGTCATCAGTTTTCTGTTAGTTCAATTGCCAAAAACATTTCAACCTTATAATTACACTTGATTTCTAGACCAATATCTCATAAAGCACGTAATAACAACATGAGTCAGGCTGCATATTAATTGGTTATCTTTGGGATCTTCTTCTGATATAATATTAGATACAAATGTTATCTGCACCTGTAGTGACAAAAATTTATGCAGGAAATTTACCTAATTCTTATAGCTGGGTATGCTGTTTGGTAGAATATTGTTATTATTTAGAAGGAAACAGACTTGGACAATTCATTAAGCAACATAGGTATGAAAAGCAAAATTGTATATTTTATCCAGATAGAGATCAAATATGTAAGGGCACTAAAGAAATATACAGTTACCAGAATGCTGAGATTGAAGCAAAACTCTATCCATGCATGTGATTTATTGATACTTTTATTTATTGTGTGCAATTTTTAATATTAAGTTCCAAGGGAAATCTCTGAAATTCAAGGCTTAGTCTTTGGGTCATTGAATCCTGCAAAGTAACATTTTTCATAATGCATCTCTTTGTGGTTTTATCTGCCTCTTTTTTGCTAGTATGTACAAATTAAAAATACCTTCTAAGTACTTAGTGATTTTACTTTGATAAATAACCTTGTGCGCATAAGCAATTGCTTTCAACTGTGTTTGTGATGATTTTCTACTGCAAATTCCAGAGGGTACCCAGCATGCGTAATGGATTATTCTAGTGGGTGCTCACAGGCAGAGAAAAAACTGATGGTGAATTTAATCCTGATGTCAGGTTTGGCTGTAGTGTTCACAAGAAAATGGGATTCCTGATCCAGATGAAGGCTGAGGAGATAGGCAGGAAATCATGGCTCTGCACTCTAGGAACATGGGGATTGTTGCCAGGGGTGAGGGAGCAGTGGGGACTTGATGCTCTGCAAGTGAAGGCGAGATGGCAGCCAAGCGCAATAACAGCCAGCAGAGACAGTGGCTTCCTCTATGGTCCCAGTGCCACAGTATCCAAATGAGACAAGTAGGTCTGATGAGGGCAACTAGACAGTCCACTGATCACTAGGCTGCCCAAGATCACCAAAGGAAAAGGGACAGCCCTTAGATGTTCTCTCTCTAAGCAGTCGGTGATGCCTGGCTAGCTGGACTTCCCAGAAGCAGGATTCTCTCAGGGCTCTGTCACTGAGACTGGTCTGCATGAAGCTGTGTGAGTAATTTGCCAGCCTAACAGTTTATGGAAGTGCTTATCATATCTATGCTATCCTCTTCTTCTAGCAATACCACCTTCCTGTAAGCAGCTAATAATTCCCACATAACATCACAACAAGTACTTAACAGTTAGAATAAATGTGCACATTCTTACTTTAGCAGATTAATTATCAAATAAAGAAGCTCGATCATCTTAATGTAACAATGAAAAAAACAATGTAATATTTTATCTTTTCTATTTATTTCTATGTCTATAATTAATGTTTCTGCACACAATGTATGTGAGACTTGCCTATTACTATGGTCACATTATGAGACATACAGCTGCCTGGATCACATTTCCTTTTTTTCAGCTATTACTACTGTGCTTGCTGATCATTAGTTCTGTTCTCAGTTCCTGATTTGATTTATGAAATCCTGATAGATTTATCAATAACCTTAATAGGTGAATTAAAATTATACTCATTCTTTTAGTGTCCTGGGATGGGGATTATGTGGTGTAGTCAGGAGATATAAAAACCTCTTTATTTTAATCTTACTGTTGATGTAGCTTCGTTTTCAATATTCTCAAACTATTTGCCCTCGCACTTTTGACATCACATTGGACGGCATAATCCTTATGGAAAACCAATGCAATGTGTCTGTTTAGATTTAAGTGATGAACTTCAGTTAGTTTCATGCTCCAAGCTGTCTTTTTTTTGAAAGATGCCTCAGTTCTTTTTCTTATCCTTTTTTTTCTGAATTGCTGAAACGCTTTCTTTTAGCTTCTTTCACACAGGCCACTTGAGCTTGTTTTAGTTACTTTCTTTTTTTCCTTCCGCTTTCCACTTCCACAACACTGCCCTTTTTCTCTTTTCCTGACTTTGTCCTTTTTCTCCATTTCAGTATCTTTCACTCTGTTTGAGATTTCAATCTCTATTTAACCAATTCTTATTTTTTCAAACATGTTCTTTGCAAATCTACAACCTTATTTTTCTTGTACTCTTTGCTAATGTTCACAATCATGCATACCTTCTGAATGCAATGCAAAGCTCTCTTTGAATGCCTATTTTATTGATAACATGTATTTTCTCCTACATTGCACCTGTTAACTTAAAAAATGGAAAAAAAGAATGTTAGTATAAGAGTAAAGAAACTATACATACATTTGTATCTTTTCATGTGTAGCAGGAGCCTAAAACAGATAGCTAAAGAATGTGCATTTTCCAGGTGCATAAATAGTATTCAAAAATTATAGAAAATCTAAATTGTAAATAGGAAACTAAAAAGAAATTAAAAAAATATTCAAGTGCTTCAGGTGTATAAAATCTATTCTGTTCTACAAATACCCTGAAAAGCAGTACCACTCTTTACTATTGTTACTCTGTATGTTGACACTAGGAGTCTTTTAGCTCCCCTAGGACCAAATTACTTACAAACAGTGTAATGAAATTAGTTAATCACTTGCCACTGAAGTAAAGATAATGATGGCATACCTGGGAAGATTGGTATTAATGTCTGGGGTCAGATCAGGAGTGTGCTTTCGAAATGCATCTCTCGATTATTCCCTCTGACTGAACTTTGGCTCACATCTCATGGCAATATTGGACAACATGCAATGAACCACTCTGGGATAAAATTAAGGTAGAAGATGTGACCTGGTATCCCATATAATGCACTCCAGCTACAACTGGGCATACAATTCATTGAATATAGGCCTCAGCTGTTTAGGTTTATTGATCTCTTCCTATTGGTCTACATTACCTGCTAAGGTAGACACAGCTGCTGACTGCTTTGGAAATCGTTAAATATTTAAAGAATTCAGGAAGCATTTTATAGAGACTAATGTATTCAGTGTTAACCACATGACCATACTTTTGTTCTTCCAAAACTGAAAATGAAGTCTACAGAACCTTGAGCTGTTTTCTATGCAGTGATACAAGACTTCCAGAATCACAAATCTAATTCTGGTCTCACTGAAATAAACTGGGACTTTTCCTATTGAATTGAACAGAAATAGTGGTAAGTGAAGTACTTTGTTAATTTGTAGCATTCTCAACATTGGCTTTAATAAGTACCAGTATTTAATTTCATATTTGCATAGTAAAAATGCTTCTTCAAACTGTTCAGGTCAGTGAAAGCACAAGTGTGAATAGAAGGGAAGCTCAGGAGGGGAAACAAAATCTCCAAGTGATATGTTAGGCTTAAACAATCCTCACATTCTAAAAGAAGGTATCCTTGGGGAAAATCTGGTGGAGATGCAATGACAAGAAAGGGAAGTTGTGAATCTTAATTGCTAACATAACAGTGTTCTAACTCTGTGAGAAAATTTTAAATGCCGTGCAATAACTAACGTTTTATTTTTATACAAAAGTGTGGACTTTGCAGGCTGTTGACATACTTTGCAACTTGCTGTGTGCATTGAAAAGAAGTTAGCAAAAATTGTGATTTCTGAGGGCTTTGTTCTTCCTGGCAAAATGAGTCACATACCTAAACTTTATTATCCTGCCAGGGGTCTATGGCTTGAAAATTGATGGCTTTATGAAGGCACAAATACTCCTTCATTCTGAAATCTCTGTAGCAACATATTACTTGAGAATTTGAATCTATGAAACTCTTTTTCTGGCAACTGATGGCAGTCTAATGATAAATAGATGTAGACTAGAACCACCCTCTCTGAAAGGTCTTCGAAGCCTGCATACAGATGTTTGTAGGTTCGCATTATCCAAATTGTGAAATACATACAAATAAGGAGAAAAAAAAATATCAAAAGCAAAAATATTTAAATTATTTTAAAATATTTTTTTAGATCTGTCTTAGATTACCAAGTTAATTTTTTTTTAAGTGAAGGACTGACAGCTGCAGAATATTGCCTGTACTTAAAAGACTACACAAGTTCTTTCATAGTCTGGGTGAAATCATTATTATGTTGCTATTTCTTCCACCCTGTTTACGTATGTCTTTATCAGACATGTAGAGATACAAAAAAAACCCCAAAACATCAGACTTCACTACAAACCGGAGTTGTGGTCTGTTGTAGGGAATGGCTTGCTTTCTCGAATTTTAAAATGGAATATTTTGGAAAAAAATGAAAGTATTATTGACTGACTTTCTATAGGATTACTGAGAAGTGCACTGCAAGCTCAAAACAACTTAATTTTATAGTGACCAAAGGTTCAAATTCTTCATATTTTTTCCTTTGCAAGTTGTGTTTTTCTTTCTATCATGTTTTATACATATTAAGTTTTACTAGTAACAGTTGAAAAGAATATATAAAAAGTCCTCAAAGGTTTCAGTGATTATTTACAACTGATTCAATTATTCATGTGTAGCATGTAGTGTATTATTTAGTATTTCTGTTGCTCCTCCAAGCTGATTGATAGCCTTCCTTGCTGACCACCATTTATCACTTCTGCATGTGCTGCTTCATTCTGCACTAATTTTTTACAGCCTTCTAGATAATGAAAAGCAGTTATAAAACCTCCAGGCTGAAACACAGCACCAGTTCAGTCAAGACTTTCCACTGTCAATATGGGGAAAGATGAGTGGCAGGGGTAGCAGAAGGTAGGCAGCCTGGCCTCTGAATTGAGAGGCAGCTGTCAGAGAAGATAGGCAAATTCATGGAGACCCTATGTGCAGAGAGTTTGATCCACATAGACTGAGGATTAGTAAGAGGCTGTGGTCAGTGTGAAGACATGTGGAGAGTCCTGTTTTAGGGAAGGCTGGAGGCTTGTGACTTCTGGTGGCACAGAGGCAGCTGCTTGTCCATTGACATGTGGCTGCAGGGTAGACTTGGTGGCCTGTGAAAGTGGTTACTTGCAAGGGGGACCTTCTGTCATGATTTCTGCTAAGCTATTAAAAATGTGTTTGTTTAAACATTTTGTTCTGGCAGAAAAAAAAAGACACTTCTTAAAGTCAAAGATTCCTCTTAACTCTGTGAGCAAAGTGTTAAATAGGTTAACATTTGGGCTCCTGTCAGGGAAAAAAATGCAACCAATTTCATTGGTTTCACAGAAATAAAGTTTGTTAAATTAACACTGGTTTGTTGCCAGAGTTGCAAAGTGCAGACCCAGTACTCCTCCTGAAAGTGACCATAAATGTGTAGCATTGGATAATTTTAGATTATATATATATTTTTTACACTTAACAGAAATGTCAAGAAGACAAGAGTTCAGGTTCCACATTAACCTTTACATCTGCTTTGTTTTGGGGAACAGAAATCCTGAGCAACCTAGTAAAGCCTGTGTGTCATTATTTTGATCTGTGAGGAGAGGCTGTAGGACTAAGCCATGGCATCTTGATTTATGACTGATTTCAGCTTGCCTACAGACAGACTTGAGTGCACATACCTTCCTGCATGATAAGCTAGCCAGTTGATACTTGCATACCAGCTGGCTAGTCATACTGTAGTATTCACAGCATTCCCACACTCTCCTTTACATTAAATATCTGAGAGAGAGACTTTGGTGTGTAAAAGGTGCAAAGATTTAAGTGCCTATCCCTTATGTGCAGTGGAAATGGAATTTGTGTGCATAGTTGAATGACAAAAGGACTCATTTAAATACCAGGATGTGGTCTTGTGTTTTTCTAGATGGTAGAACAAGCTAGCTCTTCCCAAGAGCTACAATATGGAACTTCTCCTGATAAGTTTTGCTTATTTGAGTGATGATATATGGGCATATACATCACATGTATTGTTACTTAGGTGTAATAGTGGAATTATCCAGATAGGACTATGCATACAATAGTCAGAATTACCTGCTGCTTCAGGAAGCAGTTTTGAGGATTCAAAGAACAAATGGACCCTGTATAGTCATGTTATAACACATATATATCAGAAAGAAATTTCATCCACAGTGTTCTTCACTAAAACAATCAGTGTGTAAATGACTATTCTTGTATTTATGGACAGAATACAGAATAACAGTCCTGGAAGTGCTCAAAGCTACTTGTGTTCATAATTTCCCTATTAATTCTTTACAGATTCCAATATGCATATTTTAAACATATAAAAGGGGAAAACATATTAATTTAACATTCTGTGATTTCTGAGTTTGCAGGGAGTGCCTGGCCCAAAATTCTGACTGTGGTTTTACCAAAAGCAAATGATAACATACATTGTGTCATACATTGTGTAGGAATTGATGCGTGTGTGGGATATGTATGTTTTTCTTATTTATTACAGTTCCACAAGTCTCAAGCAATTTTTTGAGACGCTCGGAGCACCCACTCACCCTTTGACAAAACCACATTGATGCAAAACATGATCAGTCAGTAGCTGTTTAGTGTAGTTGCCAGGAATGCTAATGCTTATTTCTTTCCTAGAAGACTGCAATATGCTAGTAAGGCCAACTATTATCATGTCTTGAATGATCAAGCCGAGTGAATCATTAATAAAATATAAGGTGACACTTCTATGTTTCTCCTTCACTTGGACAAGTGTTCATTTTTCAAAGACAGATTAAGAAGCAATGCTTAAGAAGCAGTGCATGCTTATTGATACAGCAGTTTATCTTGATATTTCTATGTGTAAAGTGACAGGTTCACATTATGCTATGAAGAGAAACAGATCCTTTGTAATTTGTTTTGCATTTTAACCAGTTGAGCAAGTCAATTACAGAATTGCTTAAACCTTTTTTGTTAGCCTCCACTTTAATTCCTGGGTTAAAAATATTTTTTTAATGCTATGCCTGCACTAGAAAATTCCAGAGATAGAGTGTCCGATTACATACACATGTATGCATTGATATGGCATATATGTGATTCCTTTTTCCAGTACTTCATGTAACAATCAATCAGAAGTTCTACCGGCAAAAGACTTGGCATCCAGTGTGAATTTGCCAGTGCTTCTTGGATTACTGTCTAGCACTTTGATTTTATGATATTTTTATTATGTATTGTGGGATGGCATCAGAGTACTTAAGGAAATAGAAAAACACAGGGTTTAGTCATCACAGTATTTTTTTTATCTATCTCTATCTGTTTTTTTTTCTCTTTTTCTTTATTAAATTAAACTTGATCAAATGTTGATTCCAAGAAAACACTAACTCCTTGCCAGGGCCTGGTTATGCTTTGATTGAAATAAAAACAGGAACACAGAATGCTGTTAGGGTATTCAGTGTTCCATTTTGTGAGCAGCTCCACCTGTGTTGAAATGGATGATCCTACACCACTGAACAGCTGGAAAAGCAGAGTGCAGTGCAGTTTGGGGCTTATGAGCGAGTTTGGCAAAAAGCAAAGGCCATATTTCTGCAATTTCTGCTGAAGTCCCCCAGCCACAGGACAGCTCTGTCCCGTGCCAGCTGGTAAGTGGATCATGATTATCCTCTGGAAGCTTAAAACCTTATTAGCTGTTAGTCAGTGGCCAACCTGTTCAAGCAGTCCAAGGCAGAAATGGTTGTCCTACAGTTGTGTTCTCCATTTTGGTGCACAGAAATATGAATCTGAAGAGTGCAAGGCTGCAAGGATATGAAGCAGTGAAATTTCCCCAGGGTGCACAACTGAAATCTTCTCCCATCCCTGTTCTCTCTTTCAGTACCTACCAGAACAGAGTACTTTTAAATCACAGTGTTAAGCCTGGCAAATACTGGAGTTCATCAGCTGATGTGAACATTGACTAGGAAAGTGTTTGATGCTTGGATCTTCATGAATACTAGGTTTTGTTGAGAATATATAATTGGGAAAGATTTTTCCAGAACAGCATATTCACATTAGTGAATTAGTGTCAAGAAGATTAGTGGTAATTCAGCCCACTGTTTAAGAAACTGTGGACCACATGGGTTCTCATCTGAACGAAAGATACTGTATTCTTCTGATTAAAGCCAGTTTAGAACAACACTGTAGAAATATTCTCAGGGAATCTCAGATGAGATTACCAAAAATGAAAACTTTTCAGAGATGATGTGGTTATGACAGTAGAAGGAAAACTGTAAGACTCACAAATCCCTACACTTTTGCTCATAATACTTTCTTGAAGGCATACCGAGCCTCATTCAGAGCTGCATGATTATTAACAACTTAAAGAAGACTTAAGGTCACTGTTAAAAGTTAGTGTTTGGAAAGTGTTAAGGGAGGAGACTTTTGCATATTCTGGAATCTAGATATGAGGTTTGTTAAGTAAATGTTTTTACATTCATCATGAAAGACAGTGTGAGATTCTAATCACTAAGATTCCTGGTCAGTATAGTTGAAAACTGAGAAGAGGGTGGTCACTCAGGAGTTCAAGTATACTGTGGGACATTTGTGAGAGGTCATTGTCTGAAGTATTTTCTGGAACAATGGAGCACTAAAACCACAGTTTTTCAACTGTTCTACTCCTAATGCCCATGGTTCACCAAAGCACCATATTAACTTCAAGTTAATGAAATGTGTTTCTTTATTGTTTATGTATGATCCCTTTCAAGTCATTATGACTTGTAAAATTCACTTTATTGAAAAGTTACTTTGCTTCCTGGTGACTCTATATGATAGAAACAAATCTGTAGCCTCAATCTAACTGCAAAAAATCCAAAAGTCTTTGGAAAACACACTGCTAGAACCTGTCAGTAATATATATGCATTTTTTTTTCTGTTAGGAAATACAAACACTTAAACCTAAAAAATATCTGTGGGTGTTTAATTGGAGTATTTCTAAGGATTTATATTTTAGTTAAAAACAAAAGAAGAACCTCAAAAAGAACAAGTAACTGCTGGGATGTGTACACAGGATGTGTACACATCAGGGTAAAGACACCAGGTCCTTTTTCTACCTTATTGTAAGTAAATAAAGTAAGAACAAATTTCCCATTTTTTAGGTGTTATTATAGTGTCCAGTTGGCTTTGTTTCTAATGAAGGAATTCTAGAAGGACATTCTTATTTTGGTGTGGAACAAATTGTAAATCAAATCAGCTGAACTTAAGAAAACATTTCTGTACTTCCTGCTGCAATTCCTCATTGAAAAGCATACAATGCTTATGTTGCCCCTGGTGCACCCTCACTGCCTTTTTAGTGCCTCTTCACCCAGATGTTTCTTTTCCCCTGCAGCCCACACCTGAGCTGTTGGGGTCCCTGCCATCACCATGTTCCCTGTGCTGTTACTGGAGGGACTTGGGCTGATAAACCTGGTCCCTGGCTAGTAACAACCAGTCCAGTCAGTGCCTGCAAGCCCAGGGCTCATGCACTGGCTGTTCAGTGGGCTGCAGCAGGCCCTGGTGGCAGATGCCCAACTTTCTGTCTCTTGTAGCTGAAGTGTTGAGAATATTCGATTCAAATAGCACATTTTAGGAAATTTACGGATATCCGGAGTCAGTGAGACCTCTAGCCCCAGTGAAATCTGATTTAAATTGGTTAGGGGGGTTGGCAGGTTTCTGTATTTTTATGCAAAATGGTTCTGTAATGGCCAGGATCAAAACAGATGTCTTTGCTTACCATTTTTCTCTGCCTTAGGCAGTAGATCTGTTCTGAGGCATAACCACAAGTAACGAGACATTAGAACATGATGGAGGATTGTTATCTTAATTCTACCTCCTCTTTTTGCTAATAATAAAGGTGACATGGTCACAGCTGAAAAGCTGATGAATGAGCCGGCATAGTTCTCCTCACAGGTGTGTGCACTGGCATTCAGCTTACATGGGAAGCTGCTGTGATGGGAGGAAAGAAGACAGTCATGTGTGTGTGTGCGTGTGTGTGTGTATAAAGTTTCCATTGTGCAGGTTTGTAGCATCTGAAAAACATCAGATTTTCCTGTGATGGGTGATCCAGTGGGCCTTCTCTGGAGCAGTAGTCATGGCAACCCCTTTGCACTGGACAAGTAGCTTTAAAGCACTGAGAACTGACTGATTTTATGCAAAACATTTGTATACACTTGTTATACAGAAGAAGATGTAATTTTGAGTTTCAAAATTTTGTTTCTAGTATTTTAAACACAACCAACCAAATACATATGAGGACATAATATAATTTTGATCTGGTAAATGTAACTCTAACCTTGTTTGAGAATTTTCCCAGCAATTTATGTTCTGATATTTGTTCAGTGAGACTGTTTTTACCTGAAGTTACATTTAGACCTGTCAAGCAATGGAAAAAGGAGTCCAACTTGCAACAACTTGCAAGTTAGTCAACCGGCTTTGCTCCATAAGACTTGTGACACTGTCTCAAGATGTCACTTACTGGCAGTCACCATTCAGTACTGCTCTGAACTTCTGTAATGTGAACCTTCTCTAATATGAAGCTCTTACTTGTCCTTATGATGCCCTGCCATATGAAAAGTAAATTACATTAGTCTTGGCACAGGCAACCAGCCTGAATAAAAACTGCCTTATTTCTTGGTACAGGAGCTGTCATTAAAATAGGAGCTCTGAGGTGAACACACAGAAAGTAGTTTTATTTTTCCTGATATTATAAATTTATGTAGTGTGAACAAGGGTACAGAAATTGTCTGAATTTATTCATTCTGATAATCTGATTATTTTATATTATCTTTCTAGTGTTTTCTCTTTTGTGCAGAATGTAATCAGGGAAAACCTTTCTGTATTTTATTTAACACTGACAATTCCCATTGATAGAATCAAAAATTGCAGTCTACTGAACAGCATCCACATTCCACTGCAAAGACAGTGAGTCAAATCCTTGGGGGAGGATTGTATTTTTATGAGACATTTTTCATATCTTTTATTCTCTCAGGGTCAAAGAATTGTTACATCTTCAACACATGATTATCTTTATCATCCAAAAGTAATTTGCATTTAACAAGAATATTTAATCACTTCATTGCTTGAAGAAACAAATGAAACAGTGTTTTATGCCTAGTCTGCCTGGAACTCTGGCTTGCAATTATTCCCTGTTATGAGCTAAAGAACAGCCACTGTTTGAAATCCCTGCTCTTTTGTTTTATTTTCCTAATATTCTTTAAAGTGTTTTGACTCTAATCAGGAAATGGAAAAATATAAAACAATTTAATGGTTGAAACCCCTGTAGTTACACCCGAAAGGCTAGAACTTTCAGAATTCCATCATCTTGCACCTGGGGGAAATCTACAACAACTATGTTTAGCTTCAGATATCTTTTCTGTACTTACAAAATATCTCAGTTATGTCTTTATTTTATTTCAATAGCAGTTTTGTCTTCAGAAGGGTGATTCCCCACTTATGCATTCAAGTGGTAGCTGCATAGAATGGCTGGTTTGGAAATGTAAAATCTCAGTTGTCAGCGAAATAAAAGGTCACCCTTTATTTCACAAAGCAGGATTTCTAGGGCTAAATATGGCTGTGGTGAATATCAGGCCATGTCTCCTTGTTTGTTATGGTTTATGCAATGTTAAGTCACTTGTTTTGACTCTTCCTTACCAGGATATGGTTGTAAAATCTGGCCAGGACATAGAGCAGAGGAAAAAGGGTGGGGAGGTATGCAGACAGCTACTGTTGGTTATGCACCTTTGCTGTTAAAAATAGAACAAAAAGCAAGCTCCAAATTGGATTTGAAGTTAAACTACTCTGTTTGTGTATGCTCATACACAACATACTTGTGCATATCAGGTAGGGATTTTTCAGGATTCTCCTTGAATTTACCACGGAACCTATATACCTTAAAGCTTTTACTTGAATGATACTGGGTATTGGCATGCAGTATAGTTGACAAGTAACTTCTCTTATCAGTATGTGTATTGTAATAAATAGAAGGCTACCACATAGGAGTTACTGACAGACATTAAAATGGAATTTCTGTCCCCAGTATTTTACAGACTAAGTACCAGACTGTGGGATCAGCTCCATACCACCTGAATTAGAAATTCAGCATAGAAAGCTTTGTGCCATTAAAAAAGCATACCGTGCAGGGTCCATGGTTCTGCATCTGTTATAAATCAAATCCATTCTTCACACGTCACACCTGGATATCAGGGCCTGACAGAAAGGGTATCTTACAAGACCTACAGCACACACAGAGGCATGGAGGTAGCCCTTTAACCACTTCTTTCAAACCAGGGAATGCAATAGCTACTGTTACCACGGTAGCTACAATTATACTGTCTTATTTTGACTCCCTTTGTTGCAGGAAACTGCAGTATACTTTCACCTGTACTGTGGTAATGCAAGTCACATCTTCTTTGTATCAAAATTGTTTACAGATTCTTTTCTAATCTAACCTGTTTTTATTTTTTATTGATCGTGAATGAAGCATTTTGATTTGATATAAAGCACGATAATACATTGGTGAGGCTATGTCAAATGAAGTATTTTACATGGAGTTAAAGCCAAGCAGATTAAAAGCTTTTGTCAGTTTCTTTTATATAAAAAAAAATTATGTATGTCTTTCTTGATTTTTCTGTCACAATGAACAACTTAGATCTTGAATTTGTTAGTTGGACCCTTTACTCAGACTGTGCCAAGGACTTCATTTACCACTTTGATTGAAAGCATTTTCCTTTCTGCCTTAGGGCTTCTATGCATAATTTTGACAACTTGCTCTTTATCAAAGAAATCGTGTCAATCTTTAAAACTGCTGCTTTCCTTATTTACTTGCCAGGTTTGAATATCAAGCTCCAAGAGGAAAGGAAAAGCCACATGAAAGTAAAAATTCAAGGTAATTTAGAACTGGAGGGAGAAGGTATATATTTTTCAGGTCTTCTACAAGCTTGGCTCTGCACTCCTGTTTTACCTTTCAGTTACAATTCTCAGAGTTTCCTTTGGGCTGTGCTGATGCAATATTCTCAGCCTCTACTACATGTTCCACTTGTTTCCACCAAGGCAAGGGAATCGCTATTGTGCTTCATATAGGCCAATTATTTAGTGGGACTTTTCAATGGTCTTAATCAGGACCTCTCAACTCGATCATTACTAAGTTTCTAGTAAAGCTAATAGTTTTTGATCCTAAAAAATCTCATTTGGTCTGGAACCCCGTGCACAGTGGTACTGCCAGTGGTGTGATTGATGAGCAGCTATCTGGTAGTAACTGAGGGAAAGAAATGCTTAAGTGCTCTTATCTTGAGATCTTTGAGAAAGCATTGAGTTTTCATGGATCTTATTGAAGCATTTCCTTCTGAAACAAGGGTGTATTCCTGCATCAGGGTGGATCTTTTTCTGAAACAGCTTCAAGATCTGGCACCCTGCAGTGTACTGTAGATATGTCATTTATCTATAGAAAAGGTAATTTGGCTACTGCAAGTAGTCACAAATGTCATTTGGGTGAGTTAATTAACTGTATTTTTCAGAGCACAAGCACTGCAGAGTAGATAAGCTTCTGTGGAGATCTAATCTGCACTTGACTAGCTGTTTCTGGTGGCCAAACTTGTGGTTTAGGTACATACCTTATAAGTTCTTGACCTTTAAGCTGTGCTTTGAAAACAACTTAATGGGGATTTGTAGGAGTCTAAAGTGGGTGTCAAGAAGTGTTCTTTAAGGAAACAGCTGGGATTTTTTTATTATTGCATCTTTTCTGTAGTGTGCCTGCCTTATGAAAGATGTGAAACAACATTACATGGTTACTGGTTTTGGTTTTGTAGCTATGGATTGATTTCAACAGGTGTCACATCACTCTTGACCTAGAATTTCAAAAAGTTAGATCAAACCATGAATAAACCTGAAATCAATTTAATGGAGGACCACAGTTATACATTAATAACAACATTTCTGCATTTATTGCAGTAACTCTAAAAAGTATACAATGACCTTGACATAGATTCAGAACTAGTAACATCAAAGAGCATTCTATGTATGAATCATATGTATGTTGATATAGTCCTTGTTGTGAAAATGCACTAACAAAGAGAATGAAGTGCAGAAGGGGGCTGTGGAAGTGATACAACTGTTTTGTCCTTTGCCGGATAATGATGTATTGAAACTTCAGAGACTGTCTTGGAGAAAAATACTTGAAGATAGAGGTTAGTAAAGTTTCAAAATCCATTTTTTAACTTTAAAATGGACTTTCCCTTAGGCATGTGCCTGTCAAATCTTAAACCTATTAAGGAATGCATTATAATAAAAGTCTGTGCTTTTTAGAAATGTTTTTCTATTGAAGGAGTAAGGCTGGAAAATAAAAAGGCATCAGTGTTATTAGAGACAGTCTTATAAAAGCTTACTCTGCCTTTAAAGAAGTATTGAATTAAGCTCCATATCTTGATGTTGATACCACAATACAAACCAGCCTTGCATCATCAGAAGGATATCAGAGAGTTGTTGAGCTGTCTGCAACCTGACTCTGCAATATGCAGATATGTTCAGATGTTTCCTTTTAATCTGTGTGTCTATATGTGCATGCATGCACGTGTGCTCAGGCATGTTTCTCAGTTTTTCATGCTGGTGTAAGAACAAAGCAAATCTTAAGAGATAATGCCTACTTCCCTGAAAAGAAACCAACAAAAAATCCCAACCAAAAAACCCCAGCAAAACAAACTTTTTTTTTACCCTAGTAGTTCAACTGAAAAAAAAATAATATTGAATAAAAGTCTGAGTATTTTTAGGTTTTATTACCTTTTATTCTTATCATCATTATTTGATATTCCCCTGCATTTCCAGACTGCATGTACTGAATCTTCTTCTCAGTATTATATATCACTGTTTATTTACCTGAAGGAATTCAAGGTTAGTTATTAGCAAACACTACCCATGCTTTCTTGCTGATGCAGTATGTAATTTTCAGCAGTGGGGGGAAAATACCCTGACAGAATTGTCTGCTCTTTAAATGCCTCCCATAGAGGTGCAAGAAGGAGAGAGAAAATATTTTTGCACAAAAGAAGCAAACCTCCTCTGACAACTGACAGTGTAGCAGTGCAGACTGCACCACTTCAAAGCTGTAACACTCTCTCTCATCAGCATCACTGCTGGTGCTGCTGAGCTTTCTCTGGTCACTCTGCAGAGAGAGGATAAGTACCTGAATTCTCAAATATTTTCTATCATTCACACTTCCTCGTGGCTCAGATGAAGACATGGTGCAGAGCTGTTATCCGCAGTCCTCCCTTACTGACATAGGCAGGTACGTTTGCAAGGTTAGTCTGTTAGCTACTGATAAAGACTGTGTCTGGGCAGGCAAACAAGTGACAGGTCCAGGACATAAACATCTATAATGAAAACACCACTAACCAATTATATGTCAATAATGATCTATATTCTGCTACCTAATCAAAACTATTATTGTGAGATAGTTGTGATTTCCATTCTTCCCTTTTCAGTCTTCTGGGAGGAGAAAAAAATTAAAAAAGACTACTGGGAATTAATTCTTCTACTGGGAATTAATTCTTTCAGCAATTCTCCCAGTCCTCATAGCTGTGTAAGTAAAGCACCTACAATGCAAGCTGCCAAAATTGTGCGGTGAGCCATGTTTACGGGCTCTTTAAGTCCTTGTAGTGAAGTTATCAAGGGAGAAATGAAAAATAGCCTAATGTCTTCTGAATTGCAAACACTGCAGTGAGGTCACTTCACATTGCGTCATGCACATGCTCTCCACTCACAACCTTCTATTTAGTCATGAATTATAAGGGAGATACAGAGCATCTGTCTCATCAGCCAACTTAACTCTCTTAACAGTGCTGGCAGCATGAAAAGAGGTAAAGTAGGAGGTGAAAAAGAAAAAAACAAGAAAGAAGAAAAGAACTGTGGCTGAATCTTAGCTGGGTGTGTGGCTGAGTGTGCTCCTGACCTTTGTCAGGCCTAGGTATTTTATGGTATCCTTTATCAGTATTTTCAGCTCTATTGTGATTAGACTATGCATCTCAGAAAACTGGAGATAGATATGGGGGTGAGGGGGCGGGGAGGGGGCAAAAATAAGAGAGGGAAAAGCTCTGTTTCAGAGTTTATTATTAGTAAAATACAAAAAAAGTAGAAGTAGGATAAGCTGACATGATACTCAGACTATGGAAGGTAAAAATGACACTCAGCTCTTTCAAAGGCAATATCTAAGGAAATCCAAGGTGATTTGAATTACCTGCTGTGCGATATGATAGTAAGCAGCAAAATAATTAAATAACAGACAACACTTCATATAGTTCTACATAGATTCTATAGAATCATAGAATCTCAGAATGGTTTGTGATGGAAAGGAACTCCAAAGGTCATTTAGTCCAAACCCCCTCCAATGAGCAGGAACATATTCAACTACATCAGGTTGCTCAGAGCCCCATCTAACCCAATCTTGAAGTAAACATGTATAATGTGCACATCCTGAAATTGCCAGTTCTTAGTGTCATTTCACTGTAGTGGGAGGCTGCATAGCACATCTCTTCTGTCTGGTTCTTGAGATCCTTATGCTACCACAGATTCAGGTTTATAAGCCCCCATGCATTAGTCTGCCATTGGCTCAAGGAGCAGTATAGCCTGGGTTTGCATGTAGACTTGAGTGTTGCTGCACCCTGTTCTTCCCATCCTTTTAGTTCTAGTGTTAGGGCTGGGAATGCCTTCTGTCTCTGTATGTACTAAACCATTATTTGTCTGTACATCCAAGAGGTTGACAGGAAAATGTAACTACACTTGACAGAGCCTGCTTGAGTTGCACTGCTCAGAGGTGTTACTTGGAACATGGATCATAGTTATTTTTTTGCTTGAGATTAATAATGACTTGCAAATCAAATACCACATGTGATGTATTACAAATAAAATATATTTTCCAGTGTCATGTGGCAAAAATCCATGTTTTCTATCTCATAAAAAAAGGAAAAAAATATTTCTTAGGGATAAAGAGAGTGATCTCCTGTATAAAAAGCAAATCTCTAAGACAAAGCTTTTTCTTAGCTTTGTCCACTGGGTCCAGTACTGATTGTTTCAGCATAAAATTGCTGTGTATTTCAGTCTGCCTGTATTGTGGTGTAAATGTACTTTGAATTGGGGTTAATACATCACATTCAATTCAGAGTTGTGCTGTTTGTGATAGCAAAGTGACCTGTCTGTGCAGGGATATTACCCCCTTGTAACACACCTGAGATACTTCTAGGGCTTAGAAAATATGCTGTGTTTCTGAATTTATTCTTTCAAGAAAGCTAGCATTTCTCTGCACTTTGCATTTTCAGAATGTATAAAATGGATATTTAGTATTTGATATGTAATGCAAATAATATTTATTGTTATATATCATGATAGCATTGAAGTTAGTACAACAGGAACTGAAAAAGGTAGCTTGGTGCTTCCTTCTTTTGCCTTGGGATTCAGGAGATGGAGGTAGGGTTTTTTTTCTCTTCATACATTATCCATATGCCCAAGCACTGCTATTGAGTCTAGGGTTTGTTTTAATACCACCAAGATAAATGCAAGTGTTCACATCATGTTATCATAGAATCATAGAATAGTTAGGGTTGGAAAGGACCTTAAGATCATCTAGTTCCAACCCCCCTGCAGGGACACCTCACACTAAACCATGTCACCAAGGCTCTGTCCAGCCTGGCCTTGAACACTGCCAGTGTTCACAACTTCCTTGGGAAACACATTCCAGTGCCTCACCACCCTCACAGTAAAGAACTTCTTCCTTATATGATCTGGGCTTTGTTCTTCAGCTTTTTATTTATAAAATGGAGATGTTTAGCATTTGCTTGCCTTGTAGGTACTGGGAAGACAAATTCTCTAGCCTTTGTGGCCAGTGTTTTGCTGTAAAGTAATTTTTTAGGTTATGTATATTGCTTGTCTTAAAATGATCTCTATGGGGAAAAGTAACAGCTAAAAGCACAGTGATAGTCTTTATCTACATCACCCTTTTATTCAAATCCAAAGGATTCTGCAGTTACAAAGTGTAACATGATTATTCATTTTCACTGGATAACACATTATGTTCAAAACAGAGGCCTGGGACAATGCATACAAGATGAGATTGCAAGGTATGTGACTAAGCTCAGTAATAGATCGGCCAGATCTTAATAGCCTCTGTTCAGCTGTAATCAGTAACAACCCCCTGTTATTTAAATATTAAATATATTAAATATAGTTATCTATGCTGTATCTTGCTCTTTCTTGTTAATACAAAGGTACAACTGATGGTTTAGGTTAGGAATTATGTCATGTGAATCTCCCCACTGTAGAGCACACTAAGTGGATTTAAAGTCCATTTCTAGCTGTATATTTTGATGGCTATTAATTCTGGATCAAAAGCCTCTCCTGGCTGGTGGCTGAGGCAGGGTTTATGATGGAAAGTGGATAGTGTTCCGCAGCCGTGAGCAAACCCTCCCTTCGTCCCATCACATGTATAATTCCTACCTATATAATCAGTGAGAAAAATTCCCTCCTGCTGCCCAGTCTGACAACCTTTAAAATTTTGACCATGCGAAGACAGAACACCAACCTCATCTCTGAAAACTGTATGCCAAGAGTAACAGGAGTATGCCTTGTGTCCTGTTTCTAGCTCTAGTTTGCCACAATTATGTTAAAAGGTCAATTTCAGCTAGAAACCAAAATACAGGTCTATTTTGTGAAGAAAACGTGATCCCATTTTCTTTCAAAGCATAGTGTAGCATAAGATTTAAATCACAATTGCATTTACTTACATGTCCAGAGCTTGTATTTTCACTACTTAGGTTCCTTTCTATGGCAGTAGAATGTTATCATTCATTAATCCAAATTCTAATTATGGCTGCAATACAATTAATCAGTAGCAGTAATTGCACTTTTCTGACTTGCTTAATATGTTAGAACAGTTCTGGCAGTTGTTACTGTTAGCTGGGAAAAAACTGTGTTCTCAGAAATTACTCACGGGGGTATATTCCAGTTACAAAGATGCAATTCTGGGTCATCTAAAGGGCATACTAAAATGAAGTGAGAGAAGCATATAAAAGTTGCTGCTGAAAAAATAAACTTACTGAACCAAAGTTAATATGATGCTCAGAATCAGGGTTTTCTTAAAGTCTAACTTCAAACATTCCCATGGATCAATGACTCAGTTTTCATGATATAACACATCAGCTATTTTCTGTTTGTTATTTTATGGAAGGATTATAAACAAAGACAGTTACACTGAAGTTAATTTAATAAGATTCAAATACCACCATATTTTCTGAATTGGTAAATTTTATTGCACAACACTGAAATGGACATACTGAACTGAAAGACAGGGATGGTGAACAGAATGAAGCCCCCATAATCCAAGGGGAAATGGTATGTGACCTGCTACACCACTTAGACCTACACAAGTCTATGGGGTATGCGAGGAGCTGATGGAAGTGTCCACCAAGCCACTTTCCATTATTTCTCAGCAGTCCTGCCTAACTGGGGAGGTCCCCGTTAATTGGAAGTTAGCAAATCTGACTCCCATATATATGACATCCTTTTATGGACCACTGAAAGACAAAAATCAAACAAACATTTACTTCCTCATGGAAATGCTTTTATTCTTCTGCATGACAAATATCTGGTGTCCTAAAAGTATTCTTGAAAATAGTTGTCAGAATGCCATATAACATAAAAACTCAAGTTTACTCAAACTAGTGAAGCAAGTCATCACAGTAAGAGAGAATACAGACAAAATGAGACAATTTTAAAACAACCAACATGAAATGTTCGTGATAAGAGTATTCTAGAAGTACTGGGAAAACATACCTGCATTCCCTGGATCTTACAGAACTGATTAAGATAACTCCAAAGGATTCTAAAAAAGAATTAGTTTTTTTTTTGTTTTTTTTTTTTTTTTTTTTCCTCCAGATTAATGGATGAGATGGAAATGAAGGAGGGAGGAGAACCTCACAAGCTTAGAAGACAGGGTGTCTGGGAGCCAGAAGTCAAGCAGAGGACTTCTGTCTTAAAAGGCCCTGGTAATCAGTGTGTCTTGGGAATTCAGAGCATGGCATTTCCTCTCTTCTCCTGGATAAGAAGCCTTTCTGTAAGGATTTCTATTTCCTGTGTATCTCCTACATGGGAGATGTGATCTGGATGTCTGTACAAGAAATAGATAAGGTAGATATCCACATGCACTGAATACACAAGATGAACTGGAACAAGATTTAAAGAAATCTAAGAGCATCTATGGACATTTTGGTAGCTGATTTGTTGTACACTTAGTACAAGACATAATAATTAAAGTGGTTAAAGCCAGAAATGTGTCATACTGAAGCCTTCTAGAAATTATAGTAAAATCTCAGTGAAGAACTTGACCCTTCAGCCTGCTGAAAAAGGAGTTTGCCTGACTATGTTTGCCTGAATGTCTTCAAGAAGAAATTAAAAGTTTATTTATTTGGACATTAGTGGTCCTAAGGCATTGACTGAAGTGTCTTTTCCCTTAGATTCTCAACATTGTACACGTCACAGAGAAGGAGATATATTCCCTTGGTGTGTAGATTTATGGTAAGGGAAATATATAAAAGATACATTGTATGGCTAGTGTTTTTGAAGCATTTTCTTAGTTTCTTTTTAGAAAGTAGCTATTATTTTTAATGTATTTAATTTTTCAGCACTCTTTTCGGTTAACGTTCTTCAGAACAACCACAGCCGGACTGTCGGCATCTTTAAGATCCCATGTACAGCAGAGATGAAAAATTTTTAGCTATTGATTAGGTTGTTGGGTTTTTGTCCCTCTTTTTTTTTTTTTTTTTTTTTTTACTTGCCAAATGGTCCCAATTTCAGTTTTTGGCAGACAGATCTGATCAGCCATCAACTTAGCATCATCGCTTTTGTCAATAACCAAAATCTTGCCAGTGCTTTAATACCAATGCTTCCTGTATTTCAGAATTTACTGGATGGCTGTTGTCCCAAAGGATGTTCCAGAAACCTGCAAGTGAATTATTTTGATTTACTGCCTTGGCCCAGTGCAGATGATGCTTACTTCGTGGGAACTGGAAGATGTGTACGAGAAGGCGTAACTCAGCTTGCCAGACAGTTTAGAGCTCTTCACTGGGTAGAGTTACAATATGTCCATTTTTGCCATTCAGACTGATGTCTAAGGGCATAATAGCTGATGCCCTTAGTAACAGTGTAAGTATGATACAAGTGGGTTTCATCTAGATAAACCTATTGCTCACCCAAAGAGCAATAGTGAATTTTTATCCTGGGTTTTCATGCTGGGTTAAATGGAATCATCAGAAACTTTGCAGTAGCATAGATTTACCAGAATATTTCAGTTGTTTTTAATTAAGTATGGGGAAAATTTTCCAACTCAAAGAGGAGATAAACATCTCTCTGTGAGAATGCCAATTAAAAAAAGACTGTTCCAGAATCTGATGTTATCAAGTTAGTTTCCAGATGATACAGTACTCTTGGGCTAAAAGTTCTCTCATATTATGCACAATTAAACCTTTCAGACCCTTCAGGCAAAGTGCTTACAAGTAAATAACACTTAGGTACATGCTCTCCAGCATATGTAACAACTTCCAAAGCTGGTGAGCCACAGGTGACAATCCAGGGGCCCCTTCCTGGTGTGCGAAAGTCTACTATTACAGTGAACTGCAACACTATGGAAAATTATTTTGGCAGTATGAGTCAATTTCTAAGCATCTTACACAGCTTTTTTGTTCCTACCTCTGTGATGGCTAATCCTACACAGGTTGTATTGGGTGCTTAGGTATCAGTCTACATTGCTTGGGCAGAGGTGAGGGAAGGATATTAGCAATACTGTTACCTACTGCCAAATTCCAGTGCTTAGATCTGTGCAATTATCTTGGCCAAATCTATCTGGAAATATGTTTAACTTTGGCAGATGGAAGCTGAAGCATTCTCAACTCTGGCACAGACACTTATTGTGGGAATTTCATCCAGGATCAAATACTGTTCAAAAAGAAGTTTGGGGAAAATTGAGAAATAGTTGGCAATATATACACCAAAACCCTCCAATTATTTCTGGGAATGGGGAGCCATTTTTTTACTTATTATTAGGAGATGTAAAATTTATAGACAAAATGCACATTTGGTTTTGCATTTTAGCAGCCATAGGTGCAACTACTGTAATTTAATATTGCGGTGACTTAAGTTTGAAGTTGACAACCAGAAATAAACACTATTGAGTTATACACAGACTCCTATAAAGCAAACCATTTACACAAATATATATTCTATCATTTCTTTAAGAGCTACTGTGTTAGACAAACTGTACCTCCCAACATCCTCTACTTCTCAAATTTTTCATACACCTGAAGTAAAAACCTTTTCCCTACTTCTCAAAAGAATACAAAACTCAAATCCCTGAAATGTTCCAGGAGAAGTGAAATGCAGAAACAGCACAGTTATTTGGTATAAATTTGTTATGTTGCTACTTTAAAATAGAGTAAGATTCATGCGGGAATGGTTTGCACTAAATTATTCCATTACCTAAGCATTATTACATTTATAGCAAATTCAGAGAGAAAAAAAAACCTCAACCCTGCAAAACTGCAGCATAGACTTTATAAGTTAGTTCTACACTAACAGAAAGCAGTTATAAAAGTGCTTGAAAAGCAAAGTGATTACTGAGCTAGCTGTAAACAGTTCTATTTTGAAGATATCTCACTTGATTTAAGGATTAAACTCAAGACTTGTTTCATATTTTAACCCATAGTGGTTCATGAGACATGAAATAAAGTACAAGGGCCAAAAATTTCTCTTCAGAGAGTTTGACAGTTTAACTGGTGAAGCTCTGAAGTGACTGGAGGAAGGAAATAATCTATATCCTCAGGTCACAAACTCATAGCAGTGCTCTTTTTCCTCTTGGGTATATAAGAGTAATTTTGCTCCTAATATGACTAATGTCACTGTTCTGGCCTTCAGATTTTCTGTCAACAGACATTAAAGGAACCTATGGAAAACTTTCTAAACAGCTTCTATTCCACCAGCTACAATGTGAATTGGGTCACAGAATTTTTTTTGTCATAAAGATAAATGATAGTGGCTTTAAAACCTGGCAACTTTATTTTGGTTAGACCACTGCATTTGACAGATACAGCATTTACCTTCTTTTGACCTGGCTAACAGCTTTTGACAACTGGATTTTCCAGTTGTGTATGCCATGTATTAGGATTGAAGATGGAGTAGTTAGAGAGAGTTTCTGTTTCCCAAGATGGTCTGTACCATTAGATCACAGAATCCCATTTGTTGGCATTGATCATCATTCTGGTAATTTGGTAAAAAAAAGAGCTCTGAAAAGATGTCAGCAATAGTGTGTATCTTGACTAATTTTGCTCTGTGAGTATATGAACCTCTGCACTTATTTCTCTCAAGAATGTCTGGTGAGAATAAGATTTTCTGTCATCTGTGGTTACTCAGTAAAACTGTCAAGAATGTTGTGTAAAGTTGGTTACTGATTACTGCAAAGTAAAATGTTGCAGAATCCAATCAGTAAATGTTAAAATCCAAGGATCAGTTTGAAATGAGCTAAACAAAGTTAATTACCAACTTTATTAATTCAGGTGATTTTAGGAGGATTGTCTCCATGGTAATGCAGTTTGTAAACAATTAGTGTGATAAATAGATCTGATGGAAATACTGTTTTGACCATTTTGTTTTTCCTACTGTGGCAGTGGCTAATGCCACTTTGTGGTTTTAAATTGATCTGCGGGCTAACAGTCAAGTGGTTCATAAGTCTGTGTTAGGTATCTGTCACTTCTATTAGATTCAAGACTGTTAAATAAAAATAGATAAGCGGCAGTTTTGAGGCAAAAGAAGGTAGTAAAATTGTTTAGACATGGTATACTCTGAGTTTTCAAAGCACTGGCAACATCATGAAAGAAGGAAAAGATGTATATTGGGGAATGGTGGGGATTTGGCTGACATGAAATACTAGCTGAATAACTGACACATAGATGATGAGTGTGATGTGCTGGTTTAGGATTCTCTAGGTCTCTTGACAGCCATTTTTTTTTTCCTTGGTTGCTGCTTGAAATCATACTTCTGGCCATGGCAAAAGCATAGGATGCTAACCTTGTACGCTTGTGGTTTGGGGATTTTACCAGTTTTGATGGTCTGTCTGTGAAGACTGATGGGGTGCCTATCTGTTATTCTGGGACCTTCTGTTTTCCATCTGAATGCAGTCCATTGTTCATCCTCTCTGCTAGATCAATTCCTTAGGGAAAACCCTGGCACACCCACATGATCTGGAGCAAAGGAAACAGAAAAGAATGGGGATAGATCAGTAGACCTAAGAGTCTTGTCTCATCACTAACTTATGTTAGCCAAAAAAGAAAAGTGATTCTGCGGCCAAAATGATACTTCTCCTCCTTCATACCATCTGCAACATCTCAGATTCAGGCTGTTTTGAGTTACAGAAATCTGAATTAACTATCTCAGCTAGTACTTGTTTTGAGCCCTTTAAATTGTGACAGAACTTCTCACTTTTGCAGACAGAAAATGATAACAAGATCATGACAAGTTGGCTTTCAAGATGTCAGAGAAAGGGAGCAAATACTCTGCTGGAAATTCAGTTAGTTGAAGTAGTAAATTCACTGGAGTAGTGAATGTTTTTGTAAGAAATTTGTCTTACAGCCCATGTATGTGATGCAGTCAATTCTGGCTAGTAAAAGTGAACAAGAGGCTACTAAGTCCTTTGCTGAGGTGTGGGATAATATTTATTTAATGCAATCTGTTGTGTGAATCATCTGCAGTAGGTAGCTCTATGCATACATTTTCCTGTTAAAGAAAACCCCAAGAAGTCATAAGGTGGCTTGCCTCATTTCCATTGAGGCTATATCTCCTTGCATTTGCCATGATGTAAGCCCATTGCGTTGCAATCTGGTCTGCTCCTTAATGCTACACATTTCTAATTATTTTATTACAGACAGACTTTTAAGCTGGCTGGCCTGAGTGTGGCTTCTGTTTGTGTGCAGCAGTACTGCCTGAGGCTGCCAGGGCTGGTTACAGCCTTGGGGAAACTTCTCTCTTTCCCTCCACATTACACTGCCAAAGCCCCCATAAACACAGATGTGGAGCTGAATACCTTTCATTACATGAGACACACACACACACACAAAGTGAGATATGAAATCTGCTGAAGCCACACGTCATGATGTGTAATTTCTCTTTGAAATATGTTTTTTTTTCCTTTATGAAAAAAAAGCCCATAAAAATAAGGTTTTCTGGTTTGGGGTTGTTTTTTTGTTTGTTTGTTTGTTTGTTTTTAATGTTTTAACTTCCCCAGTTCAGGTTTCAGTGATTACCTTGTGTTGGTAAACTATTCAATAGTTTATCAAAGGACCAGCATGCAGCCCAAGAGCCTTGTACAGGTGTCCTCCTGTACTTTTGAAAGCATATAAAGTCATGAGTAGTCAGGTAACAGAACGCACATTAAGTTCGGGGCCAGAAGAAGGCAACTGTGTTTTAAACAAAATATGGATGCCCATGACAGTAGGTAACATGAGCCAAGCAGAGCATTAATGAACAGAAGTGATTTTTATAATGGCAGTGGTACCTATCACTTATGCTAAGTTGAAATCAATAGTTGTTTTCCCACTATTGAGTGTTGAAAGGTGGTTTTGTAGCTTTAAAACTTCTAATAGGTCCTGTTAAAGATTTATTGAGAAGCAGAGAAACTTTCTGCCCAAGCACCAATAACTACTTGGACTACTTTGTAGTCCAGGAAACTAAAAAGAAAAGACTGTATTTTTGTCTAAGAAATGCTGAGTTGGAAAACCCAGTATCTAAACAGAAGGACTGAGGAAAATACATGAATTTGATAGAGGGCCCTCTATAATCCTCTGAAAACTGTACTTCCATGTGTAATGGTCTGTTAAATAAAGCAACATGAAACATGTATAATATCATTTCTTTTACTAAAGTAACATCTTAAAAATTTAAGTGTGCTCTGTGATACTAGTAGTGTTTGCATGAAAAGTTAACTAGCAAACAGGTAGGTAGAGGCAAAATCTAAATTCCATTGAACATAGTACGCACCAGAAAGGTAGCAAAGACTAAGTAGATTCTAAGATATTACAAATTTATTTATAAATATGGTAAATCACCTCTAGTTTCCCTGACAGATGAAACAATATGACACTAACCTAATTAATGACTCATATAAGAGAGTAGTTTTATTCACATCTGGTTCAGCTGCCAAAAATGTAACAACTAAATGTAAAAGTGTAACTGCAGTAAATGTTGCAGATCTTTTGACAATTGAGAAAATATTCTGCCTGTTAACAGGAAGATACGATTTATTTCAGTCTCTGCAAAAGATACAGACTTTTTGCATATGGGAAACATTACAACCTCATTCTGTATCTAGAAAACTTTAAACAACAGCTAAAATATTAGGTGAAACAGTTTAACTAAAACTGTTAATTACCAAATGTATGCTGTGTAAGACTGTAAAGTGACTTTTCATGGAAGAGAAGACTAGTTGTAGCTTCAGTTGAATACCTACAGGGTACTCAGTGAAAGTCATAGCTGGGGATCTTGATCACATTTCTGGTGCTCTTTCATCCTTTCCTCTTGGCACTATCTATGTTATACTGTGCTATAGATTAGCTCAGAAAAAAGAGATAGTGTTAAGGCTCCAAATTCATGTCTGTCTGCACACATGATTTAGGTACCAAATGGACTGTGCTGTTAACAATGACAATCATTGTGCTGTGGAATTGAAGCGCAGCATGGAAGACAGAGGTAAAGATCCTGTAACTCTTGACATATTTTTCATCTGTGATAGTAAATAAATGTACAAGTAAACATGTATTGCACATATATGGTAGGCATAGCACTTTTTCAGTAGTATAGGCTACAATCAGGGCTTAAAACACCCAACCGCTGAATCACGTCACTGAATATGTCACTGGTAAGGTACTCTTGCCAGTGGAAAAGCTGGATCCTGAAGGTCTTATCTCTCTCTCTTTCTTCTCTCTCTCCCTCTCTCCTGGGTCACACTCCAGGAGTTAATTAAACTGGTTGTTTTCTTCAGCAGGCTCAAAGCTTCTTTTGTTCATATCAGTCAAGTGTGTTTGATGTTTTCTTGGGAGAGGCAAGCATTAATTGCTGAAATAAGCATTAATTCAGTGGATTATAATGAAAAATCAGTGTCTGTGCATAAGCTGCTTTTGAAATCACTGTACAGTATAAGGCAGGGTGTCATTGTGTAAAAATACAGATTTGGAGAAGTGAAGAACCTGCTTTCTGCAAAGTGTATTTACCCTTTTTACCAGATTATTTTCTGTTGCTGTTTGCTTTGTCTAGGCACTGTTCACTTAGTACATGCATCATCAGCACAGGCCTTGTGGCTACAGGTTGTACCTAGATTGTACCACAGGCTTCAGCGTCATTAGCCTGCTGGCACATGCTTTCAACATGCAGGACCTCTTATGGGATTACATAAACTGTGTATTATACATAGAGTTCCTTGATAAACCAGAGTGCCAATCCAGAATTTCCCTTGTGTTCAGAGATTGAGTTACCACACTGACACACAATATGGTGATAGGGTGGCTGCATAGAAGCAGCCAAGGAGAAAATCTGACTGAAAATTGAGACTGTTTTAACATTCATATCTCCCATCCCACACTCCTTCAAACTGTTGGGTAGAGAGCCAAAGTATTTTCGAAGTAATCTCTACAGTAGCTCAGGTACAAACCTTTGAATTCATAAAAAATAAATTATTTGCATTGGTACAAATATTTGGCAGTGTACAAAATGTGAATTATTAAGGACAAGATAGTGGGATGAAATCAGCATCACACATAGTGAGAAAAAATAAAGTAAGCGCCTGTAGTATCAGCAATACATATATCGTGTAAGAAAAATCCTAGAAACCTAACAGTATTAATTATAATTGAATTAATTCTATCAATTATACGAAGGATATATCAAGGCAGTAACATTGATATTAGTATATGCTAACACAATAATGTATAATTAAATTTTATATAAAGATAAGAATTCATTAATCACAACCTGTAATACAGAAAAATATTTGAAAATGAACATGCAAAAAAAGCTTTTACTGAATCTAGAAACAGTAAAGAAAATGGAAATGTATTAATCTCATAATCATGCTGATTTCTACTTATTATGCTCTCTATAATGACTGTGAACAGCTCTTCCAGAAGCAGGTCTAAGTAGGCTGGATTTCTCCATCATCATTTTGTGGTTCATTAGATTTTTATAAGCTGTAGTAGCCAATGAGGAAGGATTAGGAACTCTTCCAGGAATTATATTCATGCTTCATTAGTTTTAAGGCCATCTTTCAGCCTCATGCTTACTTGTAAAAGAAATCCTTATTCTCTGTGGAGTAATGAAGGAAAAACCCTATCATATTTACAAGCTTGTATTTTCTTCAAGTAGTATATTCTTTTTTCAGCTGAGAGGTACAGTAAATTGTGGCTGCCTTGAATTCTACAGATCCAGGCTGTGCCCTTAAATATAAAGGGCATCCATGTAATTGAGAAGTCATTATGAAATCACCAAAGAGAAACATATCCAGAAACATAAGTGGCATTATAAATGTCACTATTCTACAAATACAGATAATGATGTTACAGCTTACTGAGGGAACATTCACATTTGAGAAAATGATTGTTTGTGAGCAATATACACATATTAGAAAGGTAACAAATGATTCTTCTTCAGTAAACCACAACCTTTAATGTCACATCCTGTAACTATCTGGTGATAACTAAAAAATTGTGCAATGAACTGTCTGTGACAAAATAGCCATCAGCAGTGGTTGATTGTGTTTTCCAAACATCTAATAGGACTTACAATTAAGACAACATACAGTTCATTTTGTGTCCACTCATGTTTTGAGGTTCTCTTATAAGCTTCCTTCCATGGTCATCACCCGCTGTAATTTTTTTTTTTCAGCAATTTTGTGCAATGAGATTTATATGTAGTGGGAGAGTTTTAAGTTCCTGATTAATGAAAAATGTTGGAATGAAATATGATCACATAAAACATAATTTCATAGAAAAAAATATTTACAGAAACTGAAAAAACCTCACAAGTATTTTCCATGGCATGGTAAAGACAGTTCATTTTCTGGAAATAGAGGAAAATAAAATTTTGTTCATGTTGGTTAATTGTACGATAAAAATTCACATGGATTCAAAGAAAAAGTCCTATGAAACTCTGGTAAAACTTCTGTGTTGCTTTGTCTAAAATTGGTTAAGCAAGTTCTGGGAAGATTAATTTAAACTGTAGAAATGCAGAGAAGAACTGCGGGATAATAATGGCAAACTTTTCAAGACAGGGGCTGCAAATGCTTCCAGCAGTTTCTTTTGAGGTAATAAAGGTGAAAAAAATAACACAGTTAATCTGTATGTAGTTGACTGCAATTTTCAGGTCAAGCAAAAAAAATAGCAACCTGGATTGTGCAGGTATGCAAGAAGCAAGCAGCTCCACATAGAATCAGGTGAAGTCCAGCAGTATGTGTCAGTTCTAGCTCAAAACTGGCTCTGTCAAGCTGGGGTCAACTCCTGGGAATTCACTTATAAGTAGCTAGACAGCTATTAGAATGGATTCTGGGTCTGAATCTTTCAGGACTTGAATAAACACTGTTTTACCCCAAATTCCTAAGTTTTTGGCAAGTCCACTACTATTTTTTAAAAAATCAGTTTGAAGAGGAAATAATCATTGAGAGATCTCCTTTTTGCACATCTTTTTCATAGCTTTGGTACAACAAAACCTGGACTAATAATTCCCTTCATTCTAGGTAATTTTTTGAAGAAAACAGGCAACAAACATGAAGGCTTTCAGCTATTGAGTTCTTCATTGAAATTCAGATACCAGAGTAAAAGCTCTGAAGAACAGCAATTACACCAATTGCATGCCCAGCATTTTGTTGCCCCTAAAATTCATCCATGTTATTTTTACAAGCATAATTGTTTTAAGTGGGTTTTCATCTCTATGAAAAAATATAATCTGTATATTTTTTCTGATGGTTACTCAAATCATAAATGGCATAGTGCTGAAATATTTTAAAAGGGGATTCAGAGTTTTGACACTTGTCTCACTGTCTGTTCTGTCAAAGAAGTGAAAGGTAATTCAAATGTCTAAGCATATCTTGTTCTCTCTGGGTGGTACATCTTTCTCATGGCTAATCATGTCAGAAATATTTCATGATGGCTTGAGTATCACTGGCAATAGTTATTTCCATTTTTGTTTAATGTGTTTGGCTCTGAAACTGTAATGTAACAATTTCAGAAAGATGCCCTCTTCATTAAGTCTATTATGCGAGCACGTAAGAATCCTTATGGATACCAAGAGGTTGTGTATCATGATGTATTGTAAATTCTTCTTTGAATCCATATTGTGAAGATAATTCTGGTGAAGTCAGAATAACTTTGTGCTGATATTTTCCTTCCCAAATACATGAAAAGAACACTGAAGCTCAACTCTTTGAGTTTAACTTGAAAAATTATAAAACCCCAAAACACAACTCACAGACTTTTCACAGGAACAGATAGCATACAGTGTAATAGGCTTCTGCTTGCCTTTTGGTATGGGCTTTGTCTCTCACTGCCAGTGTATAATGTTATAAAAGTTATTCATTCATAGATGTTTTGGCTATTCTGTCAAGGAATATTTTTTTCTGATGATACTACATTATCGCTCATCTGAATCTCCTAGTGCTCCTACTGATGGCTATGACACTCCTACTGAGAGACTGAATACACTTTAAATAGTTCAGGTCCTTTGCATGGGGATTTCCAAACCTCAGAAACCACAGCATGAGATGGTATTAGTTCCCAGCTCTGAAATTACCCTGAATCTGTATTTTAAAATCATGCTACAATTATTATTAAAGTAAAATAACAGGCAAGGATTTGATTTGGGTCTTGAACATATTTTCTTTACCAATGTCAGAAAACTTATTCTATGTGGAAGTGTCAAAAGGCATTGAAGTTTAATTATTTTAATATTATACAGGTAAGACAATGCCTGTGGGCAGGTGGGTAAGATGTGCATTTCAAAGGGTAAATTTCTGTGCATCTTCTAGCTGTGTTAATGACTTCTTGAGGAAAAAATGCATTTCTGGATGTGAAGTTTTATATAGGATGTGACTTTTAAAAACTGTTGGCCAAGCATGAGCTACCTGAAAATAAATTGGGAAACAAGTTTTCCTTGGTTTGGAGCCAAACAGAGTTGGTTCTAGGTAAGACCAGTCTCTGCACCATGCCCCGAGAGAGGAAATTTTGAGTACCATGGTGCAAAGTCACCCTGAATCCATCTGTCTTTGAGAAGACCCATCATACTTTTTGAGTGTAGATAGGATTATGGTGACAGCTAGAAAATCATGCCACAGACATCTCAGGAATAAAGCAGAGGCAGCTGTAGCATATCCATGATAGGGACAGAAGACCATGAAGGCAAATCCATATCTAAATCCATTATCGCCTTTGTAGCCTAGGCATGATACTTGCAAGTTGTATGTGTAACTCTCATACATCTATGAATCCCTGAGTTCATGGGTCTTAAAAGTTTGTATGCATAATGGACAGCAAAAGACCCCCTGGGAAACTTCATAAGCTAGATCCCCAGCTATTGCATACAGCTGTGGTGTATTCTCTTTTCCACAAACCACCTTAATTTTATTCTAAACTAGTTCAATTTCATTTGTTCTTAGTGAGTTACATACATTTCACTTGCTTGCACTTCTGCTGCTCTTACAGGGCAATTCTAGAAACTGAATTTCTTTTAATTTCCAGTTTGAAATTACCCATGGACAATTCATATATGCTCCTTCTCCAGCCTTCTCATTCAATTTAAATAGCCCTTCTTTTCCTGTTGTGTGGCCTACTAAAGTTTCAGTCCACTGTCCATACATTTTGTTTGATAGTCAGTGTCATTTGAAACAGATGAAGCCTTGAGACAGCTCACTTCCTTTTCCATTATACACTTCAGAATAGCATACATAGTTCTGGGTATTTGTCTTACTAAGCTAGACAAACCAAGCTTTCATCATCTTCATATCCTTTCTCTGCCTGAATTCATCTTTGTAGACACCACAGGTTGTACATTTTATTCCAGCTGAGTTTTCACCATATCTCTGTCAATAAAATGTACTTAGTTCTGCTGAAAGTGCCTATAAAGTTAAATCCAAAGGTACCATTTAATTTGTCTTTAAACAATCACACATACTCCAGGTTTTTGCTTCAAGGAAGAAGACACTACTTTTCACTTTGACAAGGAGTTTTCTTATTTTTCTGTGTTCGATTGAGCAACTAACATGTAGCACTGTTTAGATAGCCATACTTCTAGACAATACTTATTTTCTTAATGAGATGCATTGTATTTAACAGTCCTATGCATGGGCTGCTTTTGAGCATAGAATGCAGATGCTTATCTACCTATGCTTGTCAAACAATAAAAGATTGTTTAATCGAATGCTTTAGGGTGTGAAACATGTTCTGTGAAACAATACGTTCTCTACTTTATGGGTGCAGTTCCAGCTACATCCTGTTTAAATATCCCCATCAGCATCATGCAAAGTAAATACATGCCAGACTCAAAACTGGTATCAGAATCAGTTGTGTTTTACCACTTGACTCCTCAAACATTAAGATGCTGCCCTTATTACTAAACTTCCTACAGTGACATTGATGCTCTGAAGCCTAACAACTGGGCATTCGCAGTTGTGTTCACGATGCTGGGCCAACTCAAAGCTTCTCAGCACAGGCAGAATTCAAGGCTAAGTGTCAGTACCTTCAAATTCTCTTTGTGCAATTCCTCCAGACCAGGTTGAAGTTTTAATTTGCCCTCTCTCAAACATTCTCTCCTTTCTATGACAGATTTTAGCCCTTCTTTTTGCCTCAGCTCCTACTTCTCATGTGTTCATCATTGCTGTCAGAAAGCAGTAGTATCTTGAAAAGAATAAAAAAAAATAGACTATATAAGGGGTAACTGACACTCCAGACTGTTTCCTATGCCAATACAATGCTACTTCTCTTTTTCAGGACTTCCGCTTCGTATTTGGACTTCAGTGGAACATTCCTGGTCATATCCTCAGTTCTCTTAGCAGTGTCTTCCTGATGTCTGCAGGTTCTTTTATTTTATTTTTTTCCAGTAAGAACAGTTCTCTTTGGCAGATGACATTTACAGTATTATATACAGACTGTTATAGAGCCTTATACGCAAAAATTGCCAAATTTGTAACATTCACATTCAACATCTTCGAAGGCTAGGCTCCTTCAAAGCTACTTTTGCTCACATACTTTTTCACTTACAGGTTCATCCTGTGTTGAATAAATAATGCAGGTTTCCCCCACCTTTTGTCTTCAGAAAATGATTTAATGTAAAATAGAGTTCAAAGTGAATTCAAGGTGCCTCTGGTTTTCTCTTCCAATGTTTTATTTTCTTATTTTCAAAGAGCATGAGTATGCTTTTTGTTTTGAAGTAAAAAAATTAGGAATGTAAATATGACTGTGTGCTGCATATAGAACAGCAAAGTAGCACTTGCTAATATCTCACATGTTGGGATATTTTGTACAGCTTCCCACTACTCTCAAGTTGCAAGTCATTTGCATTACAAATAATGGACTGAAGCCACACTAAGCAGGAGTTGCTCAGAATAGAGAACAGGAAAGGCCTGTGGTGCGAATGAAATAAATTAGGTAGTCACTACAATCCTCTGCAGTATGAAGACACAGTAGAAGAGTGGACTGTAAGGTGGAAGGTTTTTTTTCTCCATAAGCACAACATCATGCTCCTTTGACCTTCAATAACACCTTCTGTATTGATAAGGTTTAATTCAGATGTTTAAGTAGCAGAAGTTTTTCTTTAATTTAACATGAGACATGTTAAATCACAACCCAGAAAACAACCATAGTATGGTAATTACATAGATGAGTAAAAAAGGCTGTTACTTCTGTAATTTAACCAATATAGTCTCTATCAATTGCCATTCTTCTTATCTGTTTTTTTTTTAAAGCTCCAAAAGAGAGAATCATTTTTTTTCAAAACATGGCCTAGAGTTATGTATTTTACTTTACAAATACATTGGCCTTAATTTGTTCCCCTCATCTATTTGTGCAAATACTGAAAAGAATCAGGAGTTTGTTCCTGCAGACTTTATTATGTTTACAAGAAATAATGTGACAAGAAAGCTTCAAACAGACAAAAGTGCAAATATTTTGGGGGAAGAATGTTGTTCACATGTAATTATATGCCAGTTCCTTTTGAAAAGATGTCTTCAGTATGATGGTGTTGTCAATAACAATCATTTCAGAGCCTGTTTAATGGATATTATGTTTGCCAATTGAAAAATATGCAAAAGTATCCATTTAAAGAAGAGTATTATCAGATCTTTTTTCTCAAGTTTCTTCACTACACGAGAAATAGCATAATATCCATGTTTAATGAATGATTGACCCGTTTTTTCAAAACAGGAATTAAAGGCGGAACTAACATAAGCCCTTGATCCTTTTCATCAATGCATGGTGTGACTATCTGGGATACAAGGTGATTTCTTGTTTTAGATTTTCTGCCTGGTTTTTCATATCCACAGCTTGCGATAATTCTGGTTTATTCAGGTGCATCTAGATAGCATTTGACAAAGTGAGAGATGTGTGCAGCATGTAAGGTATGGCTTTGTTTTCTGGAGCTCCCTGGGAAGCTGGTTGACAAATAATAGGTAGTATAGCCAAAAATTAAATGAGTTTAGGACACAGGAAATAGATTTACAAGCTCAGACACTCCATAGCCTGAAAACATGCTTGATGATTTTGTAGTGAAAGATATGTTAAACATCTCTTGTTTCTTTTTAATATTAATGCTTATATTGTTATACTGTGATATCTCAGTGCTGCTTTTGACAGTATGTAGGTGGTGCAAATTAATAATAATATTTTTAGTTAATAATAATGTAGTTAGAAAGTAGAGAAATAAACAGCAACAATAGGATAGCTAACCCTAACTGTTCAATACCAAAAATTTTCAGTTTGGGTTGGTTTGACATTTAGACCCGTTCTTATATTTTTTTAAAAAACAACTGTTTCCTATTCATCAGTTCTACATGAAAGAAAAAAGATATTACTTTATGAAACATAGAAAAATCTTCCATATTGTAATAAAATTTATAGTACATTAAAGGGAAGATGTTCTAATAAAAATAATCTACTTACTTTGAAGCCAGTGCTCAAACTGATGCTGGAAATAGATGGCAATAAACAGTGAAAACTTATCACTTTATCACTTTGTTCATGAAAGAATTAATTTGTCTTAGCAATTAGTCATTTCAGGGGGCAGCTGTAACTCATATTCGTTAAGATAGTTTTATTTAAATATAAATTGCTTGCAGGGAGATAAAGGCTTTTCCTCCACACTATTATATCTCTCATCCATAGACAATACAGAGAACAATCCTTGGAACTTGTGTGAGCAGACCCATGAATTGACCCAAGGTTTTTTATAACAAAATCCACATTTCCTGCTGCAAATGCATTGAAACCTGTTGTGGGTTGACCACAGCCAACAGCTAAGCACCCACACAGCTGCTTGCTCAATGCCCCCACCACAGCAGAAGGTTGAGAGAGGAAGAGCAAAAGCAAGAAAACTCATAGGTCAAAATACTGTCAGTTTAGTAAGTGAAAGAAAGACAAAAAATACAAGTGATGCAAGACAGTAATTGATCACCTCCCAAAAGCAGACTGATGTCCAGCCATAATCTGAGCAACTGTCATCTTGGAAGCCAAGCCCCTGTGCCTCTTTCTCTTCCTTCTACCCTTGTTTTCATTACTGAACATGAAATTATACAGCTTGGCATATTCCTTTGGCCAGTCTGAGTCAGCTGTTCCAGCTGTGCTTCCTGGCCGCTTGCTCACCCCAGGCCACTTGCTTCATGGAAGGCAGGGTGAGAAAAAGAGTGTCTTTTTGCTGTGGAAGCACTGCTCAGGAATAGCTAAAACACTGGTATGCTATCAACACTGTTTTAGCCACAAATCCAAAGCATGGCACTGTACCAGCTGCTATAAAAAAAATAAACTCCATTCCAATCAAACAAGTACAAAAACTGAACTCTAATTTTAGAATAACCAGGTGTGTGAAATCTGTCACTAGCCTTTGAAATAGTTAGACTATTAGAACTAGTTGATTTAAATCTGCAGAGAATCTCATCCTGCAATTAGTTGAAGGTCAAAAGTCAATCCAAGATCACCTTGTATAAATAGCAACAGGATATGATTAGTTAGCAAAATTACACTTCTTGCATAGGTAACAAAAATATATGTAGTTTGGTAGTCTGTAATAAGACTGATCACTAATTCATGCTAACTGAAAAATAATCCATAAAGACTGATTACACTACAGTAATTTAGAAAAAAGTTTCTTATACTTTTCTATCATGAATTTGGTGCCAGTTACTAGCTGAGTTTAAGAGGACCAATAGCTGAAGTTTTATGGTAGCCTGTGTACTACCACACCTGAATTTTTAAAACTAAAAAAAAATCTTATAAGTGAAGAAACAACTCTTGAATTTAGATGTAAATTAATGAGAAGTCATTTATTTTTCATATTTCGTATTTTCCATAAAGGGAATTTCCATAAATTTCCAAAAAGGGAAATAAATTCCCCATTAACAGAATTTATATATATTCCCATATATATATATATATATTCCCATAAAGGGAATTTCCATAAAGGGAATTTCTATTAGGCCTGCAAGACAGCATACTAATTGTGGGCTGGATATGAAGCGCTATATATTGCTGATAGATCAGCTGTACACTCTTCAAATGAAATGTAAAGTTAACTGCCACCTCTCTTTTTTTTTCTTATTATGTACCTCAGATGAGAGGAATATAAGTGTGTTCATAGCAAAGTTCAGCAAAAAGGACACAGAAAAATGTAAGCAATGAAGCCTGGAACTGCAAATCAAAACTCTTCTCATGCCACTTGAACTCTGACTCTATAAATGCCTTCCTTTCTTTTTTCTTTTTAACTTTTAAGGTTTAAGCTATCAATAATATCACCCCACTCAAAATGGTTTGCCTTACCTCCAGCAAAGATCCAGACAGTAGGTGACCCTCTCACCTGAATGTTAATGCTAGTCACCCTTTTCAGCACAAACACTATGAGCGGGGAATTTGTTTAAGTGGGAAGGAGGGCTTGGGGTTCAAGCCTTGCCTTCAGCTACAGCAATTCAAACTTGCTTTCCAACATAATCTGAGGTCACTTTGGGTTGAAGCATTTCCTAGTGCTGGATTTAAGATACAGCAATTCTATTGTCTCTTGATGAGGAAGAATGAAATTCCAGGTTTTGACTTCTGCTTCTGTGCTGCTTTACGTATCAGAGACATGGATAAAATGTACGCTTGGGCCTGGTATGAGGATTGTGTAGATTATAGCAGTTTGGTAATCACATGAATCACATCAGCACTTGTTTTACTTCTAAATTTCTGCTGGTTTGGTTTAGAAACAACTGTATTATAGGTATGTTGGGTTTTATTTCTAAGTTTTGCATCCAAGGCTTAGTTTAATCATAGGCCAGATTTAAATCAACAAACAAAACACTATCAGCTCATAAGAAATGCAGGAATTTCTCATGAAGAGTCCATGCTCTCACCAGGCTGTACAACAGGCATCCTAGTCCTGTCTGGATTTAAACCAGAGATCTCATGCTAGAGTTCTTCTTCAAGTGGCTTTTAAAGACAGGTCTGAAATGTGTCCTCGGGTACTTATTTAAAGCACAAAAATATACAACAAAGAAAGCATGCAGGTTCCATCTTTGCCAGTGCAACTTAAGTTCTCCTTCTGCTCAGTATCTGAACAAGAATATCTCATCATTTTGGGCTATTATATGCCATGTGTTGTTAGGTATGAAAGTCTGTTATTATCAGCCTTTACTGGAAACATGAAGGTCAGTTTTACTTTCGTGTCATGATAAAAGGCAAATAAGGTTGATGAAAAGTATACTACTGCATACACAATTTTTGTTTTCTTTGAATCTGTGTGCATTGCTTGGATTCTGTTGAGAGTTTTCTGCAGAAGGACTGCTGGGTTATGAGATGTTACCCAAAGTAAATAGAAATTTAAGAAAATGCTTTAACATTGGAATTTGGTTTATCTGAAAAGTTCCCACACAGTTTACCACAGCTTTTTTAATGACTGTAGAAGCCTCCCACTCTTTATAAAGTGTTTGTTACATTAATTAGGGTGCTGTTAGAAAACTAATTTCCCCCATAAAAGCTGCTTGGAGATGGTGAGCATGGGAGTGGTGCAATGTAAAGAAGCACACACACATCTTAAACTAAAACAGGGGCTTTCTAGTTTAGGGACTTTAAAATAAAAGGAAGTTTTGGTGTTTTGTAGACTTACACATATTGTCTTCTCACCTTTCAGGTACATCCATTGTTGGGAAAGAAAACTCAGACTTCTATGATATGGCTATCACACCACTTCTTTATCAGCATGTGAAGTGCTTATTGAAAGTAATAACCACTTACTGTCCAACAAAACAAAAGCTTCCCAGAACATGAGACAGCTTCTGAAAATCAGTATCTATGCATATCAGTTGCTATGCAAACTAGTACTATTGTACTCTGACAAAATCAACAAGCAATTAAGTAATTAATGTTTGTTTCTCAGGATTTATCAAGCACCTGGATAGGCAGAAAAACCGGCTGCAAAATACTTAAACCAGCATGTGGTATGTAATACAAAACAAGCTTTGAAGTCTACTAGCCCAGAGAAATGAAAATGCCTTAATTCATGCCATGACTGTAACACTCCCAGGGTTGTTTCTACATGGCCTTTTTCTAGTGAAAAATTTACTTTATTAGTCCTTCAGCCATTAGCTTTCATACCTTTTGCCATAGCACTATTGGTGACATATGTTATTTTCTCCATGCAATTTCAGTACTTCCTTTCTAATTCCCCAAGATGGAGCTTTGCTTTATGTAGGGGCCAGCAAACAGAAAGTGTAGTATTGTCATAAGTTTACTGCAGACTTGCACAGGGGACACAGATGGTAGCCATGTGTCTTTTCTCTAAAACTGAGATGGTGAATTATTTTGTTAGTTCTTTGTGAGACAAATGCATATTTAGAGGTAAGAGAAATGGAGAAGGCTGAGTAATACTTGTACGTGATACTGGATGTGATGTATATCTTACAGGTGAAACTGATATGACACATTTCATAGTAAACAGATGGCATAATGGGCACAAGCAAATTCTACTGGATTTTGTAAAGGGAAGTCATAGAGGCATATGCTTCAGCACCTATAATTAAATTTGATTTCCTAATCAAATAAGATACTTATATCTGCTTGGTAAGAATGGTCCTACATACTTTCATATGTAAAAAAAACCCAAACAAACAAACAAAAAAACTACAAGAGAGAAGAAAATACTTCTAGGAAAGTTTGTACACAGTAATTGTTCTTTAAACTGAAACACATGAATGCTATCTCCTTTTGAGTCAACTTGAACAATAAAAAATTCTAGTTCCAAGAAGCTAGCATAAATTATGTATCTGCAGCTTTTGAGTTGACTCTGATTGCTGTTACTTTCTAAAATATATCTTTTAATGACTTTTTGAAGTACCATTAGCACATTAAGAAAAACTTAAAACTTACAAATGAGTACAACTTTGGATCCCGTTAAAAACCATGTTCTTCTGTCTGAGCCCTAATTCCTAGAAAATGTAAAAGTTATGTCTCTTTCCTGCAAGTCTGCAAAATGGAAAACAGCTTTGCTGTTACATTACCCTTTCTGCCAGCTACTGTGCACAATACCTGCCATATCATTAATCACAGCAGCTCTTTGGGACCTGGATTCTGGAGCAGTTCCCCTACTAAAGAATCTTCCCAGAGTGAGTAAATAAATCGAAAGATCTCAGTGCAAGGGCAATATTATGGATCCAGAATGCTTCCTGGATAGATCTGTTAGCCCTTTTTACTGTTTATGAATATACCTGCATCTGTTCTGTAGCCCCTAAATCCTATATTACTGTGTGTATGCAATTCATTAGATCGTAAGTGCATTTGGGAGATGGATATTCATTCTGGATTGTCATGATAATGATTTTTTCCCCAGTTCTGAAAAATCTCCTAATTTTTATTCTATTATTGAATTAGGATTTTCTTTGAGAAGAAAACACACATGAGGAACTGAAGGTATCACAGAATAAAATTTCAAAATATGGAAAATAATGCAAGTACCAAAGCAGGTTCTAAATGAAAATATTTTTCTCATAGTATTGTTTTCCCACAATATCTTGTTTTGATTTTGTTACTTATTTTTTGTGGAAGACAACTTTTTCTTTCTTTTTATTATTATGCCTGTTTGTCCTAATGTTTACAGTTTTTACAGAACTAGTCACTTTGAATGAGCATATTGGCTACCAAAACACCATGTATTTGCAATCCAGTGGTAAAATTTCAGAAAAGAAAACACTTGGTATAATAATCTGTAATGTGAATTCTGTTATGAGAGCAGAGAACAAACTGGCAGCCAGGAACTGCCTGGGGGATGAGGAAGTATCATGAGCTCTTAAACGCGGGTAATAACTATTCAAAATGCTACTGGGGAGCCAGAGTAACATCTTCACATCGTGTGTAGAGCATGAAGGTATGTAGGTCTGAATTAAAATCACATGAGTTGCACTTGAAGTGCAGTGCTTGTAGGCATGATATTATAGGGATAAAAGAGGAGGATGGCTATCAGGAGAGGTAATATTCCCACCTGTGGTTCCAGATTGCCAAGATGGTTTTCCTGTTAGAATATTCTTATATATGTGGATTTATGTGTGCTGTGTTTTGGTAGTACATTAATCTTCATAATCTATCTGCACCTCTTTTTATTGAAATGCTCATCAAATTGCTAATAAATATATTTCAGCATGCTAATGCCTTCACCTATGGAACTATATATGTTACAGATTTGGTATTAGCATAAAAAAGATGCCTCACTCTTCAGAACAGACCTTGCACTTCAGAACATGGCAAATATTTCCTTACAACCTCTTGTCTTCAGTTTGAAGTGCTTTATTTTGCAACAAACTGATGTTTTTGCATTTTGGCCCTTAGGCTCTGAGCACACATTTGCAGAATGAGGAAAAACAAATGTCTGGGTTATACAAAGTTAATAAACCCAGCTGCTATTAACAGCTCACTGTACCACCATTCCATGAATCAATGTAAGACTGTTTTATGTTGTTTTAAGATGAAGAAAAGGGAAGGAAGGAGCTAGCATGAGGATGAAATAAGGCAAAAGTGTATACCTAGGTATAAAATAGAAAAGGTTTGCTTATGAAAAGGATGATAAATTAATACTCTGTATTAAAAATACTTGGTGTAGAGATCTCTATATTCCAAGGAACATTGTGAGGAAACCCATCAATCATTCACAGGCACAGTCCTATGGTGGTGGCCACATACAGGAGTACATCACTTAAGTAATTTGTCAGAGTAAAACTGGCTTATTAATGGTGAGTACTCAAGGTTAAAGTGAGAAAGTAGAGTAACCCCGTAACATTTTCATGCAGGCAACTGGGTATTCCCTGCCAGCTTGGTTAGTTCAGGCAAAGGGCAGTATGCTTTTCTGTTACTGAATATATAGCAGGAAACATGACAAGAAGTCTGTTTTAATTTGGGAAAGTTTTTACTTAGAGGAAGGAGAAGAACAAGGAAAGTAATGTCTGTCCTTTCTCTGCAGTATCTCTATGGTCATTCTTTGTGATGTGAAATGAACTCTACCTTTCTGTCTCTTTCTCTTTCCTCCCCTCTCCTCTCCTCCTCTTCTGAATATGTATGAACTCATGCTTTAAAGATCTAGCAGCAAGGAGTTTGGAAGGCTAGGGAAGCGCTTCAGTAGAGCTGGAAGAACTGGCTACCTTCTAGGTTGGTTTTTTTTCTTTTTTAATCTTTAACCAACACCTTTTTTTCTGGTCTTGGGCATATGTATTTCTAGCATCACTTCACCATGTTTAGCTTTTATTCAGAATCCATTAACAACTTAAACATGAACAAAACAAGCAACTTTTATTTTATCTTGTAGAAAATCCTCAATGCAAAAGTCATCACAGAAGCAAGAGTTTATTTTTCTAAAAGCAAAAACAGAAAAGAAAATGATGAAGTTGAAAGGGTTGAAAAATTGTTGGAGATTCACTAAACTGCAGAAGGACTTTTCCTCTCTTTTTATCTGTGGCTAACATACTTGTCCAGTCTCAGTGTTAGATTTCAATTCAATTCCCTTTTCTGCCTGAAGGGATTAAAAGCTGAACTTCTCATCTTTGTAGTGTAACTACCAAACTGTGGCCAGCTGTGAGGAAGCATTTACTCCTTCCTGTTTGGAGCTATTCTACTGTAGAGTTGGTTACCAAGACAGATATCTTCAACTTACTGAAACAAGAAAAAAAGGAAATAATCACACCCAAGAGCATTGTAAGTCTTTGATTGTGAAGTAACTGCTTCCAGTTCTGTGTGTTTCATAGGTGACTTGAATTAGTGTCACCATATTTCCCTCCATTTTCTCTCCCCCAGAGCCATGTGCTGAGCTCCTGCTACTCTTGTGCAAGCACTAATGATTGGTGACAGCTGGAGAAGGGAATACATACAATTTTCTAAAACTTCCAGATTTTTGGAAGCCTGATAAGCACACTGGTCTTGCTCACCACATTAGGTATGTATTAATTAATGCTGATGATGAAAGGCTTGGGAATACCTGAAAAAAAAGGTCTCTCCTTTTTGTGGACATCTTACCTAGACGTGAACTGAAGATGTAACCACATCCTGACAGTGTGGCACAGGCTCATACTGTGATGTTTCTTAGTTTTTTAATAGAAGAGTGGTATTGCTGCTGTCTTTCATTTCATAGATCAAGCCTGCAGCACCTGTCTCAAATTTAATAGCTTTGGGAAAGCTAATGTCATACCCTTAAGTCAATTTGAATCTCTTTGCAAGCATTCACTGTAACATTTCCTACCTTAATACACTTTCTAATTGTATGTTTTGCCTTAAATACTGTACATAGCATGACTCTTTCTTCCCTCTCTTTTTTCTTGCCATGTTCTTCATGCTTCATGTTAAATATAGTTTTTTACTTTTTTTTCCTTAAACCCTAGAATTTGACATGAGATTTTGTGGCATGTAGCTGTACAAGGTTGTTGTACAATAACATATAGTTTCCTGAAAGGTTTGTAAACACAGTATTAGTTTTTGATACTTGGAATTATTAACTCAGAAAAGTTTACTCCTGTATTTAAATGTTATGGTTCTGAATCCATAAAGCTGCTATTCAGGACCTTCATCAGAACAAACCCTGCCTTAACTTCAACATCTCTTTAAAAATCCAAATATACTGGCTTGCAAAAAGAATGAATATCAATGTCCAAAGAGAAAAGTCCAGGTAAGATAAGCAGTAAAATCAGACACCTGTTTGGTCATAATAAATTGCTCTGGTATGTGGTTCTTGGTTGTCTTAATCATATGGATTTCAGAGCAGCCGTAGTTACAGTTGTTAATGTGTTTAAGTTAAGAAGGAACCCAAAAACATTTGCTAGAAAAAGCTGCAGCTCTCTCTGAACCAGCATTTCCACCAGTGTCACCTGATAGAGTAGTAGCAATTATAACACCCCTCTTCCATTGACAGACTGACACACTGCTCTGCTGAGGAATTCAACAGCAGAAATTGCTCTGTGATTACAAACTGAACTCATTTTTTTCTATGAACTTCTCTGAATTAATTGCCTAGTATACACTTGTGTCTAGCACACATCTTTCTTCCAGGTAATATTACTGTTCATATGTCACTTTGTCCCTTGTTTTATGCTGGTAGCTGCCTCATTATTCAGTTAGTATCAGTCATCCATGTGAGTCTGAGGTACTTTTTAGTCTTTTAAATTTTGCGTTCCACTTAATGAAATCATCAAAGTGTCTTACTGAAATGAAACAGTGCTGAGTTCATGAGATCAGTCACCTTTACTAGACATCAGTCATTACCCAAAGCAATGAGCAGAAGTTTCATACCACTGCCTCTGCCTCAGGCTGAAGGATCCCAGGTGAAAGGAAGGCTTTTCTGGAAGGAAAGTCCTCATTCCTGTATGTATGTTCACACCGATCCAGTTGTTGAAAAATCATTCCGCAAATAACAAGAAACAATTTAACGCCCAAATACTTTCTTTGGAATTGAGGACAGGATGTATTTTGATGTGGTGAGTAGCCATGCAAGTGTGTTAAAATGGTGAAGCAGAGCAACAGTAATTGAGGCTGATGTAGCTTCATTTTCAATTTTATTTTCAGGGTATAAAAATTGCAGTTACAAACCTGATCAGATGAATCTCCAATAAGACAAACGGACAAATACTGTAAGATGAAAATAGCAAGCATGAGTGAAAATGTACCTATGTATAGCTGAGAACTAAAAGAATTTTTAAACTAGTGCCAGCAGGTGAGAGGAGAATTTTAAACAGGTTTATTTCCTTTTCACTACTTATCAGAAAAAAGAAATATGTGAAAAGCAGGTATAACTTTATACAGCTTCTCATGTCTGATCTTTGGATCAGATCCCAGAACCCGGAAAAACATGAGAAATGACAATATACTTGTGTGAGCTCCACAGTACACAGGTACCTGCATGTTTTCATTGTGATAAAGGCGATGCTTATTTAGACACTTGGGTTTAAGGCAACAGGACTTGACAGTTCTCCATCTTTTCGGTGGACTTCTTTGACAAAGCCTGAGGCTTGTTCTACTACTCCTTCCACACTGCAGTTCACACCAATGTTTTCTTTAATATCTAGACCTGTCACTTAAAAACAATTATATAAAAAAATCTGTATGGCCACTCTCTACCTTTTCTGTCTCTAAAGAGCATAGAGGCACAATTTAAATCAGCCTAAAACGGTTTACTCTATCAACAAAGCCTTTATTGATATACATAACTAGCAGATTTGGTGTCATATTTCTAGAAATTCTGTCTAAGATGGATTTTTCTTTTTTTTTTTTTCTTTCCCACTCTGGATGGCTGCCTGAGCGTGCTGCCTCAGGATGTTAGTTTGTTAAGCTATCTATCTAAGCCATGCAGACCTAATTTCATGCTTTTCTCAAACATGACAGAATAATTACACAGACTGGAGCCCATGCAATGGAGCTGTGTGTTGTGGTGTCCTGTGCCTCCTGCTGCCAGCCCCCATAGTTCTTGTCTGTGTTGAACTCATGGCTGAGAGGTGCCCTTTCATCTACTGGCAGGATGATGGCTTTAAACTGAGAGGAGAAGTTTAGATTATACATTAGGAAGAAATTCTTCACTGTGAGGGTGATGACACACTGAAACAGGTTGCCCAGAGAAGTTGTGGCTGCCCTGTCCCTGGAACCGTTCAAAGCCAGGGCCTTGAGCAACCTGGCCTGAAGGCAGGTGTCCCTGTCCACAGCAGGGGGGATGGAATTTTCACCAGACGACCTTTTAGGTCTCTTCCAACCCAAACCATTCTGTGACTTCCGCCCAGGTTTCCGAGGGCAAGGGGAGAATCCAAGTGACCACTTAATTTTCTTAATGCAAAGATAAACAAACCTTCAAATAACCCCTACTGAAATCCTACTGCCCAGGATTTCTACACCTCCCACAAACTGATTCTAAAGGCTATCTCAGGGGAAAAGCAGAGACCGGGAGGGGGGCGAATCCTCTGCCGTGAAACTGACCACAACACTATTTCCCACACCGGTGTTTCCACGCACACGGCCGCCGTGGGCACCCACCCCTCCCAGCACAGCGGAGCAATGACAACCGCCAGACCCACTCCCGTTCCCGTCCGCTCGGTCCGGCGGAGGGCGGGGCAGCTCGGCGGGATGACATCATGGGGGCATGACGGTGGGCGTGGTCAGGCGCGGTGGGGCGTGGCGGGATCGCCGCGCCGGGCTGGCGGCTGTCGGGCAGCGGCATGGGTCGGAGGGTGTTACCCGGTACCCGGCTCCCTGAGGCACCTCGGCCCGCCAGCGGTGAGTGGGGAGCTGGGGGCAGGTTGGCTCCATGAGGCTTGGAGGCAGGGCACTTGCTGGGTCCCGGGCTCGGGTGCTGCCCTTTTTTCCGCGGTGGTGGTGCTTTCTTATTGTGATGGGTTTTTTGTTTGATTTGGGTTTTGTTTGTTTGGTCTGCGGGTTTTTTGTTTGTTTCTTTGGGTTTTTATTTTGGTGGTGGTTAGGTGTTTTTCGGAGAAGCGGATCAGGGCACCCCCGTGGGTTCCTGCCGCTGTCCCCGTCTCGGTGGGTGAGAGCAGACGCAGGGCGAAGGTCTCCCTCTGCTCTCCGTGTGGTCTCATCGTTCTTTTGGGCTCACACCTTGACAACCGCCGGCACCGAGCAGCGGCCCCGGCTGCCCGCGTCCCTCAGACTCCATCACCCCTGCGCGCCGTTGCTGGGATAAATAACTGAGGGGAGCTTCTCTTGCGCTTCCACCCCTTTGCCCCAAGTTGGGGACGGAGCCCTGGAGGGGCGACCGTGGGCATCTCTCACCCGCCGAGCCCTTCCCGGGCACTTCTCGCCGCCTCGGGGCGGTTTTGCACTCCTCGGCTCAACGCAGGCATCAGTGCCAATTTAGCCTTAAGGGCTTCCTAAGTAAGTGTGGCGCGTAGCGACCTGGGAACAAGTGGAAAGCCGTATTCGAAATACCTGGCTTGGGAATGTGGGATAGCTTGGCCTTTGTTTGCAGTCAGTTGTTCACCGTTTCTTTTTCTTAATTTTTTTTGTTTGTTTGTTTTTTAGTTCATGCTCTGTGTGTGGGATGGGAGATAGAAGTACCAGCTCTTACAAAATGAAACACTAAAAACTGTGGAAATGTGAACAAAGGTGTTCAGGCTTCCACGGCTGCTAGCATGATTATCTAGCCAAGGTTCCTCTTAATCTGGTAGTTCTCCTCACTTTTTCTCTATCCCATTCATTTTACCCAGATTTCTGAGTACAATGCTTTCTCTCATTTCTTCCCCATCTTCCTCTTTCTTGTATTTCCAAGTTGTTTGGAGACGATTTGAAAGGGGGAAATCACAACCTTATACTTTAGTGCGATTTAAGTTAATTGCCTAACAGAAAGCAAATGAACTGCCTTGTATTTCTCCTATGTTCAAAATTCTGTGAAGTCCAGATACCTTAGTGTGTACGGAGATCTGTAAATCTGATGAGTTATTGCAGAGTGTTTTCTTATATCCCTATGATAATGCATAGATTGAAGTAAATACACAAACTGATGTACTCCCTGAGAGAATGAGCTTATCTTGCAGAATATTTCCTTTTAATACTGAACAGCTAATGTGGGCACTGCCACAGTACTTCATTAAAAAGTTGGGAACTAATTAGCTGTTTCTTACGGCTAGAGCTCTAGGTTTTAATTAGGGTTCCTGTCTTCAAGTTTAGACTGATTAAAGCAGTGCCAAAGCCACTCTGGTTATTTTTAATGTTTGTTTAAAAAAGAAAAGGAATAAAAAAAAGAGTAATTTTTAGCTATTTGAACTTTATGTTGAAAAACAAACCCTTCTGTTTGGGGTTCTGTCCCTGATTCTGCTGCCCCTGGGGGTTGAGAATATGTGTGTTGTGTGCATCTTGTATTAGAGTGAGGAAGGAAACTAACTAATAGCTATGAAACTTACAGGTTAGATGTTCACAGGCCATTGGTTTCAATTGGAAACCTGCAATTTGATAAGGAAAGGTGTAATATATTGACTAACAAGGAAAGCAGCGAGGAAACTATGAGCATTCAGGTGTGTTTTACGCTGTTAAAACCAAAGGACTGTGTTTGGAGATGCAATGATGATGCTTCCTGATAATGATAAAATCTCTTCTAGTGTCTAATATTCCTGACCAAAAGTCTCATACAAGCTTACATAAAGATGTCATGATGATTAAATATTGCCCTACATTACCTTCTTTGTTAATCTCATGTGTATACTTTTGTCTTCATTCTGCTGAAGAATGTTTTCTTGCTTTAGACTTCAGTATATAGCTCATTCATGAGAATCCTCCTGTATTTTTAACAACTTTCTTACCCTTTTTAGATGTTTGAGAGATTTTCAAATTGATAATTCCCAAGGGAGTTGTTATGCTGATTAGACTTGCATAGTGAGTTTATTCTGAATATTTCACAGCACTCTTGACACTCTTCATGGGAAGAGTTGAATGTTTTTCTCACAGTGCTAAACACTTGTGACAAGATTTAGCAATGGATGCTTTAAAATACAAAAAAGGAAGTTTCTGGAAAATGCATACCAAATGAATGAGACCCTTTTAAGGTGCCTGGATGGGTCAAACTAGCAGTGCTTGAAATTCTCCCAGCTGGGACTGACAGCTGCCTTAACTCTGTGAACTTGCTTCATTCAATGTTTGACCCAGTCAGAGCTGTGGTATTCCTTGTGTCATGACAGAAAGTCCATTTGTCTGTTCCAACATTTAATAGTGACTGAATTTTATGCAAAAGAAACTTCTTTTTGCATAACCTTGGATGTTAGTTTGACATCTCCAGGCATTTACATTCAAGGCACTTGAATGCTCTGGTATCAGGTATGCTACCAGTGAAACTTGTATAATTTAATCTCAAAGTAAATGTGGCTAATTTTTCTGTACTATGATTATTTTGTATGTTTGTTAACTACAACTGACATCAACTAATATGATGTCAGTATGGATGATGACATAAACTGTTATCTTGGGTTTTATAGTTGATGTGGAATTTCTGCACATGACTGCTGCAGTTAGCTGTTTTTAATATTCTCAGAATAACTGTCTCTCTTTAGACATCTGTTTTTTTTCTTGTGGAATGAGCAAGTTCATGTAGGATTATACCTACATGCAAAAACTAAAGCCTTAGATTTTTAGAAGATTCTGTTAGCTACAGAATCCTGAGAAACCGTATGTGTGATATAGGAACAAAATTCCTCAAATATACTCTAGTACACTTCCAGTGCAGAAAGCATGGGAAGTGGAAGTTTCCCTGTAGCCTGTGGAGTCTTGCTGGAATGGTGCAGCTAGCAAATGATACATCTGCTGGTAGTCTCTGTAGCTCTCCTTGTAATTTTGGTCCTTTTCTCATTTTTCAGTTATTGCTGATTTCCGCTGCCACAGCCATGCTGCTCTCAGATGCCTGTTTTATGTTTTTGCTGCCTTTTCGCATTGTTTCCTTACCCCTTCTAGGTTTTCAGCTTTAATTTTTGTTTTCTGTATGTGTATTGTCTGTTCCTTAATCCAGTTGATTCATTCTCATGTAGCACATGTGACAATGGAATTATATGCCTTGACTAGAAAAAAGTTAGGATCTCTAAAGAGAAACATCTTGTTAATGTGAAATTAAATCCAGAATAGCCTCATCATCTTAATAGCAGTGCAAATTCAAGTAATGGCTTAATAGAGGGACTTAAACCTTTTCTGTGATGAGAATTACCCTGTTAATTATCAGCGTTAATGAGGTGCATTCCTTTAAAGTGAACAGAATGATCACAGGCCAAGAAAAGGACATCTCTTCTGCTGGATAGTATATTTCCAAATATTGGTAATTGAAAAGGGGGTTTTCTTCCAGGCAGGAGTGTGGTATTACAGCAGTTTATATCTGATTCTTCAGGGAATAGGAATAAACACCTACTAAGAAGTAGACTATGTGATACAGTCAAAGCAATATGGAATAGTAAAAATAACTTTATCTTCTTTTGTGTAGCCATCTTGGTGATTTAGTGCCTTTTTTTCCAAAATCTTTAGCAGCCACGCATACACTGAATCTTAATCTCATTTATTAAAGCTCCATTATTTGGAAATAGGAGAGAGTTTAGTAGCATTGCATTATTCCATGTTGTTTCACATCTCCCTAGGTTACTTTAATGCCGCTTAGAACTTCATATAGACCCTTCTATAGAATAGTTCTTGGGATGCAGAGGCATTAAAGGTGCTTTGGGCAATGGTACTGCCACAGTGCTATCATGTTGGTTGTAGGACCCGTGTACTATTAGCTCATGTACTGTATTGTGAGAGATTTTGGCAGTGCTGAGCTGCAGGAGGGTGTACAGTTAATTTCAGACTAGGTGACAATTGAAAAACAAAGTTTCTGATTTTACAGTGAAAATGATACTATATATAGCTCTTGTAATCTTAGGAAATTAATGTTTTTCACAAGGAGTGTGGCATTCAAGGTGCTGAAAGAATTTCTGGTAACTTATATGTAGAAAGAGTTAGAATGTTCCTGTCTGAATTTTGTTCCGTTAACTGTCTTTTGCCAGATTTCTCCACAAGAATGCCTTACAGAATTGACCCGTCTATGTCTGTCCCTGTGACGTGTAAGCATGCCTGCACTGGGACAGTGGTGGGAAGCACAGGACAATGTGAAACCCTTGCTCATTAGCTGCTACCTGTACCAGCTTGGCTGAACTTTCGTTCAGTGGTTTGGTGTGCAGTAGCTGGCTGTATTCTATGCTCTGTGTGTGTGTCTGTCTGCGCAGGCAGCGCTGGGCAGGCAATTGGAGGCAGTGGTTCTTTCTGAATCTACCCATCCTGTAAAAGAAACAGTAAAGCAAAGAAAGAAGAGCAAAGAAAATGGACCTAGATGCAGTTGTTACTGGAAATTGTGAAATTAAGTTCTTTAAGGTAGTGGTCAATGACTGATTTCCTGTAAGGCTTTTCATTTTCCTCAGAGGATCAGTTTCTGTATCATTGTTGATGTCTGTAAAAGTATTACAATTGCTTCCTGTTGTGTTACACAGCTATAGGAGGCACAACCTGGGGAAGTGGCAAAATGGCTTTGCAAGAACTTGTGGAAATGTAATAGTCTTGACATTGTATGGTTAGAGCTCCCAGTGGGGTTATATGGGGGCCAGGTTCTGTGCATATCATAATTGTTTTGGTTATGTTGGGTCATTGAGGCAAAATATATTTGAGTTCAGTAGTGTACTAATCCCAGTTTTCCAGTTTCTGCCCTTCATTTCTCTAAAGGAGAGAAGGGATTCTGCACAAAAGCACAGTGAGGGAGAGCCAGACTATCTTTGCAGTCACAGGAGGAGGTTTTTTGACCTCTGTGGAGTGTGGTTTATGTAGTGATGGCTTGCTGGCTGTGGGTCTCCTGGGAGATGGGGTTCTCCCCAACCTTCCCCATAGGTAACCTTCTCTGAGAGTTTTTCCAGATGGAATTTTTAAAATACCAATGATATTATGGAAGAAGTGGACTTCTTTAGCATGGAAGAAAGGTTCGAAGAGGCAAAAAATAATTAATACATGTAAATGTATTAAGATGTAAAACTGATGTAACATGAGCCAAGTTAGATTGATACCTAACCTAAGGGACAAAATTTTGTCATGAGAACAAACAGTAATAAAATAAGGACTAGTAAAAGATTTTTAGTCAACAGAATAGTGAACTTTTGGAGCTGTCTTCTGACGCGACAAGGGTGCATGTGTTGCATGGTCAGAGCTTTAAGGAGAAGCTCAACCACAGTGTAAGACATTGTAGGACTTGATAAGTGTGATGAAAGGAGGATGGGAAAGCAACATGGACTGCATCAGTAAACCTGATATATTGCTGGAAATCATCAGTTGGAACCCATCTGCATAGCAGGATAACAAGAGGTGAACTCCAGCCCTCTGATTATCAGGATTAGCTGTTGCAGTTGGAGTGAGCTCTGTTTTGCTATTCAAAAACCTTGAAGCCATCAACTAAAGTAACACCCTTGCTTGGAAGCAGGCTGTGGAGTGGAAGCTCCACCTGCTAGTACAAAATAGTGTGTAACAGGATGAAATCTAATCATGCTTTCCTGATCTTGAGCCTTTGTAAGAGAGAGGTGATTATGGCTCCCAGGGGAAGACCTGTGCTTCAACATTTCCAATACATGAAGCTGGCATCAGACCAATCTTTGCCATGTAATCTGTGAACACAGGCACATTGCTGTCCTGGCCTATGGTGGATAGTATGCTACTTTACCTCATTGCTGTTTGTCATGGTTTGAGCATGTTTTGAGGATGTTTTTGTTCAAGGTTTTTTCCAGCCAGGTGGAGGAGAGGAGGCTGGGAGGAAGGAGAGACAGGACACCTGACCCAGGCTAGCCAATGAGGTATTCCATACCATAGCACATGATGCCCAGGATGCATACTGGGAGAGAGAGAGAGTGGGAGGGGTGAAGCTCTAGAGGAAAATGGAGGAGGGAGCACGCGGTGCTCGACCGGGCAGGGTGGAGTGAGTTATGGGTCGGTGGCTGGTGGGGTGTTGTATTCTTTTCGCTTGTTATTGGCTGTATCATTATTATTGTGTTATGCCTTAGCTATTAAACCGTTCTTATCTCAATCCGTGGGGGCTACATTCCTTGGATTCTCCTTCCTAACTCTCTGGGAGTTGGGGGACTTGGTTTAAACCACGACATTTTTGGCGCCCAATGTGGGGCCCGAGGGTTTGAGATAAGAACAGATCTGAGCGGATTTATGGTCTCTTGTCACAATGCTGATTTATTGGCTCTTAGAGGTTTTTCTCTGGATCTCGCGGTTTCGGGATTTTGCCGGGTACTTTGTGTATGGATTGGATGTGTTTGTGTTTGTCGATCATGGTGCTTGGGCTAAAGCTTTTGTTTTACTGTACTTTGTGTCGGAGGCTTGTAATACGGTGGGGCTCCGGCAGCAGGGGGGGATGGACGTGGCCGTGGACTTGGACTTGTACCAGGCCGTCCCGCTGCTCTTCGCTGTCCTTGTCCTTATCCTCGTTGTCGTCTGCGTGAGGCTGCATGAAACCGGGAAGGAGCGGCCCCGGGAGCTGCCGGCAGCTGAGGCTGCCAGGGAGAGCGGCACGGGGAGCCAAATGGCTGTGGCAGAGCAGCGGGAACAGGCGGGGAAGGAGCGGAGCAGGGCGGTAGCTGAGCAGCAGGATCAGGCAGCGGGGGAGGTGAGTCCTGCAGCCGTTCCCGACCCTCCGACGGCTGAGAGTGTCCCCGGAAGTTGCCCGCTGACCCCCAGCAGGATGCAGGAGACTACGCAGCACTTCCCAGAAAGGCAGTGGAGGAACCGAGTCCCGTCGCCGTTCTGAACCCCGCGGCTTCAGAGAATATTCCCTGGAAGTCGCCCGCTGAGCCCCAGCAGGATACAGGAGACCACACAGCATTTCCCAGCAAGGCAGAGAAGGAAGATCCGGACTCAGGAGAAGAGAAGCTGGTGGTGGGAGAACTGGCAAGCAGGGCAGCTACATCAGCCCCAGTCGCAAAAGTTAAGCAGAGTCAGGTTTGGGTCTTGTCTAAGGTTAGACAAGTACACAGGAGCACCAGTAGACTGTTCTCAAGGCTGGACAGTCATGAGTGGCAGGGCATGTGGGACAGTATGGCCAGGTATCTGATCCACTGGGCCCCTCCAGTGCTTTGGAAGCATTGGAAGTGGAAGGCAGCTGTATGGAGAGCCCAGCAGCAAGCTGTAGAACTGCTGAAGGGGACAGTGAATGATTTTGAGCCTGGTGGGCCCAGATACTTCAGGCCATCATTCCAGAGATGCAACATAGAGATGTCTCATGATCGAGGGGTGGACTTAAGAGTGATGGTGTATTGAATATGTGGGATCTGGGCATGACGTGAATGGTATGGAACAAGGGGTGGATAATGTCATGTTTTGAGCATGTTTTGAGGATGTTTTTGTTCAAGGTTTTTTCCAGCCAGGTGGAGGAGGGGAGTCCGGGAGGAAGGAGAGACAGGACACCTGACCCAGGCTAGGCAATGAGGTATTCCATACCATAGCACGTGATGCCCAGGATGCATACTGGGAGAGAGAGAGAGTGGGAGGGGTGAAGCTCTAGAGGAAAATGGAGGAGGGAGCACGCGGTGCTCGGCCGGGCAGGGTGGAGTGAGTTATGGGTCGGTGGCTGGTGGGGTGTTGTATTCTTTTCGCTTGTTATTGGCTGTATCATTATTATTGTGTTATGCCTTAGCTATTAAACTGTTCTTATCTCAATCCGTGGGGGCTACATTCCTTGGATTCTCCTTCCTAACTCTCCGGGAGTTGGGGGACTTGGTTTAAACCACGACACTGTTTCAGGCCCAGGGGGTCTGTGCTGCTTCTTTGGAGAAAAACCTGAAGCATGTCTCCTCTGTGCCAACCACTGTTAAAAGATGTCTGTTGTCTCCTCATGTTTTCAGTCCTGTAGGGTTATGTTTAAGATGCATCTTCCTCATTTATATAGTACCTTCTTTTAAATCAAACAGTGCAATCAATGGCTTGGGTTAGTGGAAGTCCTAATGGGCAATGGGAGTGGAAGTCCTAATGGAGGTATTGAGTAGAAGAGGACAGGCTTCGAAAAAGGCCAAACTAATTCCATCTCTACATGCCTCGCTAATGCTGGTCTTTACAGTTGGTGGGATATGCAGTATTCTGTAAGGCTGAGAGAAAGGGTCTGATTGTCCATCTGAGGTAAAATGCTTCAAAAAGGTAAAAGCTTTTTGATAAACTCTTGCTAAGTTAAGAACTGAGTTCAGCTTTGCAATAATATATGGATATGCCCAAGCTGGTAAGGCAGGCACCTTAAGGTAGAACAAAGCCTGAGAAATCAAATTCTGTCAAGAGAAGTATGTGAAAATGGTCTCTCTTCTTCAGCTGCACACGGGAGGAGGGGGGAAGAAACAGCTAAACCTTGAATACTTTTTTTCTGCGGGTTTGTTACATGAGCAGTCTCTTGCACTTCATGTGAAACTGTTTTCTGAATGCTTTGAGTCTTTTGAACTGCATTCTTATAAATAGTCTGCTGATTTTATTCTGTCCTCCTGTGAAGAAACATTAATACAAACCCTGTTCAGTCAGTAAGTGTTTGAAAATAACCATGTTTTATTTAAGTAAGAAGAAGAGTGCCTCAGTTGCATATGTTTTGCTTTGAAAGATAGTGAAAGGTGATGTTACAAAGAATGAATCTGGCAAGCGGGAAGAAAGCTGAAGAAAAATGACAGAATGTGTAAGGGGCAGTTTTTATCCCTACTGAATGGGTGGTTGAGGAATTTAAAGAAGAAATGATAAAAAATTTCATGAAGGGGAAAACGAAGGTAAGATTATAGAAACTGAAGAAAGGCCTAAGCAAACTAAAGGAAAATGAATGTGTAAAATCTGAAATAGGGGTAGGGTGGAAATGAAAAGGAGTGGAGGAAATACCTATGATAAGAGAAGATTGCTATGATGTGGGTGAAATGATCTGAGTGGAAAAATAGTGGAAAAGAGACAAAATTGAGATACAGAATGAAAGATGATGATCTTTGTGTGTGGAATGAGAAAATAAAATCTTGTTTAAGCATCTGCTGTGTTTAGCACCTTTTCTTCCCCTGTGCTGGAGGAAAATACTGGGCCAGATCCAGCAGCCTGAGATGGGTGAAGCTGCCGTGGATGCCCTGGTGCATCCACTCCAGGTGCTGCCCTGCAGACATCTGTGTCCCCATGACCTACCTCAAGCTGGCACTCAAGGCCTCTTACCCCTGTCTCTCCTGTGGCTGGCAGTCCCACCCCAGTTGCTGCAGTTGGACTCCTGTGCATGTATGGATAATGAATAGAGCCTGTTACCCAGAAAAGAGTTAGAAATGATTTAATAAGCAGATAGGACAGACTGCATGGATCAGGCACAGGGGACGGCTAGGCAAGTGATTCCAACCAGCAAACTTGCCTGCAACTGGCCCTTTTTATCCACTTGTCTGTTTTCTCACAGGTGTTCCTTCCCAAATAATATAAATCCATCCCAGTTCCTGCCTTTGGGCTCTCCTGTAAACATCTCGCATCCCATAGTACATCCTGTGCAATCTGCAGTTGTCCTTCCGCTATGTGTCATAGTGTGTCCCACACCCATAGGCACCCCTCTGGTGGGCTTCACACCTGGACCCTGGGGCTGAGGCTCTCCTGGGACAGCCCTGGGAGGGGTCTGGATGGGGCCCCCCCAGACTTAATTGTTTTAGAAGACATGCTTGTTTGGCTTTATGCTGTGGAATACAAAATGTATTGTATGACCTGTCAAGCCTCATCAAGTTAGGTATTTAATTTTAAAACTTGTAAAGGATTATTCTTCAGTTAAATGACTAGTCAGTAGCCATAAGCTACTATACAGGTTACAGCACTACTTAAACATCTGTGAAGAATCCAGTTAATGATAACAGTTACAAAACAAAAACTGAGGGAATGCTTGTGATTGCCTGTGGCAATGTTGTAGCTGATGAAATGGAATTAGTTTTTTCCAGAACTGCCACCAACATTTCTTTTTGCATCTTTAAGAACTTGACTACTTCTAAAGGCTGCAACCATTATAATTACTTATTTTTACCACTATTAAACATATGCATGTTCTGCAAAGCTGTCATTAAGATACACTTGAACTTGTGAAAGAATGATCGTCATCACAACTGGATATTTCAGTGCCTTCACAGAAAAACTGTCAATCTAAGTTAGACCCTGTGAAGGGTATTGCAGTAAGCATCACAAAGTTCATCAGATGAGTTTCCAAGGGTAGGGATGGGGAAATGTTAAAGTCTAGGTTCATTTAAAAACTTGATTTTGTGCCACATTGTACACTGAGTGATTCCAGTCACATACAGGAAAAGGCATAGAAGTATGGAAATGAAGGTGGAACCCAAGCGCAGGTCTGCTGGGAAGTGGAGCGGCTACCTAATTAGGCATTAGCAGGGCAGTGTACACTTCTTTTTTTCTGAAGAAAGGGGGAAAAATTAATCCAGGCAACTGCAGGATTATGGTTTTGACGTCAGTGTTATTCAAGTTCTTAAACTGCTTTTGGAGGAAAGGATAGTTCTGTGCATAATGGTAAAAGAAAATTAGGAAAAGGTATTAGAAAATTACCAGAGAGCCTGGTGACAAATCACAGGCCTCTTTGCCTCAGCTATGCTTTACATAGCTGTTTATATAGCTAAATTGTAAATAAGATAAATTTTGATTTTAAGAAATAAAACATGCTGTCAACCTTTTTTGACATATCATATTATGGCTTGGAAGCTTGACTTCTTTGGTAAGATGAAATTTGAGAGGATGAAGAAGTACTTTAAATGTGTGTGGGTAATCAAGGAAAGAAGTACTTGGAATAAGACATTACTGATACGAGAACGAATGACCATATTGCTTTTGCATAAATTTTCTCTAGAAATTAGAATGGTGTTGCTAATAAATATAATAGCTTCCCAGTTGAAGGTATTTTATATTAAGCTGTATCTTGCTGCGCTAAAGCCTAAGTTTATGAAGAAGCTTTTATAAAGATGATGAGGTACCTGCCAGAGCAAGGAACTCTGTAGTATTTTCTTGAAATAAAATTAATATAAAATGAATGTATCAATACTGTGAAAGTATATTTGACAGCAGATGTGGCTCTTTCTCTCTGTGATGGCATGGAGATAGGTTTTTCAAACAGAAGCAACGAGTTTTAACAGCCACAACAAAGTGAAAACAGTTTGGAGATAACAAAATTTTCTGTAGAAAGGCAATAGAAATTTCAACATGTGGAAATTTAAAATTGCTATAAAAAGCTAGAAAGGAGTTTTCTTGGGTAAAAGTTCTAAAATAGATGGTTGAAACAATAGTTAGAGAATGTGATGTGATAAATGATGAATACTCTTCTTTCATCCTAACCATCTATTTAAAGTTAGGTTTCCTTGGTAAATGACACTGGTCTTTGTTACTTTTTGCTTCTGCTGGGCTTTAAACTCCCTGCATGATGTCTGTCACTCTTTTGAGTAGAAATTTTTGAAGGTTTCAGCAAGGTTAGAGAGCTGGGCTGGGGAAAGAAGATACCTATCAAATGCTGTTGGAAACTTTCACACACTGATGCTTCAGGACACAGGCCTTGAAACAAAATGGATTGATTCTTGTGCAAGGTATGTGTTTCTCCCCTTCCTCAGAAGATTTATTTGCTTGTGGAGAGCAGCCCTTGAAAACACATGTTCTTGTGCTAGGAAGACTTAGACTTTGTTGGCTAAAAACTCTCTAAAATTTAATGGCCGGGCCAAAGGAGGATTTCTCTGAAATCACAAATGAGTCATTTGGGCTGTGGGAGATGAGGGTGTGAACAGCCCTACTTCCACATGCTGCCTGCTGCCTGGGAGCTCTGGAAGAGAAAGCTGCCTAGAAGGAAGTTCCACAAAAGCATAATGAGGAGGACAAAATGACAGGGAGCAGAACAAACCTGGAGAGATGGGTGCTTGCAACCTGTGGACTGAAACTGTAGGAAGGGGAAGTAATATTCAGAGTCTAGACTAGAAAGGTGGCGTATGCTAACAAATAAAAGAATTGAACTACAAGGATGTGATTCAGATGAGGATACTAATGAGGGGAGACAAGGAGAAGCTGGTTAAAAAGAACATTATTGCAATGCTGCCTGTGTGGTCTGAGTGGGTGAAGGAAAACAGGCAGGTGTGCTCAACTGAAGCCAAGAATACAATCTGAGGTGCTAGTCTGGTTTCATTATAGGCAAAATGTCATATTGATTTGAGTTCTTGATCACACAGGTGGTAGCACATTGGCACTGTTACCTACTTAGGCTGTTACAACAGACCCCGGTTGCACTGTAGGTTTCTTGAGTGTAAGTATGTATTACAACTGTGTGTAATGCCTTTTTCCATACTTTCTGCCTCTGCTCCATAGAACTGTTGCTCAAAATTCTGATGTGCTGGGGACAGATCAGAGCTGTATGACATTTTTATCTGTAGATCTCTAGCCTTGTTTTATTGTGCATGGTGAATGAGGCTGGGATTTCTAGGGGAGAAGTGGTTTTTAGTTGGACAGCTAGCTGTATGTTACTCTGGAGATAGAGCTTATATCCTTTTCTACCTTTTCTGTCCTGTTTGATGCTGGTCAGGGTATTTGCGTATGTGTATTTTCACTGTGTATTTTTCTCCTTTTCTGAAAGTCAGGATCTAATCTGAAGATGAACTAGATGATTACATCTGAAGTTGAAGGAATTTAAGTGCTTGTTTGCTTTAGGGACTATGTCAGCTGTACCTGTTAGCACTTAAAAATCTTTGAGACAGGTATCATGCCTATGTATTTGGTAATGCTAAGTATTATTCAGGAACTGACATTACATAATAATGGATACCTTTTGGTTTAGCAGAATAGTGAAAGAGAATTCCATGCTTTTAATAATTCAATCTCAGATCTAGCTTTCTACTTACATATTAATACAGAATAGTGTGAAGCTTACTCCAGTTCCCTTTCTACTTTACTCTGTAGTCGTATGGTCTCTGTAGGACCTTTGCAGCTGTATAAATTTCATTTATTCCCTTGAAATAGTATTATAGAGCTGGAAGGTTCTTCTTGCTTTAATACTACATTGGCTATACAGCTGTATAATGGTTCAAGCATTACGTTGTCTGTAATTCCTTGTGCAGTCATCACAGGTCTTGTTGCATTACTTAAAAATGCATAGCGGGAGTGCAGATGCTTTAGTGGAAGTAGACAAGAGATCATGGTGGGTTTTTTGTTTTTTGTGGGGGGGTTGGTATATTTTTTTTTTTTTTACTTTTTTTTTTTTCTTTAATAACTTTCATTTCACCTTTAGTTGGATGAGAATTGAAGGCTATTTTTGGATCTCTAAATGGCAACTTTATGACTCACCATCTCTACAATAGTTCTGAAATGCAGAAAACTTTGTTATTGCAAGGCCAATAAATTACGCTCTTTTATACTAAAAAGCTAGTAAGAATTATGACAGGCAATTTTGTGTTTTGGGCTAATAATAGCTTTTTTTTTTTTTTTACCAAAGATCAAATAATATAGTAGACATCTGGAAACATGATAATTAAAATTCTCTGAGGGAAAGGTTTCCTTTCTTGATGTCATACATAAAAAGAAAAAAAAAGTAATGAATGGTGTTAAAAGTATAATTAATATTCTGTGTGTTATTTACATTTTAGGATGATTTAAGTCACTTGCAGAGGTGGAGGGAAATGCCAGGAAATAAATCAGATGATAGCTTGCAAAATTGACAAAGAAACTAGGCAACTGCTGGTAGTGTTTGACTGATCAGGAGTGCAACGTTCAACCTAACTGAATCCCTCAACTTTATAGAAATGTAAATGGAGTGACTGTTAGCATCTAAACAGCTAAAAGCTGCTCATGGTTAAGACCTTTTATCCTTATTGCATTTGGTCATGAGAGATTCATAACATTTTGTGAAGACAAAATCTGTTAGAGAAATAAATTTGTTTATGATCAGGTGTTGGGGAAGAGTATATCCTGTACTTTCATAAACTATCAATAAAGTAGTTTTTTAAGCAAGGATTTTTAAAAATACTTGGATAAGATTATAAGAGAACAAAGATATGATATGTCTTTACTTACCTAGGCTATGAAACAAAACTATGTATCTTCCCCAAATAGGCACATTTAACTTAAAATTCACAATCTTTTTTCCCCTTTGATACTGGGGGGGGGGGGGGGAAATAGTGGTTATCCACTTGTTATTAATCTTACATGCTCCTCCCCCTTGGCAGAAAATTTTCAGTAGCCTGTGTTGTGTAAAACAGTACTAAGCAATGCTTATTATAAGCCAGGAAGCTTAATGAAATATTTACATGAACAGCTAACTAACAGATATAACTTCTAAGGTTTAACAGACCACCTGCACAGCAACTGAAATAGAGCAATGCAGTTTTCAAAAACAGTGTAGTTATTCATGGCCAAAGAAACATCCTGGGTAGAGCTCACAGAAAACTGTTTTCTTATCCCAATAAATCTTTCAAAGCCTTAAAAAAAAAAAGAAAAAAAAATTTACTTGAGCAATCCCAAGGTTTCCAAAGAAGAAAGGTGGGGGTGGAGAGCAAAAGGAGAAAGCGGTAAAGAGAAGCAGTTTACAGTAGCATCCAATAATGCTTTCTCTTAACATAGGAGACTCATGGTCAAATTTTTGTCATCTCCATGTTATTTTAATAATTGGCTAGTTCTTTTCTCCCTATACTGAGAGCTGTCTGTGGTCTGCTTTCAGTCCAGAAGTGACATAATGCTGTGTTACTGTGACTGTTGCCCAACTTGTTGGCTCTATTTCACAAGCCTGATTAGCAAAAACAGCTAGTGCTGGTCCTGGAGCAGTCTGTGTGTCCTCATCTATATAGAGGTTTCTTGTATACTGAAGAGGTGTGTGCTAAACTGAAGTAAACCTCAGCCATTGTTATGATTGGAAATATCCCTGTCTTAACTGCTGGGATATCAAAATGATTTTGACTGTATCTGTTCTAGCAAGGACCATATCTTAATAAAAGATACAAATCTTTCATGTATAACATCAGAGAGTGATTAAATGCAATGTTTTGTCTTGCGGGGATGAGGGTTTCTTGTCAGACACAGTTACACTTCCAGTTTTGAATTTAAAATTGTTGTCAAGTTTGTTCAGTCTGTGACAATGGCGTGGCCTATGCTCTGTGCTTGTGTCTAGAATGAGATGAGATCTGTGGAGTTAGAAGCTAATGCTGTTTTGACAGCTTTCATACAACACATACCTATTTCTTTATAGGATCACTTGCTTGGAGAGCCAATGAGGAAAGAACTGTAGAGGACCTTCAAAATCTAAATAGTCATATGAACTGGAAAGAACCCAAATAAATAAATAAAAATCCAAATATACACCCTTGACAAATTAGTCATTAAGCAGTAGATACGGGATCACAAACACACAAATTGTTATCCTAACTCCTACTAGCCACTTCTGTTGCAAACATGAAAACATAAAATGCATTTTTCCCTGCAAAATGAAAGTTGTTCTTCTCAAGTTAACCTGAGAGACTGATCCTTTTTTTCATGGGAAAGGCATGTAGAATATCCTCCTATTAAATAAATATTTTGTATGCTGAAGCAACAAAAACATGCTTTCCCATTTTTCAATGCGATGATAGTTACCACTACTATCATATAGCCAATAAGTTAGTGCCACATAGAGCAGTAACTACGTGACAGTAGCAACCACTGGGGAAAGGATATCTGTCATACTCTGCAGGAGTGTACAAATCTCACTCAGTGCTGTAAGTGGCTACTCTTTCTCTTGGTAGACAATTGTAACATCCACACCAGAGAAACGCACCAAGTCTTACTGTGTTTTGAGGCTGGCATAAACAAGGACAAGCATGACACATATTTCAGGACATAATTTGAATATTTACTAGATTGAACTTCCTGATGCTGAAAAAGTGAATACTTTGCTGCAGCTCTCATTCATATAGTGTCAAGCAAGATCTAGTTTTGACAACGTTCAAATACAACTAACTTACTATTTATTTTTGGCATAGTATTCAAAATGTTAGAAATCAAACAACTTTATTTGGCTTTCAGTCAGCATTTTGAGCTTTGGCTGTGTTTTGTCCTGTAACAAGTGTTATATGGATTGCAGAACTGGCAGGTACTGCAAGTACTCTGAAATAACAGGCCTTTTCAGCTCACGAAAGGAGTTGACAATTGTGAGTGTTCCTGCCAGGAAACATTGCTGGCATCCAATTAAGGAATTTTCTGTGGCAAGAATGCCTTGTATAGTTTTATATCTAGGTTGGAATTTGTAGAGAAAACAACAGCAAATTGTTAATTTAGAACTTTTTCAGGAGCTGCTGATATGTTCACCTTTCTGGATATCGATGTTTATTAATGGAGGATTTGAGAATCAATTTGATGTTCAGCATGGCTTATTTACTTCTGCCTTGATCCTCCATTTTATCACCTCAAGTTATTGTGGCTCAGGAGATGTCTTCTTCCTTCAGTCTAAGTCCTCTTTCCTAATTTTTTTAGTTTGTGCTGTATAATAGTACAGAATAATTCATTGTATTTACTGAAAATTTGAGTTCTCAGTGGAGAGCATTAAATATGAGGCTTGATAGCTGTTGGATGCATGTGTAGTTGTTGGCATCTGTTCAAAAAACTTTGCTTTAGGGAAAAGGATTACCTACCTACGTATCAGTATTGGTATTGTGGAAATTCCTGAGTGCATAGTGCTGTCTGGTTCATGGCCCAAATCCAGGCAGGAGAAAAAATACTGTAAAGGCAGGAAGTAAAAGTATTGTTTATGAGGAAAAATGTCAGCTGTTATCCATACTGTGTTCTGATATTTAATTAACTCTTGGAAACATTCCTATATGGTACATTGACATAATGAAAGACTGAAACCTAAAGTTTATGGGATAATGGAGAACTGTATTTGCAGATGGACATCAAGGAAACAATATACATCATGGGATCATAGAATAGTTAGGGTTGGAAAGGACCTTAAGATCATCTAGTTCCAACTCCCCTGCCATGGGCAGAGACAGCTTCCACTAGACTAAGTTGCTCAAAGCCCCATCCAACCTGGCCTAAAGTGAGGTGATGTCCAGCTCTCAGTCCTTAGGATGGCTCTAGATCAGTGTTTCAAGTTATCAAAAGTAGTAACCACAGTAGGAATAGGGGTCACCACAGTAGGAACACAGCTGACTCTGTGATGCTGTGATGATGTGAAGTTGTATAGGCAGGAAGAGCCCAGGCAGCAGGACGTGAAGAGTGTGTAATTGTTTCTACAGCAGTCCTCACTTCTGTCTTTACACATTTCAGTTGGCGTCATGTTTTTAGCAAGTTTGACTAAAGTTCCATTCCATTTTTGTGTTGGGTAGGCTCTGTTGTGCTACTTTTAGATGTCAAATAAATCTGAAATGTGCCTTCAAGTAATATTTATTGTGACATAGTTAACATTGTTTTAGTAAAAAGAAAAGTGCTTCATGGGATTTTTTTGCCAATTTCCATTGGATACAGCATTTTACAATATATGCAAAATATGACAATCTCCATTGTCAGTGGAATCAACCTACACTTATTTTTTTTTAAACTGATTTCAACCCTTGGGGAAGGGACCAGATAGTCAGAGCTAGAAACCAAGCTCCTTAATTACCAAAACACATAGCAACACAACTACAAGTTCTGAGAAGCACCATAAGCACCTCAGTTCTTAAGGACTAGCTTCATGTGTTGAGAGATTAGTTTTTGATGGTGTCCTGGGTTCAGCAGTAGCAGTCATTTTTCTCCTTCTTAGTAGCTGGTGCATTAACTTTCAGCCTGGGAACAGCGCTGATAACACCGATGTTTTTAGTTGTTGCTCGGTAACATTTACTCTGACCAAAGTCTTTCTGAGTCTCGTGCTCTGCCAGGGAGGAGGGGAAGCCGGGAGGAAGAAGAGACAGGACACCTGATCCAAACTAGCCAAAGAGGTATTCCATACCACAGCACGTCATGCCCAGGGTGTAGAACTGGGGGAAGTTACCCGGAAGGGCTACATCACTGCTCGGTTGGGCTGGTTATCAGTTGGTCGGTGGTGAGCAGTTGTATTCTCTTCCCTTGTTATTTCCCTTATCATTATTATTACTGGTAGTAGCAGTAATGGTTTGTGTTATACCTTAGTTACTGGACCATTCTTATCTCAACCCATGGGAGTTACATTCTTTCGATTCTCCTCCCCATCCCTCGGGGAGCAGGGAGGGGGAAGAAAGGGGGGGGAAGTGAAAGACTGCATGGCTGGACTTAAACAATGACAGATGGTCATCAGCTTTTGTCTTATTTGCTGGTATTTCCAGAACAGTTTGTGCCATTTGTGATGACTTGGCTTACATTTGCCGAACCCTGTATAGAGACATGTAATAGAATTATTATGGTCGGTATAAATTATGTGTTAAAACACCAGAAGCAGCAGCAGAAGGGTTAAAAGAAAAGCCTGTATTGATAACAAAGAACAAATCTCCAAGGTTGCAGCTCCCAGGATATTATTCCCAAGGGTAAGATTGAAGAATGCGTTATTTATGCAAGACCTGAACGCCTACCCTCTGAAAAAGCAGATGACTTGTCAGTGGAAGCTTGTCATGTATGCCATTTCTTTTTCTTCATGCCCAACAGAAAAACAGGCCATAGGCTCCAGAAAGTAGTTTCTTGTTGCCAGTTGGGAAGAAACACAGGAAAATGGTGAGAACTTGTTAGCTGGTGTTTCTTGTCCTCTTTGTCACATAAAGGTGATCCTGGCCAAATCACTTGGGCAGACACATCACTTGTGTGTAGGTGCGTGTGAGATTATGAGTGAATGATATCTTTGGAAGGATGAGTATGAGTGGGATATTTGCAAATTAGTATCTTTCCGTTCCATAACATCTGCTATAGAAAATTGCTACAGTAACTTTCTCTATGCTCTCTAATGCTTACTTGTTCCATGCGAAAATTAAACCGGGGTCCAGTCACAGATGAGGAGGGCATTCAGTTTCCCTACTGTTGGCAGGGTTATGGGGTGCCAGAGGAAGAAATTAGCCAAAAATATTGACATTTTAAAAAAGTCTTGTGTGAGACCAGACTACTAAATTTTAACCATACATGAAGAGCAGGTCAGAGGGGAAGGAAAAAGACAGGATAATGTCTGTTACTGAATATCGTGTATTAACTGGACAATTTATTTTAATAAACTTTTATTTTAATTTTTATTGCAATATATCAACATCATGAGTAATATCAACTTAATAAAATTATTTTAAAGTTAACAGTTGTATCAATATATAAATGTTAATAATTCTAGAATTTTATTGTATTTAATTATTAATTATTTTTATACAGGCATTTTTAAGCTGGTATACAGGATTCCTAAAGCTACCAGCATCCTTTGATGTGCTTGAGAAGACTTGGGAGTGCAGGAAGCTTTGTCCTCCTCTGCCATTTTGGCACCAAAATGTGGCATTATCAGTGTAAGGTTCCCTCTTAAGGAGTATGTTATCACTAACATTACCTTCTGACTAGAGAATAAGGAGAATATATAAAGAACAAATAGGAGGCATCAAAAAGAAATTGTTTTTGTGGAGTTCAGGCAGTTAATGTCAGGAGCAAGTCTGGTGAACAAGGCGCATTTTACAAGTCAGGAGAGTAGCCGTATGGCACATGCTGTATTTTTGTGAACTGTCTTTTCAGACTGAAAAATGTAGACATCTAGATAAACATTTGTACTTATGTACTTGAACATGAGTTATATTCAGTATATGTTCAAACTTTTGCAACAAACCAGTGGGAAAGACTGTGTGAGAGACAAATAGACTTACTGTCTAGCAGTTCTTGTTTAGTTTGTTTATACTACATACATCAGTTTGCCATTTACGTGTTGTTTGTTTTGCATGCTAGTTTAATGTTTAGTATAGTCTATTATACTTTAGTAGACTGTAAGATAGTGTTTTTTTGTGCCTGGAACCTGTTGTTTTTCAGGGCCTTGTATGTAGTATAATTACCTCCCCATAGTGAAAAGGGGAAATTCTTGGATACAACTTCTTTATAAGACTCGGAAGTGTAGAAGGAGAAATAGCTAATTACCTCATTGCTTTCTTGTGTCCCTACAGCTGTTAAACTGAGATGCACTTTTAAAACAAACCCTAAATCTTCCCTTATCTTTTGCTCTTGGAAGCTTTTATAGTAATTCTGAGCTCTTGCTTTTGTTTTTTTTTTTTTTTTTTCCAAAAAGCCAAAAATTATTGGAATTCATTAAACTTCAATTGATAATGATGCTGGATTACAAATATTTTTATTTTTATGACATATTTTCCTAAGTGTTATATAGCAAACTCATAGCTTGTTCTGTGTTATGTGTTGGTTCTAAAGTTACACATCTGGAAAGTGGTGTGGTAATTTCACTGTATTAATATTTTATGTGGATTTTATTTTGTGTAGAGGTGGTCTGGATTTCTTAATTGCTAAGGGGGAGTGCAGCTGAACCAGTGTGCTGGGAGTAGGAAGAAAATAATGCCTTATTTCATGCTTGCAGAAGTGGTGCCTCAGGTGAAAAAGTTGTCTTTAACTTGCCTGTTGAGGGAAGTGATGTGTTACAAGCGTTGACCTTTGACTTAAGCCTAGAACTGAAATCTGTCTAATGAAAAAGTTGCCAGAAATGAAAGGTCATACAAAATGCAGTGAATTATTGAACAACTTTGCCGCGGCCAGGTGGAGGGGAGAAAACACCGACACGATGTAGATTCACAAAATGCTCCGTTTATTGATTACAAGGCTGCTCTTAATATACTGTCTTACACGCGATCACGCATTACTTGATTGGCTGCTTCACTTTGCCCACGAGGGGTACACGCTCCACTTTACCTCTCCTGATTGGTTTCACACCTTCGCTTCAGCTTAGCGTTACATCATGCTTCTGGCATCTTGTTATTGCTCTCCTGTTTTGCTGACCTTGATGCTTCTTCTTTTAGCCTGGGGTCAGAGGTTCACTTTCTCACAGCTTGCTGCAAGCCTGTTAAAGCGCCCATGCTCGACCCCCAACACAACTTCAAGAAGGATTTTCAAAGTACTGTAATTCCCTGCTGATTTGCCTAACCAGAGCGTCATTTATGCCACTGCTCGTTGAACAGAGCTTTACTTTTATTCCTAGTCTCCATGCAAATCTAAAACTTCTAAGCAGAATATGGCTTATGGAAACAGTCCAGCCTAAACAAACAGTGTGTTTGATTCCTGATGAAATTGTGTCATATTGGGTCAAAATATTATAGAATATAATAATAGAATAGTTAGGGTTAGAAAGGACCTTAAGATCATCTAGTTCCAACCCCCATGCCATGGGCAGGGACACCTCACATGAAACCAAGCCACCCAAGTCTCTGTCCAGCCTGGCCTTGAAACCACCAGGAGTGGAGCATTCACAGCTTCCCTGGGCAGCCCAATCTAGTGCCTCACCACCCTAACAGTAAAGAACTTCTTCCTTATATCCAATCTAAACTTCCTCTGTTTAAGTCTGAACCTGTTACCCCTTGTCCTATCACTACAGTCCCTGATGAAGAGTCCCTCTCCAGCATCCTTATAGGTCCCCTTCAGATACCCCTATGAGGTCTCCACGCAGCCTTCTCTTCTCCAGGCTGAACAGCCCCAACTTTCTCAGCCTGTCTTCATATGGGAGGTGCTCCAGTCCCCTGATCATCCTCGTGACCCTCCTCTGGACTTGTTCCAACAGTTCCATATCCTTTTTATGTTGAGGGCACCAGAACTGCACACAATACTCCAAGTGAGGTCTCATGAGAGCAGAGTAGAGGGGCAGGATCACCTCCTTTGACCTGCTGGTCACGCTGCTTTTGATGCAGCCCAGGGTACGGTTGGCTTTCTGGGCTGCAAGCGTACACTGCCTGCTCATGTTCAGTTTCTCATCAACCAGCACCCCAAAGTCCTTCTCTGCAGGGCTGCCCTGAATCTCCTCTCTGCCCAACCTGTAGTTGTGCTCCGACCAAGGTGTAGGACCTTGCACTTGGCATGGTTAAACTTCATAAGGTTGGCATCAGCCCACCTCACAAGTGTGTCAAGGTCCCTCTGGATGGCATTCCTTCCCTCCAATGTATCAACTGAACGACACAGCTTGGTGTCATCGGCAAACTTGCTGAGGGCACACTCAATCCCACTGTCCATGTCACCAGCAAAGATGTTGAACAAGACCAGTCCCAGCACTGATCCTTGAGGGACACCACTCGTTACTGGTCTCCAGCCGGACATTGAGCCATTGACTACAACTTTTTGTGTGCTGCCATCCAGCCAGTTCTTTATCCACTTGAGTGGTCCACCTATCAAATTGATGTCTCTCCAATTTATGGACAAGGATGTGTCGAATGCTTTGCACAAGTCCAGGTAGACAACGTCAACTGCTCTACCCCTGTCCATCAGTTCTGTAGCCCCACTGTAGAAGACCACCAAATTGGTCAGGCAGGATTTCCCCTTACTGAAGCCATGCTGGCTGTCACCAAGCACCTTGTTGTTTTTCATATGCCTTAACATGCCTTCCAAGAGAACCTACTCCAAGATTTTGCCAGGCACAGAGATGAGACTGACTGGTCTGTAGTTCCCTGGGTATCAGCCTGAATCAATTCAGTCACAGCTGACCTTGGATATATTATTTTCTTTCCTGTTTCTTAGCAACAGGAAACTTTTCTGAAGGATGACTATTTAATATCCTGATCTGGTTTAAAAGATTTTATACCTAAAGAGGAACAGATGGTCTAAGGAAATCTTGTTTGTAGCAATAGAGATAGGGAATATCTAGAGATTATTTTTCTTCATTTTATACTCTCTTGTCCTGCAATCACATAATATCTCCTTGATGGTAGCTACAAGCTTCTGTCATGAGCAGAGAGTAAAATTAGCAGTCTCCAGATGCTACAGGTTTGTTTTTTTTTATGTATGATACAGGAAAGCAGTTATATGTGTGCTCTTACAGCTGTGATTGCATTCTTTATAGAAAGCTTAAGAATATGTATAACTGTATTCTCTGAGTTTAGAACTGTATCTGAGTAAATGAAGAAAGCATTACCTACAATGTAATTTTGTTTATTGACATTTGCTTAATCTCTGACTTTCAAAATCTGTCATGTGAAGTAGTTTTCTTTCTTGCTTATTATAGATTCCAAAGGGTTTGGTGTTCACATAAAATATAAGTGAAGTCATTAAGGACACTGGAATCTGGAGTTCTGAAACACTATGTTGTGACTACTTTACTATTGGCTCAATGAAGAAATAATTCTGTTCTTTATTTTTCTGGTGGCATGAAACTTCTTACTTTCAAAGAAGCAGGCTGAATGCTTGTAGGAGATTGGATGATCTTTTTTTCTACATGAATTTAAATTTAGTATATGAGCCTTGATTCTGACTTCAATACAGCCACCTGCAAAGGAGAGAAAAGATGTTGTAGTATCTTCTAATTCTTTCTTAAAGTATCACGTAGTAGCTTTTCTTCCTAGCTCCTGAAACTCTTCATACAAAGAAATATCCATCCCCTCCATGTCTTACTTGCTGTCTTAAGAATTATCCTTTAATGTTGCTCAGAAATGCCTGACAATAAAGTCCTTGGGTTTTCAATGATTACTGGTTTGTCATGCAGACAGCTCTTGACATGTCCCGATTAACAGGGAGAGACATGCTATCAGTCTGGTGAAGAGCGCTGCAGTAGTGTCTCTGTGTGTGTGTCTGTATATATCAATAGACACTATACATATATGTGCACTGCATATATATAGATATACACACACACACACACACACACAGATGACACATTCAGCACTGTGGTGTGGATCTTTTGGTGAATTAGGTGTTTTTAGTTTTTTCTATTGGCCTCTGTCATACCTAGTTTATTAGCATTGACTGCCGAAATTGTATAAAGTGTAGGATGAGCTAGTTTTTGATAACCTAACAGACCTGTTGCCTGGCCTGCTTTTGAAATTTCAGCACTTATTATCAGTTATCATCTGGAGTGAAATGTGCTCAGGAGCCTTTGTTAGAGCTCTTCTAGCTGCATGGTATGATATGAGGCTGTCTCTTATCCTGAAGACTCCTTGACATCTTTTGTTCCTGTTGTATGTTGTGTGCTACCTTATTTTAGGAGCTAGCCTAGAAATATTTCTACTTGCAACTTTTGCTTGTTGCAAGAAAAGACAATATCATATTTATTCCACTGAAAGTAAAATTCTTTTGACTTCCCATATTTTTGCGTTGAAGTATTTTCAAATGAAACTGTAGAGGGGAACTTCGCTATCTCTTTTTCACCTTCAAAGAGGAGCTCTTCCATTTTGTTCTGCCTCTCTTTCTTGCATTTTAATTAATTGGCTGGGCTGAATGAAGCCTGGAGCTTTTTGTTTTGACATATTCCCCTCCATCCACTCCCCCATTCCCAGATTTGGCATAAAAATAGTGAAGCTTAAAGCAGGCTCACCCTCTAGGAACAATAAAACTTTTTGTTTAGGAATGCTTTGTGTCTCCCAGTGAATCTGTTCAAGCCTTGAGTATGTTTTAAGTCATGCATCTGGTGATGGCATGTCCAATGCAGAGAAGAATGAGAAGTCTTGAAAAATCATTAAGGTGGCTACAGGGAATCTCCTAAGAGAAGCAGGAAAGAAGGGGAGAAAAGGTGATAAGTGGGTTTTCATTTTTCTTTTTTTCTGTCATCTTTCCCATTAACTTTAAAAAGAAATGACAGGAAAAAAGAGCATGGCTTTTAATAGGTACTGAGTCTAATGTTAAAAATGGTATATAAGTTTTGGTTCTTGGAATCCTTCATAGGAAATGGCTGCATGTAGCTGCCTGTAATAAGTGAATTCCCTGGTACATTATCGTGCTTTTCTGTGTTTTTATCTTTTTGATGAGAGGTAGCTCATTAATAGAGGAAAGGTAGGAAATATCTAGACACTAGGTATCTGCTGTGTCTTGCTCATTAATGGAAAAATAATAGCCCTTTATCAACAAACGGTTGGTATTTTTGGTTTCATATGACTTTCGTAGGGACGTCGGTCTAGGATTTTTGGGTTTTTTGTCGTTTGTGGTGTTTTTTTTTGTTTTGTCCTTTTTTTTTTAATGGAGAAAAGACTCCCCTAGTTTTTTTTCCTGAGTTCTTTATGAATTCTGTAATTTATATTACTCAAAGCACATCTGGATAGTGCAAGTGACAGAGCATGTCTGCTCATCTGTTATGCTGCCATTCACTGGTGGATCTCAATATTGTTTAACTGTATCACAGTAGTTACTGAAGGAATTTAGGATTCTGAGTAGTTCAAGTCATGTAATGGGTGAGAATTTACTTTGATCTCTATAAGCATTGTCATTGCCAAAACTGACTCCTAATGCATTCAAGTATATGATTGTATTTTTGAAAAAGTGATTTGTTGCTGTGATAGATGGTGTAGTGGGATTTTTTCTTATTTTTTCTTTTTTCTTTTTTTTTTTTTTAATGTAAAGCAGCAAATTTGAGGTATTTTTTTTTAATACTTGATGAAAGGTCTTGGGTGTACATGAGTTCTGAACTGTATAGAACAAACCCTTACCAGTTAACTAACTACAGGCTGCTGCTTAGTGTTGCCTCAAACTCTACTGTGTGTCTCTAAGGCACAAGATAAGTCTTTTTCACGCATAGGGTCCTTATTTCACTGTGACAGGTAACATAGGTGTATCATGATGTATGTTGCAAGCTTCTGGCTCACTAAATTAAGTTTCTCCTGTTGCTCTCTTGTTCTGTCTCTTTCTAGTCTGAGTCAATAAAAAACCAAGAAAACCCCAAACAAAAACCAGCCAACCAAAACCAACCAAAAAACTCCACAGCCTCAAAAATCCGTACCCCCCAAACAAAACACAACCAACTGAGCAAAACTCCCCACCACAAATCAGGAGAAATATACCCCCAAAAGCTTATTAAAAGTTTTGCTTTTTAATATTATGATAAATTCTAAATTAAGAGACAGCTGCTGCATTGACAGTTTATATCAATGTAGAATCTCAAAATAACCAGATAAAAAATGCTAAATAAAGGGGGAACATGGGTTGGTATCACTGTAGCATTTCATAGAATCATAGAATGTTTTCTGTTGGAAGGGACCTTAAAGATCATAAAGTTCAACGCCCCTGCTATGGGCAGGGACACCTTTCCCTCGACCAGATGCTTAAAGCCCCATGCAACCCGGCCTTGTGTTTGGAACACTTTAGTTTTCTTATCATGCATTATATTGCTCTTTAAATATTTTAATTCATAAGATATCCCTTTCTTATTTTAGATTTCTTATTCGGGAATATAACCTACTCCTACTGTCCTCTAAAAATAGCATGATGGCATTGCAGTTCAGTTCTTAATGTGAAAAGCTGGATACCATGTGTGATCCATTGTAATAGAGCTCATCTGTCACATTCAATTTTACTAACATGCCTCATCATTTGTTAACTGAATCTCTATAGGCATCTTCATTAATGAAATTCAGGATTCTTAATTCATGGATCATATTTCTGTATCAGCAGACAAAACTTACCTTGGTCTTAGTACTGGTCCAGGAAAAGCAAACATGACAATAGTGATAGCAATAATAATGAAAAAAGACCCACTTTACTGAGACAGGTATATTTTTGCTGAATTCAAGTTGGGTATACTCTACATTATTTGAACTCAGTCTAAGTAAATGTTGTCTTATCAACCCGTTTGTTATACCAGTTGTTTCATGATTTGGTTTTATGTGGCCTCCCCCCATTTGCATTCTTTCATCACTAACTTCTCTATTATTGTCATCTAATGGGATGTATCCTTTTCTCTTAAGAACATTTATGATTTTTTTTCTTGTTGTTCAGTCTCAGATTTAGCAAACCATGAATTATTTGCGTGCACTCATGGCATATAATCTTGCATGGTTATTTAGTTAACACAAACGAAATTTCCATGAAAATGAGAATATCTGCCTTTTGCATATTTGTGTGACAGCATAAATCTACAAGCATTTGATTTTCTACACATCTCTGAGCAAGGCCATCAGGTATGGATAAGCAACATTTTCCTTCTGTATAATTAGATCATAATGTTAAAAGCATGTGGTGGTCTGGTGGTTTTATAATCCAAAAGCCCCAAAAGCCTGTCTGGAGAATGTTTCGAATTAAGTAAATGTACCTGTGGCGTCCATTGCTGCCTATACATTCAAACCTTCTGCGTCTCACCAATGAAAATATAGTATGTCTGTCAAACTTTATAAAATAAACATGCTTTTTTTGTTTTTCCTTCTCTCTTTTCACACATCCTTTTATAGGCCTGAGAAAACTGTCTGAGGCATTTGTAGCAGCTCATCAGATGTTTCAGAACCAATGCAACCATTTCCTCCACCCATGTTTTCATCCCTGTATGCGATAAAATAGGTTGCTGCTTGTAAATAAAAGGGGAAAACCACTCACCCCAACATTACTAAACAAAACAAGAAAATCCCCAAACTTTAATCATCAAACATTCTGTTTTGCCTCACTGGCTTATGATTAAATTATTTGCCTTCATTTTTCTTTTCTTCCTTGGGAGGAGGGCAAATCCAGTGTATCTGGCAACTTTATTTTTTTCTTGTTTGGCTGTCATATTACAACAGTTGCTCAGCTATCTTCTGTGAACACCCACAACAGTAAAAATTCTTTAATTTTTTTTTTAAATATGTCAGAATTCACACATACCCACGCAGAAACTTAGAGTGCGGTGTGTCATCTTATCATTCTTCTCGGTTTTGCTCCAACTTCTTTGAGATTGTATCTTTCTCCTTTCACTTTTCAGTGAATATTGATGGAAGAAATAGGAGGATCAATGTATAGCTTCTTCGTAGCGGTTGATCTGTGGTCCTCTTTCAATATTGGTCAACCCAGAATCTCTCATGCTTTCCACATTAGAAAAAAAACCCTCAAGAGACTTGGGACAAACCAGATGTTTAATGAATAATTTCTGTGCTTCATGAAGTATTTTCTGAAGTTATGTGAAAAATGCACATGAAGAAATATCAGAGAATCATAGAGTCATTCAAGTTGAAGGGCAGCTGTGGTGGGTTGACCTCAGCCAGTGGTCATACACCACCCCAGTATCTTGCTCCCTCGCATCTCCTTTGGGATAGGAAAAAATAGAAGGAAGGAGAGAATACTCATGGACCGAGATAATGATAGTTTAATCGCAAAAGCAAAAGCGTAATGCTTAAGCAAAGCAAAAAAAAAATAAAAATCATTCGCTAGTTCCCATAATCAGGCACTTCCTGAAAGTCAGGGTCTCTGCACACACAGTGAATACCATAACCTTGAACATCCTTCCCTTCTTCCTCCATGAGCTTTTGTTTCTAGGCATGACATCATATTGTATGGTCAGTATGAGACAGCTGTCCTGGTTGTGCCTACTGGCTTAATGCTGTTGCTAGCGCAGTTCAGCAGTACTTAAAACACTGTTGTGTTGCCAACACTGGTTTAGCCACAGGAATGCAAAGCACAGCACCACAAGGGTTACTCTGAAGAAATTTAATTCTATCCCAGCCAGACACCGTACAATCTCCACCCCTTGTTCTGTACCATTTCTGTATCACCTGGAACTGGCCCCATCTAGGTGCCTGATTTGAAGCAGATTTCAAAATGTGGAGTTTCAACAAACCACCTGTATCAGTTTTTTATGACCCTTAATATATTTTCTTTCCCTTTTATCTAATCAATTTGCTTGGCTTCATTCTATATCCACTCCCTCTCATCCTTTTGTTATGCATTGCCCAGTAAGCCTGGCCCCGTTTCAGAATAGCTGAGTACAGCGATATGGTTTCTCTTTAGCTTTTTCCTTTAGAGGCTGAACAAACTTGCTTCTCTCAGGTGTTCCTTATCCATCCCACGTTCTAGCCTCAAACCATCTTGCTGTGTCTCCACTGTACCAGTATGTCTTATACTGGGCAGCATAAAATGAAATACAGTACTCAAGATGTGGTGTAGCAGGTGTGGTTTAGAATGATAATTTCCCTCTACTTGCTTGTTCCACTGTAGCCAGTACAGTCTAACGTGCCCTTAGCATTCAGTTTCTGGAAGGCGTATTTTTGACTTATATTCAACTTGTCCACTGGAGCCTGCCTTTACCCTTGTGCAAAGCTGTTTTTTGATCAGTTAGCTACTACACTGGACTGTTACATGCAGCTGTTCTGTCCCATTTACAGTATTTTGCATTGGGTTTTTTTGTGTTTGTTTTTGTTTGGGTTTTTTTTTGTTTTGTTTTTTGTCTTGTTTTCTTTTGGGTTTTTTTTTTCCTTGAGATTTGTCAGCCGATTTCTCCAATCAGTTGTGATCCCTCTGAAGCACCATGTCCCCTAGTGTGTGAATCCCTCCCTTCAGTCACCAGTGAACTTGTTGAGGTATATTCATCCCACCATCCAGGCCATTAATGAAGGTGTTAATTATAAAATCATAGAATATTTCAAGTTGGAAGGGACCCATAAGTATCATCACGTCCACCTCCCTGCTCCTCACAGGACTACCTAAAACTAAACCACATGACTAAAAGCCTTGTCCTGCTGCTCCTTGAACCCTGACGAAGTTGATGCTGCGACCTCTTCCTTGGGCTGCCTCTGCCAGTGACTGACCATCATTTCAGTGAACAACCTTTTCTCATTGTCCAGTCTGAACATACCATGACATGCCTTCATTCCTTTTCTTCATGTCCTATCACTGGTCATCAGTGAAAGGAGATGGTTTTAATGATACTGCTTTTCCTGTGCTCATAGTGTCAAGGAGTTAAAGGGACAGTGGGGAAAGTGACTGTTGAAGTTTGTGGTTGTTAATGTGTGTTGCTGCTCAAAAGCAATCTGTTACAAAACAAATGAAACAAACAACAACTTAAAGGTGTAGATATAATTTGGATTTAATTTGTAATTGAATTAAAATTCCTAATCGGTTAGAATTTCTAAGTTGTCAGTACTCGCTCTTCTGGGAGGTACTGAATGCTTGGGGTTAGGGCTCAATATTAGTAAGTATGGATAATAGTAGGAGGAGGGAGGGGACCATGAAAACCAGACAGCAATGTAACATTTCCCTGGGACAAATGAGTATTTTTGATTTTTTGATATAATTCTTGTTACCTGAGATTAGCAAAATTCTCTGCTTACAATAGTTACGTTATATTTGTTTTATTTTATTTCTTTTGCACAACTTCAGCACAGGAACAAGCATTTCTGTAAAATACCTAGGCTCTACCTGAACAGATTTCAATGGTACCTGGATAAGATAGCCAGAGATAGCACTTGTTTTGCTGATTCTGAATAGGTGAGGATGTACACTAGAATAGGATAAAACAGTTACCGTAAAACACTTGCAAGATTTAATTTCCTAAATTTGACATCAAATTTAATTTAATCAGTGGCAAAATTGGCTAAGCTTTGGGTACACCCTTTCAAACAGTACTTTTGTTTGTTTGTTTGTTTTGCATGCTGTTTTTCCTTTTTGCTTACCTTTAGATGCCAGAAAATAGAAAGTATTTTTGAGCATTTTCTTAATTACTTCAGTGTTTTTAGTAATCCATGTGTACTGTGTCTCTTCTGAAATACTTTGCAATGGTATTGGATGAATCTGATTTAGGTGCTTTTTGAAATAAAAATTATAACAAAAGATTTAATCAGCAGAGACATGGTATTAATTTGGATAATTTATTAGTGTATGTTTCAATACTGTCTTTTTTTTTACCTTTCCCTTTCTGTAACTTCAGTCCCTAAAGCAGAGACATCTTTCTTTTAGCAGTTCAAAAAAAGTTTTCCAGTGGGTTTGCTCTGCTCTCAGCTCCTTGGAGATACTAAATAAAGGCACCAAGAGAGATTTTTCAGCAATGCCAAAGGTAGCAAACAGTTAAAAATTGATGGACATTTTCTGAAGTTAAGGCAATTTTGATGTTCATTTGACTTGTATGCCTAATATATAGCTGAATATTTTGCAAATACTTGGTTAGCATAACTCCTGTGTGAGTGGAATTCATAAGCGGAATTAATATTGGTAGATAATTAGTAGACCCTACAAGTATTTTGTTGAAGCTCTTTGAAGCATGAACTGGTAGATTTTCAGCCACAATGTTCTCCATAAATCAATTAGTCTTTCATTACTGGCTGTTACATACTTTAATGGAAGCCTGTTAAATACAGTGTTACACTCTGAGAGAAAATGCTTGTTTTAATTTTGGGTTACATAGCTGTAATATATAAGATTAATATAGAAGATTTACTGTCCCTGGGTATATTTTAAACCACTTCCTTATGAATGGTTTAAAATCTCAATGTTAAGTCATAATTGGCTTGATGAGTTCTTTCATTACTGTCATGAAAAAAATGGGTGGGAAGAGGATATGTCAGCTTTGACATCACCCCACTTGTGCACAAGTTTGAGGAACATCTGCTGTTATGGCTGTTGATTCCTATGATGCTTCATTGAAGGGTTGAGAACTTTTTTGCCTTCACCCTATTTTTAACTAGAAACATCTTTCTGATGATGTTTCTTGTCAAGTCGTAGCAATAGGATTAAGTTGCCATATACGTATGCAATTCATTTTAGATATCATTTGATTTCTAAATGGTTGGTCAGTGAATGTCGTAATTGTGTTTCAAATGCGTGGTATCTTTTTTTCTCTGTTTATTTATTTTCTTCTATGTTTTCAGTAGGGAAAACTATTGCACATTAATCTTTCTTTCTATCTTCACTATCTATACCTTGCAGTCTGTAAAGTGACAGACTCCAAGCTTTTTCCTCACCCCATTAATTACTTTCCCTGGCATTGTATTGGCTTTCCACTAATAGTGTTATAAATACTTCCACTTTCTTCTGTGTTTGTTCCTCAGAATACATTCTAAGTGATTTATTTTTTTTAAGTTTTTTGCCTTTAGTTATGAACCACAAGTCTTTTGTTCAATAAACCTACCAAAATGTTTTTTTTTTTTGTTAATATATTGGAGAGATTTTCTGCAAAGAAAATTTTTTCTTGTTTGTTCATTGTCTGTTAGGAAACACTGCAGTGACTTCCTTCGCACTTCCCTAGCTTTCTGTGCACTTGCGCCAAGGCCTGCTGTATTTTTCTGTGAATATTACAATTTGAACACAGAGAGTTGTCAAACATATGAGTAATCTTTGCTTGCAACATTTCTGTTGTGTTTTGGCAGAATTCTTTTTCATATGCATGTAATGTGATATAGCTAAGTCTCCAGAATTCTTAATTTGCAGCAACTTTGTTTTGGGAATAGTTTGGATTTTTTGATTGTGTAACACATAACATAGTTGTTTGATTCCCTCTCTCACCCACTCCACCCCATATTCCTCCATTTATCAGGTGTTTTACTACAGAACCAGGTTACTTTATCAAGCTAGTTTCCTAGAATTTTGAGATTGCTCTTTGAATACCTGAACATGTTTTGCATGTGCTCTACATAACAGAGGAAAACATGATGCATAAACTCATTCAGAGCAAAATGGAATAAATGATTGTGCTCCAGTATTTAGTGTAATGATTCCACCAGATGTGGGAAAGGAGTCACTGAAGGAAGCGATTTGTCTTTGTGATTACAAAAGAAGGAAGAAGTAAAAGCTGATGTTCATGTGAATGGAAGATGCCTATTAACCTTGCCAACTGAAACTCTGGAACTTGGTAATATATACTTCTAGAAAATACTAATACCTGCAGAGATTCCCATTACTCTGTAAGTCATTTGCTTTAATGGAAAGCTATGAATAATTCTTTTTGACTAGTTGTGAAGTCCTAGTCCTTTAGCAAAACCATACCTCATTCATTTCTGCAGATACATAGCAGCTTTTCTCTCCCTCTGAAGATGAAGGTTCACCACTTCTTTAGGGGCTACAAGGCATGATTTTACTTAGATTATCTAGAGGCAGGAGATTATTACAGGAGAGGATGGGATTTTTGTCTCCATATATATTTCCCATATATATGTTTCCATATATATTTCCCATTTTGTCCCCATATATATTCCAGCATGCTGCTGATATTTTGAGGAGCAGGTGTATGCTAGTTGATACCTGTGTGGTGCGTGGAACCAGGCAAGAGTATAATTGCTATGTCACTGTTATTTCTTTCATAAACTTTGAATACCTTAAGATGTCTTTAGGATAAAATTATTATTGTTTCTCTGATTTATAACGTAATATTTGTAATGTTTTATAAGATCAGAAAAATTAAGGTTTAGCTGTAGATGAATGTTAGTGAAACAAAGTATGGATACTTCTTCATGGGGACTGTGTGCTGTTAGGTTTTGAGCATCCTGAAGGATGAAGACTCCACAACCAGCCTGGGCAGAGCCTATTACAGTGTTTGATCTTTATTGCATGTCATCCAGCATGACAGGGACAGACAGGAGCCTGTGCAGGGGTCAGGAACTGGGGTGGTACTGATGACACAATGTCAAAGATTTTTCTTACATTTAAGTGGATTTTGCCATATTTCAGTTTGTGCCTGTTGAACTCTGGGCACCACTGACAAGAGTCTGGCTTTGTCTTCCTAGTTCTTAGAGTATCAGGTTTTTAGACAGACAGATTAAATCCCCTGAGCCTTTTCTTCAACAAGCTGAACAATCTCAGCTTCTCTCCAAATGCATATGCTTTAAATCAGTCTTGATGGGTCTTGAGATAATCTTAAATTGAGACAACAGTAGTTACTCAGTTTTGCAGAAAAGGGGATGACACAGTTTGGGTGATGGGAAAATACAAAGACTTATATTCAAAACATAGGTAGGACTTCAGAAGAGATGCTTTGCTACTGTATGCACTGACCTTTATACCGCTTGACTTAGTATGTATTTGAGATCTTCAGTATGTGCACTTGAATTTGAACAAAAGGCTTATGTTTTGTAAAGTTACAATTGAAGATGTGTGAAATGGAAAAAGAGTATTATCTGGTATTTCTAGAACTTTGGGGGAGGAAAAAGGAAGAATGAAAACTGGTCCATGCAATTTTTCCCCCTCCCCACTGCCCTTCTTGGTTCATGTACTCTTTTTTTTTTTTTTAATTATGTCTTCATGACACAATTAAAAATGAAATGAATTGTGTTCTTAAATGTTGCAGTGTAATTTCTGATTAGATAAGAGGCTGCCTTTTGGCTTTAGTTAAAAAGGTTTTAAAATGCCAGCCTGGGTTGGATGTTTATAAAATATGTAACAGACAAGTCATCTTCATTGTTTACTTTTCCTTGTATTTATTGAATGAATTCCCTCCTTTCAGGATTTATAGTCACAGCATTCACTGAGTTCAACTTACTCATTTGATTCCAGTACATTATTGGGAAAGTGATCTTTAATGTTATTTTAAGGTGTTCAAAACTTTCTGGCAGTGCTAATACAGTGAAAGTCAAATGTTAGTCCTCTGCCTGCCATCATTTAATGGTGTTGTCTGAGTAGAAAAAGAATTTTAAGGCTGCATTCTGGGAGAAAAAAAATCTATATTTGACACTATGCCATGCTGCGTAACTGTCCACGTTCTATCCCTATTTCTGTAAAGCTTTATGGTGAATACTATATTGATTTTACCTTTTGGGAACAAAATGCTGCTGCACGTACAGCACTAGAGTGCTTCAGCCCTGCACTGTATGATAATTTCTTCTGAAATGCAACCTGGTTGTAAAATATTTTGTTTATAGTTGATCCTTTGTATGTCAGATGCTGCAAAAAAACTGATTATTAAGGTGATAATTCTGAGTTTTGGGGTTTTTTTTGCCTTTTTTGAAAATAGTTGTGGAAGAATAAATTGATGTCTGATTACCTAATGCTACAGGAAGAAAACACAAATAGCTTATTCTTTTAATTCACTCTGTGCTTTCATATGGGAAAAGTGTAGCACTTGTTTACCAGTATATGGTAGTTCAGAACAGAATCAAAATCTCATGGTGTCATGACTTGTTACCCGTTAATTAAATCAAAGTGGGAAATTTTTCAAAGTTAATTAAGTGGTAGGCCAGGGAAAATATTGTGTCTTAAGGGTTTAATTGTGTTGAGTAATCAATTTTTGTCACCAAATCTGTGTTCAGTATTTTTTATTCTATTTATACTGTTCCAATTTATTTTATTTATCCATACTGTTTTCCATAAACACACTATTAGTTTCCTCATTGAAGGAAGGAATAATTTATAGAGAATATCTTAAGCTCTAGAAGCTGTTGAAAAGACACACAGAGCTGAAGTGGAAAAACCCAACATACAATGCAACCATGCAACTTTTCCAGTATAGAAGTCTTTGATACAACTCAAAGTTTGATTAGTTTTTTCCAATAATGTCTATGACTTGGTATAGATGAAAGAGATTCTTAACAATTGATTTCTAAAAATCTTTGAAAAAGTAAGATTGAAGGCCTTCGGCAGGATTTGTAAATTTGATTTTTGGTATATGGTTTTCAAGCTAATGGGTAAAGCAATACTACCTTTTGTCAAAACTGAAGTATTAGTGGGTTAGGAGAACATTCAGATATCTAACTTAGGTATTTTCATTGAGAAGTGGCATTTCTGCAGGCTTTTTGTATTACTGGGGGAAATGGGAATTAGGTCTAAACCTAAGCTCTCTGAAGAGCTTGTCCATCAACTCTGTGTAGATAAATTATTTCTGACATTTCTACATCAGTATGCAGAAAATCTAGTATCTGATTCCCTTCAAGAGGAGGGAAAAGCACTACAAACACAATGGATATTGGTAGTGAGCTAGGTAGCAGGGTGATCATCACAGCTGGTGAATCATAGCCTAATGTAGGTTGTTGGGGACTTCTTGAGGTCCTAGATTCAGCCTAGTGTTCAACATGGAACTGGCCAGCAGAAGTGCTTCTGCAGACAAGTTTTGAGTGTCCTTTATGGATAGAGATCATGCAGCCTCTCTGGAAAACCTGTTGTATGAACTCTCAGCTGTCTGCCAGAGAGCAGGATAACTGCTTCTAATAATCAAATTTGCAACAAAACCAAAGAACAGTGGGATTTGCTCCATTGTGTACAACCTTGAAGGGCTGCTGAGAATGAAAAGCTTTATTTTCATTCTGTTAACTGTTGCATTTTCTGGAACAAAACCTGGTAGTTACATGGAAGAGTAACACTGTCATAGAGGTTTCTATGGACACAATGGTTTAGCTGTTCTGCTTCTTTGCTTTCTTTGTTTATCATCTTCTATGCTTTCTGGTCAACATTGTTAGGCTAGACTAGTGCCTGTCCTATTCCAAATTATTTTCAGTATTTAAAGTGTTGACTGGGAAGATTTTTGGTCTCCAAGCAGTTGCCTTATTCTGCCTTAATTCACATACACATAAATTCAGTCATGGGTAGTGAATGGATTACTCCTGACTTCTTGATATGATAAATAAAATAGGTTAGAACTTGTTGCCGGGAAGCTTCTGTTATGCATTTAGTATGAAATGTTTACCTAAATAGTTATTGAGCACTTAAGAGCTGTTGCAGGTACTGTATGACCATGTTCTTGCTGTGTTCAACAAAGCAGCTAAAGTCATCTTCATGTGACTGCAGAAAACAACTACAGCACAGCTGTATACACAGATAAAACTTCATACAGTGAATTATCAACCAGCAACAGGCTGCTTTAAAGGCTCAACAAATATAAATGGGTAAGAGACTCTGATAAACTAGGATGATGGTTATTTCAAGTTGCCTTACCCAGTATTTCTGTTTATTTGAGAGACATTAGTGTCTGTCTCCATTTAAAGTTGTACTAGAAGGATAATAAATTCTCTGGGACAGTAAGCACTAAGCATTCCAGGATGCTCTGTAATAGTAACAGAGGCAAAAAATGGTTTTCTTATTTTGTGTGAAGAACTGTTAAAATTGTTCCATATCCTTATTAAAGTGGGGTTTTCTTCTGGTTTCCTGGAATCTGTGATATGTGTGAGAGTTAATCAGCTTTTGATGGGATTTTCAGAATGTAATTGTGCAATGTTTTGTATTAACAAACTCCTTTATTAGAATTCTGTAATCCATTGGTCTGTGTTAGATGAACTGGCTGAAATGTTCACAAGAATTGGTTGACTTGTTCTAATTTGCTTACTGATAAGCACTATCTGGCTTTTCTATTAAACAAAAGTTTGTAATATTTAGAGGGAGGTGGTCCTACTAAATGCTGCAGTTCTCTGGGTACCAATTACCTATTAGCTTATATTAGTTCTATCAGTAACTAAATGTTTTCTTACAGTATGAATTAAAGTACTTATGGAGAAGAACTGGGACACCTTTAAAGTTTACTTTCGAAAAAGCTATATGTAAAATACTGTTAAAAAAAAAGCAGCTCTATTCCATCACCCTAACTTCCTATTGTTGTGCAGCCTTTGTACCAATGGAAAGAATTGTTTTTCATGGAAAAAAAAATCCCCAAAACAGTGGTCTTTCCCTATTTTTTTTTCCTGTAGTATCTAACATCTTAGGTGTCAATCCTTTCTTCAAAGGATTTATTTTCTCTGAGCAAACAAAGGTCCTGTTGAATAGGTGCTTGTAGTCTTGACTACTCCATCATCCCTATTGTTCATCTCTGAAACATGTCTAACATGAGATGGATTCTGTAGCTAGCTTAATATCGAGCTGCCAAAACTCTTTCCTGCTCTGTCTCCCACTGTTTTACAAGGGAATTATTATTGCCACGAAATGTCACAAATCCTGTATAGCAGTCACTAGGGAAAAATAAAGTATTTATGGAAAATTCTAGTGGCTTTTCAGAGGCTTCAGATTTATACTTAGTGTTAGACGATATTTCTAGGAAGCGTAAATGCCTTGTTTGGGAGGGAATGTGTGTGAGAGGAGGCAATACTAGCATTAATCAAGCAGCATTTCAGCTCTATGTACTGCAGTTTGTGAATACCATGGAATAGTGATGGATCCCACGTAGGTTCATTGAGAAGACTTACAACTGTAAGACAAAAATTCCTCAGTATTAAGAAATTTTGTCTTGAATTATTTTGTTATTTGGAAACAACAAAAAGGAATGGTAATACATTGTTCTTTGTAAAGTTCATCGTCTTAATCCAGTTTAAGTGGAGTGTTACAAAGGTGTAAAAGAAAAAAGCCTGAAACAAAATATATAAAATAAATTGCAAATTGTAGTGACTATTTTTGCACTGAAAGTTTTCCAATATTTTTTATTTTAAATTTTAATTTATTTTCCAGTAGTGTTTAATTCCAAAATGAAGTTATTTGATGCTTTAAAATCACACGAGAAGGAGGTTCCGAGGAATATGGGTTTAGACAGAGATTTTGATACATCATGTTCAAGTATGTTTTTAGGGGTACTGTGCAGAGAAAAAGTGTAATAGGATTGCACCACAGAAACATATTTGTTACCTTCTTGGACTTGGTATGGAAAGAGGACAGCAGGCAAGGCAAACAAGTGAAAACCTTCTAAAAAATATAGTTGGGGAAGTAGTTAAAGTGGGAAGTTTTAGATGAACCAGAGAAAGAAAACCAGGAGGAAAATTCCCTTTTCAAGACAGGCTGACAGAGGGATGAGTATAACTTTAGCAGAAAGTATGAGAAAAGAGGATAGACTTAAAGGAAAGAAACAGTAGGGTTTAATGAAAGAATATACACAAAGGAAGAAAGAAAGGTGATGAAAGATGGGAGAGCCTGAGAATGTGGGTAAATGCTGCTGGGGATGATGATGGAGTTGCTTCCTGAGAATGTGTAGATGGACATATTTAAGAACTCGAATATTACATGGTTAGGCAGCTGGGAGAAGTCCCTGGTGTTCTTTTTTGGCATTATTGACTCTGGGGAATGCTGCTAAATGTTTGTGCTGTTGAATGAAATTGAATGCATTCTTAAGATGAATTGTGGTGCAGAAAGACACTGGTAAATGCTGTTCAAGCTTCTGAACTATAACTGAGCCCAGAGCACTCTTCTGAACTTTTTTTTTCAGAGTATTCAATCAGTGGGGAATTGGTTCTGCTACCATTTTGACTGCATGTGCTGAAAATATTATTCCTGTTACTCTACAGTTCAGTAGTTAGTAACCAAATGGTAATGACATCAGATTCACAATAAAAAGGTTCATATGCACCACAGGAAGCAGCAGAGTGACTTGAAGTTGCAGTGCTGTCTATTTCTATTTTGTTTGCTAGATGAAGTTCCTTACATCCACAAATATTTCCACTCCTTGTAAATGCTTTATCTTAGTATGTTGTTCCACTTGGCTGATATGCATGAATCTTTCAGCTCTTCATTGTTCTATGTAGAATGGAAGTATACAGTTTGAAAGAAACAAATACATGCTAATCACCTTACAGTCATTTTTATTCCCTTTTATTAAAACTAGATATGAAATCTAATTAGAATTTTGAAATGTTATTAGGATTTTGAAGCTAGATATTTTCTCACCACAGGTTTTAAAATTCTGAGGATACACTTGATCTTCTCTTTAAAAGCAGATAAAGAAAGCTGAGGCATTTACATATCTGTCAGGTTGTGCTAGGGAAGAAAAGTGAGAAGCAAATAATGCTACAACAAAGTGTAATCAGGATTTATTTTTTGTGTGTGTGTTAAAAAGGGAAAGCATAATTTTCAGTGGAAACTTTATATCCTTCTAAATATAAGGATAGTTTTGCAATAAAGGAATAGATTAGTTGGAGGTGAATAACTGTGATATGTAATCTTTATAATGCACACAATAGTTACTTGTGTAGGGCAGTGAACTGTAATTTGTTTCAGATGTTTTGCTTGGTTTTGTTTAGCTGTCACATGTTCCACATGCTATTTTTAGTGTATTCAAGCTAATGAAAATCTTTACACTGGCATTCAAAAGTTTTGATAGAAATCCTTGTGAAAATATGCATAATTAATAGCAGAAAGGGAATGGACTTTTCAGAAATAAAACTGAATCAGAAAATACATGCTGTAAGTTGTTTATTGCCATCAATAAAAGTGGAGGGAAGAAGTGAACCTGTGTCCTAATCTTCGATTTTATCCTTGAAGATCTCTTGAAGATCCTGCAGCTAGAAGTGTCTGCCTTTTTCAATTGTGTAAAAATGTGCTAGTTTAATTTCTGGCATTTGGTAAGTTTATTTTGTGTATTGTCTATCTATGGGTATCTAACACAAATTGTATTTGAAACTGTAACGTCAGCAGTTGGAAGCTATGATAAAGAGTAAGGAAGTACAAATTTTATAATAGTGATTTATAACTCTCCATAGCACATGTAACTCAATGTAATATCAGTCAAATTCAAGTAACGTTGATTAATATTAGTGAATGTTGCATCAAATAATGGCTAGGGAATGACTGAAGTTGCAAATTGCAAGTGTAGGCTGTTGTTTACTTTTTGTCTAGTTCATGAGGTGAACAGTAAGTACATATTGAAAAACACAGCTCATTATTTAAAGAACTTATTTGTAAGTCCATCCAAAGAAAAATAATTACACTAACTTGAGTGTTATTTCTTTTCAAAATATGCAACTTTGATTCTTAAATTTCCTACTTTGTGAAATTTTTATAAATAATTCTTAAAAAAAGGGAGGATTCAAATTATTTTTTGTTTTAGCTAGTGAATCTGGAAAATGTAAATTATATTCTGTTGGAAGAAAACCGGGATATCTACTTGTTGTCTTTATATAAAAAGTTCAAATCACAGAAACATTTTGATCAACAGCAGTGGTGGTAAAATAAGATATTGATAGAAACAGAAGGCTGAAGTCTATTCCAGGAAGCGTATCTTAAAGATCTCTCTTTTAAGGGCAAGGCGATGCAATGTAAGTTGGAAGAGTATTACATCATGTAAATTTTTTTAATAGTGAAAGTGATTAATTTATGTACTGTGAAAAGTGGTAGATTTAAACAACTTTTGTTTTTTCTAATTTGCATCCAGAGGGGCCCTATAAATGAAAAAGAAATTTAGTTTCTCTGTGAGGATGTTAAATACCTCTGAATTCTGCATAAATCTTCATGTAGTATCTGAGATTGCCATTCTAAGATGCTAATTGCATACATGAATCCATAGAGCCTTTGAGATAAGGGTCAAACATGAGGTTTTCAGGGTAGTTACATTTTTGGTTTTGTTTTCATCTAGCCATTACTTAAACAGAAAATTTCACTTGGCAGAGTTGCTGCAGCAGATCTAGTACAGAGATGCCTATTCAGAAAGCAAAGTGGTCTCTTAAAGTCATTCAAGTTAAGTTGAATATTGATTACTATGAGGCACATTCTATAGGTGTCTATAAATGTACTTGCAAAAGCATAATCAGAACTTTTCTCTTTCCCAAGTAAAATTTCACACCTTAGTTCAGTTTCTAAAGTGTTCAAAACCCATATACTCTCCTAATAATTTGTCTTCTTAGGAACACTTGAAATTTAATATAATTAGAAATGATTGCCAAAACCATAATAGTTTTTAGCCTCTGGAGGGAAAAACATATAAAAAGAATTATTTTAGGCTTTAGGGCAATGTTTTTGTGATGGATTTTTTACTTCTAACTACTTAGTTAGAAGTTACTAAGTTCTAAGAATATATAATTTATATGTAAGTTAGAAGTTACTTAGTCATACTACTTAGAGTAACTTAAAACCTTTGTGTGTGTGTGTTTCCAAGATAAACATCTTCAAGATAACCTACATTTTAAAGGGCTGTTTGGTGCTCTTTTTCAAGGGGAGAATATCACCCAGTGAAAGGAATGGGTTGCTTAGCAGCTCAAACAAAATTTCTCTGAAAAATGTCCCATGTTTCTCTAGTATTTAAAGACAGCTTGGGCAATACAGAGAAAAGTTTATGAAGAAAAGAGTTCTGACTTTGCTACTGCTGTCAAGCCTCTAAATACAGGAACATTTTATATTATGTGTTGCAGACACTCACACGCCTATACCCACCCTGACCCACCTTTCCCCAAAATGGACTACATGGGTTTGCTTATCTGTTAATGTCAAAGGTCACTGTAAAAATCTTTGCTATTAAGAAATAAGGACATACTGCTGTGGAATGTATCACAGTGGTACTGGGTGTGCTAGCAATATTGCTGGCCCAGTTTAAACATCAGTAAAGTTTGTTGAAGGTGATTGGTTTAGTGAACTTATCAGGTCTCATGGTAGGAATTATTACTGCCTTACAATCTGTGTTATTGTAACAAAAAGCTCTGAAGAAAAATAACTTAAAAATAATCAGGACATGGAAGGTCCTGGGGTGCTGTGAATGAATTGTGAAGGGCTTCAAAATGTTTGGCTGTTTATTCATTACACTCATTTCTACTGAAGAATTAATGATGTACTTATAATATAGGATGTCTGCACTTCTGTGTATTTGGGGTAGTTTTCATAGAAATGACTGCCAGGTATGCAGTTTATCTTTCTAGAATACCAGCAGGAAAAAAGAAATCTCATGTTTGATGAAAAAAGCATGGCAAACTAAGTTATGGTGGCTCTATTCAAATACATGGGATGATATGTGTATTTTGGATGGAATTCTAAATACGTGTAATGCTATGGCAATTTTTTCTTTTGAGACTTTGTCATGGTTTGAGCATGTTTTGAGGGTGTTTTTGTTCAAGGTTTTTTTCCAGCCAGGTGGAGGAGGGGAGTCCGGGAGGAAGGAGAGACAGGACACCTGACCCAGGCTAGGCAATGAGGTATTCCATACCATAGCACATGATGCCCAGGATGCATACTGGGAAAAGGAAAGCTGGAGAGGGCTCTGGAGGAAAATGGAGGAGGGAGCACGCGGTGCTCAGCCGGGCAGGGTGGAGTGAGTTATGGGTTGGTGGCTGGTGGGGTGTTGTATTCTTTTCACTTGTTGTTTGCTGTATCATTATTATTTGTAGTAGTAAATGGCAGTAGGGGTTTTGTGTTATGCCTTAGCTATTAAACCGTTCTTATCTCAATCCGTGGGGACTACATTCTTTGGATTCTCCTTCCTAACTCTCCGGGAGTTGGGGGACTTGGTTTAAACCACGACAGACATATAATATCACATTAATTAATTGCAGAATCATGTATTCCTGATTCTGGATAGCAGTTCTGAACTTTGCATTGAAATACATTGTGTATTAAGCTGTTGTGTTGGCTTCATTCATATAATGATACACAGATTCTTGATTATAGAAGCACCTTCCAACTTGTAAAATATCTCTTCACAGAATATTAGAGGCTAAATTAACACATCTGGAATTGATTTACATTTGCAATACTTTTATTCAATTTGCAATTGATTTACATTTGCAAATGATTCAATTAATTTGACTTTATAAAGATGAATGGTAGAGGTTTAGTCTCTTATAGTTTCAATTTTGTAGAAGTTCTGTAAGGATTAGTGAGGCATTTTTATTTAAAATGATTGAAGGCAAAAATGTTGAGTATAATCACACAATGCAAGTTAAAATTTGTTCACTCTAATGCTCCTATCTATGAAACAGAATTTTCTGCTCTTCCAATGCAGAGGTTTAGAGTAGCTATCTCCAGAAAGTACCAAAACAGAGAAAATGCTGGTACTTTGTTTCTGGAGAGTGTGCCTTAATGATACTGGCTTTATTTGTCATTCAGTCACAGGACTGACACTGACAGTGTTCACAGCAGGACTGTGAATGAAAGTTTGACCACCTGCTCCCTGTAATTTTTATCTCTGTATGTCTCCCAGGATATGCACTGAATTAAGCGGAACTTGAGCAAAGAGCAAAAGTAGGCTTGTGGGCTGTGGAAGTTTTTCCTGAGGTCCCTCGTAGCTAAAACAGTTTATGGAAAGTTAAAATCTAGAAAGCTTAAAAAATACAATTAAATTATTCAATTTAACTCAGGCATTCCAACTTGATTTACACATGTATACATATAACATCAGGTATCTTCCAAGAAATAAGTTTAAAATCAATGGAGATTAAAGGTTACTTTCTGCTATAACTAACCTACATATGTAAGTTAAAATGTGAAATTTCCTTTCTATAGGGAACTGATATTTAAAAAAATATTTGAGTTTACATAAGTTAATTTTTCAGCATATCTGACTCAAACCAGTTTTCTAAGATTATGTTATTAAATGTGACCTATTGTAAGGTTAGAGCATAAAGGTTTTGTGCTGTTTTTTTTTTTTTTCTTTTTTTGGTGTTTCTACTTAGAATAAAGACAACAATATTCTTGTCCTTGTGAGTGTCTTCAATATTTTATAAATGTATTAATTCTGTTTTATCAGGAGCTGGGTAACTTATCTTTGAAAACATATGTATGTGAAGCTAAAGCTGTTTCATGGTAGATAGTATTTATAAAATGAGGTCATTCACTATGGGTGCCAAAAGCTGTGTCAGATTCATTTAGAAACCATAACAGAAACTTTTTTTTGGTTCTTCAATAGCCCATCTGAATTCTTCCTCTCTGGAATTTTGCCTAGCATGGCAAATAGTGATTTTGACCAATAATTCTATCTTGGGTGTGAAATTTTTCCTGCTTAAAGCCTTCTTACAATTGTTCTGCAAAATTTGAGAGAATTTTTGAGAGAATATCATCCACAGGCTCAAGAGTGGCTGTGGAGACAGTATTCTCAAAGGAGGATATTTGGTACATGAACTCTGAATAACCCCGAAAGATAAAGCAAGGCCATGAGAGGCTCGAGGAAGCTTAAGCAAGCAAGATAAGAAGCTGTAATTCACCGAGTTATGAGAACTGTGGACTGTTGGCAAGATTTTGAGGTCAAGTTCTCACACCTGTGTTTGACTAATTATATGTTAGTCACTAAGGGTCTTCAAGACATGTATCCAATCATAATATGCCAAATCACTGTAAGTGTATGTTATCAATAGTATATAAGGAGTTAATGGTTTGCAATAAATGGGTTTTGGTCTGATCCTATTGATCTCTGACTGAGTCTGTTCCGTGGCAAGTGGTGGTTTGGGGCAGCCTTTTCCTTCGTGTGGATAAAGCTGCCCTTGGTTTGTTTGAAGTGCAGTGCTGTCCCTTTCAAAGTGACAGACCCTGCTATTGAAGTAATGGTCTCCTCATCTAGCATCATTGTCATCAGTAAAGCAAGGGAGTCATAAAGTGCATCATGTGTAAAAGATAATGCTAAATGCAAGGAAATCAGCTTGTAGTCACAGATACATCCTATGGATTGTCTTTAATTAAAGTAGATATACTTTCAAATGGTTAAAAGTTACTGAGCTGGTGACTTTAGAGGAGGAAAACATGTAGAAGAGTGTATTTCCCCAGAAAAAAAAAAGCATGCTGGAAGATTATTCAAATTGCACTTCTGTTTCTAAAATGGTTGGTTCATAGAAGTCTTGCTGCTACTGTTTCTAATAATTTCTGCATTGTATAATTATCTTAGTCTTCCATTTTAAGAAAGTGGCAATCCATGGCTGACAGTACCAGCACATTGCCATCTCTCTAATCACATTTCCTACTTTTTTTCTCTTTTTTTTTTTTTTTTGAGGAATGTATCTTGATTCATATTCACAGGCTGTTTATGTTCCAAACACGAAAATTGTTTGTGGGTGGCATACTTTCTGTGCATGTGTATCAGAAATGGTGTGTCATCTGATTTAAACTTCAGTCAGCGCAGCATCTCAATTTAGAGAAAATTGGACTCCATTATAAAATACAATTGCAACAGGATTATGGTTTTGTGTTAATGTATGTAATTTATCACTCTTATTATTATGCAACAGATTGTAAAGAATGTTTTGACTTGCTCCTTTAAAATTGCTTTGGAACAGGAAAAAATGATAACCCTACACTTATGTGGATTGTATTTTTCTTTTCCTGCAAAATTTTAAGGAGGCATAGCCTGACTTTCATGGAAGCATTATAAGGAATTTTCAAAATATGGGGAGGATGCTTATTCAGGAATGAAATTAAGATCTTTTAATTAATTAATGGAATTCTAACTGTTTGTATTTACCATAACCTAAAATTTTGCCACACACTTTTTGGTGGTATCTTGTCCCTGACCAGATTAAGTGCTAAAAATATGAATACAATAGGAGATGGTAAAACAATTAACCTTCCTTTCTCAGGAGGAACTTCATAATACTTTTGTAAATATTGAACTACAATGGCAATTCCAAGTTCATAAAAACTTCTAACTGGACTTCGTGGTTGAGTTCATGTCACCCCTGGGAGGCTTCATTCTGTAGTTTTGGATATGCAGTTCTCCCTTGAAACGTCAGGACTCATGCTAGTGGTCAGCAAGTTCTTTTGTTATAGAAGTGTAAGGTCTTGTGGCTGTTGTTCAAATGAAAACTTCTCTGCAAAGTGGACAGCTTCATTCCATCTACAATGTGGCTTGTACGGGATGGCAATCCTGTGAGATTTCTCTGCTCTGTGATTATTGGTTTAATTTTGTATGCCTGCTCTATTCTATCATTAGAATATGCTGGGATATTCACATACTCAAAATTGTTTATAGCTTAGATTTGTTCTTTATCTTCTGACAGGAAAAAAAGAATATCATGTTTTTGAAGACATTTCTTGTTTTGCATCATTGTTCTGAGCACATTTATCCAATAGGTAGATAAGAGGAAATCTGTGCGTATAGGTCATAAGCACATGCATTCAGAGTCACACCAGTTTTTCATTTGTTTTTGTTTTATTACAAGTAGATACAGTGCAGACTAGGTATCTTTTAAATCTCCAAACTTTGTTTTTGGTACAACCTTTAAGTTCTTTAATCCAAATAGTTACTAGAAGATAAATCAGGGAATTTGAATTTTTGTGTCATGTAAAAAAACTAAAATAAAATTTTTGAGTGAGGCTGGAACAGTAGTTATTTCAGCCGCTGACGCATTTACCACTTCTAGGCTTTTTTCAGTGATATCCAGTGGTAGGACAAGGGGCAAGGGGTGTAAACTGGAGCATAGGAGGTTCCATGTTAATATCAGGAAGAGCTTCTTTACTGTAAGAGTGACAGAGCACTGGAACAGGTTGTCCAGGGGGGTTGTGGAGTCTCCTACATTGGAGATATTCAAGGCCTGCCTGGACAAGTTCCTGTGTGATGTACTCTAGGTTACCTTGCTCTTGCAGGGGGTTGGACTAGATGATCTTTCGAGGTCCCTTCCAACCCTTGGGATTCTGTGATTCTTATATGTTTAAAGGTAGGGAGAACTGCGGGAATTTTGTATGGACAAGATTTATGCAAATTCATCTTTAAATTACATGTTAATTACTTTCAGTTGTTGACAGTCCTCTGTCACCATTGGAAGTTGTTGCTGATATTCGTACAGCTCTGTGCAGTGTCCTAAAGTTCATGTATGAATGAATAAACTATGTGAAATGTCGTGTTGTTTAATCCTCATACAGCAAAATCAGTGGTGTTGGTGATAAAGTTATTAATTTGTTTTGAGGACTTGTTCACTTTATATGGAATAGTGCAAGCAAGAAATATGCACATGAGCTTTGGTTGTCCTGGAGGGCAGTCCTGCTTGTGAAGGTGGGAGACTAGATAGCAGGACACTTGAGAAATTTGCGCTGTGACAGTAACATTGCAGATGGGGGCAACAGCAGTGGGGAAAAAAGGTTGTCAAGTCTTTTTTGTATGTTAGAATATTATAAATCATTTGACAGGAAAAAGGGAGGCTTCTGATAAAGTGTTTTTCAGGTTTTTGTTTTCTTCATACCAAAGATTAAACTTTGAATTCAGGTTTAATCTTTTCCCTGATTGTTTTTAAATCTTTCTTAATACTGATAGAATACAGTCCAATAGAAAAAAATTGGTAGAGATTCAGTATTATTATTGTCCTCCCATTTATGATCCACAAATGTATTTCCACATTTTACAGCTTATGTCTCTGTTAACAGTAATGGTCTTTTTAGTGCTTTTAAGAATGTTTATTTTCTGAAAAATGCTTCATTCTCTATGAAGCTTTCCTATATTGAGTGTTATTTCTGATAGGCGGAAAAACAAATGGACACAAAGAGTCTCCTTACTGAGATAGCTAGAATTAATTTTCCAGTAACAGAGGTGAGCCACATATATGATATAATGCATGCTTTTGTACTGTAGTGCAGCATTTGGCTAATAAAAGATTGGAGACATTTTCTTGATCGGTAATAAACTTAATTCTGGAGTCTACCCTCCTTTTAATAAAAGGAAACTGAAATTGTCTTTGTCGATCTTTTTTGTCTTGGCTTCCAATTAATTAAATTTATACAGATTGTTTTGTTCAGATCCTCTGTTTTTTTTTTTTAATAAGTCAAATTATTGCTTCATTGCTTTGCAAGTTTTTTTCCTGCTGTATTTTTCCCAAGGCAGAAGATGTGACTGCAGCTTCAATAGTGTGTATCTGTGTAATGGATAAAAAAAGAGATTGTGCGGAAATTGGTACAAATAAAGTTGTAATTCTTTGTGCTATTTTTCTTTCAGCAGAATAGACAAGCTTTTATGTTGTTACACCTGTACCATGTGACTGCCTTACTACTCTTAGCATATTTTCTGATAAGTTCCCAATATTATGGAACAGCTTTTGTTCTAGAATAAAGGGGTGTAAAGGCCACATGAATTTCAAACCAATTTACAGAGGATTTTTCTATGTCTACATCCTGCCTTTTTAAGCCAAATGTGCATTTTTTTGTCATAGCTATTTCATTTTGGGGTTTTGAAATTGAGTTATTGTGAGGCTTATAAGCTCTTGCAATGGCTGAGACTTTAAAAAAAAAGACAACATAAACTCAAACCAACCCCCAATAAAACAATTAACAACAACAAAAACAACAGGAAAAAAAGGAAGCTTTTCAGTCTGCAAATCTTGCAAGTTAAATAAGAGACTATTAAATACAGACAGGTAAGAAAGAACAAAGAGACACAGTGATGATATTGATTTGCAAAAAGGGGCAGGAGGTCATTTTGGTTCAGGTGTTTGCTGCATCCTCTTATGTTCTTACATTCTTGGCTGAGCTAGTGTCTTATTAAAGCATTAGTATTTATTGTAGGGAATAAGATAAAGATCTGATCTCAGGTTCTTAGGATAGGTTCTTACTTAGTTTATTATGTTTCAGAAAAATCTGAAGTGACTCTTGGGCTTGTGTCCCTTAGTGAGCTGTGTCCCAAACTAAGAAACTGTAAATAATCCTCAGACCAAGCAGTGCAACTTGTAGTAACTCTCTTCTCTGACTGATGCTCTCCCTAGGTGTCTCTAGCCCATGTTCTTGTTATGCTGTCTCAGTGGGGCTTTTTTTGTTTGTTTGTTTGTTTAATTATTCCTGTCAGCACATTTTCGGAAGCCTGCTGAGTAACACATTCTGCAAGGATATGAAGGATGTGGGCAGCATGGATTTAGTCTTCTCAAGTTCAGGAGGGAGTTGAACATGTTTCTCTTGCAAGCTAACCAACTTGTCTTGCGAAGGTGTTACACAAAGTGAGGGCAGTGTCTTCTGTCTCTACAGTTCTTATGGCAGTTTTAAAAAGTGATTCTATTAAACAGGGAGGAGTCCTAAGCACAGAAAGCCAACTCAGTGAAGTCGTAAGTGCCTAAGTTTTGGAGAGGATTTGAAACTCTACTCCTCCCCTCTTGGCCTTGCGAATACAGTGAGGTAAATGTATTAATCATTATGTTGAAATTATTTTATTTCAGAAACAAGGAGTCTGTTAAACCTCTTCATACTCGCTTATCAGTCCTCAGATTAGCATAATGTTCTCATGTGCTATTCCATTTGTTAGTGTTAAAACTCACAGTTGATGTCAGTTTAGCAGTTGTGATTATAGGTAAGCACCTTGTCTTGAAGCTTAAAGTTTTAAATCCATGAAAAATCAAGAAGTAGAACTTTTCAACATGTCAGCTCTATTTCTGAGGGAGGATGTTCTGTGACTGTCAGAATAGTATAATTAAGTACCCAATATGTATTAGGGCCATAAATGTAGAAATGAAAGAACTTGTTCTGTTGTGTGTTGTTGAACCTTTTGGGTCTTGGTGGAAGAAAAATGAAAGACATTTAGTAACTAGCTGTATACCAGAAGTACATCTTTGATTGCCATAGTACTTGTTAAAAAAACCCCATGTTTGCCAGCTCTTCTGGATAAGGAGATGCCTTCACTGTAGATGCTGATGGGAGTATTTCTGTTTGCAGAAGACTGAAATTCCAATGTATACTACTCAGAAGATTAATTTTCACAGAAACTTACATGATGATTTTCTGTTCCTATGTAGCCTTAACTTTGCAAGTTAACTGTTTATGCTTTTTTTCCCTAATGTAGCACTGTCATTTGCTGTCCCTTTCTGACCTGATGAAGAGCTTGTGTGCCAAAATTTTCTCTGTGGGGTCACTTGCTATCGGCTTAACAAAAATAATATTTTTCCGCTGCAAACTTTGCTTCATTAAAAAACACAGTCTTTGTTTTGCTAGGACAGTGATTTGGTGGCATTATAGTGGCATTATATTCATCGTAGTGCCGCAGCAGACAATGACAATATGAAAGCTTTGGGTGTGTACAGCTAATTAGATGATACGGATTTGGACAGGCACCTAGTAATTAGAATTTAAAAGTAATATTTTTTTCATATAATTATGTTTTGTTTTCAGTTCTTTGCTGAGAAGCTTTTCATTGGCCACTAGTAGTTTAGATTCTGGAATTTCATGAAGCGATGTAAGTCGTCATCATTGGCTTTCACATGTAGAGCTCTCACTATTTTTATAAAATTCCCTCCAAGCTCAGGATGCTAACTGCCTATGGAGTAACTTGTTTTAAGAGCCAATTTAAGCAAAGGAAATGAGCTCTGATTTCATGTGTAACTAGCCATAATGCTCTACTGTGATTTCTGCTGCCAGTGCTACAGAGATGTTGAATTAAATATAAAAACATGGCAATTATTTTACTATCTCTACCTTTATTTATAGTAAAGCCTTCTACCAAAGCGTAATACTTAAATGCATTTTTTTCAGTTTGATAGTTATTGTTATTTAGACCAACAATCTTTTGTTGATGGTGTTCATTTTCCTTCCCAAATACTCGCGAGAACTTGGTACTGAAACTGTTCAAGTTACACTTGTTTCTGTTTGATCCACTTAATGTAAAAACAAAACCACTTCTGTGTGTAGGATTTATCCCTCTTATCTGCTTTTTTTTCAAACTCCTGACATGAAAATTAACTGTGTGAAGATTATTTTTACTATGAAAGAATTGATTTGTAAGATTCCTATCACACAACACATGTCCTCCCATGTTGTTCCCCAGACAGGGTTGTAAGATGGTCATCTCATTGTTAACCTCCTCTCAGGTTGTGGCATAGCTTTTAGGAGTGTGTATTTTCTTCTGTGACTTCATGCTCTGTTATATTTTATTGTGTTGATGGATCCAGGAGAGAGGCAAAATAAGGTGTATACAGTGAAGCTTGAAATACCAGGTTTTCCTCCATACTTGATTTATCAGGATTAATAAGCAAACCTGTAGGGCTAGCTCATGAGCGCTAAACATTAAAGGGAATATGATGACTAATACATTAAAAGGTAGATAAGGAGTCACGTGCTATGCTGTCTTTTTGCTGTAACCAGGCCCCTGTCCATTTTCTCTCTCCAGTTCACTGTGGAGCACTGAAGGTCAAGTGGTCATTAGGACCCGTCTCACATGCCCCAGGCTCTTGCGTTTGATCTACTTGCTTTATTGCTGTGGTCTAAATATTGTTATATTTTTTTATGTGTACTGATTATTTTTTTAATTTCTCTTAGCCTGTTGATTGGAAATTCTGACAGTGAGAGTATAGTGAATTCAAGGTTTGAGACATTTAGAAGTCTTTCTGCTTTAGCAGTGTATAGAGCAAAACAGAACAAATGTACCTGGAAATGCACAGTATTTGTTTTGAGTTGCTGTGGGAGCTGAGTGTAAGGACTGTTAAAGAACAGTGCTGGCAAAGAAACGGCTCTTCTGGGGTGTAAAAATAGTTATAGCCTTTTATTAAAAAGTCTGTCTGAAGATCTTTGCTGAGATTCTTTATATTGAGTTTGGCCTGAAGAAGCTGAATCAGTGGAACTAGAAGGATCCTCACCATGTTTCCGTGAGCAGGGAAGAGGGAACATAAAATATGTTGCCTTGGCCATAATGCCTAGGTGATTCCTTACCCTGATGGAGGGAAGAAGTTGGATCATACCTGTAAGACTTTTTTTTTGTTTAACATCTTATTATTCAGATTTGAGGGTCAGTACTGCCCTTCATACTGGGGAAGGTTTTTTCTTGCTTGTTTTGGTTTTGTTTTCTTCTGGAATATCAAATAATTTGTTTGCTTTGTGAAGTACTCAGGTTTGGGGTATTTTTTAGTTGGTTTTATTGTTTTTGTTTTTTTTTTATTTTTACTTTTTTTGTGCTTTTCTTTTTTTCCCCTCTGATGGCTGGTTGTTTTTTTCGTTACTTATATTGAGACACAAAACCAGGATAGCATTGAGAGATACTCCTAGGTGTACTCATGGTGACAATTTTATATTTGCTTCTTCATCGTCTCACCATTCTTGATGTAACTAACTTGTAGGGGGGGAAACGTGAACCATATAAAGGAAGTGCACACAGGACTTAATTGACTGTAAACTCTGAAATCAGTAACTTATTTGTAACAGTGATGTTATGAATGGTAGGATTGCATCTATGACAGTATTGCAGCTTGCAGTACTCTTCTTGCTGGCATATCTCTTGGTTCTGGCAGGAAAGGGAATCCAGATGTAGCCATTGAAAGTAGAGCACTGTTGATGACAGCCTGTGGTCATACACAATATTGATTTACAGGATCACTCAGAAAGCCCTTAGTTTACACAGGTCAACAATGTTATTTTTCATTAAAAATGTGTAACAGTATAAAAATAATTAAACCATAGCCAAGTCAGTTGACTACAGGACATATTATGCTATTTGTCCTGGGTTCAGCAGTTTTTTTGGTTTTAAACCACAACACTATCTGACAGTAAATATCCACGTGCTTGTAAGAGTAAGATAGGTGTCTGATTTAAGTTATGTCTTGAGATGTCAAATTTTACCACTTTCCTTGCAACAGGAGTGGAAAGATGTGACAACATTGCTAGAAAGCTGACATGAATGTTCTCACTGCAGTATCATCTGTCAACAGGAATTGTCTTTGAAGGAATACACTGGTGTAAGCAATTTTGCATAGTTTTTCTTTAAACAAACCACAAAGTCCTACCCCTAGCGTCAAGGCAGTTTTTCACTGTTTTTACCTTCTGCAAAAATGCAGTTTTATGACTGATGGTATTTTTTAATTAGATTTTAGAACTTAGGTCTTTGCCAACTGTTTTTCATTTACATATTCCATATTTTAGCAAAGCAGGTACTGTCTGAATTTCTGATTTTAGCTGTCAAATGTTTTCAAGAGTGAAACCACCAGAAACTACTATATATCTTGATAGAACACATTTAGGAATGTGACAAAATAGCAAACAATATTTTTAAAAGAGCTTTGCAGAAATGCATTACTTGTAGTAGGTACAAAATTAATAGAATTGAGTACAGGAGTGACCCAAAAGCGATTCTGGGAAGGCAGTAATCATCAGCATCATTTAAGTTGAACCTTTTCTCCTTCCTGTTTCTTGACTTTTCTGGCAAATTAGGTCACTTTGTGTAGACCAGGTGCACTAGTGAAGATTTGTTGTTCAGCACAGTAAATGTTTCTCAGCTCTTTGGAAGCTGTGCAATGTATAGATTGAGAGTGGCAGCCCTTAGTTGTTTTTTCCATTAAGATTGACAGAAGTAAAGCAGTAGTTACCCCTGCTAAATAGAAAGTTAAAATGAGTTATAGAAAAAAAAGCCCAACTTGTTAGCTGTGTCTACTAACATGGTTTGAAGCTGAAGCTAGTTAGGTTCTCCATGCTGGAAAAGAATTAAACTGGCTCCTCAGCTGAAGGGAGTAATCTTGCTGTTGGAATGATGGAATAGAAATAGTGTTATCCTCCATGGGTATTGCTTTGTATCTTGATCATTAACTGCTGCTATAGAATTCTAGCAGTTTCCCAGCAATGTATGGGATTGCATTTAGTAAGTAGTTTTAATTTCTGAGTTACTGCTATATTTTTTTAACTTGTTTGTATGTATGTATTTAATTCACCAGGGTGTATGATTCTTTTATTGTAATCTGAGCATAACCTAAGGTTTTCAATGAATGTTCTGCTGTTGTTTTCTTGTTTCTGAAAGCTATGCTTAGCCTGTTTCTCCAAGTCAACTTCCTTTTAACTTTTAGTTAAACCTTTCTTAATAAGTGATGTGCCCTGCACTGTTTTCAGTATGATGTCTTTCAGTGATGTGCACAATGTCTTGGGGATTTAGTTCTTTTAGCAGTTCTTTTTTTCTTTTCTCATTTCTGTGTCATTTTCCTTTTGGAAGTCACATACAACTGTGGTGGATTTTCTGGCTTTTGTAACTCCTGTAGGGATATTGAATCTGAAAGTGTTATTAGCATGACTTTCCACAGAAAAATTTTGAACAAGATCCTGCATACTGTTCAACACCAAGTCTGGGACTGCATTTCTAATGGTTTCCCTAACTGGCTCTTCCTGAAATTATTATTGTAGTGCTGAAAGTTTCTTCTCTGCTTTGTGTCCCAGCATGATACTTGCTTGATATTCATGGGTATTTGCCATTACAGTTCCATTACCTCCCCTCAGTGCCTCTGCGATCTCCTTTAGTGTATCATAGGTAGTCAGAGCTATCATTCTGTTAAGGCAATTGATAGTACAAATGAACTTTGAGCTGTTATGTTTGGATTTGAGAACACAGAATGATTTACTTAAGTCTTCCTTCTTAACAAAATTCAGTCAGAGGGCAGAAACTCCCCTGGACCCTTAATGCGGACACCTGAGAGCTGAGGCTATCTACTTACAAGACTTCATTCAGCTTAATACCCTATTGTCATTCCGTTTAAATAGCAATATATCAAGTTTGAAGTCTGTTACAGCTGGTTTACAAGATGTGGCATTTCACAGGAACTGGACTGTAATTACAAGGTACTTCAAGTTTGTCCTTATTCTGTCACAATTGATTATCCATTTTCTTTTTGAACACAAACTCTTGACCTGGTGGGATAAAATGTACTCACTGTGGATGTCTTCAGAGCTCTTTACTGTAATCATGTACTTGTAGATTCTTGTCATCAAGCTCAAATAGTACAGCTATCTGAAGGATGTACAAGGTGAGAGTGAATTGCATCACTAATTGAAATTAACAGGAGTTCCTGACTCTCTTTATTCAGACATCTGTTGGCTTCCATGCTCTAGTTAACTCTGCATGTATTTGTTCAGAGTATTGTCCATTCAGAATGTTATATTACATCTAGTCATAATTGACTGGTATTTTAATGCTAATCTATACTATTCAGCTCCTGGGTCTAATTACTTATTGTTCAGGGACTAATCAATGGTGATTTTTCTCCACCTCTCCCCTAGATTATGTGTACACATTGTAGCTCTTTAAAATTCAAAAAATTGCTCAGTACCAAGAATAGGATGCTATTATTGTGCTGTTGGCTACCTACTTTCAATATATATTAATTTTTGTGATGTAGAAGTACGCTTTTTGAAGCATGATACTTCTGATAGGTTTTTTGTTTGTTTTGTTTAGCTTCAGTTTAAAGTGACAGCTCCTTTCCTGTTTTTACGTTTGACACATACAGCACTTGTGAATAAGAGATTGTTGCAATCATAATGTGATATAAGTATTGGCATGGGGATTTAGAGGGGTGGTAAAGAAATTTTCCTAGTACACCCCTATTAATTCAGTGGAAAGTACTGGTGTGCTCAGCTGAGAAGCCAATAAAATGAGCCAGTATTAATGGGCCTACTTCAACCAGGAGGTATTATAATAGTTATTAAATATGAAACAAACAAAACAAAACTAAAAGATGATGATAAACAAAAGACAAAGCAAACTTTAAATGCACAAATAGCTCCAATGCTTGACACTTGAAGTGGCTCAATTGACAGAGTTGGACTGTACACAAAAAATAAATGGAGAAAACTCCAGAAGTCCATAGTGCTGCAGAATTAATGGATTAGGGTAACTTTTTCACAGGATTCATATTTGAGTCAGCTGAAACTAGCCAGATGTTTTCTGTCTTTGTTGATTTGTTCGTTGCACAAGAAAGCCACCTACATTTTTCTGAGGAAGAAAAACCAATGCAAAAAAAGATACTATTTCATGTTGGAAATGCTGAAGCCTACTGCTACTCAACTGAAAATAGCATACAAAAAAGAAAAGAAGGCACAAAGTTTTGACATTTACTTCTGTGCTGTTAAAAAGCCAGACCCCTCCTTACACCATGCCACACTGAAACACTGTATGCTAAGGTGAATGTTCAAGAAACACTTTGAGAAAACAGGCAGAATTTTTCTTTTTTAATATGTTTGTTCTAACTGACCAAAAACGTTCTATATTTGTTTTATCTTTTTGAGAACCAAAAACTAGTATTTGCATGCCTGGAGATATAAAGTATTTGTAAATTGACATTGCCTACCTTATTTGCTAATTTTTCTGCTTACAGATATCCAGTGCTTTAATACTGTCTTATATTCACTGAAATTTTGCACAGCAGCATATTCTAAACTGTGTTATTCTGGATCCCACCTGTATCTTTTCTGTAATATGTCTCAATACATATTGAGCCCACGGACCTGTGAGTTTAGAAAGGAAAGCTGTAACTTCTATTTTTGTCTTTAAAATATTTTCAGTTATTTTTATACAAATTAAATTAATGTAATTTTCTTTTCAGAATTACATGATTTACAAGCCCTTGGAATGTTTCTGATGCTAAATTTCTGCCTGAATAGTAAATGTTGGAATGTGATAAGTGTTCCTGCATTTTTCCTATGCGTGTGTGTTATTCTAATTCATAACTTTTTGAGTACTTAGGGGTGAAACAGATTGATGATTTTGGAATAAGGAAATTACTTTTTTTTTCTGCTTTTTAAATATTTACTTCAGCACAAAATGTTGGAATGAATAATAGACATCAAAGGTGGGAAATAAACTTATTAAGCTGTAATTTACACATTCCCAAGTATGTCATAAAAGTATAATGTATATTTAATTGCTTCGTTACACTTTAAATGTCCTAGCTGTTACAGCTATGTACCTTTTAACAATCGTTTTATAGCTTAAATATAAATATATGAAAGTTTTCCTTAGCATCCCATTTTTATTTTTGTCAGGCTGTTATTTCTATTCATAGTAACGTCTCGAATAACAGATCAGTTTTCCTTATATATAGGAGTAGTCCTTTCCTGTAATCATCTTACTACTTTTTGTTCTGAGATAAATTGCTTCTTTAGGGTACTTCCTGAAACTTTTCTGTTGTTCTGGTGACTACAGAACTAAGTTTTAGCTTCATTTGTTAATTTATCAGTGAAACTTAGAAGCAAAAGATACATGGTATATCTTTATCTGTCTGGTAGTGAAATCCTGCAGTTACTAATACAGACCTTTGGAGGGCCAGGTTGGAAGTGCATACCACTGTTCTGTGCTGCTACTTACATTTGAAGTTGTAGCTGTGACACATAAAGCTTTTGGAAGCAGTATCCCATGGATTTTCTCTTTGTTGAATTCATCACTGTCCTCCACAAAAATACAGAAATTGCACAATGACAATAGTGATGATTTGTCCATGAATCACTGTGCTAATCAGATACTTGCAATGATTTTGACAGCTGGTTTGTTGAAGAGTTAGAATTTTTAAATGGCAAAACTTGCTTTTTTTACATATTTCTGTCTCTTTGGGAGAAGTTTTTCACTACTAGAAAAACAGCTGAGGTCTCCCTAGCCTAGGTGCTTTCTATAAGCCTGAAGGTTAGGGCTAAAGAAATTTTTGATTATGAAGGATCCATTTACTGCAGAAAAGCAGATTTTCTTCTGAATTAGCCTTTTATCTTTAAACTTTAACCAATGCTCATTGGGTTAATAAGGTGAGCAATGAGCTCCCTCAGCAGGTTGCTTTCCTACCTTGACCCTTATGATTTCCCTATATATAATCTCAGTATTCTTAATCTAAAATATCAAGTCAGAATCTACATCACAAAACTCTGAGAATCTTTTACAGCTGATAAGTGTGATGGCAAATATGTGAATAGAGTGATGATAGCTATAAAAGTGAATTTAAAAAAAAAATCCCTATGTAAGTCTTTCTCTGACATGAAAATTGTAATATGCTGATAAAGCCAAAAGTATAATTGTTTCCTGAAACAGTGCGCAAGATTTGAGATTACTCTGAGAACTATTGATTTTAAAGTTCGTGAAGAGTGTCTGTAATCAGCGTAGCAATTTGACTTCTTAATTAGACTAGTCCTGTGAGAATTGTGCTCCCCATACAGTATGTTTATGAATCTAATCAACCAGGCAGCAAAAAGAAGAAAAACAATTATAGATACTATCTATTTTTTAACTCACAAAGGAGCAAGAACTGAAATACTGGAGCTCTTGCTTCTGTGATAATTAAAACATGGATCTAAATGAATAGAAATTAAAGCAAGTACCCTGAAGAAATCTATTCATGCAAAATAAGGTCTGTGGCAGCTAGTATGGCAGGAAAGGACAAAAGAAACTCTTGGACTTTAAGATTGTACCATCAAATACTGGCTACCCGCTGGACTAGTATGCATCACTTTCTTTTTCATTGGGGATATATCCAGACACAAGCCATATGTGGGGCGTTGGAGTTGTCATGGCAAGTCAGTCTGTTGTCCACATTTAAAAAAAACAGTAGTTAAAAGTGCTGTTCACATCCTTAGATTTGTTTTGCTTCTGATTGACATTAATATTAGTAATTTAAGTTTGCTGTTGTTTGTCCTTTATGAAGTGCGCTATGTGTTCATAGTGAAAATAGCTGGAAACAGTAGTTAGATTAAGCAGTACCCAGAGCTTGATTTGTTATGTCTTCTATTTCCTCTGTTTTCCAATGAATTAATTGTTCATTCAACATCTGTTTATGACTTTCAGATTTCAAGCTCTGTGGTAGGTATTAAAATTTACTGTGTTGGTAATTGAACTCTGTATTGTGTTCTGTGAACATACTGCTACAGTAGTTGAGTAGTAGTTAGTCTGCCAGGTGACTAACATCTGTCTATGGTTAATTATTGCCTTTTCTTTCCTTAGGAGAGAGGTTTGTGCATTGGATTTCTTCTTGTCTTTGATAGAGAAGACTTGATTTTTGGTTTTACGGTATGCTTAAGTTGAAAGGTTGAGTTCATAAATGCCTGTGAGTAAGTCTGGATGATTTCTAGGTCAGTCAGGAGTATATGCCAGAGCTTTTTACAACTAGAAAATGCTGGTTTTGCACAGGTAAACCTATATCCTGGAGCAGGCAATTCAACTTTGCTTTTGGAGTGGAGTTGTTATGTTAATTTATTCCAGAGCTCTTTTACTGTCTTGTAGCTATACTTAAGCTAGACTACCAATCGCCTGAAGTTATGGACTGAAACTTGGCACTCGATACTATGCCACATATAGAGCAGTAGACAAAATTTGCATTCTCATAGCCGTCATTGACCTTAGTGTAAATAACGAGAACTCCAGCTGTAAATCATGCGTATGTTTGTCATCATACTTTTTTTCAGTTGTGGAATCCATAGAAAGTAGTTGGTGTTATAGTCAAAAGGCTATCTGGGACATTTGAAGTGAAAGATATTTATTGATTTTTTTTTTTCCTTCATTTACATCTAGAGGTTTCCTTTTCCTTACTTAGCAGTGATTTTTGTGAGGGAGTGTTGGCAATAATGGGGCGTATGGGGTCTTTCATGAAGCACCTAATCAAAACGTTGTTTTTGGATGTAGTATAATCTTTGCCATATTTGAAGCAGTTTAATAGTCACATTCTATTATTTTTCTTGGTTACACAAATTTTGCATAAAATATGGTTATTCCCTACTAACAGTTGGAGAGAGGCTTTCAGAGTTTGAAACAAGAAATCTGGTATAGTAAGGTATTTTGAAAGTGTTTACTGTGAGCAATAAATTCCTCTTTAACTAAAAGGCACCTGATGGCAGTTCTAAGAATTATTTGTTAATTTGATGAGATCATACTGATGTATAATGTTAGTCATTGACACAGCTGGGTAATCATGAAACCTGCATGCCTATGGACATGTATGCACTCACTGTATCAAGAGATGCTTGCTCTGTGATCCATTGACTGGACTTTGTCTTGGAAGTCAGAAGCAGGCTTTTGAATATGGACTATATGGGCCTTTTCTATTACCATTCCAGGTAGGTTTGCTTTAGTGCCAGCTGTTAGTGGTGAGTGTTCAGGGTTTTTTTTGTGTGGGTTTTGTGTGTTGTGGGTTTTTTGGGGGGTTTATTTTTTTTGGGTTCTTTTTTTTTTTTTTTCCCAGTGGTTTTTACTTTTCAACTGGGACCTGTAATAAGATGATAATTTCATTTCTCAATTTAGTTCCATTTCAAGTGAACTATAACAGGAAGACAGTTTTCAGCCTGTACAGATGACGTGGAAAATATGCTTGATGATGTGTCTTGAGGATATTTACTTAAGTGCAGCACAGTGATGGAGCTTTGCTAAGCAGAGCTTTGAGATGCAGAAATTGATGTCTGAAGTAATTAGTGACAAAAGCCTCGCAGCTTTCACTATGAAGAGGATTAGCAAGCTGCAGTGTTCCAGTGAGGCAGAGTGGAAAGCTATTAGTAAGTAGTAAAGAACAAATGCTATTTAGATAGTGAGAATCCACAAAATGTTACCTAACTAATTGCTGAAGAGTCTGCATGTGTGATGGTTGGTCTGTGCAGTTTATTTGCAGTTTATTGCCTGCTCTATATCCTCTTCTGTTGAAAGAGACATAGCTGGAGCAACGTGGAAGAGGGCTGCTTTCCTCCGGATGCTAGAAAGTGGCTTGGGTAGAAACCCTGGGAAGTAAGGGAAGACTGCTCCATCAAAGCAAGCAGCACCACGTATTTGCCTGGTGAGAGGTTTTGATAGTGCAGGTAGTTGGAGCGGGTAGTTGGAGACTGTAACTTAGCTGCTAAGAAGGCTTAAAACAGGTGGTAAGTGGGGCTTTTGGAAGCAGGCAGGCTGTGTGTCTGTGGGTTCAAGATTTAAAGGTGGTTAGGAAAGTCTTCTGGAAGATTGAAAAGAAATAGCCTGGAATTTGTTACAAACTAGAGGGTTGATGGAAGTTCAGGCTTGGTCTGAGACCTGTAAAAAGGAGCTTGCTATGCTGGGAAGTCGCACAAGGGAAGACACCTCTGTGCAAAAATTTCCATTCAGCTTACCCTATAGAACAAAATTGCTTTGTTCCGAGATTTCATTCTAGCTCATTTTCAAGGAAAACATGCTATATCAATTTAGAAGCCTTTTCATTGTAATTGATGACTTCAACTTAAAGTAATAGGGCAGTTAATCTGCTTAAATCTTTGGTAAATTTAATTGGCCATTACAGTGTGCAGTAGTAGTTTTAAGCACCCTTTCTTAATTCTAGTAAACCTTTCTTGGTCTTCAGAAGCCAGCTACAGGAAAAGCTTTAAAAAGCCCAACTGTTGATTGTATTGCCATGTTTTCATTGGCTAAATAGTAACTTCAGTTAACGAAACAGAATATATGCAGTGTAGCAGTGGTTTGAAATGCTGCTATTCCTTACGTATTATTTAGGTATTTGTTTTTTATTTTGGTTCTTCTCCTGAGAATGGGGAAAATTGTAAACCAGTCTTCTTGTAAGTGGGAAATACAAAATGAGAGGTACAGCTCACTTCATAGGGAACTGAAAAGTTTGAGGTTTTTTTTTCAGATTGAATGACATGCATTGTCTATTTTATGTAGTGAATGAGGGTGTCTGAGATTGAGATTTATTGAAAGCAAAATTTACCAAAACTGTGAAAAAAAGCTAGTACTTTGAAAAATCTACATACTAAAATCCAGGTGATCACATGAAATCATTTTATTGAAAGGCAATTGAAAAACAAGTCACCAAATACTTATTCCTATAAATCCTCTTCCATGATTTTTATGTTAGCTTGAAGATTTATTCTTTTTCCCCCCACAATTAGTAGGACACTAGTGGTGCTGATGAATGAGAGAATTGTTACTTTCAAAGCAACAGGCATTCAGACAATAGTGAGAATACTCTGCAACAACTTTGTGGATCATAACAAAATACCATGTAGGCATTTAAATTCTCAGTGTTGGAGAGAAACCTCGTATGGGTCCCCTTTTTTAAAGCCAGAGATTAGTCAGTTCTTAATAACAGAGTTGAGTTTGGAAGGGGGCTCTGGAGCTTGTCTAGCAGAACTGCCCTGCTTAATGTCACCTAGAGCAGATTGCACAGGGCTGCCTCAAGTCATTTTTTAAGTACGTATGAGGATGAAGACTCCGTAAGCAACCTGGGTGACATTTTTTGAGGTTTGACTAAATGGACAGTAAGAAAAGCTTTTCTGATGTTTAACTGTAAATTACTGTATTTCAGTTTGTGACATTTCCATGTGTCCTGTGACTGGGAAAGAGCCTGTCTCTGCCATTCTTTTATGCATCCATCAAGTATTTATAAACATGGATAAGATCCTCCTTAGCTTTCTCTTCATGCTGACTGCCTCCATCTCTCTCAGCTTCTCCTCATACAAAAGATGCTCCATTCCTTCAGTCATCTTTGTGACTCTTTGTTGAACTTGCTTCACTATGCCCATATCTCTCTCGTACTGGGGAACCCAGCACTCCAGTTGTTTCTCACTAGTACTGAACAGAGGGAAAAGAGCACCTCCTGGCTGCGTGCTGTGGGCTGCCTTTACTGTGTGCTGAGTACACATTCCTGGCTCATGGTTAGCTTGTCCACCTGGACCTTTGGGTCCGTGTCTGCAAAGCTGGTTTCCAGCTGGTCAGCCCTCAGTCTGTACTGGTGTCTGGCAGTATTCCTCTTCAGGTGTAGGTCTTTGAACTTCCCCTTTGTTGAACTTCACAAGGTTACTTTTTGCTCTTTTCTCTAGTTGCCTGCTTTCTCTAGTTGCTCTGCCAAGTTTCCTCTGAATGGCAACACAACCCTCTAGTGTATCAACTACTTAGTTTTGCATTATCTGTGAACTTGCTGAAGGTTCATTCTCTCTCACCTTGCAAGTTATCAGTGCAGATGTTGAACAGTATTGGCTCTCATATTGACACCTGGGATGTGCCTTTGACTGGCCTCCAGCTGGACATGGTGCTGCTGATCCACAAACCATTGAGCCCAACACTTTGGATTTTTTTCACTGCTGATCATTACTATTTTTAGAAGGAGAATTTGATTGATAGTAGGTGTTTGTTAGTGTCAGAAAGGGTTTTTGAGTACACATGCAAATGTGGCAGGCTGTGCATAGAGACCAGAATATTTTGCAGAAGGCTATAGTAGGGTGTTTGCATAATTCACCTAAAAAGCCAATCAGCAGATGCAGAAACCTGGCCTCCTCACTTCTGAGACTCATGGGAAGTACTTACACCTGCTTCACCTGGCCCCAGATCATCCACTGATCTTTCAGTTTGCTCTTGTTCTCACACCAGGCCAGGACGAGAAATGTTGGAAAGAGAAGAACCCTTCTAGTTGCTCTGTGTATGCTGAAAAAATCAGCCAGGTTATTGTCATCAGAACAGAGGCTTAAAAAATTTTGGTCATATATAGGTGAGAATGATGCCAAATGTACCAAGTGGTTAAATACATCGTAGCAAAGTGCTGGGTTGTCACAGATGGCTTTTTGTCATTGTTATTGTAAAGTTAAAACCAGTGTGGAATCTTCAAATATGTTCACCCAAGAGTTGCAAGAGATTAGGGACAGGGTGATGTTGGTGTGCATATGAAAGATAACAGGATTTCACAAGCTGAATATGGAAATAACCTCATGCACTAGGATCCTTAGTGCTAACTTTGGAGCTAGTGATACTGTGTGACTAAAACTCTGATTTGCAAATTCTATATATGCTAATAAGTGGACAGATATGATGTTCTTGTAACTTAATTAGGTCCCTTTGCAAGTTAGCATCCTATTGATGTAATCCACATGGATTTTTGTCATCATGTTCTCTTTTGATTTGAGGAATAGGAAAGACAAAAGAAAAATTGAGTGGTGACATGTAAGGCGTCTGATCTAATTGGATAGAACAAATTGAATGGGTTGTAGTTTATTCTAATTCATTAAAAATGTATTTGAAATTATATCTTTTATACTTTTCTTTTTTTTTTTCTGTGACTATCATGTCTTTGGAGGTTAGGACAGTTTCCATAAGCTGTGTGTGCTTTCATCTAAGTGAAAGGTAGGGAAGAGTTTTCCTTTGCATATTTTTACTTATAGTGGGGGCACAAGGATTCAACACTTCAGTGAGTAAACACAGATAAATTTCTGCTTTTGAAATTCTGCTCTTTGGGTTGATTCAATTTGTACCTAAATTTTATCTATCAGACAATAGGCATTAATCTGTATTACAGGAAAGATTTCAGACACAATTTGGAATTACTCCAAGTAGAGTTTTTCGTATTCTATATACTATAAGAGCAAGGCCATGGGACCTCATGCAGAAATCCAATATATCTGCATTTGTTCATTATAGGATAGTAGTTAAGGAATCAGTGACTTGGGAGCTATGAGCATGACACCTAACTTTAGATTGTCATCACTATGATGTCATTTTTGTCATCCTTCAAGTTTATGAGAGCGATTGCTGTTGGTGCATTTTGTACTCCTGATAGCTGTGTTTGAAACCATGTGGAGAAGGTTAATCTGTAAATGCTATAGGAAGGCTCAGGTTCTGCTTGCTGTGTTGTGGATTAGGAATGTTTTAGGATTTTTCTTCATGTGATTTTACTGAAATTTGGAAATGAGAAACCTGCTTATAGTTGGATCACCTTCCTTAGTTAAAACCATTTGAATTATAATTAAAGTTACTTGTCTAAATTGTCAGAATGTAATTAATGAGTCATGTCATGGTTTTCAGTTCACATACCTTCATTCATTTCCTATACTTTCATTGTGTCTGAAAGTTTACGGTTCAGCAAATAAAATATCCAGTCTTCAAAAGGAGACTTTTGCTTGAATGTGCCTTGGCACCCACCTATCCAGTGGTGAAATCTCATGGCAGAATTTCTGTGCAAATCTTGAAGTATTTTGCAAACTTGAAACCTTTGGGAATTTATTGAATATGTGGTCATTACTCACAGTATGGGCATGTAAAATGGTAACTATGGCAACTGCAGAGTGTTGGAGTGGAGGGTGAGGAGAGAGGTTTATGTGAAAGTAGTAATATCTTTGGACATACAAAATGTCCTTGCAGAGCCTCCTTAGATGACTATATTATATACGTGTTTTATTTGTGTGATGTTCTTCTGTTTTCTGGTGCCAAGGAAAATTAAACTTCCCATGGCTACTCCACTTCTAAGTTTATTTTAATTAGTGCCCCAGGTTTTAAAAAGAGGTTTATCCCATGTTCCCTCATAGTTTAAGGCTTGTGGAATATTCTTAGGACTTTAAAGGCATTAACCCCATAGAATTTAATGCAGTGAAAACTGCAGCTAAGAAAATATGTGGCTTAACATTTTGGTGTCTCTTTTAATTTTATTATATTAATTTAGAAAATAATAAAAGATTGATGAGAAAAGGGAGAAACGAAAGCTTTTGAATTTTGAAAAAAAACCCCATCAAATAAATATAGGTAAGTGGTAAAGTTACTTAAACAGAAATGTACAGAGAGAATCCTGTACAGTATTTCGGTGTGAAGCAAACACTTGCAAGACTTCTGAGAGCTCCTACAAATATTGGTACCATATTAGATATCCAGCTTTTCCAAATTCTTTTTGTTGTTGGTGGTGGTGGTGTGTGTTGGGTTTGTTTGGGTTTTTTAAGTGGAAAGGTTTGTGTCTTTGAGTATCCTAATGCTTAGAATAAAATTGTTCTAAAATTTCAAAATTGAATCTGAATATCTGACTGTTAAGAGCATCTTTGCCTTCCTCAATATACTCACTGTGTCTTAAAGTGTTTTGTGCACTTTCTGTAAGTGTTAAAGTTCCAGAAGGGTTTGGGGCTATTGTCGAGTCTAAATTTAGTACACATTGTACTGTCTAAAATGTGCTGCCATTCTGGTTTATACTGGGGACAAGATAATGATCACAGTATTATTGGCAAAGTCAGGCACAGGAATTATGATGACATGACACAGTCCTCTAATGTAGTGATAGGAATGATCTTTAATTCCCTTTTACATTGCCCTTGTCAGCTGGGAAAGCAGTGAAAATTTTTAGTTGAGGAATGTGGTGTACAGTACAGAAACTCCAGGCATTCTTTATTTATAAATTAGTGAACTGTGAGATATATTCCAACACTTTGCAGGTTCCAGCTCTGGAACATATTCCACCTACTTGCAGAAAAATGTAGCTTCTCCTAGTTGTCAGTTGTAACTCCTGGTAATAAGGATTTGAGCAGACAGTGGTGATGTTATTACCTCAATTTACCTGTAATTTACTAGTGTCAGCACTGAGCTGGCATTGCAGTTGCCCAGGGCTATGGTGATAAAACCAAACATTTCCAAATAAGATACAGTCTAGAGCTTATCTTCTGAAACACCTGCTCCTTCAAAGTTGTCTACATAGATTGAGTCAAAGATTTTCCATTTCATATTGATAGAATTCTTCTGCAGTAGATATTCAACAGATTATTTGTAATCTGTCTGTACTGTCACACAAAAGATACTGTAGGACACAAAGGTGGTTTTTATCTGTTGCATGGGTTTGTCCAAATTGCAGTGCAAAACCTGTTCTCTCTTACTTTCTAATACTGTCACCTTAGTCCATTGTCAGAAAGGGAGTGGCATGGTGAAGTTAAAAGCTCATCTATTAACCTGTTTTGTCAATGGCCAGCCAGCAGCACTGACTTAATGAAAGTGAGGGTTAGTTTTGCTCTGAGATCTAGTTCAAGGTGGTATTTTGTCATACTTGATGGTAACCAAGTTTTAAAATTCCTTTCGAGTTTATCTTTTGATGTTCTTTTAACCTTTGGGCTTCTTTTGCTGTTATGTATAAAGCATAAATATGCATAAATTGCCTTTAAAATAAATGCTTGTCATCAATAATATCTTTTTTTTACCATTTTTTTTTAATCTTTGATTTTATGGTAGCATTGAATCCCAGATTGAAACCAGCTAATGGATTTCACAGAGAAAAGGCATAGTTACTATGGCTACACAGCAGCCAGAAAGCTTAAAAGGACAAAGGATAAATGAATACAATACTGTCTGCTTAGCCATTTCTAGAATAGATTCTAATAATTCAAAGGCTTTGTGGTCTTTCAGACATTGTCAGAAAAGATGGGATGTTAGTCCTTTAAGAATTTGTATTTTATTTTTAGTTTAAAGCATTACTTTTGAAGTAGCATAATTGAAAATTACTTTTCAAAACATTCTCTTTTAGCCAGTTAATTTCATGTATATCTGTTGCGTTTAATGAAACTGACAATTGCTGATTATTTTATCACTGATATTTTTCCTTTGGCATTTCAAAATTAGTAGAAATCTAATCCTCCTATGGTCAAATAAACACAGTAATTGTGGTTTGATGAAAACTTGAAGTAATGTACTTTTATAGCTTTCACTGTAGTTTTGGCTGAAATGATTTTACTTTTGATTTTCTTATAAGCCAGTCTGCACCTTTAAGACAAACATTTTGTATATAGTAAGGAATAATATCACACATGCATGGTTAGGTTCATACAATTAAGAAATTAAATTACCAGGTTTTAATATCACCTTAGTGACTGGTGGCAGAACTGCTACTGCCTGCCTTTGCTTGAGAAATAAAATGCATTTGAAACCATAAATTTACAGATTACCAACTCAAGGGCATATCTTAATGACCTGTTAAAATAATACAGAACAAGGTTTTTTTGGTGTGTAATGATAAAATGCATGTGCTGAACACCACGAATAACTAGAAGTTCTGTCTACTGGTAATTGCAGGCAATGGACTTTGGCCAATGGGTAGCAGAAAAATACTGGGAAGGCAGCAGGTGAGCTTACAAGGTGGTTTTGTAAAGAGATATTTCATGTGCTCTTTTTTTGCAGTCAGAGGGCTCTTACTTTTTGTATTTTGGATTTATCTGTCCAGCAACATCTACATGTGTTTGTAAAGCAACCTGGACTAGCTGCATATGCAATGGACCAGTTGAGCTGTCCTTCTGTAGACCTGTTCTGTGCTGCATAGAAATGCCACATTTGCTGCGTTAGTCCATAGTGTCATTTATGTCTAAGACATACAATGAAGCCTTTCTACCTAAGCATATCAGAATTATTGTACAGCACTTCACCATACAAACCAGCAAACTGGACCAGTCTGTAAAGCCTGTTTTGGACAAACTCCAACATGAGCAAAAGGGAATGCCTGGGAAAACCCAAAGAGTAACCCAAGTAAACCTATTGATGAAAGTAGGTGATGCCAGTAGAAAACTACTGTGGGAGTTTCATCCTGATGTTTATTGTTGCTCTGAGATTGCATAAATATGCAGTAGCCCTTAAAGTAGCTCTAGGTTATAAACTGCTATAAACTAAAGTAGAAGTAGTGTAGAAACTAAGTAGTGTTCTAAACTAAGTAGTGTAGAAGTGACACAGTAGGTCTGATAACGTTTTAAATCTTCATAGTGCCTGCTTCTCACTGCTTCTGGTAGTTTTGGACAGACAAATCTAAAACAGAGATATCAAACTTTGAAAGTCAGTAGGCCAGTTTTCCTGACTTAAGACAATTCTTTAAACTACAGTTTGAGCAACACCTTCTGTTACAATTTCACAGAGAACTAGTGTGCTCAAGATTAACATGGTATTTACTAAGGGTTACTTTTTTCTTTTGAGTGCTTTCCTTAAGAGAGTTTTTCAGAAGATCTTCACTTAAAAATGAACATTACATATTTCTACTGCTTCTTAAAATAGGGAGAGTGAGTTCTTAAGCTACTCAGGTAAAATACGGGTCACTTTTAGGAAATCACTCTTATTTTATCTTGCATGAGAATATTAAGAAATTTTCCTCTTATATATCTTTTATTGTTGTAAACCTGAGGATGGGTATTGGTTTCATTCATATAGATTTTTTTGTTTGATGAAATATTCTATTTATTTATTATTTACTTAAGTACTGAAAAAAAGATGCTTGAAATTTGGGAGTGGATCAGTTAGAAGTGCTTTAACACAAGGCTGGGGCTATGTGATATTTGATGTTGCCATGGGAAACTGCTTTGCAAGAACATTTGCGAAGCAGATGGACCAAGATAAATAAAACAGATACAGGTATTGAATAGAGATTGTGTAATGTTCTGTGAAACAACAGGAAAACATGAACTCTGTGTAACACAGTGCTTTGATTTGTCCTTTTTAATGGGTACACTGGTAGCTTAATTTTCAGAACACAGTTCTTTATAACAAACTTGTTTTCCTTTAAATGGGGTAGTATATATTTGTACTATTTGATCTTATGCCATTGATAAGCAACTGTCTGATAGGAATAGTTCATTAGTGAAGGTTTCCTATACATTTTGAGTTTTCAAAGAAATTTTCAGATTTATCTGCCTCATCTTCTCTGTTACGTGAAACCAGTAATCTCCTAACTTTGTGCTGTACTACCTTTGAGCTAACTTTTAAAGTTACATCTAAGTACACAAACATTATGAAATGAAAAATCTTTGTATTTCATGTTGTTATAATTTTGTTAGCTTCACATGTTCTTGGCTATTGATAGCTCTTCTGTAACCTTTACCTTTTACCTTAATTTTAAAAAATGGGTGAGATGCATGCTCAGCTTTTTTTATGACTAGAGTATCTTTGAGATTGTATGTTTGGCACAGAAGTTTATTTCCTTAACATGAACACAGAAGATACTAATGTGGCTATATACATGCAACATGCCTTTGTAAGAGTACATATGTATAGAAATGTATACACTCTGTTTAACATGTATGCTTTGTTGTCTCTGTCAGTGTGTAAAATAGGCATGTGCTGTTTAATTTTCTGTAAGGAAATAGAGAATTTGAGATACAATATGTAGTCATGTCTTTTCAACAACTCAAATTCAAATTTGTAAAATGAAAAAGCTTCTGGAAAAATAAAATATTGATCTGCTCTCTTGAAGATGTATTATTTAAACTGCTGAAGGATTTTTTTTTTTCTGAAGTAATATATTGATTGTAAAAAATCTCTTTGGACCTTTAATTTACAGTCCAACTGTGCTTATGTTCTTCATGAGTTATCGAACTTACTCTGTGGACTGATTTCTCCCCATGCAGTGGAACAGTTCTTTGGGTGTCATATACCCATGAATGCCAGCATAATTGTGGGTGTTTTTCATTTGGTATGAAATGCCATGAAAATACCATACCACTGAACACCATACAGTTGATTCATGTTTTTAGAGTGCTTGTTGACAGATTTCTTTTGAGTGGTCAGGGTAATGGTTCTTTGTTTTTAGGTATATATTTCCATTATGAAAGAAAATGCATTTCATGTATTCGTTGTCAATCCATTTAAAATATCAGATATGAATATCTGCCTGAATTGGATACTAGTATCTGAATTTCTTCTATTGCTTTTACTCTATGGTAGTAAAGTCTTGCCATTAATATCAGAGAGGCCAAAAGACATGTTGCATTCATTAGGGGCAAGGTTACTACATGTTGCTAGCTTTCAGTTATAACCTTTCTATGCCTTTTATACAGCTAAAGCACAATGAGATTGTATTTTTTTATTTCCCATGCATTGTGGAGGAGAGATTTCATAGATGATTAATTTAACCTTTTTTCAATTTATTTTAAGTACAGACTAGTTGAATAAAACACAGAATCACAGAAGTAATGAGGCTGGAAGAGGGACCTCTGGAGATTGTCCTGCCCTGTGGTCAAAGCAGGATCACCTAGAGCACATTGTTCAGGACAATGTCCAGTTGGGTTTTGAATATCTCCCAAGGGTGGAAACCCTTCAGCCATTTTGGGAAACCTGTGCCATCAGCCGATAACCCTCACAGGAAGGAAAAAAACAACTATTTTTAAATGCGATATCTTGTATTCTATGCCTGTTGCCTCTTGTCCTTTCACTTGACTCCCTTACTCTCCCCACCATCAGGTATTTGTAAGCATAGATAAAATTCTTCTGAGCCTTCTCTTATCAAGGACCCCGTCTCTTAACCTCTCCTCATACAAAAGATGCTCCAGGCCTTTAATTGCCATCATGACATTTTGCAGGACTTGTTCCAGTAAGCTCTCTTGAACTTTGGAGCCCAGGAACTGGGCACAGCATTCAGGAAGGCTTGCCAGTGCTGAGGAGAGAGGAAGGATCACCTCCATAAGTCTGCTATTGATACTCTTCTTAATCAGTCCTTGTTGCTTTGGTCGTTCTTAGCTGTGAGGGCACATTGCTGGCTCACGGCCAGCTTGTTGACTACAGGTCTTTTTTTGCAAATGTGCATGGGATGATTCCTGCCAGGGCTTTGCAATTGCCCTTTGTGGAACTTTAAGAGATCAGTTTTTGCTCTTTTCTCTAGCCTGTCAGGTTTCCTCTGAATGGCAGCACAACCCTCTGGTGTATCAACTGCTTGCATTATCTATGAACTTTTGGAAGGTCCTTTCTGTCTCACCTTGAAAGTTATTAATGGAGATGTTGAACAGTATTGGCTCTCATGCTGACACCTGGCATGTGCCTTTGGTGACTGGCCTCCAGCTGGACTTGGCAGTGCTGATCCGCAGCCCTTTGATCGCAGCAGTTCACCCAGTTTTCTGTTCACCTCATTTTACATTTATCTAATTTCATGTTTCATCAGTTTGTCAGGGAGACAGTGATGGAAGCATTATTGAAGTCAAGATAAGCAATGTTCACTATTCTCTCCTTGTCAGTTGAGTCAGCCTTCGCATCATGAAAAGTGGTCAGGTTGGTCAGACACAATTAGCCCTTCTTGCTTCCCCACACTTACTTCTTCAGACACCTTCTTGTCCTTTTTGGCAATGCTTTTCAGGATTATTTTCTCCACACCTTTCCCAGGGATTAAGGTGAGGCTGTGGTTGGCCTGCAGTTTCCTAGATCCTCCTTTCTCACCCTTGCTGAAAGTATGGGTGATGTTTAATTTCTTACAGTCCTCAGTACGTTTGGGGGTTGGGTGGATCTCACTATGGCATGTGGATCTGTGTGTGTCCAGTTTGTTTAAATGCTTCGTGACCTGATTACCCTTCATTGAGGGAAAATCTGTCTTGTTCCAGGCTTTCCCACTGGTCTCAGGGATGTGGGATTTCTGGGTAGTGGTTTAAGCAGTAATGAGTGAGATGAAAAAGACATTCAGTGTATTGGCCTTCATCATATCCTTTGTGATATATCTCCATCAGCAGAGGGTCACCATTTTCCATAATCTTCATTATGCTGCAGATAACATCAGTGAGAATATTTCGTGTTCCCCTTCAGTTAATGTGAGCTATCCCACCTGTGTCTCTGATCCCAGTGAAGTTTCCAGCTGCATACAGAGCTTTTAATTCTTCCTGTTCCCTAATCTGTGTGCATTAGGATAGAGGCTATTTGAAGAGATGCAAGAGCATACTGATTTCTCAGAAAACATAGGATAGCTTTTATCATTATTCTCCCTGAAGGGCATTTCCCTGTGTACGTGGAAACAGTTAGGGTGTCCTTTAGCCCTGTATTTTTTTGTTTATGAATTTCCTCCTGTTCACATTGCCCCATACTCTTTGCTTGCTAACCTGATCCTTCCTCGTTTCATTGCTTGTCATCCTTTCCTGCTCCTGATAATTCCTGGTTTGAAACTGTCATCACTGGTTTGGCCAGCCTTTTGGAAAAAAAGAGTTTTTTCCCTTTAGGTTGATACCATGTCTGCTGAACAATCATCTGTCTGCAGGTTTAGCTGGCTTGGGTCTTTCTGGGCAGAGCTTTTAATTGTTGCCCTCACAAGACAACTATTTTAATTACATGTTTTTTTTGTATTTTACTCTTTGTTTTGCAGTGAATATGTGTAAAAACATTGCTAGTGAACAGATTAAGTGTTTGGGGATTTTTTTGTTTTATGACGTTTTATTCTGGAATGGTATTCAAGACAATACCATATGGGTTAGCTGGCTGTGAAAACCCTTTTTCCATTAGTGTGGCTGATAGAAGGAAATTAATTTATGGTTTTCCTGTGCTCAGGGAGATCAGGGATTAATCTTTAATTTATCTTAAATCAGACTGAGAGTCTGTAGAAAAATGAATGGGAATCAGTATCTGGTATAGAATTTGATAAAGGTTATTTAAGACTACCTTTCAGTTCCAGAATTGTTATTTTAGGTTGTACCATCTGGAAGATACCAACACTTTTTTCTTTTATTAAGTATACAATATTTCAGCGTGATATAACTGGTTTTACATGTGACTTATTTCTGTTTGTTCTAGGAAATGAACCCAGGAAGTAATGTGAAGGGCCATGGGAAGCTCTGGCATAGCAGAAATTTTCTAAAAGATTGCTTTACCTGTAAGTTCTTTTCGGTTGTTAAATGTTAAATTATATTCATACTGCTGGAAAAAAGGGGTTTATTTTGGCATTCTGACTTGCAGCTTGATTGTGAAGAAAACAATTTTGAAGTGCCTTATGTTTAATGCCTTCTATTATTAACTTGCTGTATTTTAGTAAAGAGCAAATAAACAGTTTTCCTCTGCTACTAAGGTTTTAAATCTAATGAGCAAGATTTTTATGTTGAGTCACTATAGGTTATGCATCCACTGTGACGCATGCAAAACTGCAGTAGGTAATTTCTCAGAAATTCTTTTAAAAATGGAAGAAAGGCAGAAAACATCCAAACCTGCATGACAGTGTGAAACTTTTCCACTAAAAGTTCTTTAGAAGAGATTACCTGTGCAGGTGCTTGCTATGACTCAGACCTCTTCTGGGTTGGTCATCTTTTTTCCAGAGTTATTAAGTTGTATATTAGTGCCCTTTACAGTTGTGCCACTTGTTGTGCCATTGCACATCAAACTTGAGTTAGGAATTTAAACTACTTTTTTCATATTGAGTCTAATTATTTTCATCAAAATACTTCAGCAAGTGAGAGGCATGAACTTGTCCTCTTAGTAATAGTGCAATGAAAATATTAGAAATTCTATTTTACACAACGAGCCAAAAGCATTAGACTATGGATTTTGGCAGATTCACATAAATGGTCGTGGAGCTGACAACAGAATTTAGAAGTTTTTAATCCCAATAAAGAGTTATAATATGAAAATATATAAATATATGCTTAGAAAGCATATCTTGGCAAAGATTGGTAGTTTACAAGCTAGAATTTAGCCAGTAGATTAATTTTCTCCCTTGTGTAGGTAATTAATGTAGCTTAACAGCATCTATTTTGCAAGTTCCTGTAAACTATAAAAGGGAAGGTACTAATGAAGACTGTTTAAAAGCTAATAGTAGCTGTTTAATACTTTAAAAATGACAATTTCAGAAGTTTTTCCGCATTTAGTAGCCCATATTTAACTAGCAGCAACTTCTATACCTGGGCAGCTTAGGTAATTTAGTTTGATGTAACCTGCAACCAAATAAAAACTTGCAAACACTAGTCTTCCACTATTCAAGCTCTTCATGAAGTGTCAGAAAATGTCCTGATATTTATTTCTGATTTTCTTCTAAAAGTGCTTCTTTGACTTCATATTTCTTTACTATACTGATATAACTTGAAACATCACAGACTAAGTGCAAATACAAGAACATCTGTTAGAAATTAGAATCTTAGTTCTGCACTTCTTGTTGTAAAGTAAAAGCTAAACAATATTGGCTTCATTCTGTTAATATTCACAAAGTACTGAAGAAACTTCAGCAATTGCCCTGTGCTATTTTAAATGTATTAAAATGACTTGAAATGCTGAAGCATTTCCTTTGGTTTTATCAAAGAATTTAGAGAGGATATTCCAGGATATTTCAAGGAGACTTTTATGATTAGTCAAGGAAGAGAGATGAGGAACTGCTGCTCTGATAATGCTGCCTTAATAACTGGATTTATCAGATTTTCAATATTATTTGGTAGGCTTAATTATTTAGCACTAGTCAGGCAAGAGAATTTACATTATCATAACAGTAACCCTAAATCAAACAAACTGAAAAGAAGTATGATTGAGTTAGAACTGGCTAATGCTCTGTTCATCTCTTAATTTCTCTCTGAGAAATGCAAGTATTTTATATATGAGCGTGTGTATATATATATATATATAAGTTTGAGTGCATGTGTGTGTGTTTCAAAGCTATTTATACTCAATGAGGATAAGGCAATATTTGGGACAAAAGTACAGAAGTGACTTAGAAAAACCTTAGGTGAGAACATGGTGAAAAGTCTTTGACAGGATGCGAAAGCTGAATGTCATATTGCATGCTGAGCACTGAAGTACATTTGTAGCTTCCCGTACCACAAATGCAGTACTTTGAGTCCTGTAAATATACTTATTTCCATCTGCTTTTAGTAGCTGGACTGAATTTGAGGAAAAATAGTAGAAAAATGTTTGGGTTTTTTTCTGATCTAAATGTTTGCAACATTGTCTATTACTGTATAGTTACAGGCAATTCTGAAGTCTGGTAAAAAAACTGGCAATATGCAAGTACAGAGGCATATTTTGTTCCCTTGGCATAAGAACTGACATCTTATTTACTTCTCCCAAGTGCCAGTGAACCTCTTTCTGGTACGTGTATTGAGCAAATATTCACATATATCAAAGGTACCACAGTCCTTAACTTCATTGCCAGAATTTTTCCCATTATACAAGGCATTCTCTCGGTATAGCTTCAGTTTTGCAGCAGCATTGAAGATACTTGTGTACTTGATGTAAAAATTGTTTATGTGGTACCACTCTTACATGGTGTATCAGGTTGCTTTGAAGCCCAGGAATCTGAGAGTTTTGGTGGTCTAGAGAGATAAACTCTTGCCTATGCTCCTTAAAGAGATTCACATAGGCCAAGAAACTTGGTTTTTAAGAAGTGCTGCTACAGACTGTTTTTCCTAAGCCTGTTGCCCAAGAACTATTAGTCTGTCATTGGTCCTTATGCATCTTTAATTTGCACTTGTGGTCTTTGTGCTGTCTAATGCCCTGGCAAGAGTGATTAGAACTTCTACTATGTTTCTTTGCCAACACACTGACTGTGTATTCTTTTATGCATCTGGATCATATGCAGTGGAATTATACTGGGAAGAATGCACTTCTGCTTCTGGTATATCTCTGTTGAAATGCCACCAGGACCTTAACTTCTTTATAAACTTTTTATTTGTGCAGTTTTGACCATAGGCATTTGCAAATGCCAAGGATGTTATTGACAGTTTCTGCAGAAAATTCTTATGGAGCAATCTGAACATGAAGAAGCTTGTAAGCACTGATTAGACAAATATAATAGTGGTTTCAGAAGATTGGCATCAGTTAACACAGGTTTCTTTCAAGCATTAGAAGCAATTAGGTTTTCAGTAAGTCTACCTACTTCAGCAACATGCTTCAGAGAGAAATACTGAGAGGGAAAGGAGACAAGGTTCTAGAGACTGTTGATTTAATAAGGGCCGAATAAAATAAGTATAAAAGTAATAAGATAGTTCTTGTTTGGAATAACTTCTGACTGGTACTATATGTATATGGTACAAATAATGCTTGGAGAACTATAAACAAGCAATTCTGGTTCTATTTTGTTTGAATTCTCTTCTGAATTGGTTGTAAATAAGCTAATGAAGCTGTGGCAGCACTGTATTTTCACAGATGGCTGGAATGGCTTGTTTTAAGTCCTCCTATACACCTCTATATTTATGCTTAATCTATTCTCTTATTGTTAAGGAAATAGGGGACAGTATCACCAAGAAATGTCTCAAAGCAGAATAGATGCAGCTTCCTGCTGAAGTCTGCAACTGACTTTATCATTCACATACTCAATTATCATATTTGTATAAACAAGAAAGACAACATGAGAAGGAAAGAGGATATTGTTGCTACATATACTGAGCACAGGTTGCTACAAGAGACAGAAATCTAATGTTTGTTAACCATGAGATAGTTCCAACTAGTTTGTCTCAAGTCTCTGATATAAAGAATTCCATGTCATTCATTCTGATATTGATTAAAGTATTTCTGTTGCACATTTACTTTATCTGGGAGTATTCAAAATAAATCGGTATGAAAAAAATTTGGCTGTCACGATACACAGAAAAGTAACTGTATAGCTTACTGAGATTTGTAGATCATAATAGCAATCACTTCATTATTATCAGTTTTGTAATTCTTATATTTTTCTCTCAAAATGAATTTGCATGTATTATTTTAATTAATGTTAGCTGGTAAGCAAATAAGAAAACAGAAATCTTGTCATGCCTTTTTTTCCCCATAGGTGGATTGTTCTGTTTTCAGCTAATCACTGTCAAAATAACATTTCTGTCCTGTGCTTAAGGTTAAAATTTCAGATATCATAAAATGTTCTATGTAAAGTAAGTAGTAATGCAAATTCTACTTCTGTTTATAGATATACAAAAATTCTGAATATAGCCGTTCATTTTGACAAAGAGCACAAGTGTTCTGTTTACACAGACAAAATGGTAAATTACTCCTCTTTATGAAGGATATACTTGCTGGTGCACAATGACAAGAGTTGGTCAATTTCTCTGAATACTTGCCTTGCTGGATTTCTGGAGCACTTAGTGTTTTCCCTTATTTTTCTCATGCCCTCTGAAAAAAAGGTTTGAGATACCTTCTTTTGATTCAACTGAGATTACAGGGTTGGGTCACTGTTAAGAGTCCAGTGTAAGTATGGCAAAAGGTGAAACTAACACAGTTCAAAACCAAAAAACACCAACAAAATCAGTAGCAAGAAGGTAAGAGCTATATGTAGCAATTGGTGGAGTATAGCACAATTTATTTATTTTTTTAGTAGACCCTAAGAGCACAGTAATTTCCAAGAAATGTCTTACACAGCTTTAATTAAGGTTTCAGTGATCACTGAAGATGAATCTTCCATTGCACTCCCCATGCCTTTCTTTTATCTTTATGAACAAACTTAAAATTGAACTTTAATTCTAGCATATTACCGGGCATATGTTTTTGTGTCAGCTTTTGTGAACATATTTAGGGGTATGCAATTTTTAATTGTATAATTTTTTTAATATTGTAAGCGTCTTTCTAATCATAAGCTATGACAAAGCTATCTTTGTCATATAACAGAATTATTGTGAATGTCTTCTCTCTTTTGCTTTATTGCTATTTTTTTTTATTAAAGAATATACTGAGGAATATAGATTGATATATCTGAACCAATGACACTAAGAAATACAACAGCTGTCCTTAGTGCTGCTTGTTAAATTACTTTGCTGAGGTATAATTTCATGCCTTGTTAAAATCAGACGTAACTGATTTGCTGAGGGTGAAATAAGGGGACAGGCTCAGTGTAACATCTGTGTTTTTAAAAATACTTAATACCTAATTTCCAGCAGTAGTACTGAAAGCAGTGGTCAGGAAAAAATGTCCTGTAAGTTAAATGTGATGACATGGGAAAGAGTATCAATACAACTAAACTGAAATATTTTATCCTTTAGGGTCAGTATGCAGTCAGTGTTTTGCACTAAGCAAGTATAAACTTCTTAAATCTCGGGTAATGCCAAAATGCACATGTAGATATCAACATGGTGCTGGTCAATGTGTGCATAGCATTCATTAGAAACCAGCCACAGCTTCATTAGCTGCTGAACATAAGGAAATCTGAAGAATTGTGCAAGCTGCTTTGGAAATTGAAGTTGATAGCTTATTGTGGAATAACCAATATCAAATTTGAAAAAGTGCTGGTCAGAAAAAAAGAAATAAAAGGCACACAAATAGAAGAAAAAGAAAAGTGATTGCAAAGAATTCTCAGGAACTGAAGATAAGGTACTTGATTTTGTGAATAGATCAAAATTAAGCTTCATTGGGAGAGAAGTGAGGGAATGGTATAAGGAGCACTTCTGACTAATAGAGTGGGTTTTTCTTTTGATTGGTTTAATGTTTTTCATATTTAACTTAGTTTATTTTCAGTGTTCTGAAAATACACATTAATTCTGTAATTCTTATTTATCAGTAATAAAATTCCTGTTAATTATGTATTGGTTTACAGAACGTATGGGTAGGAATTATAAACGCTTGGATTCCCTCATTTAGCATGGTGTGGTTATAGTATATGGTTCCAAATTATGCAACAAGTTCAGGATTCACAGCCTCCCTCAGACCGAACTTGTGCCTCTCCCTCTTGAGGTGACTATCTTGACTATGCTATAGAAGTAGCTTGGAAGGGAAGGCATGAGTACTGTTATATAGCCTCTCATTTATACTCCATGTGCTTATTACACTTGTTGGATATTACTCCACAATTAGTCCGTTAGTAGGAAAGGACACCTGGAATGTAGAGCCAGTGAAAATCATCTTTGCTGAGTCTGTTTGCCCATAATTGTTTGTCTTGGAAACAAGATTAACACACTTTAAAGCAAGAGTCATAATGGTCTTGGAAAAAGTGCTAAGTGAGTTCTCTTTAGCCTAATTCACACCACTTAACAGGTACAGCAATTTTGGATGAGATACAGTATTGTTATACTGTATGCATCTCATACTAAGCTTCATGCAAGCCCCTCTTGTTTCAGCTTCCTAACAGATGAAAGGTTTGGCTCCTGTATTTATAATCTGCACAGTGTGGAGGTATTGTACTGTTACATAGTACAATGTAAGATGTGCAGCAGAAAGCCCACACAATGACATGCGCCTCTGTGGAGCTGTGTGAAGAGCTTGTTTTGACTCACTGAAAGCACAACACCCCTGAGAAACCTCGTATGGGTGGAGAAGCACCTTACAGTTTCTTTCTTCATGTTGTCTAGAAGTTGATGTATATTGTGTCTCCCTCCTCTGAAGGCAGATATAAGGGTGACCATCTTGGGAGATGGCATTCTGCAAGGTCATTCTTGCCATAGTCTACTGATACAGTCTGGGAGACTCTGTCTTGGCCCTCTGTGCCTTCCCTGTAGCTACAGGGGATAAATACAAGTATTTATTAATATAATGTAATGAACCAAAGACAGCACTGTTTTTGTGGGCTGATTCATAGAAGAGCGATCTAAGGATTCTCTGTTCCTGCTGTCACCTCAGTAGTTTCCTGGAAAAAAGTCTTAAGTTCATGGCTCTAAACTTGAATGTGAGAGGCAAGTTCATACTTCTATAATAATTTTGATTGAAGTTTATTGTTGTACTCTATTTCAGATAAACTTACACTGTATGAATCATGAGAATTTATTAGCTAAAAAGGAGTAATAGTGTGAAGAGGTGGTTTTGCTCCACAAGTAACTAGTTCTTCATTAATGTCAGGTCTTATGTGGCTGGTTTTTGTTTGTTTGTGGGTTTTTTGGGGTTTATTTTTAAATCATGCTTGCATTGTAAGAACATTGCCTTTCAGCTATGCAGTAATCTCTGGTACCTTGCTTGTATGTTTAGAATTTGTGTGACTTCTGTACTCAGGCTTTAACATATCATTTTTATACTGCTCTTTGTGAGTAGTTTCAAAGTGACCATGACTGTAAGCAGAAGGTTTATTTAAGCAGAAAATAAACTTGGTTACACTTGGTTACATGGTACATATATACTTTCCCCAGTGTTTATTAGTCAAAGGATTGCAACACCTTCCATTTTGAAGTGAACTTGACTTCTGTATTCAAATGATTTATTGAAAAGGTGACAGTAGCACATATGATAAAGTAGTAGGTTAAATTACCTATAATGACTCAGTTTGACTCGATTTACATTAGAAGGCAGGAAGATCCTAGAATAATCATCACAGCCTTGGTTTCCTTGGTGCTTCCATCAGGAGTTTACTGTGGTTTGACCAGGTCTGAGTGTCTGGCATCCACCTACTCAAACATAAACACCCCTGAGAGAATAGCTGAGTCTTCTCTTGATACAGAGAAGGAGCACAGCTATGACACTTGAAGATTAAGGGATGCTGCAAAGTGCCTCTGCCCCCAGGTATACTCACTTGGTAATGGAAGTTTGGGTGTGCTGTACTGGAAGTGGTTTTGTGTAAAATAAAAGTTGCAAGCTGATGTTCAGTTCTTAAGATTGCAAAAATAAAAATGAAAGCACATTTTTCTAGATGGAAACTTTTGTTTTGGAAGAGGTTCTGTGTATTTTCTTTTACGTTTTTTGACTTTTTTCTTCCTAAGAAAATCACACTTCTTAAAAAGAGGTAAATATACAAGATAGAGAAGACCTTTGCTTAAGCAGAATTAAAATGAGAGAAATTGATATAAAAAGAAGCCATTATATTTTTTTTTCTTGGAAGATTTCCATAATTTACAATTTCTTAAATAATCCACATAAAGCAATTTTCAAAGATGTCACCATGAGTAATAATTTTATTATATTTAATATATATGTTTAAGTACAGCTGTGATAATAATAATATTATTATGAGGTGAAATGTCATGTTAAACCCTTTGAAGCAGGAAGATGTGAACTCATCTGGGGAGATGTGTTCACAACCAGTAATAATTAAAAAATATTTTATTAGCTCTTACAAGTCTCATTTGAGATCTAAATTTAGATTTAGCTAATGTAGCCTAGAAACTCTTCATGCAACAAAATGCTTAGTCGTCTTCTAATTCTTAATGGTTTTGTGGCCTTAACTACAACCTTCAACAAAATTCTTTGCTGTAATTTTATGCCTTATGATAATTCCAGTATTTTACAATTAATGAATTTTCTTCCTGTCCTGGGTTCAGCAGTAGCAGTTATTTTTTCTCCTTCTTGGTAGCTGGTGCAGTGCTGTGTTTTGACTTTCGGGCTGAGAACGGTTGCTGATAGCAAGTATGTTTTGAGTTACTGCTCAAATGTTTGGTTTGTCCAAGGACTTCTTTGAGCCTCATGCTCTGCCAGGGAGGAGGGGAGGCCGGAAGGAAGCAGAGACAGGACACCTGACCCAAGCTGGCCAATGAGGTATTCCATACCATAGCACGTCATGCCCAGGTTGTAACTGGGAGTTACCCTGAAGGGCTGGAGCTCTGGGGGATGGAGGAGGTATCGATTGGTGCTCAGTCGGGCAGGGTAGGGTGAGTTATGGGTTGGCAGCTGGTGAGGTGTTGTATTCTCTTCACTTGTTATTTCCTTTATCATTATTATTAGTGGTAGCAGTAGTGATTTGTATTATACCTTAGTTATTAAACTGTTCTTATCTCAACCCGTGGGAGCTACATTCTTTAGATTCTCCTTCCTAACTCTCCGGGAGTTGGGGGAGCAAGGGGGGGGGAGTGAGTGAATGAGCTCTGTGCGGCTTGGTTTAAACCATGACACTTCCTTACAGTTTCTTTTAATGGGCTCTTACTTTCTGTGCTCACAAAGTTCTTCATCTAGTTTTTCTATGCATCTTTCATTACTTTATTAATTGTTGTTCTTCATCGTTCATCTCCTCCAATTAAACAATCTGTCCTTTTCATCTCTTGTTTCTGTAGGTGGAAGTTTTGAAGATTCCTTACTCTTTTAGTGAACCTAATGGGGTGGGAGTGTCATGGTGAATATTTATGACTTCGTGGCAACTGTCTCTGTAAAACTGTGACAGTTTCCTCAAAAAAATGGGAGAGCAAGTACATTAATAATTTTATTTTATTCTTTTTTTCTTGCATGGGGTTTTTTATTTGTTTGTTTGGGCTTGGTTTTTTATTTTTATTTTTGTTCATTATTTTTGCACATTCATCTGCCCAAGTGTCCCTTCCTTTTGTTGGTTATACAAAGCTTTGATTTGGTACTATTAAGCTGTACCTACAATATGCTTACTTTGTTTACGCTAGAATGAGTCATAGCAAGTTTGTCTTGTTTGCTGCAATAAAAAATACCCTAATACTCATGTTTAGCATTGAATGTTTAAAGATGCAATTGTTTTCACAATTAAGTGTGGCCTCTGAATGGAAGAAAAGATAGTATTTGCAGGCATAGGTTGAGCACTGTTATTATTGCAAGAAATGGGGGGTGGGAAGGGTAATAAAGCTTCTTTGAAATCAGTGAATTTGTTGTCCTTTTGACATTTTTAACAAAGCATGGTGTCATGGTTTGAGCATGTTTTGAGGCTGTTCATGGCGATATTCCCTAAAAGGTCAAATTTCAATAAGACCAGGTTTCGAATTTTCTAGATACGACATGCATGTAAAGATACTTTCTTTTCCTGTAGGAGTGCCTACTGTCTAAATTGTAAAACCCACATGGTTGAAAATAATGTTTTACAGTTACAGAATTTTCTTTAAACATAGCTTATTTGCTCGCTCTTTTATCCCTTGTGTCCTGGTTGAAAGAATATTTCTTAAGCACCAGCTTACAATGAAAGTTGTAATGAAGTGCAAAAAAAGTGAACAGTAGTTAAATGAAGAAATCACAAGCATAACTGAACAGACAGCATACAAAGGCAGACACTCATACGTGCATTCTACTTATCGTCATCCACTCTGAGTAAACCGAGCTGTGTAATTCAGAGGGCCCCTTTCAGCTTTTGCTTACTCATATACCACTGAGGACTCAAGCCCAGGGGACAGTGGGGAGCTTCAACACTTTCTAAAGCAAATAGTTCCAAAAACTGCAGCACCACAGCTCTTGATCTAAAAACAGATTTGTACCTGCTATTAATTGGATCCAAGGGTGGACTTAACAGCATGCAGCCAAAAGGGAAAATTTTGTCTGTGCGTCACAAATGTAATGAAACTTCTTGACCCAGTGCCACTAATAGCTCTGGCTTGTTTGACACAATGTCATAGCTTTTTTTAGGCTAGCAGGACAGCAACATCTTAGGGCTGTAAAAAGTATTTCATTCTTAGCTGGGTAATGGGAGAGAACAAAGCTGCTCAATTCATTGCTTTGAGTCTTGTAGACACCAGCTTTTTAGTCTTTCTAGTAAATGCGTGTTATTGTATTGTTATTATAAGTCTTATTCTCTGTTGTGTCAGTTCAGGTTTCCTTATATCAGTGAGCAGAAACCATCTAGTGAGGAGTCATTTTTTTAACTGCATTTGCTATCTGAAATGAGAATTTCAGTAGGATAAGAGAGCTATGGGTTTTCATTTAAGTTTCCTGCTTATGCTGGAAAAAGCCAGTGGGATAAGTTTAGGTGATAAAATATGTTGTTAGAGGGCTATGGAATATTGGAGGAGGTGAGCAGGAGCAAGCTAGGAGAAAGTTCTACAGTCTATGAGATGAAATGTTATTTTAAAGTAAGTGATTAAAACACTGAAATTTGCAAAGTGCTTATTAATGGATGATACTAGAAAAAGTGTTAGAACGAGATATGCTTCATTATTTTTTGTGAATATTTAAAGTTGTGGCCTTTGTTCAAGGTGCTTTTATACTTATACTTTTGCAAAACACGGACACGTTGTGTATGCATCCTTTCTTGAAGGAATTTAACAATTCAGAAATACTTCCCCCACCTATTGTTTGGCTGAAATGGAGATTTTGTTAACTTTAGCAAATGTTTAGTTTCTATTTCAAAATTATTATTTTTTTTTAGTTTTTGTTTGACCTGAATTGGTTCATTGTTTTTATGAAACATGTTTGATATCTAATGTGTCTTTTTTGTTTTTAAGGTAAAACCAAAACTTCACTGAATTCTGTTTAAAGAAAACCATATGTTGTTGTTTACAAATATTTGTTGGATTTCCCAACACAGTTTCAAATAGTTTTCACTGATATATTCAATGGTTTTCACTTACATATATAATTGTTTGAAGACATCACCAATGTATATGCTTATTTTTGTGCGCTGAAGAAACAGGTTTTCTCCATTTACTAGCTGGAGTTTGAGTAATACAGTCTGATACCTGCATATAGTGTGTGCTTTGAGATGGATGCCACCCTTGTATTTTTGCCATACTGAGTATCTTAATGACAATGACGATACATTCCCTGTTTGCAATATTTATTAGTAGACATTGCTAGAAAATATCTGTAAGCTTATGCTGTGAATGTGCAGCTTTTCATAGTTTCCCACTGATAAAAAAGATTTTTAAGGGGGAGAGGAAAGTTAGAATTCAAATACACGTGCAAGTTACTTTTGCATCATTTTCAATCTGTGTATTGACCCAGTGGCAGCATGTTTTTAAGGGTAGACCTTTGCTAAGCAAGAAGCCTGTGATGCTCACACCAAGGCTGTGATTTTCCTGCCATCTTCAATAGTAGATTTTAAAATTCAGAAGTTGATAGATTGGAGTGATTTTCATCTTGGATGTGTTACAGTGTAATCCGGCTTTTAGAGATGGGGTGTCCATGTTGCTCAGAGAATAAGAAATAGACTTGCAATCTGAACTAGTGTGAACAAATGATTAACATGCTTTGCAGTCCTACAATAAATTAAGCTGATTAGTGTATAAAGAGGCAAGTATCATAAATGTCCAGTTTCCAAGTTGCTGTTTAACCCTGATACTATGATGGTAAGAATCACATGAGCTATTGGAAATCTTATATTCATAAAGCTGAGCTTTATAAAGGTGGGTTTTCTTTAGCAGAGTATAAACAGTAAGTGAACTGTTGCTAGTGTTGGGAGGCACTCTTACAGTACATTTTGAAGAACCATGAAATTCAGGGTTCTGTGCATATATATAAAAATATAGTGTATATATGTTTTGTGTTGTATTCTTACGCTAACTTCTAAACAGGGATTAATTTTACTCTGTAGTAAATACACATGAAGAAAACAGTTGTCAGAGTTGTGTCATCTGTCCTTTTATAGCTACCGGTTGTATGCTGACAGAGGCTTTAAAGGGTTTTATAACCGTTATTTTACACTCCAGATTTCTAGAGATTCTTAGAACTGTCATGCTGTAAAAATGTGTGTGTTAGTTGCTAATCTGGTAAGATACTCAACAATGTAAAATAAGCTTTTTGTCAACATGTGATGTGAAGAAACTGGTTAGCATTATGGCATAAGATGGAGGTAGTAAATCTTGCTTCAATCCTGAAATTGTTTTTATTACCTGTTTTTAAGCAGGACATTGACAAATCTGATCCTTTGCTAATTTAGGCTTTTAATAACCTCTTCCTACTCTTTAAAAAAAGTGCAGTATTCAGTGAGAAAGACAAGAGAAAACTTTTATCTGTCCAAAAATATTCTTGGGAAAGATGTCTTAAGAAAAGTGTACTGGAGAGTGACTATCATTTTTTTCCTGATTGTTGTTGATTGACATGGGCAAACAATGAAAACTTGTGCTCACCAAAGGTGAAATACTTATGCGGACAAGCTTGGCACTCAGAAGTACTTAGTGGAACTTAGAGGAACTGCAGCTAGTACTGGGTCTTCTCAAGTTGGATTTTCTTCCAGTGCTTAAGTATTGGTGTGATTATAGAGCAAAGTGCTTTTCACAGTATCCTTACACTGCACAGGACATTTCTATAAAACTTACTACTTTTATGAGGTATTGAAAAGAATTCAGCTATTTGTTGAAGCTTCAAAGAATGGATAAATGTAATAGCATATCCCATTTAATCTTACCTTCCAAAGCAAAGCATCCAGGTAGAGATAAGATGAAAGTATGATTAAATTAATATTGCAGTGTTTGGAAAGCTGGTAATGGATAACACAAAGAAACAGATTACTTAAATCTGTGGTAGTATTTTATTAAGTGCTTTTAGGTGAAATTATAAATTTAATCTCGTTTTTTCTCTTGTAGTTTAATAACACTTTGGAATTCTCTCTATCTGGGGAAAAGGAAGAGGGATGAAGAAGAAAAGGCTTGTTTATGTGTAGGAGAATGCCCTGTCACACATTCTAAATTATCTTTAATCAGAAATGTATTCCATGTTTGTTAAAGAAACAACCTTTTCTGATTTCATTAAGCTTCTCAGACATGCAGACTTCCAGCCAGGGAATGTGCTTTGTTTTGAACCCAGTCAACGATCACTATAAAAATGTTTAATTAACTCTTTGCCAATGTCAATATAGTTCTATTATACTCAGAAGGCCGGATAAGCTCCCTCTGGTGGCTTATTTACACTGACATTCTGTTCTTTACTTTAGTATCTGTTTACTTAAGTGAAGGCGGCTGCTGACCCCAGGTATCAGTCAGGTATCAGTTCCTTGTGGGCTTAAGTTTTAATTGAAAAACGTCAATATATCTTTTTTTTTTTTTTTACAGAATGAAACAACAGCATTTAAATTCACAGCAGTTTCATTTTTTTTAGCAAAATAAATGAAGTGGTAAAAGGTAACAAAGTAAGCGAATAAAATTGAATTTTGGGGTAGCAGTAATTTAGGAGTGGCACCCACTTACAATATTGCTTACTCTTAGGAAATATTTGGATACTAAATAAAATTATTCAAGAATGTGAAGTCTATGGTTTTAAAATGGTTTAATCCTATAGCTGAGCTACAGCATAATCAGCAACAGATACCTGTAGGAATTTGAGAAGAAATGTATTATAAAATGTTTTGAATGAATATTCATTTACATTTTAAATTAGTATCTTACTTTTTTGTCCCTTAAACATTCTAGCAGCTGAGATTCACAAAGCAAGTAATCTTTAGCAAACGTGGAAAATCTCTAAAAGTAGACTTTCAATATCCACACTGATGGACATGTTTGTAAGGTTTTATTTTTGGTGACAAGTTGTGCATTTGTCCTTATTCTTTGACAAACAATGGTTGAGAGCACAGTTCATAGTATAATCTCCAATATACTGTGCACCTGCATGTCTGTGTTAAAAACAAACAAACTTGGTCTTTATATGTTGCCAGTAACAGAAGCAGTTGGGTTAGCAAATAATGATTTCCTATTGTGCAAGTTTTTTGGCACAGTTTACCACTGTGTCCAAGTTCAGCATCTCCTTGATGTTGGTGGTCAGAACTTCCAAGAGGTGAGATGCCTAATTTTTTTGTAATATACTTTTTTAATGGCATAGGTTCACTGTGGAGGAAGAAAGGCCCACAACACTTCATCATTTAAAAAACTAAGTACATCACACTCTTTGCCTTTGTTCTGGGTAAGTGAAACAGACATAGATAGGATTAGAGAGATTACTGGTTAAACTAGAGATGTCTGACTTGAATCTCAAATTCACATGATTTAAAATGCAGAATTATTGGCACAGTGTCAAAAGGCAGGTTGACTTGAAGCTTAACTAGACAGGGAAATGCACACTACAGGAAAGGTCCATTTTAATACCTCAATGCCACTAGTTTTCTATCAGTGCATTTATCAAAGTGGTAAGTGATTATCATGACAAAGCAGAGCCAGGTTTCGGGATTCTTAATCCCATTGTTCCTTAGAGGCAGGAAAAGAATTTGTCTGTAGCTTTAAAACTTTATTAAACTTCTAGGGATTTTCTTTTACATTATAATACAGTTTAAGACTAACAGCTAAACTTTGTCAGTCTGGCATCTGACATTTCTTGTCTTTGAATGCTCCTAGAATAAAGTTTTGAATTACAGCTGTCCTGGTAAGCAGGACATTGTCTTTTTTGCCTGATGTATATTCAAAATTCAGAAAAATCTCCCTGTGTACATTGGCAGATGTTTAAACTTGCATTCAAACTAATTTTGGAATATCAGAGACTGAAAATGGGATAAACATGTAAATTATATATCTAAAAATTTGTAAAGGAACTATGTCAATGGCAATAGACTTAATTTTGTTCTTTGCAAATCTATTTAGTGACTCTGGATATATATGTAAAAAATACAATAAATACATAAATACAAAAACGTGCACACATACACATGCTTTGCAGCATCTGTAAACTCCTATTACAGTTATGATTATTAATGCATTTGATAAACTTTTCTTTTAGAGCATGTCAGTAAACCTTAGTTCGCACTGCCATCCCAGTTTTACTGGGTAAACCACAGTGACCAGTGGTGTAAAACTGGGATGGCAGAATGAACCAGATCCTGATTTATATCTGGCTGGTCTCTTTTAAGCTCAGTTAACTCAGACTGAGAAACAGAATCTATAGAAGTGGAACAGTGAGGCAACAGTATTTTAAATCTTTCCCACATGGCTTTGTAAGAAAATCCAGAAAAAGAAAATTAAGAAAACTGTATATAATTCCTTTATTTCCTGTTAGAATTCCAAGTGTAACAACATACAGCTAGCAATAAAAATAATTTATTTCAAGGCCAGGGTAACTTTTTTTTTTATATTCACAACATATTAAAACAGTGTTAAATTTAACTTCTGATCTAAATATTTCTTTACTATAATTTTTCTTGCTTTCTCAATATTTATGAAAAATACTATTTTTTTAAAAGAAGAGTTAAGAGTTTCCTTTCTTCTTATCTATTTTTGTAATATAGCACCTGGGACATTCTTATGTTGCTTTGCATTTTAGGGGGATGGAGGAATGATGGAACAGTTTTCTTTTGCATTTTGCTTCTTGTAACTGAGAGAACAGAAGCTGTTGGGTGGGACAAGCTCTCAAAAATTATATTTTCACAGTGAAACTACTGTAAAGGCATGCTGTATGTCTTTCTTTGGCTTCTCCTGCTGAGCTTGCTTCTGGTGATGTCTTGGGAAAGGATGAGCACAGCAAAGAGTTAACTTTTTACTATCAACCTCGGAAAGGCACATTTGCAATCCCTCCCAGTCTTGTCTTCCTTTTTACACCTCATTCACTCACCACTGCTGTTCAGTTCAAGGCAGATCCTTTGACCTAAGCTGATTATTGTAGATGCATGAAGGACACAGCAAGCTAGCTGTGCTTTTGAAGGAGGAGATTTTGGCTCCAAAATAGGACACTAAGCTTTTCAGCCTTATGCTGCTTTACCTAGTCAGCACAAGGCAGTGTCTCTGGGTGCTTAGTGGACTCCTGTGGAATCAGATGGGAAACAAAAGCAGAAGTGGCATCCACTGCAGATGTGGGAGTCTGTGCCATTAGAGGGAGTCAATTGCTAATGAGGGCCTGCGAGACCCAGGTTTCCTTGGTTTCCATGACAGTTATTAGGTAACACAGAAATTGAATTGTCTCCCACAATGCTCTTGAGTGATAGTGAGGCAACGGGGTGCTCCAGGGATGCAGCAGAGGAGTTATGACTTGCAGCAACTCATCACTCTAAGCATGTGAAACTCTCTGGATTATTGTGTCTTTGTTTGCTGTTTCTTGTTTGTTTGCAATTTGTTCTGCTTTACAGGTTTTTTTTTTTATTTTTTATGGAAGACCCTGGCATGTGCTGCAAGGTTTCTCAAACAATATTTTCCCCTTTTTATTTAGAGCTGAGCTTGGCAAAGCAAGGATATGAACAATTATACAGGTGGGCTACTCAGGGGGAATGAAGATATAAGGCATCCAAACAGGTATTGGCAATCTGAAGCACTGTAAAAATGCCCCTCCAACAGATTTCTGTAGTTCCAGTGCGGGAAACTACCAGCAATGGGAGAAGTTCAATGGGCAGAAACAAAGAGAAGAACAAGGAAGTTGAGGTAAGAGGAAGGTTTCGATTTGCTACGGTACGATGAGTCTGCTTTTGGTAGCCAGTGGGTTTGGCTGCTCAGCAGGATGCGACGTGCTGTAGTGTTACACAGTACACATGGATGCAGCATGCTTTAGCACACTGAAGCAGGCTCCTGTGATAGCATGTTAGCATTACATAGAAAATTAGTGTATTTGAAAGAAAAAGAATAAAAGAGGAAATTGCATACTGCATTGGATGTGTTTAACATTTTTATTTAATTGCATGTAGTCTGCTAGTACTGACAGTCATTATTCCTTATAAACTTCAAGTAGCAGTTGATTTAGAATCGGTTGGATAAAAAAGTAGTTTTAATGAGGTTCCTATCTCTGTTTCAAAACAATCAAAATACCATGCTAAAGCCTTTCTCATGTTTTTGTGTCATTCCTGTATGCATGAGCTCTAAAACTTTTTAGTAACATTTAAAAGGCATCAGCATTTAGTATTTTATCACTTGACTGACTTTCTTTGATTCATAAACATACAAAAGTGTTTCATCAGTAGAAATTGTGTCCTGTTGTTTTTCAGTTAGGAAGAAACTGTAGGTTCATGTTATATTAATAGGTAGAACAAAAAATACAGGAAATCAATGCAATTTTAATGGTCTTTTTACCTGTAGGAATCTCTTTTGCTGTGCGTAGATTAAACGTGCACTGTGCAAGACCAAAAAAAACCAAAAACGAGGCATCCCTTTGCATCTGAAAACATAAGTAGTCTGTTTATAGACGTAGCAGTAAATGTACATAACATAGACATCTGCTTTTTACAGACATGTTTCTTGTCTCTTGTGTTTTTCTTATCCTCTTGCTGAATGGAAAATAAGGAACTATTGGGAAAACAAACATAATGTCTTTTAAGTATTATCTAAGGGATTGTGTGGCAGACTCATCCCTGAAGAAAGAAGTAGTGTTTTAACTTTTCTTGGGGTTTTTTTTTTTGGCATGGTTTTCAGGATACTAAGTTCAGCAGATGATTAATACTTATAACATGTCTGTGTGATTGGGGAAAAGTATTAGTAAGCTCGCAGGCTCTTTTCTTCTTCTTTAAAATACCCTTTTTTGCTCAATATTTGGCTTCAACATGTTCACTGAATGTGATTATTCTGTTTTTTTTTTGTTTGTTTGAGCACCTGTGTATAAGCAGTATTCTTTTGAAGCAGTATCCAGTTTCTTATTGGTAGCACTGTTTTCAGAGTTCATGACATCTAGAGGTTTATGTTCTGAAATAGGAACTTTTTGCTCTAGTTTGTTTTTATTCTTCCATTGATTGGTTTAAGATGAAGGTTCAGGTGGAAACTATTCTTTCTATTAAGACTCAAGATGCGGAAAGCAGAAGTGTATAATGTTACCTAGCTTAAAGTGCTTTCTTGTTTTAATTTGAATATGCAAGTTAACTGAAGAATACATGCAACACAGGGGTAAGACAAGTGTGATAGTTTATTTAGGGGGACAGGAGAAGTGTGGAGCTTTTGAATCACAATTGTCTTAAGCTTTTATAGGTGTTTTTGCCTGCGATGGCTGGGTTGCATAATTTCAGCAAGACCTTAGAAAACAGCCTTCTCTTTAAAGCTGTAGTAGTTACAGCAGAAATGAGCAAATTTGCTGCGATAATTAATTTCCAGAAAGGTCTCTTCTGAAATGAATATTAAACCCCAAACAAACATCAGCAATAACGATGAAAAACCAAACACACACAAAAAGCCAGCAAAGCCAAAAACCAAACCAACTCCACAAAACATCTAACCAAACCTAAAGTATATGCTGCTTGTTGAAATGTATTTGCTAAAGTTCTCTTTGCTGGACAGAGCCTAATCATTGTGTTCAAATATCTGCTCATCCATTAAGGCTTATGGCTGTGATTTTTACATTGTAGATCAAGTGATAAAGACTGAAGTTTCTCATATAGTGTCTATAGTTTATGTAAATTATGATGATGTTCAAGGTTGTTTTGTGGATGCAATTTGGGAGTAGTGAACCAGCCAGACAGAGGCAATCTTATTGTTCAGACAGAGGTTACTCAGGCTGATGTAGATGGTTTTCTATCCTTGCAAGTCCTACACAGTGTGGTCCTCATACAGAGAAACTTCCTTGCTTGTACTCCGTGTTTTCTGTCTGTATTATTTCTGTGATTACTTGCTTCCTCTCTTTGAGTAACAGGCTTTCGGGAGTGAAAGCTAGTTAAATGGGCTTCCTAGAGCAGTGAAAGCATCAAGCTGTTTTAGGTCCAGTGAGACATGAAAAAAATGAAATGTCTGAAAGGTCTTCCAATTGCTAGGATAACAGTTATTAGGATTGTATGCCAAATTCTGCTATTTCTAGAGAATTTTATATGATGTCCTTACAGCATCATGAAAATTTATGAAGAGTTCATCTTCTATCAAATTGCAGAGCTTGCTGCAATGAACGATTTCCAAGTTCACAGTGAATTATGCAAATCTAGCTGACTTAAGAACCCAGTTGCATATGATTCATGATGCAGCTCATTCTGTAATGCTTTCCTGTGGTTTTCAATGCTCAGACATGCTTTGTCTGAAGGTTTTAGTATGTACCTATGCACACTTACAGGTGATTGCCAAATACTGGTCTGTTTTTAAGAATATTAAGTGTTGTATGAATTATGAGCCCAAAATGGATATCTTACCAATATTAGGAGTAAAGGCATGATAACGATGGCTAGAGGGAGCTTTGTAAGGCAATTTTCTTATGCAGTATCATTTGTAGGAGCAAAAACAGTGCAGTCTATTCCTGTAATTTTGGGGTGATTTGCCTCAATAATTAGTGGAAGTTGTAGCTGACAATGAATTTTGCATCAAATTTAACTATAGACCTTCTTTGTAATCTAAAGATGTAGTAGTTTTTTTCTGCAATGAAACGTTGAAAATGCTTAGGTATAACCAGTTGCAGCAGCTCTGCACTACATTCCATATGCAGGTATAATCATCTGCTAGCTTGTTTCACTGATTTTAGGAAGGCTTAACTATCAATGCTACTTGTTTTTTCTCATAACATTTAAGTGAACAAGCTCTCTTTGTTTCTTATTCTTTTACTGATGTTCTTGGAAAGGGTCATTGCAGAAATGAAGACCAAAGTGCTTAGTATGTGATACATTTGTAGCATGGTGTGAACTATTGAGTAGTTAATTCAGCTTTCTTTAGTAATTGAGAAAAATCCCAAGTTTACAGTGGAATGTGTAATTGTGTTTCTCTGATGGATAAAAACACTTGGGTGCCTGTTTTCAGAAGAGCTTTTTAGTGGAACTGTTGTTCAAAGTAAACAGTCAGTAACCTAAAAATCAAATTATGCCATCAGGATGCCAGATCTCTGAAGTTTTTGTAAACAGACTTCAGTGCCTTAAGACCAGTGCCATATTGACATGTGTACCCCATTATATATGTATATAATATTTCAACAGTTATGTTCGACTTCTGGTTGGTTTTCTCTACTATGATAAAAAATGCTAAAGAAATACATGATTATTGAAGAATGTGGTTGATTAAATGCCTGCTCTGGCTGATAATTTCATTATTTGTGAACATATACTGTGAAGTTCATAAAGTAGCATCTGTTCAGATTGTCTGTGTACATGCATATATTATTCTAAAGTGAGTTAAGTACAGAAAGAAATTTTCATACAGTAGAGAAAACTGAACAGGGTGGTAATTAAGTGAGAATACTGATTAATGTTAAGCTTGAGTTTGCAAGGGTTATAGCATAAACTGCCATGACTACTGTGGAAAAAATATCTTGAATGTGGTCTACTCAGGGTGGTACAAGTAAGTTTATAAAACAAACAATAAATGTCATGGTATGGCAGAGAAAATACTTGCTGCCAAAATACATTTGTAGACACTATGCTTCTTGAGCTTAAGCACTGTTTCAAAATGTGTTACTTGAAAATTCACATGCTGTTTTTAAAAACATTAGCATAATGAACTCTTGTCTGTGGGAAGCAAAAATTAGGTCTGTTTATCTAAGTGTAATAATTTCAGAATACAAGATACCTTAATAAAGGCACTGACAGATATGAGTCAATCTGAATTTGGTTACCTTGCAAGAATTTTCATTAAAAGGAAAAAAAAGGCCTTTGGAACAGTAATACAGTTTTCGGACACACTCATGTGGTAGTACTACTGGCTTGTTATAATGATGAGTATTAATGTCTATTAACCCAAACCTGATATCCTAAAAATGTTATAAAATTTTATATACTCTAGTTACCATTAAGTAATACTGAATTTGCCATGCTATTGTTACTTTTAGTTTTGCTTTTGTGTTTATAACTTATTGGTGAATGGTTTTTTGACTTGAGTACTCTGTTTCTGTAGTCTCAGTGTATTTCATTGCTCTGGCAGAGGTGATGATTAATATTAGTTTCCTTCACATAATTCCATAGAATGTAGTAAAATGCACAGAGGAATTTTCTTTTTCTCCAGCACATACAAAAAAATAAGTGCTGCTACTTTGGTTTTGTAAGGTACCTCTTTCCCTGTCAGATCCTCACTCCAATTATTGTACTTTGGCATGCAACTTGCTTCTGCACACTGCACAAGTCTGTGCTGTGAAGGTTATACTGGACCTCTCTCTGTTCTTCAGCAGTGTTTTCATGTTCTACCATCTGAAAGGCAGCAAGACAGTAAAAGAGCTGCAATTTTTGAGGCTTTAAACGTAATCAGAAAAATACCTTGACATTCATGCAGACACTGGTCAGTTAGACTTGAACTTGGTGGTTTTCCTTTGTGGTTTGTACCTTTAAAAAATAAATTGAGTATGTTGCTCAAAATTATGTATGCTCATTTATCATTAACAGTCTTGCATTTTTTTTGTAAGCAGATCTTCTCTTCAAGTCAGAATTGAGACTGAAACATAATGGTTATCTCAAATGCCACATTAGAATAGCTGCTAACACTTTTTTTAAGCATCAAATTAGAGTTACTGCTAACATTTACTTTAAAGCTTGTAAATAGTTTGGGAGACGTTGACATGCTTTTTAAGAGAAGAGGCAGTAGCTAAATGTTCTTGATGGGAATGAATTACATTTACCTCTTATCTCACTTCTTACTTGCTTTACTTCAAGTAGATATAATGATAAATGAAATGCTTTTAAAGGCAAGTACTTTCTTGTGTGCTAAAAAGAAAGCAATGCTTATACATCTCTATTAAATGATTTTCATGGCAGTTGTGAAGTACATACGAAGATATTTGATACTTGAGATATGTCTGTAATTAATAAAAACAGTAAAGGTGTTACATGTGTGTTTATGTTGGTTTATTATTTTACAATCTTACAGCCAGGCAATGCATTGCATTCACACTCCCCACCCCCACCGCCACCCACATTTAGTGCAGATACATTTGTTAGTGGCTTTGATCACTTTACCACAAGGTGAAATAACAGTAACTCCTGATTTGTGAAAATGTCACATGCACTGATAAAATAACAGGTATGTCTCCTCTAGATGGCTTGAGGCATGTGATGCAAGGAATAAAAGCCCTAGAATTCCTGGAAATTGACAAAATTATTCTTCAGCCAGATAGCAGATATTTGTGGTTGTGTTGCTGTTTATCTTAAATTCTCTTCTTGAAGTTTCTTAAGTGTAATTGAACAGATAAATAGACATGCCGATGTATTACCTAACATACAGGTGTAGATTTTTTTGTGGGGGGATGTTGTTTCTTTATTTGTTCTACAGGAAGCATAAGGATGCTTGTTTTTAAGTATAGCTGCCTGAAAAGAGTCATGTAATTGTAGTCTTTTAAGGAGTTATAATTTTTTATTCAACAAGAGATGTGGGGGTGGGAGAATGGGGAGAGAGAGATCCAGCATATGAATCAGATTACTGATGTACTTTGGCACATAGTGCTTTTTCTTTATAGTTTGTCTTATTGTAAAGGTCATGTTGGAGATGATTTTGCATACAATATATGACGAAATATCTAATCCTGTATACTGTCAATACCGTATTTCTCAAAAGACATACAAGGTTATTCTTTTTTCTTGCCATGACCACAGTTTGGACTCCTATGCTATGTTTGCATGGAAATCCGACTGTGTCTGCAGTTATAACACACTGCTTCCTGGTGAATTCCTTTCATGTAATTTTGTTATCATAAATTGCTGTTGTGTTTAATTGTTGAAGTGTTCCCAAAGTATAGCTGTAAGTCAGTCTGTGATGTGCTTAGTTTTGTTTAAGATCTTTAGAAAGTTCTTTATCAGTAAGTCTTCTGACTCCTGTTTGGGAGCTGTTATTATTTGGTCTCCCATGTGATTCTTGTGACAGACAATTTCATGACAATGTGAGAAAGGAGGAGTACTACCTAATACAGGCTAGGTTTGTTCTAATAATTTTGGATCCTTGTTTCTTTTTCATATTTACTTTGCTGCCAGTAAGAAAGAAAGATTGCTTGCTGTACTTCTATTAGCATGTTGTAAGATAATGCCAATTCTTCAGAGGCTGCTTTTCCTGATAAGGTTATGTAAAGGCTACTGGCTGCATAGAATGATTGTCAGGCTTTTTATGAGAAGATGACAGTAAAAGCATATTTCACCAGTATGAGTTACTGTGTATTGACTATGCATCAAATACTGGTATTGATTTTAAAATTGGTCTTTTCACTCATAAAGGATTTGAAGCTTAAGATTCGATATCTGAGTAGCCTTCTTCCTCTTTGTTTCTAGCCAGTGCTTGCAAACTGCTGGCACATGTCTTCTGATGCTGCTGAAGTTTGACTAGAGAAGTGTCATGAAGAAAGGTCTTGTAATTCCTTTTAGTTCTGGAATTATCAGTTCAAATAAATTGAAGGTTTGTGCTTATGGGTGTATTTTCTCTCGCCTACTCTATAATGGTTCTGAGTTTAAAATATTAGGTTTCAGATTTTATTTGATTTGGATTTTCTTCTAATGTTAGTCTGAGATTTTACAGAGGAAGCATTGCTGTATTAAAAAGCAGTTGTAATATTTTTCCTGTTAAATTGCGTTTTAAAAAAAAACCCAAACATGCAAAACTCCAAGAAACCAAAACCACACACACACAAATCTAGCTTTTTTTTAATTAGTGGGTGGTTGTCTTGTATTCAACTATAACCTTCCGTGGCCAGCTTAGTTTCCTCAATTACTTAGGTCCTGAATTAGTTTAAAACAGTGTCTGTGATTGAAACAGTTTTCAGAATGTGTTGTAATGCTTAAGCCTGGTAGCTGAATGGAGCTGACCTGAGCTGGAAACAGTTCAGGAAGCTGAAAAACTGATTACTTGCTCTAGATAGATTTCACACTGAATTCTATTATGAACAATGTTCTGTGACCTGTTCTCTGTTGCAGATTCTTTTTTTTTTTTTTTTTTCTGGGTATGACATATTGCAAATAAAGTTCAAATGAGTTATTGAAGGCAGAACTTTGTTGTCAGCAAAACCTGAGCTCCAAGAATCATTTCAGAGAATTAATCTCAAATCTAGACAGTGCTTAAAAAGCACATATACCCCTAAAGACAACTCTCAGGCATTGAAAAGTAGTTGATTGCAACTATTTGATTAGTTAAGGAACAACATTGTAGAGGCTCAAATTGCTTGAGTGTACGCTAGCTTTGCAAAGCTTGTGATGCTAGCCCTGCAAGTGTACAGATTTATCTGAACCTAGCTGTCTAAAAACGACAAATGAAAATCAAAAAAGACTGTGTAGTTAGGTACATAGTCAGTTGATTCATAGAATTATATATAAGTATTATTTACAATAATATTAATTCTTCTCCATAACAATGAACAATATAATACTGAATTAGACCTAATATTTTATTACCTTTTTTTACCTAAGGCAGAGCAGACTTTCCCATCTTGAAGGTTTTTCTCAAAGACTCTTTGAATGTAGCTTGTTCTTATTATGAAAAATTCCGTGTAGCATAGACAACATATTCAGCTCTTCACATAAGCTTTGAAAGGGGGGGTGTCCATTGTGCTTCAGTTCTTTGAATTGTTATAAGCATATTAGAAATACTATTCTAGTTTAAACATGTGCACACTTCAACTCAAATGATGTGAAACCCATTGATTCTCCCGCTTTTAACTGAGGCAGTTATCGTGGATCTACCGAATTGAGTTCCTGCTCATGGCAGAGTGCCTCAGTTCAGCACCACGGACGGCACCCAAATCCTGGGCCGCCACTCTCCTTCCCTCAGGGGTTGTGCTTGGCTCTCGAAACGTTTTGGAAAACACACACAGGTCCTGTTTAATATATGAATTTAAGTTAATTATTTTGAGGTTTTCTTCCCTGAGTTTTGTACTATTTTCAGTAGAAAGAGAAAAGGTAAGATTTTGTATTGGGGAATGAAATTTGACAGTGTAACCTTACTTTTAATGGCAGGGCAAATATTGTCTGTTTCATGTCCTAGAGTGGGATGGCTTATCTTTAATAAGAAGATAGGGGATGGTTTTTAGCTTACTTTCAAATACTAGCAGAACTCTGGACTCTTTTCCTAAGCTTTGAATGCACAAGAGTCATGACCGTCATTTCCCCATCAGTGAATCTTCTTAAATTGCGGCAGCAGTTTTTTAACTCTATCCATATTGTGATGTGAAACTTTAAGCCATTAGCATGAAGTCTGTATCTTCATTTATCTCACTTATTAGCCATATTTTCCAGCTATCTACTAAAGGATTATGTGAATGTTAGAAGGATGGGACTATTTGGCAGCAGTAATAAGAAAACAATCTCTTGGACCAAGTAGATTAATTGTCTGGCTCCATGGACATCTGATCCAAAAAAAAGCCCCATTTTTAGGTACTTGCTAAAAAAGCAACAACTTGCTAAAAACAGCAAACAAACCTCACTCGTGCTGTCTACCCAAACAAACCCAAACAAAAAAAAAACTAACAAAAAAAACCACCTCTTGCAGATTCTTAAAAAGAGACTTTTATGTTTTAGTATTTCTGAATTTTAAGTATTTCAAATACCTTAATTCCATTTACTTAAGAGAATCCCCTTTTTTATCTTTTAGAGAAAAATCAAATTCTTGGTGTCGTGGTTTAAAACCAATCTGCACAGCTTGTTCACTCACTCCACCCCTTGCTCCCCCAACTCCCAGAGGGATGGGGAGGAGAATCCAAAGAATGTAGCCCCCATGGGTTGAGATAAGAACAGTTTAATAACTAAGGTATAACACAAATCACTACTGCTACCACTAATAATAGTAATAATGATAAAGCAAATAACAAGTGAAGAGAATACAACACCTCACCACCCACTGACCCATAACTCACCCCACCCTGCCAGTCCGAGCACCAATTGATACCTCCTCCATCCCCCCGAGTCCTCAGCCCTTCCGGCTAACTCTCTGTTACATCCTGGGCATGACGTGCTGTGGTATGGAATACCTCTTTGGCTAGCCTGGGTCAGGTGCCCTGTCTCTCCTTCCTCCTGGCCTCCCCTCCTCCCTGGCAGAGCATGAGGCTCAGAAAGTCCTTGGACAAACCAAACATTTGAGCAGTAACTCAAAACATACTTGCTATCAGCACCATTCCCAGCCCAAAAGTCAAAACACAGCACTGCAGCAGCTACCAAGAAGGAGAAAAAATGACTGCTACTGCTGAACCCAGGACACTTGGTAACATTCCCAATCATTTGACTTGTCTAGTTGTAGGCAAGACTAACACAGTGCAAACATTTAATTGGTCAAACCTTGTGAAAACAGTGCATCTTGTTGGTGATGTGTTTGCCTTTTGTGAAGGTGAACTGAACCATGCAGTGCTGGTGAGTAGGGACCAAGATATTTGAGTATGCTATATCACATGATAGATGTAGATAGAGAGGACTGTGATAAGGCCCCAAAATGAGGTGTGATAAGGCCCAAAAATGAGGCAAAGACTGTGTGCCTGGAAGGATACTATATTTGTAATACTGGGTGAGAGATTTAAAGATGGTGGATTTGCATGAGTGTTGTGAAAGAGCTGTGAAAGCTTTACTGCTGTCTCCCAGTTTTCTATCTGCCTCCAGCCTTTTGCTCTGAATACAAGAGATCAGACCCAGGAGGGGTGTGTATTGGCTTTCCCAAATCCTGTGTCAGGGCTTTATTACTGTTACAAATAGGCAGCAATAGGAAGGCCTGTTAAAATCTTCTAATGCTGCTGTTGTCTCCTACAGCGAGGAAAGGAGGTCACAGAATGCATATGGGTAGTGCTGCTGTGAGCTCAACCTTAACTACATGCCTTGCCTGAAATGTGTTTCAAGTCTAATTAGTGAGGAGTCCTCACTGTAAGCCAGGCTCTGCAGGTAGTGTTGTTTGGCCCTCCTGAGCTCCAGTGAAGGCATGGAGTTATTGCTTGTTCTCTGATGGTCCTCTTTATAGAATCCATGGCCAATCATTTAATGCATGAAAATAATTTTCTTTTTGATGGTAGTTTTTTTGCTGAACTTTTTCTTCCTCCCTCCATAATCTATAATGCTGTTCCTTGATTCAAGGACTGACTTTGGTGGACATCTCACAGCGCCCTGATTTGGTTCTAATTTCAGATGTATTTTTCTGTGCTTTCAATTTCCTCATCTGAAATTAGTGGTACTGCTTCTTCCACTTTCATAGAACATTCTAAAATCCCCCAGTGAAGTCCATTTTCTAAGGCATATGGATGCATTGTGTTGTTTCCTGTGTTTGGATCCTGTAGGTAAAAAGTTTCCATGGAAACATTAGACAATTCACGTTTTACATTTTCCATGTAATCGTGAAAGTTCTGTGCATACAATGCTGCTTGGCTTAACTTACTTCTCATCTGAAGGCTCCCTATTTTTTTCCATTTTAAGCTTTGTTTAAAATACAAGTGTGAATCACTTATCTATTGTATATTGAGTGTGGTTGAGAGTCCAGACTACTGGTGTCATTGTCCATTTAAAATTTCTGAATATTAACACATCAGAACTAAAATCATAAATTAGGAGTTGGAAGAATAATAATAGAATTTGATGCAGAACTTAAATCTTTTGCAACATATTGGTTAGTATTTATGACCTCCAGGATGTAATTTTGCATTCATGAAATTTTGGTACCTTTTTGATTGTGTGTTTTAGGATTTTCTTTAGTAATAGAGTATGTATTCTGTATTATTTATATGACCACACATCGTATTACTGGTCTGTGTATTTAGCAGATAGGTAGAAGTGCAGTTTACCTTAGTTTCACAAATTACCTAAAGATTCTGGTATTCCAATCAGGCTCACAGTGTTCATTTCTGAAAAATTAAAATTTAGTAGACTGGCCATTACAGTGCTGTCAATACCAAATGCACAAGGAGGAGAAGAGAATCACTGTATGAGAAATGGTGGACTCAAAGACTATCATTCTGGATTGTTTGGTTCAAAGCATGTCTGACTAAAAACACAAGTCAAACCATTGGGAATGTTTTTGGTTTTTTTTTGTATATTTTCACAGATTGTCTTATCAAGCTTTTTCTCTGCAATCATAATTGCAAGACAGTGCAGTTATGATTTTAAGCAAAATTTGGCATTGCATTCCTTACTTTCAGAGATTTCTTAGTATAGAATTCTCTGTTCTCCTGAATTGCAGATGTCCAGGTGTTATAGGAGAAATATGACAATCAGTTTTCACTCTGAAGCTAATGCAACTTTTCTATCAAGTAATTAAGCTCAAATAAATAATTATTATATAACTGGGAATAGTCACTCTGCTGTCGCTATATGCAGTACAGTTCATAGTGCTGCCATACACAAGTGACAGACCTGTATTATAAAATTTTAAGGTATCACTTTATTGTCCATTCTGGAAAAAGTGGTTAACCTACAGCATTTTGTTGAACTAATTTTTTTTTCCTGAATTAAGAAAAGAAATAAGAGGAAAATTAAACATCATATGACTGGATTGTTGATTCATATAATGTTTTTTGATAAAATTATTACCTCGAGTAGTATATGTATTTGTGTATGGTATCTTAAAGTTAGGTAAGTCAAGGTTACACATGTATGACTAAAGCTTAATGAAACCTTTTATCTTCAACGTGACATCTTTTTTTATTCTTGGTTGTTTTTCCCTTGGCAGTCCTGTGTTAAGACTTTTTGATGTGCACATACTTTGTTTGCCACTCACTTTGTGGCAGAATAGCATTTGGCACTGGATAGAATCAGAAAAGTGAAATATTTAAGAAGCAAATAAGAAATTCTCTATGTCTACTAGTAGTGAAGTATTACTCTTTAAAATAAAAGCAAGCAAACCCTGCTGATGTTCTAGCTGTTGTATGAAGTAATTAGTGAGAGTATGCTTAGCTCTGAAATCAAACACTGTGACTGCAAAATAGGTTTTATGTATCCTTACATTACTGATAATGAACAGTTTGGTAACACTGAAAATTATAATATAATATTATCTCATGGAAATGCAAGTGGCATTATGTGATATTATAGGATCTTGGAGTTCTCAGGTCTGTAGAGCGAATGCCTATTTCCAATTTTATGCTACTTTAGTTTAATGAGAGAAAACCTAAACAGTATTTCTTTGGTTTTACTCTGCCTGAATTGCTGCAGTACTCATACTAATGTTTTATGTTGAACTACCATTTCAGATGTCATTTTTTGAAGAAGATTCACCTATCGTCTTTCCTATGATGAAGAAAAAAATAAAAAGTAAACTGTTATGGTGATTTGGCTCTGTTTTTTTCTTTCATTGTTTACTTTCCATTTGGTCTGTCTGCTGGGTGCTTTGCTAGTTGTTAATTGTACTGCCTTTTATTATCTAGATTGATTGCTATGTTGACTGCTTGAGTAATTAGGCTTTTTTTTAAATGAAGGGGTTAAAAAAATCCACCACAAACCCAACTTAAAAATGTTCATTTATTAAGAAAAGAACAATGAAAAAAATGCAACTTAGTATCTGCAGCAGACTAACTTCCTGACAACTTGATTTCAGTCTGAAGGAGGTTACAATTAACTATGGTCTGTGAGGAAAAAGTAAATACTCCACTGGCCAGCAGGGGAGTTACAGTGCAAAGCTTTCTCTGTTCTTCCTATGGTCCTACTAATTTTTCCTCCTTCCGAATTTCTGGTTAGGAATATTGAAAGCTGGAATAATTAATGGAAGAAAGTGTCATGGAGAACAGAGAGCAAATAGAAATTTTTAAGGCTCTCTAGCTCTGCCTACCTAATCTGGCAAATTTCAAGGACTTCTCAAATTGTGGAAGTGTTCACAACCTTTCCAGTTTGGGGTCTATGCTTTAATATTCTGCTTATATTCCCTAAAATGATAACCTGGCTATGGATGAGGGGTGAGGGGAAGGTGGCATTACTGAAAGCCTTTCCTGATGAGAGACCCACTGATTCAGGGTCTACACTAGAACACCCTAGCCACAAAACAACACCTTCAGCTTTTAAGTGCTGATGTTCACCATCTGTCTCATAATAGGAGAGCTTCAGCTAGAAAGAGATTGTGTCATGGAACAGGTTTGGCACCCTTATTTTGCCAAAGCTGATCTAAGCGCAGCATAGAAGGTTTGTACTCTGTAGAAGAGATGAGTATTTTAATAAACATTTATCTTTTAGGCGGTGCTTCTGGGCATTTCAACTATTTTACTAGGGAGAGATGTAAGAAGAACATAAGTGCAAATCTTGTCAGGAAAAAATTGTGAGCATTCAGTTGACTGTATTGGTAAAAGGTATGGGAATAAAAAAACATTAAAATATTCTTTAAAAGTATATAAATGCCTAGTTTTGAACTTCACTGTTTTGCAAAACAGCAAAAGACTTTCGCTGGTTTTCTAAGAGAACTGATCTCACTGTGTGCTAAGTGCTTCAATGAAATTCTAGATATTTTCAGATGAGGACATTTAAGAAATTCCTCTGTCATCAAGCATCCCTTCCCTTACTAGATTCAAATCCCAGTTGGTATTTCAACTGAATAAATCTTAGCTTGAAGGTAGGCTGAGGTACTCTTTCTGACCAGAAAGGTGTTTGGATATGAAACACAAATCTGCATATTACTGTTCTGTACATACTGAGTATCCCATGTTTCTTAGGGTTCTATCTAACGTTAGAAAGGCATGTTGTGGTTTTATTAGTTTGATTTGGTTTCTTTGCTTGTTTTTTTTTCGCCCTGATAGGCTTGGGCTGGTTTACATCATTGGTATCTATTTTTTATCTCATGGGCCTGATCATTTCTGCTTAGTGAGTACTATATTTAGGAGCTGCTTTGCCAAAATTTGGTAAAATTAGTTCTGTAGAAAACATTAGGTCTATCCTATCCCAGGAGTATCTTTATATAGCATATGGATTGTTTTTCTGTTTCAGCAATTTGTAGGGACTTGTCTTTATGGCAATCCTAATAGATTTTTTTTAATGCCTTGTGCAGCTACCTAGTGATAAAACTTCTCTCAAACTATAACAAATTGAGGCTGTTGGAGGTAGAATAAAAGTACATCCAAGGTAATCGTTGGTCTGTATGAACAGTGTTTACTTGTGAGTGACAGAGAAACAAGTTCTTACTTGTGAGTGACAGAGAAACAAGTTCTGAAAAATCTGAACCTTGGAAGAAGTATTGTCCAGCTTTACTGCTTGTGTGATGTGAAAAGACTGGGTTTTTAAAAAAACACGGGGGAAGGATGGCTGCTTCAGTGTAAAGGACATTTCATTTTATGTACAAAGCAACAGGGAACTTTCAGCGGGTGTCCTCATAAAGTCAGTTGCATTTGGTATAATATTAGGACCACCAAAAACCACTTTATGAAGCATTGTCCTTCACTTCTGCACTTGAAAATATTACATCTGAATAGCAATTATTCATCATGCATGTAAAATTGTGGATATAAAAACAGCAGAGCATGTCACTATGAAAATCAATTGTAAACACTTTGTGCACCGAGTAGATGCTCCATAAAATTCATCTAACACAAAATAAATGCAGGGGCCATAAAGAAGTGTACAGGAGAATTATCACCTGTAAATTTGTGGGGTTTTTAATATGTAAGAGCAAAAGGTTTAAATAAAAAGCTATCAAAAAATCCACACTTTGGAGAGCTGAGCAGCTGGTAGAAGGTGTCCCCTGACAAAATTGGCCATACTGTTCATGTTAAATGTGAGTTTGTACAACTTTTATGGTTATTGAAGAGCAAGAGTCTGTAACCTGAAAATGTGAAATGGTGACATATATGTATGTGCCTGCAATTCTCCAGAGTCTGACTTCTGTATACAGAAGTCTCTGGCATAGGTCAGAGAATATAACAATTCTGTAGTATAATTAGAGGTGTCCTGATGTCATGGGTGTAGAATCATAGAATAATTAGGGTTGGAAAGGACCTTAAGATCATCTGAACGTATTTCTGCAACTGTATTCAACCTTTAGAGGTGGCAAGGGGATGGTGTGGTGTTTGTTTAAATATGAAACTTCAGCTTGAAGAAAGACTGAAAATACGCATAAAAATAAAAATAAAGCAGTAACTCATCAAATAATTAATAATAGATTGAAAACTCCAGACAGAAAAGAAGGTCATGATCAAACATTTAGAACATCAAACAATTATTTTTTGCTCATTATGTGTTCTTCGTGACTGCATAAAGCCTGTACCTTTCTTCCTATTTGACTGTCATCAATTAAGCTTCACAACACCTAGTATGTTCTTAGTTTTCAAATTTGGAGTAAGAGATTCAGGAAGGAAAAAGTGCATATGCTAATTGTGAAATATTACATAGCTGTTAAATTCAGAGTTGTATTACAGCATGCAGTGTTTGGAGAATTTTCATTTAAGTACCACTAACTCAATGTCAGATGTCTTTTGACTGCACAACTTCAAATGAGAAACCTATAAACTTGAAATAGGGAGAGGTTAGTAAGGATTCTTGATCATGGCGTTTGATGATCCAGTTGCTCCCACTTTTCAGAAAGATAGTTTAAAATTTAGTGGTGGCAAAATGTATTTAACCTGAATGATTTCTCAAGAAATGTTTTATTGCACTTTGAGGTCTCCCGGAGTGCAACTTTTTATTGTCATTTACTAGAAATTACTAATGTGGATTTATGGGAAAGTTCAGCATATAATACAGGGATCCTCTAGAGAGGAAAAATATGTATTTCAGCAGGGTACCTGCAAGGACAGAACTGCACACTGGCTTAAAACCATTTAGTAAAAAGCCTGTAAAATTGCTAAACAGGATGGCTATAGTGGGTTGACAGTAATTTCTGTTGTATGATTTCTTTCCTATGAAACTTGCACATTCTGCAAGGACACATGCTGACCAAGGCTCCTGCTCCCCTGGCCCCGGTGAGCATTGCCATAGGCTGAGGAGGAGGGCTCTCTATGTGCTCAAGTCCTGGCTTACACAGCTGGCAGACTCAGCCTTCTGCGTGTTTTCTGGCACACACAGATGGTTTCCCATTGATAGGCACCTTTCTCCACTTTTTACTGGTTTCTGATGTAGGTGGTTGGGTCAAGCTGCCAGTTGCTTCATTGCTGCATAGCCCCCAGCTAATCTCTTTGTATTTTCCCCATGTATCTAAAGCCAATTTGTGGTTGTTACCTGGGTTACTTTGACTGCCTGGCTTTTTACCACAAAGATGTTACAAAGACATAAAGTTGTATGACTTTTTTTTTCCTTTTCTGTGCACATCTAACCCATGGAACCAGGATAGCCTCACATTTGGAAAGGATTTGGGGCAGCCTCCTCCATGTTAATTATCAGTGTTATCAGTGAACAACTGTCTTTGTTTTTCCAACTTGTCATCTAATTGGTGGGCAGGTATGTTTCAGACCTCATTTTCTCTGAGGAATGCCTTCAGGTTAACTTCACCCCGTGGTATACGTGCATACATATGTGTGTAGGTATACGTGTGTGCATGCAAACATGAGCAAATTGGCAATTACCATAACTAAATGTTGCTTAATACTTTACATTATGAACGTGTTTATGTTGCTAACAGTTTTGATGAACTTTAACTGTTTGGCCCAAATGGTCTTTGCTATCTCTCAGCTGGAAAGATACAGGTATAATGATACAACTATGCTGCTGAATTAAGTTAGGGAAATTGTTTGGTTTGATTTTGTTAAAGATTTAAAATAGAAACATGCTTAGAGTTCCTAGACTCTGCTTACCTTTTGTCAATAGTACTTGTTAATTAAATCTGCTGTAATCCGCCCTCCCCCCAAATTACTACAGTAAAAACCCTCCAAACCTAAAATTACTTCTTTCCCTTCTGACATTATTCATTTTGAAAAAACATGCAGAATGCCTTGAAAATATATACCCCAAGATAGACTTGATTGTTTAATTTTTACTTCCATCATGCAGTGGCAAAAAATTTAATCTGAGAATTAATTATAACATTATTATTTTTCTTGTGCTTTGAAGTTCCCTAAACATAAGGGAAGGTGTTTAGATAGTAAGTAGCTCAAGGTGTATTTTCTTTATTTTTTTTTCCTGTATGATATCTGCAACTTCTGAGATTATGTGTCTTTTGATTGTTCTGGCGAGCATTCATATTTAGTAGTTGTCCTTTCGTAATAATTTAACTTTGAAATAAATTGTGTGTGTGACTTCTAAGGACTAGCAGCTGTTAAGATAGCACTGTTAAAATTATTGCATGAGTTAGAAACTACTGAGTTATTTTTGTGCTATCCCTTTACTTTCTTAACATTTAATCACAGTAAGTCATGTACCAAAATTTTGTCTTTATTCAGAAATTTCTCTCTTCAGTGTTTGTTCCATTTCAGTATATTGGCTGTTCTGATAACACAGTTTGGTAGTGCTGTCAGAATGGTGATATCTGCTGTGTAAAGTATAAATTACTGGCTGATAAGACAATACCCGTATGCATGTAATTGGTGGGCATTATTCACATATATTTCCTGACATAGGTTTCCCATTTGAAGCAGTTTTAATGCTAAATAGTTTCAATTTTTATTTCTACAGTGAGACCTTTCATTTTCTATTTTGTCTAATAATACATTTTATTGATGGTTTCTAACACAGAACAGTAGTTTAGCAAGTTATCTGACTACACAAAAACTTCAGTTTAATTGAATTTTGAGAGTTGGTACTTCAAATTTTCATCATCTGTGAGACATAAAAGATACTGAGTAACATAAATTGTATCTGATTTCCCTGTCCTTCCTCTCCTTTCCAATAACTGCTGGAAAAGGCTGTAACAGTAGGCTAGAAGCCAGCAAACATTTGGCCAGATACACATTTTACTTTATCTTTTATTTTACTTACTAACATCAGATGAAGAAGTTGTAAATCAAGCCTGTTAAAAGTCCAAGTGTGCAGATCAGTGCAGGGAGTGCAGGATTTTATTTTTGTTTCATCAGACTTCGTATTATTATACACAAAATCTTACAGTATTTGGGTAGTCATTTGGAAAAACTGTGTGACTTGTAAATCTGTTTCAGTATAACTAGCTGTAAAACTTCTGTCTTGCTCTCCTCAGTTGATGTGATTCAACAACTTTAAACATCATCTGCTTCCAAAATGCAATTTAAAGTGAATAATAAAAATGTAGTTGGACAGGTAAACCAGTGAAAGTTACAACCCTAATAAAGTGAGAACACATTTGAGAGACTGATACAGGTTTTACTGTATTGCATTAGGAATGTGATACAGGAATGTAATACTGTCGTTCTTGCAGCAGTTCCTTACCATGAATCAGAATCACAATAAACAAAGAATACAATTTTGGTGGTTTTGTGTGCCTTTTAATATTATTTGTTAAGTATGAAACTCATAGTGGTTTAGATAGGCAACAGATGCATAAAGGTACATTCCTGTTAATTAAAAACCCCCAAACTTTCTGGTTTCTAAACACCAGATACCAGAGAAATAAAACTACTGTGGATGAGAAAATAATAGAAGGCTTTAAATCTTTAAATTAGATAGAAACTTTCTGATCATCTTAGACCTTTACACAACAAGTGTTAGTTTCTTGAATTCTCTGAATCTTTTTTTTGGTGTGTATCCAATAACAAAGTTGATACAACATGCATTTTCATCATATTCCTTTATTCATAATCACTGTACGTAACTACAATGAGACAAAGATAAATACCACCAGTTCTTGCCCAGAAACATAGAAGAAATTAATGAAGAGAAAATGATAGAACAACAACAACAAAAGCAATTTAGGGGCAGTAGACCCATTATGGCAGGCCACACAATTTTCTATAGCTTTGCCTTAACAGGATCCATTTGTTCTTCTCATATGTGAATGTGTATTTGTATGAACCCAATCCAAAGCATTTATCCGAAGCATAAGCTTGCTCTTAGTGAATTTGTTGCTTATAACATTTCTTTATGAGAATTTCCATTTTCTATTTAAATTTCAAGCACTCTCAAGCATCTAAGGTCATGTCAGGTTGCTACTAAATCATCTAGTTAGTTACTTACTTACTGTCCTAATTAAAAGGATTAAAAGCACAGAAGTTCACTGTTCATTAAAAGAATATGTTTCAGCTCAGAAAAGTAATGGTAACAAGTGCAGGAATATTACTTTCTTTTGCAAAAGGTTGAAGCCCTGTTAAAAAATAACTTACAAAACATTAAGTGTAATTAGCTTCTTTGAAAAGTGATGAATCTTAAACAATTTACAATATTCCTTTCTTTCCCCCTACACATAAACAAGTAAATGTATCAGTCAGCATCTTTGGGAGTCAATGGCATCAACAACTTTTTCATTCCTCTGTTGATTAACAGAATGATTTTACTGAGGCAGATGAAGGGAATGTTCAGTAATCCCTGTAGCAATAAGTAAGGGTAAGCAGTAAGTAGAAATCGGGAAAAAGTATATTCCTTGAAAGTTTTTCTGCTGTTGTTGTTTGGTTCTACTTAGTTTCATTTTGAGTTGGTGACTGTAATCTACAATAAGTTATTTTGTCATTAATATCCCATTTTCAGTAAATATCATTACAGTTAATACATAGCAATATCTATGCTACTGTTAAATATAGCTAGCATAACAAATTACTGTTAACAACTTTGTTATTGTGCCTTAAGCATTCCTGCTTATGAATTACACTGTTAACCACATTCCATCCTTTGTGGTACTGTGCTCCTCATTGTTCATTGTCGTTTCTAACATAGCTGTAAAACCAGCACAATTTACTTCTCAAAACAAAGTGAGTAGATCTCTGGCTGTTAATGATTGTGTGAATATGGACTCCACATGGGATGAAGTAACAAACCAGAAAAATAGTTTCACAGCTAATGCAGAATTCAGCTTCTGCAGCTTCAAAAGAGCATCGAAGTTCAGACATGGAAAGTGTGAAGTTTGGACCATCATTGTAATGGTTGTTTTGTTGCCTTATATTCAGAATGTGATCCGACCCCAAAATCTAGACCAGAAGTAAGATAATAGAATAACAGAACAATAAGAAGAGTAAATAGGACCCACAATAGTGAAGATGTGAGGGCATCATTTGCCTTTATATTGCTAAGTACCTGTACCCCATTTTCAGGAACTAATGAAAGTTAGCCTCAGATGAATGAAATATTTTGGTGCCCAAATACTTTGAAGTGCACTGACAGCCATTTAAGTACTAAATCCCTTTAAAAATCTGAAGTTTTGACATAGCCGTAGTGATCCATTATGTAAAGGAATAAATTTCATTTGTGTTTCCTTTCCCTTTTCTGAAAGTAATGAACTGAATTCAGCAGAGGCATTCTCCAAGCCTAACAGTGCTTAAGATATAGCTTTATTCATAATGCTAGAATTTAACAAGCAGAAAGTGTGAACAGTAAATAATTAAAGAAAGATTGATATTTATCATGACACTAAATTCTTCATTTCTAGGTTACTCTGAAACACATTTGCTTCTTTGTTGAAGTAGTTCAGCATGTACATTCTTTATTGAAGGGGCATATTGGAGGGATTGTATAAGCAGGAAAATCAGTGTCAACCTACTCTAATTGGTTTGTGGTAGCATATTTCCAAGAAACTAGATTAGATATAAGTATCTTGGGAGGTTAAGCAGCCCTCTTATCCCCATTAGTGTACTTACATAATGCACATTTTAATACAGTAAGGCTACTGGTAAACTATAGGAGATATGCAGATGATGTTCTTTCTAAAAGACTCAAAAGAGATATATTCCTGGAGTATATGCATCAGAAGAGATGTATTCCTGGAACTACAGTTTTCTTCCTTGTTCTCTTAACGTCTCTTATTGTAGGTAGTTGTAATTTTCTCATTAGCTTGGCCTCAGGTTTTTGGCTGTTCTAAAGAAAGGAGAAAGGTGTGAACAGGTTTTCCTTCCCTTAGAAAGAAGTTACACAGTTGCTGATATCTGGTCAATCTGCTGGTGGAAATCAGGAGGAGGAGAAAAATCATAATTTTAATATATTTTATCTTTTTACCATAGTAAGGAAAAGCGAGCTTCTGGGAAAAATCTGATATGACTTGGAGAAGTGTCACAAACGTTATGTCCCATGCAAATTGTGAAATTTCTGCATGATGTTACCAAGTAAACATTACAAGGAAAAGAACAGATTAGGTTTTGATATTCAAGAAACCTCTCATTATATCTTGTGAGTACAGCTCATACTGTGTGTGTATTAAGACAAAGAGAATAATTGTCTCCATGTACTACTCATGCCCCCATGAGTGTAATACTGTCAGAAATGTGTGAACTTCTTAAAAAGCCTTTCAGTGGCTCAGTGGAATTTTTTTTGTTAATTATATTTGTCTAGGTTTTAACACTGGCAGTTTTAGTGATCTGACAAACAAGTGCTGCCTCCTTTTGTTTCAGCTTTATTGCTAGGATTTCACCTATTCAGAAGGGTTTTTTTTCTTTTTCCTTTTTTTCCTTTTGTTTTGTTTTGTTGAGTTTTTTGGATTTTGGTTTTGTTTTGTGGGTTTTTTTCCATGATAGGACAAGAGGTAATGGCCACAAGCTTTGCCAGGGACAGTTTAGACTGGGTATTAGGACAAATTTCTCCACAAAAAGGATAATCGAGCATTGGAACAGGCTGCCTAGGGATATGGTGGAATGACTGTCCCTGGAAGTGTTCCAAAGCCATGTAGATGAGGCCCTCAGTGACATGGTTTAGTGGTGGACTTTGCAGTCCTGAGTGTAATGGTTGGACTTGATGATCTTAAACGTCTTTTCCAAACTGGTTGATTCTATGATTCTGTGTCTGAATCATTTAGAGGGATAGGCATCTGGAACATAATTACTTGTATAAAATAAGAACCACTACCTGGCACTGAAATGAAAAATGGCATTCAGGTTTGGAAATGTTTTGTGTTATACATTTTAGAATACACATTTTCTTGATGTTCTACTTGATGCTTACTCATATGGCCACTGGCCAAAATAGTGATAAAGAGGCTATCAGGATGGATCATGTTGGTCTGATGAGGAAGGACTAATAAAACCTGTTTTGATTTTAAAAAGTTGCAGCAGCAAAACCTACAGCCACAAAAAACCTACCCAGATTGGCCACATTTCATTGTTAGCACATTTCACTAATTCCACAATACCTTAGAGTGCCTGTCTGAGAAGCAGTTCTTGAACATGCAGTCTTCCATGATGGGTTCTTCCAGTATGTATTTACTAGCCTAAAGATGGTTTCCTGCCCCCGTGAGGTCTGTGCCAGCTAAAGTTATTTCAAGTAGTCTGGATTGGCAGAGAGTAAATCATTAATGTTAATGCCTTTACAACTTTTTAATTTACAACTGTATGCATCATTTTGAGGAAAAGTACTGAATTTACCATTATAATCTTGAGCTCTGTATACATTATGGAATATATATATGCTTATTTAAGAAGCAGCTAAATTCTTGCAGAGCTAAACTGAACCTTTAAAACCAGCCTACTTTCAGTTCTTCTCTGACTGTAGGACAGACACATGCTGTTGACAGCAATAGCTGTTGATAGTACTAGAAAATATAGGAGAATTGTAACATATATCTAAAATTACTGATTTGTCCTCTTTAGATATACAGAATTGTACAAGAGGTAACCAAAGATTATATGAGTCAACAAAAGTAATTTTCACATGGGATTGCATATTTTGTGAGTTTGTCTAATTTCAGTGTACAGTCTGTGAGATCTTTTGTTTGGCAAAATACTGGATTTTGTATTTAATTCTAAGTTGTGATTTTGTAGGAAAAACTTTTTTTTTCAAAGAGATGTTCACATATGACAGTGTATCAATGGTTGCTGTGTTTGGAGCTACTGAATTCATTGCTTTAGAATGCAATACTTTTTATGTGTTTAAAGCTCTCTTAAGACATTTCAAATAAAACTTAGGACACTGCTTCAAGGAGTTTATGTAAACATTTCTTCAAGTTCAGGGTTTGCTTTGATTTTACAGCTGTATATTTAAAAAAAGAAGTTCTGCTTTGATTGGCAGGAACAGTTCCCCTGTTTCTTACCAGATAAAGATATTCTCTGTAACCACATTTAGATCAGCCACAGTATAAGACATGATCCTAAGGAAATACGACATTTACCAATACATCTGGTTTTATGAGACTTTGGAGTTTTTATGAAGGGTAGGATGAAGATGTCAAAGACATTAGACAACTTACGTAGTGTTTTCGTTAGTTCTGAATAAAAATAAGATGACTTACTCATTTCTGGTGGACTACACTTTTTAGAAGTGGAGGAAGGTATTATGTGAAAGGCTAACATTATCCAAGATTTTTTGAATAATGAACTTGTGATTTTGAAGAGTTTATTTGTAACCATATGTTTTGCTTTGTGTTTGAATGAATAAGCTGTATAGCAATCATGATGGTAGTAATGTTATTATCTACATATTTTTTCATCTTTACTTCCCTGCCATTGATCAACATCATGGCCAGCTGGTTGACAGAGGTGATTCTCCCACTTTAGTCTGCTCTAGTGAGAGCTCACCTGCAGTACTGTGTTCAGCTCTGGGCTTATTCAGCCTGGAATAGAGACCTTGGAGCAGCTTCCAATACCTAAAGGGGGCCTATGAGAAATTTGGAGATGGACATTTTACAAAGGCATGTAGTGACAGTGCAAGGGGAAGTGGTTTTAAATTGAAAGAGAGGAAATGTAGATTAGATATTAGGAAAAAAATCTTCACTATCAGGTTAGAAAGACACTGGAACAGGTTGCCCAGAGCTGTGGCTGCCCCATCATTTACAGTGTTCAAGGCCAGGTTAGATGTGGCTTTGAGTAACCTGGTCTTCTGGAAGGTGTTCCTGCTCGTGACAGGTGGGTTGGAACTAGGTGAATTATCCTAGCCTAAATATAAAACATACAAAACATGCAGAAATGTCTGAAAATATTATTCGGAATAGTTAAAAACAGTTTAAAGTATTTGCTGTGCCTCTCAGTCAGTTGCTTACCTCTTATTATGAGATCTCTACTGTGTCAATTTTACATTGGCATATGTGAACTGATGGATGAGTTCAATCTCAGAACTTACCTATAACTGTTCCTATATATGTAGGGATGACTGCATTGATATATATCACTGAGAGTTTTCCAGTCTGTGCTTGCCCTGTTACCTATGATACGATCATCTATCACACAGTAACGTACTGTTATTTCACAGACCTCTTATTTCAGCCTGAAGTTTTTGGTTTATTGAACGACAAGCCTATGTGGAGTGCCATTGTGTTTTGCAGTTGAAAACAAATTTCTTATTCCGGTTTAATTACTTTCAATTACACTGTTATAACAGAAGGCAGTACAAATAAATAGACTTGATTTTGGTCTTTGTGTGCAATTAATATTTGTTTAATAAATACCAGACACCTTGATCTGTGTGAAAAACAGTGGAATTGCAAAAGTATGAAGAGAATACTCTGTAACATGTTGGTTTATTAATTGTTTTTTTTGGGTAGTACATCTGAAGACAGGAATTTCTTTTCAAAGCCCAGGCTGATTTGCATTTGGAAATTTATATGTATTCAACATTTCATAACAAACATTGGAAAAGAAATGCTGAGCCTGCAGCACCATTTTTATTGCTACTAATCAGAAACAAATTGCAGTATAGCTAAACTTTGTACTACTTAAGTATTTACTTTGTGATACTTAACTGAGCAAATCTGCCATCTGAATGTTTAGAGTAGTAGAATATAGGAAACAGGAGGAAGTAAGAGATTTTTAAAGGATATCTCTTTCATTATGGGACTGGCTTGGTGCTGTCGGCATGCCAAATTTGAAACCAGATTGCAAGTTGTTGAGTGTGTTATAGATCCTATTTTCAGCAATATTCATCTACTGCAGAGAAAGTATTAAATAAATCCTCTATGGAGGGTGATAGAGGAACACCACAGAAGGCTTCCACTAAATGTGATCACTAAGTAAAAAGCACACACCTCTTCATTTTCTGCACTAGTCATTTTTTTATCTTCCTTCCTCAGTTTCTTACCATTACTTATAAAATGTTGAGTAGCACAAATTCATAAAAAACAACTATGAATTTTATCAATCTGTAAATCACTGAGATATTAATGTACACTTTTGACTAGTATTTATAAAAATTTTCTTACAGAAGTGGCTGTATTATTGCTAAAAGTGCTTGGAAAACAGGTTTCTTGTAAGCTCTGGTACTTGTTTTTCTCAGTCAAAACTGTCATATCTCTGGGCACTAACAGAAATGTTATCTCTTTTTTTCCCTTTGTAGTTGTGCTGTGTCCACACAGAAGCTTGGATTTCTTTCCTTGCAACATCTATGTGGACATAGTCATGAATGTAAGGAAGAACACAGGCAGCATATGCAACAAGGGAGAAATAGATCTGATTGTATATACTGTTTCTGACCATTCCTGATTCTTTTACAGCTGGGTCTCTTGGCAAAGTATTTATTTTCCAGGCCAGATTTTAACTTGTTCCTCATTTCAGACCTAAGTTTCTCCTCACCAAAGCTGTGCTTTCCTGACAAATCTCACCCTCCTTCCGTTGGCTTTGAATTTGTTCAAAAATACGCCATAAGAAACTGTATTTCACTACTTTACAGTTTTAAAACTTGAGTTAAAGGATTTCAAGAGAATGACAGGAATTGAGCATCGGTTCAAAAGCTAAGTGTTCCAAATAATCAAGTCTGCCTTAAAAAGCAAGACATTCCAATTAAATGCTTTCTAGGTTGTAGTTTTAGGTAATAATTCTGATACAATACTGTACAGGTCATCACACAAGAGGTGTTATATTTGTTGTGTTTTAATTAGAGTAGCTAGATAGAATCTTTAATCTTTCAGAGGTTGTAAAACAATATTAAAACATGTAAGGTTGTTGCTTCTTCTAATATTGAGAATGTTACGCCAGTCTATGCCTTCTACCGTGTATTTGCTTCCAGTCCTTTTATAAAGAGAGGTTTGCCATACTGCAGGCAACCTAGGCTTGCTGAGTCATGTGGTTGTAGCAGAAAGAATACGGAAGTCATTGCTTAGAATTTTGTGTTGTCCCATTGTGATACAATTTCTGACAATTTTTTTTATATTAATTACATGAATACAATTTTTTACTTTGTTAAAATTCTTGATTCTTCAAATGTTGTTCTAATGAGGCAATGAGCTAATGATTGACAGCATAGGAGAGAGGCCAAGTAACTTTTTTAATGTTATCTGGTTTTGCTGTGTGTGAGGCTATCAAGGCAACCTATTCATTTCTAATTTACATTAATAGCTATGCTTATTCACACAAAAGTGAACGTAATTGTTTCACCCTTGAAAAGATTTTGTGTTAGAAAATATTTTTTTTTTAACATGAGCTGAAATCAGGCATAACAACAAGGAAAGGTACATTTATATCGGCATATTAGTCTTTTTTTGAGAGGAATTATGGTCTTGGAAGATTATACTATATGGTATTTTTTCATCAGTACTGAAAAAATAATTAGACCATAGATGTATTGTTTCAGAAATTAGTGGATGTTTGGTTATTACTTGGGGGGTGGGGTTGTTAAGTTTTTTTGGGGGGGTTGATGTTTTTGGTTTTGTTTTGTTTCAGTACAGAGCCATAAGCTTAAATTCTGTGATATTAGATTTTATTGAAGCTGGAGACTATTCTGATTGGTTACTGACTATTTCTACCTCTAAGCTGAAAAATTTCTTGACAAACTTTACTGTGTGGTTTTGTAGTGAGGTGCTTCTTGTTTAATTTTTTGAGCAGATGTTTGTCTTCTATGTGAGACATAAATTGTCGGATGTGGTAGAGGTGATGAAGTTTACACTTTTCATAGCCTTCAAAAGTTGTTGTAAAATCACCAGCTGTTTTCCTATGGGTTTAACACTCAAATGTCCTATTCATATGATCCTTGAAATTATGGGAATGACAGATTTCATTGAGTCCGTTCTTGAACCAAATAATACAGATTTGCTTAATGAGGTGAAACATAATCTTGAAATATGAGATTTCTATTTTTTTCAAACTCTTAGAAACCCTTCTTAAATGCATAAGGCCATATGTTCCTCATGCTGTGCAAAACTGTGCAGAGGGAATAAAGCCAGTTAAAAATTCAGAGTTCTAGTGGAACTAGATAGCTGAGGAAGATACATAATATTTGTTAGCAATAAGATTTTGATCTAGAATTAAGGATTAATAAAATTCCTAAGCCACAAAACTTTAAATTTCTGTTGGTTTTTAGAGGATTACTGACAGCTTAGGTCAGATCTCAATAACGACACTCTGGAACCTGGCACGGACAAAGCTTTTGGGCAAAATGAAACTGCAAGTCTATCACCCTCCGTTAGGCTTTGTAAATCATGCATAGGGCTACTTTAGCCTTGTGAATATGGTAGGAGTGGTAAGAAACAAATTTTATTGAGGCAGTTTTTATTCTCCTTCCTTGCAGTATAAAATACAGTGTGTAGCAGAGGTTGAAAAAGTAAATAATGTCATATATCTCTGAAAGACCTCACAAATAAAGTTTATGGATGTCACAAGTTTAAAATGCTTTAATATTAATGAAAATGCCATTAAGGGATAAATGTTAATAACTTTTCATTCCAGTAAAAGAACCAAAGAGAGAATACTTGAGGGAGAAAATTTTCCTTCCTAATTCTCATGCTATCTAGTCCCAGTAAAGGTCACTTATTGCATAAATCCAGGAGAAATACTTGTTAGAAGCATTTTCCCTTAAAAGGTGTACAGGAGTGGAAAGAAGCAGGCACCTATGTTTCACAGGAATCAGAAGAAATAAAAGAAGCTTAATCCTGAGCTATTGCCTGAATGATTTCTGTGGAGTTGTAAAACTAATTTATGAAAACTTTGGCAAGTAACAATCAGTTTTTCAGTCTGGAATAATGGAAAACTTAGCTAATATGTCGCTAGGACATAGCAGAATTTGACCTACAGAGAACTAGTAATCTCACCTTTGTTCAAACGGATTCACCCAGGAGTGTTTGGGCATCCTTTCACAAAGTTTTCTGGTGCCTCAGGCATCAATGAAGTTTTGCTCAAGTGTAGTGTGGCCCCAGCTGTCTTCATGTGCTTATGCAGTGGCTTTGCTAAGCAAACCTTTGCAGGCTGTGGCTCCTGGCAAGGGCAGTGCTTGCATGGCTTTTCAGAAGTCAGCTTGGATGTGGACTTGCTTAATAACCATTTCACACCTAAACTGCTTCATGTAAAAATGTCATGTCAACAAAAGTAAGTGTTCAGAGCCAGGCCGTCTCTGCACAAAGACGAAATCTGTGACTGTCACAGAGACACAACTAATTTGTAACCTACATGGTAAATGGTGTGTGGATAATGAAGAGTTTTCTGTGTGCTTGTTAATGCTATAGTAAAACTTATGAGGAAATTAAAACTCATATTTTGAAAAAGGATCTGGACAGTAAACATCGTTTCATGTTCTGCTTTTTTTCTCTTCTCTGTTAAGTGATTATTTTGCACTGTGTGTATGAAGTAATGCATGGAAAAGTAGTTTGTGACCCTAGAACTAATGAGGTTATAGTGCACGTATAATAGGCTGTTATAATTTTGGTGAGGTTTCTTTTCAACTTATTGTTTGAATTGTCAGCTTCAGTGACTTCCTTCAAGTGACAATTTCCAGTTTTCAAAACTGGAAGACCCTAATGTAAAACCTTGAAGCTGTCTTCTTTTCATGATAGAAATAGCTCTTTTATTCTTGCCTACTGTTGCTCAATTGAGACCTGTTTTTGTTCAAGACGGAACTTTCCCTGTTGTTCATGATTACTTACTTAAATATATTTTTCAAGAAGCTATGACCTAAAGTATTTTGAGAGTCCAACTAAACAGTAATTTCAATTCTTTGTTCATCATACTGTTGCCTTTCCACCAAGAACTGTAAGAGGTCAAAGAAGCAGGAGTTTATTAGAATTCTACCCATTTTCCCTATTACCTGTAATGGTTTAAACCCATCCAGCAACTAAGCAGCCACTTGCTCACTCCCTGGTGGGATGGTGAGGAGAACGGGAAAGAAAAATAAAAACCAGTGGGTTTAGATAAGAACATTTTGGTAATTGAAATAAGGTAAATAATAATAGAGAAAAGGGAGGAATAAAACTCATATTAGACAAATGATGCTCAATGCTATTGCTTGCCACCATCTGACTGATGCCCATCCCATCCCCAAGCAGAAAGTGGTAGCTCGCAGCCATCTCTCCCGTTTATATACTGGCCATGACATGCCATGGTATGGAATACCCTTGTGGGTAGTTTGGGTCAGGTGTCCTGACTCTGCTCCCTCCTGGCTTCTTGTGCCCCATCTCACCAGCAAAGCATGAGACTGAAAAGTCCTTGACTGTGATAAGTGCTGCTGAGCAACAACTTAAAAACTGGTGTTTTATCAACATTATTTTCATGCTAAATTCAAAAGAGAGCACTGTACCAGCTACTATGAAAAAAACCCAACTCTATTCCAGCCCAAAACAAGACATACCTCATAGCTATCTGTTTTGGTTTAGATTGATTTCATTCTAAAGGTGCCTAGCTTAATAATTTTGAAGACCTTTACTAATGCTTTTCCTAAAGGTAGTCACAGCAGAAGCTGCTTGGACAGTCTCCAGTTATTATGTGAAGCCAAAGAGTCATGGCCAGGTTTTATCTCTGTGTGAGTGCTAACTGATCAGAACCATGCATGCAGTAGTGCAGAGTAATTTTTTTCTTGTGGCTTTAGTTTATTGTGAGTGTATTTATGCTTTATTATTAGCAAACAGGACTTTCAAGCAAACCTATTTCAAGTTTTCAGAGCTAATTAAGCCAATTTTCTGTTAATCTGAGATTGCTCATTATAAATCAATAAGAATAATCTATGGATATCTTAATTCATGCTTGTCAGAAAATAGAATTTGAAATATAAATATTTAGGTATTCTGGATCTTTAGAATTAGGTTAAGCATATGGCTGAAATTTAGATTTGTGACAACAATAACTCTGTGATGACTTATTTTACAATGTTTTTATCACAGTTATTTCATTAGCAATGTGTAGTTCATCAGTTCTGAATGTATGATTATTTCAAAATCTACTAGAGACTGATAACTATGGGTTATATCTGTAAGTCGCTTAGAAATGTTTTAAAGATCCTAATCGATTTTCCTCCAAGAACTATTGTTCTTAACAGTCACAAGGCAGAAGGAAGAGAAATAGCTAAGAAGTCAGTGGGCATAGGTACTGGGAGAGTATACCTATCTATCTTGCTTGTCACCCACCAAGCAGTCTTGGTTTGGTTTGACACAAATTAGAAGATTTACTTCTTGCTTCATTTTCAGGAGAATGTTTAACATATTTACCAACTGTTTGATGAATGAAGGAAAGAAATTAATTATTCTGTACAAATATAAGCTGAATGATGAGTCTAAACTTTTACAGGGAGTTTAAATTGATGCTGTGTTGGGGATGCTACTGATTATTTCCTGTTAGTTCTTTATCTGAAAAGAAAAAGATTTAAATCTTGCAACCCAGAATTCCCACTACTGTATACGAATTACTTTATGATAGAAATTTTATTTCAACTATCTATAATCTTAATAGAAGGGACACAAATGAGTGAGCATAGCATATTTCATGTTTTGGATAGTAAGCTATTAAGTAGAACTATTTTGTTCTGCTTACTTGATAAATTGCCTGGACTGATTAATGGTTATCAATAAAGTATGTCTGTGTAGTATTGTCTTAAAATTTATTTAGATTTAATACAGTCAGCATTGCCTGACATTACTGTGGTAACTACACCAAATTAGTAAACTCCAGTAGTGTTTAAAGTAGTGTGCTTGATATTTTTAATTGTTGTATATTTTCATTACTTTACCAGTCTCTGAATGTAAAATATGTACATTCTAGCCCTTTTATTTTTTTTTTCTGCTTCCCAGTGTGGGAGCAGTTAGTGGCAAGCAAAGAAAAATGTGTAATTTTCACACTTCTGATACCATGCCTCTTCATACTTGTACTGAGCTTACATGAAGCAAAACATATTTTAGTTCCAGTGTTGTTTCTATTTCAGGACTTTTTTTTATACTCTTGTAATTTAAGGACTTCATAATGCCTTCTGTAAAACTAGGAAGTATTCCTTCTGTATTAGAAGCACTGCTCTGCTAAAAAGCAGATTTGAGCTGGCAGCTTCATTCTTCACTGCCACTCATGGGCTTTTTACTTGGTGGGAAAAGAACTTTGAGATGAAATTTTGCATGCATGATAACAGAAAGATGGATTTCTTCTGTTTTATGTTCATTTAAATATCATTAAAAATAAAAACTAAAAACTGTATCTCTTTTGCATGATGATATGATCTTAGATCAGGTAGAGTTATAGTCTTAGTTCAAAATCAACTAGTGAGATAGTGATAACTGTGGGTTATATCTGTAAGTAGCTTAGAAATTTTTAAAGATCCTAATAGATTTTCCTCCAAGAACTATTGTCCTTAACAGTCACAAGGATAGAGAAATAGCGAAGAACACAGTTACTGTGAATAAGAGTCTACCTGTCTACCTGTCCACAGTCTATCTACTGTAATTACTATTGCAGTACAGGAAATGTAGGACACAAAATATACATAATATTAATCTGTATTAATAACAACCGTTAACACTAAGCAAACATCAGTCCCATGTGTTGTCGGTAAAGATAAGTAAATATATACACAGGCTATAAATATATTCTGTGTCTGAGAATAGTCTGTCCCTTCCTGAGGACACCCTTTTGTAGCACTTTGTTGGCACAGATAAACCGGTTGTCAGTCTAAACATACTGGCACACCTCCTCTGTCAGCCTGGGGAGGTTCTGATCTTTCAAAATATGACATAGCTTCAGCATGGACACAAGATTAACAGACTGTCCTTCACTTCTTAACTCAACCATAAAGATTTGTAAAGTGGATTAAAGAGCTCTTAAGCATGCTTATGGAAGTTCAGCTACTAGAAAATACCCAAAGACCACTGTCATCTTGGGCCATAAGATTTCTCTTCCTGATGCTTTATTACATACCCTGTGTATGTTTAATTTTCCCTTTTTTCACATCACAGATGAGTGTGTTTGACCCTATTATTTATCTTGTCTGTGCTTTTCTATTTGTCTTTGTCTTATTCCCATCCATTTCCACCCAATTATCACGGGTCTGACCTGGATTTGCTGTACCTCAGGTGCTGCAAAAGCTAAGAGAGGGGCTAAGATCTTCAGTTTTTGCTTGGAGTCTTTTAAAATAAGTACTTTGGTAGCAGTAAGAAACCTGCCTATATGTAATTATTTTCACCAGCACATTTCCTTTTCCTCATAAGACTTCTTGAAATGATCCATAGTTTTATGAGTGGCTGGCCTGTGGTCAAATACAACTTTTACTTTCAAACTTAGTTTCTTTCTGTTTCGCTTTCTAAATAACTGTTAAAATATGTAAAATATGTGCATGTCTAAATAAAATTTGAATGTCAAGGAACTGGTCAGCCAAAGAAAAGAGGCACAACCCATGTCCCAGCTCAAGAGGCAGTTTTATATAGGAGAAATGCTAAATGTTTTAATGATTAGAACAAGGGCATATGGATTGGTGCTGAAGGCAGAAGCAGACAGGGTTGTTAAGTGAAAATGGAGTTTTCAGAAAATAGGGAAAACAGTGCATTGGGAAAAAGAGATGAAAAAAAGAGGCAGCCATAGGAAGTAATTATGCACAGGAGGGATGCTGTGTCAGTAAACTATATTGCCTGTCAAGGCTGTTGAAGGCTTTGATTCCAGATCTTGCTGAATCAAAAACATGGTTTTCCTCAAGGCAGCATTTAATATTCAGGTCATCAGAGGTATAATGTATCTTTGGAAAGCTCAAGCTTGTCTGTTACACCTCGTCTGTAGAAGGGAGGGAATAGCACATTCATATCACAGGGATTATGAGAAAACAAATTATTGAAAATTATGGGGTGCTCAGGTATTATGGGGCACATGCACACTAAATAGATGAAGGTAACTTATTAAATGACACTGCAAAGCTACTCAAGTTAGCACTGAGCTTATATGAAAAGACATGTGCCTGCTTAAGGTCTCACACCACTGCATGTGCAATAGTTCTCATGAGGGCAAGGCTTACAGCTTAGCCATGGAGCTGCTCTTTGGTACAGCAGTTAAACAGCTTTGGTACCTTTGTACAGGACTGCACTGGCTTACATAGCTGTGCTAGGTCACATCCCACTTCTGCCGTGGGCATCGCTGTACCATGCTATACTGCATACTGTTGTTTCAACTTCAGTGCTGGTGTTCAGTATAGCCTAAAAGAAAGTGGTATGAATAGTAGCAAAGTTAGAGGAGGTTGTAACTGCAAGATGATGACACTCTTCAGGGGATTGTCAGAGGCAGAGATCAAACCTTCTGGGTGGCGCATGGTGAGATTTGGCTGCCTGTGCTGCCGCACCACAGCCACAGCAGGGTTGTAAATTTCCCAGTCAGTAAAGGGAGCCAGGGAGCAATGCTGAGCCATTAAACTTTGTCTTCTGCTGTACACTCAAGTTCTTAGTTTTATAATGTTACATTTTGTAGGTATCCTTGCTGATGTCTTTCTCTGAGGTTCTTTGGGAATTCTTGGTGGATACATATTTTGTGCTTAGTGTTTTTTTGAAATAGAAGAGAGAAACTGATGCTGTGCCTACTTTTACACTTTAATTAGCAAACACAACAAAAATTACATCTCTGATGTTTGTAATGTTTTGTGAAAAACAGTGTTATAGATGTGATGTGTATGTGATCTGTGTGAATTTTAGCTCATTGACAGCCATGAGAGTTGTGGTTATGATAGCTGCATGTCCTACACTGTTTTCATTTTACAAAGAAGCAAACCCCAATAATTTCTATGGGGGGAAAAAAAGGAAATCATTATGGTCTGGTAATATAATTTTTTTATTTCTGCTCAGCTCTCAAGACCATTAGTTGTATTCTCTCACATTCCATTAGGTAAGTTTTTATAAAATGTTATTGTTGGGTTGGTTTCTGATTGTGTTTAGCTTATTTTTAATAAATAATGTTTATAAGGAATACATGAGCAATAAGGTCATATCCACCAATACCTATTTGTAGGTACTGTGTAACTGACGAATAGTCATGAAATTGTTTGAATGCTAGTTGACAGAAGAGTCTATTACCTCTGGAAACTGAGGTGCAGCTATTTCCTTGTTAAAAACTTACAGACCTGAAATCAGAAGGTGAAATATGATATTTTATTGGAAGGTACTCTTTAAAACACTTAGGAATGTTAAGTTGTATGAATCATAATAAACAAAATTCTGCTAAATATTTTGGAGAAGGCTTAGGTTGTCATCAAGGATTTACTGTGTATACTACCTAATAGTTGATAAAAAAGCTAAATTATGTTTGATGAAAACTTGTGACAGATCTCCTAAAGGCAGAAAACTTTTATTCCTTTCTAATAAAGATTAAATAAGCTCATTAAATAGTTACAACCCCTGCCCCACTTCTAATATATAACATGAACAACATGGCTTAAGTCTGACCTCTGCTAGGAAGAAGTCATGACAGGTGGCCTATTCAGGTTTTTCAGGATAAAGGGATTCTGGTTATTTAAGTTATAAATAATTACTGGCCTACTAGCCTAATGCTGTAGTTACTGGCAACAGCTTAAATAACTGGTCCCTTACATAAGAAGTATATGTAAACCTAAAGGCTTGTAATTTCATGACTAAACTTTTGAATATTACTCTGATAATTCTTGTCTGCAATTTCCAGAAAACAAATAGAAAGCAGGCTTTAGAAGTGAATGCATAGGTAAAAAATTACAACTCAGTAGCTGAAATAATACTTTACCTAAATGGCATTCTCATCAGATAATTATGATGGCGTAATTTTGGGAAGCAATTATTGTTGTGCTGGCTGCTGTAAAAAAAAGTAAATTGGGAAATAGCTGGAGAAATTGAGTAGAAAAAAATGTTGAAAGATTAAACCTTTCAGGTTTTATGTTTAAGTTAACTTAGTGAAATAGAAATGTTTTGCTGAAAAAGATAATAAATCTGGAGAGGTGCCAGCAGATTGGGTAAATATCACTATGGCACTCTAAAATTAGTGGAATTCTTAAGAGTTCCTTCAAATAGTTTAAAATTAAGCCTGAGCCTAATTAGTTATAGGACTTTTTAAAAAATGAGGTGAAACTTAAAAACTTAAATAATACAAAAGAAATACCATTTTAAAGTGTTAACCTACTACGCACCATTTGATGAGTATTTTTGTGCTTTTATACTATGTTTGCTTGGGAAATAAAAATACAAAGAGTCAAATGCAATAGTCAAACATGCTTTTACATACAACATTTATTTAAGCACTGTGAATTAACCCCCCCCCCCCCAATAATTTATAACCACATTTTCTTTCATCCTTAAAGAGTCAGCAGAACACACATTCAGAAAATTTTCTGGGTGTGATGGCTCAATTATTATTCTCAAGTTTTTATAAAAAAAAATAAAAATTTGTTTTATCTTGTCTGTATACAAAATGAACCTACTGGAATAGGTAAGAATTTCATAGAAGTTTCTGTTTAGTTTGGGTGCAGTGATTTCATTCCTGTCATTCTGATGTTACTTCTTTTAAAAGATATTCTTAAGACTATTTGAAATTAGGTAAGAAAAATTTAATTAAGAGACCAGCAAAGATAAAGAAGCAGTGGCCTTCTGATATATCCTGTCTTGCAATGGAGTTGTTACAGAGAGCATTATGAAGAACAGTAATATCTAAGCAACAGGATATGCCTTTTTTTTCCAGCAGTGATGATCATCATGTAGTGTAGGTGCTGTATGGCTGAGCTATCACAAGAGCAGTATCTGAACTGCTCACAAACATTAGATTTCTGTGCTTAGGGTTATCAAAGAAGGGTGGTTTATGACTGCCCAGAACATACTATTTGGTAGAAGGATGTCTGTTAAAACTAGTTCTCTGACAAATGGGAGATACTTCTGTTGGACTACGCGTGGTCTTAACATGCTTTAGCATGTGTACTTCTGACAATGAAATGTGATTTAATGTGATTTTCCTTTAGCTCTTAAAAACTCATTTAATTTCAGTATTAATTATCTAACCTTTGAAATAAGGGTGTTTAGTAGTTAAATTATGTCTTTCAGACATATTAACCTTTATTGGATTAAAAAGAACCCCAAACAATTCTGTCTTAATCTTTTACTTCAATAGCTAGGTCTGCCTGATTCAAAATGGGTTTTATCTTGTGCCTTAAATATACTCTTCTTCTCTATATAAGGCGCATAAGAATGAGGTAAAGCTCTGTGAGATAGACTTTTCCGTTTACATATCCAGAACAAAGTCCATTAAAGACATACTTTAGCTTCGTATGCCCTGTGCATTTGGGTAACTTCATGCATAACTTTATGAGTTAGTTAATGCTTTACTTTCTTGTGGATTTTGGTATATTACACTTCCTGCTATTTCTCTGGCTTTCCTGAAGAAATCTGCCAGCTGCTTGTTGTGGATTTAACACATGCACTTACCAGTCATGCCTTTACTGTTGACTGAAGCTTTAGTTTAAGCTTCTTGGTAGTCATGTATGGATAATATATGCAAACTCACAAAGCATGTACTTTGTTCTTGTTCTCAAAACTATGTTTGTTTCAACTTCCTTTGTACTTGGAAATCTGATGCATCTGGAATTTACATGGAGAGGTCCTGAGGAAAAGCTTAGGCACCTTTTCATCACTCACCTGTGGACAGGAACATGCCAGGAGCACATGCTGTTGCACTGCATTTGAAAGTTCAGAAGACAATTCAATGGAGACAGCAAACCTTGGTTAAGCAAAGTATTCCCAGGAAGAGTAGCTGTGATATTAAGAGGAAGAACCTTTTAGAAAAAAAAAGTCATATTTGATTTCATTGTGACGGACAAAAAATAAAGTGTGATTATAAAGGCAAACATACCCATAATTTGTATATCTTTAGTAATCCAAAAGACTTTTCTTTGAAAGCTTTCTTGTCACTCTTTGAATATGGTGGTTATGGAATGTTAGCTGCAATAATTTGTGTACCTATCATGCTTAAATTGATTTGTTTTCAGTTATTAAACTGTTTTAAGTAATGAGTGAAATTTGCATCCTTAGTTATGACAGAAAGGAATCAAAGTCTTGAAAGGCTAAGTACAACTTGAAATACATCTTATCAGTGTATCAGAAAAGAAAAAAACAAAGATTGGTTTTGCTTGGAAATAATTATATGGTTAATTATGGTATAGGAGCATCAAAATAGCCACTTTATAATCTCTGAAAATTCATTGGGTAATATAGGTTGTAATTTAAGAAGATGCTATAGTTGTAATTTAAGAAGATGGTATAGTTGACACCTTGCAGGCTTAAAAAACAGTTGAAGCGAGTTCTAGAAAACTTGATTACAATAAAACTTCTAATGCTCTAAAGAGGGGTGCTGGTACTGTGGTTATGTTTTTTAAGGAGTTGCTGAAGTGACACTTTTGGGAAAGATAACGAAGTTAAATGACAACTCTTTTTTTGTCTTTACAGCTAGGGAAATTTATTTACTTGTGTATAATTGGGTTAACTCCTCAAGTAGTGCCATAGAAGCACTTCTGAAATCGGTCATTACTAAATAGGAGAATATGCCTGAATTCAGATTCTTACATCAGGTTAATACAGAGGTTTTTGGTTGTGTATATCCAGTGTGTATATACAAGAAAACTGTTATCATTAGAGTCCTGATTGGTACCATGTTTCTAGGTGTAAGCTGGATAATTTGTAGGCATGTCTGCTTGATTTCTGTTGGTTTCTGCATTTATTTTATTTTAATGAGACTAGCACATTACTTGCACTAAGTATCAGTCAGGAAGATAACATTTTACTAGCTTGTTGGCCTTTCAAGGTACTGATGTTGCAAGTTTTTTTAATTAAATACTGCACTCACTAATTCCTCAGTTTGGGAGGGCAGATTGTACTCAGCACTTCTGATGGAAAAAAAAAAGTTATTTACAGATAATTATATCCTTTGTATGTAAAAACTAATTTTCCCCCCAAGCTTTAAAGAACCACCACTGAACTGTACTGGACTCTTACAGCTGTTGATTCAATCACATAAATTCTAATATTAATTTATTTAATAGATAATTTTCAAACTTGAGGTTGAGCTTCTTATTTTTAAACATACAGATTTAAGAGTTATTATGCTGTTATACTGTGGCTGCAGTGATTTGTCCTTGTGAAACACAACAGTCACAGGATATTATTGACTAACTGGTTGAGAAAAGCCTTTGGCTCACTTGTGACACAAACCAGCACAAGCTATCAGTGCTTCCTAATGCATTCAGCCCATGAATTCATGTTTGTACTCAGAATAATTGATTGGAAGTCACAGCTGGATAAGACTCGGGCAAGAGGTATGCAAAGAACAACAGGGACTTCTCTTACCAGAGCTCAGCATTGAAGGCTATTTGCATTTCAATATTTCTGCAGCCCTACTCCAGGAATATTTTGATGATCTGCCAAATCATGGAGTGTGTTTAGTTGCTGGACAAAGACCATCACTTTGACTGCTTTTGGGAATCTTTGAACATGAAGAACAAAACTATTTAGCTTAGATAAAGAACAGTATGTTTTGTGTTCAATTTCCTGCTGTTCTATGGTAGCTCTCAGATCCCAGTAAGGACTGCGAAAGCATAACCTTCTGATGTACTTCATCTTAATGCAGCCTTTGTGGAGGTCTTTGTTACCTGAATCTAATAATGTTCCTGAATTAAACTTACAGTTCTTTTCTCTTGCCAGATTAATGGACTTTTTTGGAGACACTATGCTTTTATTTCATAAAACTGGTTATTTTTAATACATGATCCTTAGCTAAAATAGGATCATTTATTTAGTTTTAATATTGTACAAGATGTACTTGAATGTGTAATTCTCTATGTCCTTTTGCTTGCCTAAATTAGAAGTAAAAGTTGTCTCCCTTGAAAAAGTACTAATAAATTAATAATTTAATAAAAAAATATAGGAGATGAAATATTTTTTAAATTATTATTATTTAGGCAGTTTGAGGTGGTGGTTCTTCAGTTGTGTGTGCAAATGAAAAGTCCTTTTTTCAATTATGAACTGTACAGTAATAGTCATCATTTTGATTCCTTAGGGCAGAAAAGAATTGCAAATGTTTCAAGAGGTTCTGCACCCCAGGAGGAACAGAATAGGGCTGTTGCTATAATCAGATGATTCCCAGGTACAGGCAGCACAGAAAGGGATGATTGATCACTTACAAAGGGGTGATGTTGGTATCACTCTGGAATGGTCTTGTAGATTTTTGGAGGACTGTTGCCGCAGGTAGATGGCATGCACTGATTTTGTATATCAACTGTTCACTACACCTGTGGGTCAGGTAGACTCTGTGGAGCTCTAAACTAACAGATTTTTAAAAAGGTTGTAAAACTTTTGAGTACCTAAGACTTCTTTCCAGCTGACATTATAGAGGATCTGTTGCAAATTGCCTTACACCTGTCTCAACTGTGTAGAAACTCATAAAAGCTTCAGGTAGTTACTTTTGTCATACTGAACTACAGCTGTTGCCTGGGGTTTATGTTTTTTTGTTCTCAGATACTCAGTTCTAAGGAGCATCCAGCTGTTTAGCGTAATTTTGTAGAATATTTAGAATATTCCCTAGACTGTTATTTTTTTCATTTAATCTGTGATCAAACTCCAGCTTTGCAGCATAACACATTGTATGATTATATTTTATATGTTGAGTTGTATTCTCAGGTTGAACTGGCTTATATCCACCCCAAGTGTGAGGACTACACTCTAGAGATGATGGAATTTGCATTGTTTCTCTACACTAAGGACATGTCTGGAAGAATTTGCTGTGCACTGAAACATGCAGCAATACTGGTTCATTTCTGCTAAAAGCTCACTTGAAAATTTGGTAGACAATCAGAAGCAAAGTTAGCAGCCTGACGCATAAAGCTATATTAAAAACAAGCCTAAAGTAATAAGATAATAATTCATCAGAATTAATAGAGTATTAGAAAGGCCCTTCCCTTTCCCTCTTAATAAATGATTTAGAGTATGATGGTTCAAAAGGAGGTCTTAGCTTACTACTCGTGTGAACAGCTGCACATCAGTAGGTATAGCAGACTTTTAAACTGACCCTAGAGCTCTAGGAACTTGGGAACCCTATGTTTTATTCTTAGGGTATTTTTTCAGCCACTTATCTTAAATATACTAGATTAATTTTACTGCATTTGCAAAAAGCATGTTTGTGTGCACTTGGTCCAGAGAAGGAAGTGAATGAGTGACTATTTAAAGGTTGGCTTTTGCAGGGTTTTTTAGTAGTAGAAAGTTTGGACATTTGTGTCCAATTTTGGGAGAATGGTCAGGAAGTTTTCCATCTGAACAGTGCTCTGGGGAGAAGTATCTTTTAAATAGTGGTGGAAATATTCTGTATGCACTTGGGGGGGAAGGTGGAGGGGGAGGGAAGTTTTGTTTGTTTGTGATTTGAGAGAGTTGATTTTGTTGGGTTTTGGTTTTATTTCCCTGCCCAGCCGCAATCTCTAATTTCTAGGCATCTGCAAAAACAAACAAACAAAAAAAAGCATAACAGGAATGTACTGATCATGGCTGAATGCAGACCAGCACTCATAACAAATGAGGGTTTGCAAGACAGTAGATGCTTTGAGTCAGTGGCGATTGTAACTGATACTAAGTTGGTGACAAGAAGTTCAGTTGGTATTTCAGTTGGATTTCTCATTGTGAAGCCTTTGCCAGGTTGTATTCATGCTCTGGAGGGCTGAATTCTTGTAAGTCTACAGCTGAAATAATTTATAATAGAAACCGGCTGTGTTGCAATCTTCATGTTACCAATGCTTTACTGTCACATATTTTTATCTCATGTTAAAATTTCAAGAGACTGAAAAATCAATGAGTTCACCTGTAGACTCATTCATCCACTCATTATCTCCAGTACAATAAAGCTAAGGCTAGTTTTCACTTACTCCTTCCTATCAGTTCCATGAGGCTGTGTGGAGAAATACAGCTTTCTGCATTTCATACTTTGAAATTCTTATGGAAAATGTGGAAATGGTAGAGTAGTACTTAAAGAAGGGGCTGTAGTTTGTGAGAATCAGAACATGGGAAGATGAAAGCCTGCTGTAAACACAGCATGTCTTGTATACAGCATGGAGATGTATAGCAGAAAAAATAAACCTACTGTCAAAGTACATAATACTCAATGATACTAAATAGGTGCTACTTTACTATGTAAGGTCTTATTGTAAGGCATTAGTGTCTGTGTGTTTCAAATCTATTCAGTCTAGTAATAACCTAATTTGGGGTACTAGGCACTCAGTCTGGTAAGTTAATCTTTTTGTTTATTATGTTTCATGGTGTTACAGAATAGCATGCTCTAAATTTAAAAATGTTATAAATAACCAGATTATAAATTGCTTCAGATGTTGTGGAGAAAAAAATATGCTTTATTTTCTTGTAATTTATTAGCAATGTTCTGCACTGAATGACTGCATTGCCTATTGCAACTGGGAAAAGTAGACTGTGAAATTTAAAAAATACTTAGGAGGGTTTCTTACACTTAAAACCCCTCTGACTACTGATGTGTTAGTGTTACCTGAAAGGTATTTTGTTACTGTTACAAACTAAAACTAAGTTCACATGCATCTTACAGTTGGCATGCAGCATTTACTGCTGGGGTGTGTACATTACTTATTGCCATTTACAGTACATCCCAGTGTAACACTTCAAGATAAGCCAGGTATTCTGATGTGTGTGGTCATGAGTATGTGTTTGTGTTGCTTTGTATTTAATAACTGCTATTGCTTTACAGCTATTTCTAGTTGTTTCAGGGAATGTTGGGTGTTGCATCCAAATGTTATATAGTTTTAGGAGTGGTGTTAGTCTCATTTATTTTATAATAAAATTCCTTTGAAATTGCTTTTTTTTTTAATTAAAGTGACAACTTGTGGATTTAACATGGAGAAAAGGCACTGAATTTGCTGACACTGAAATAGTATTAATGCATGTAAGGTGTGCTGAAAGTGCATAGCTTTTTTCTAACCTGCATGGCATAACCCTTTGGAGTACTTTAAATAAACATGTTCTTCTAAAAATATGTTTATTACCTTGTTTAGATGTAATTTTAAAAGCTGTTTTAAAAGGCATGCCTCCAGAGACATGCATGCAATAAATTAAAAGTGTCAATGTTTCAGGGAATCTAAATTATTTTCAGAATTTCAGCAATTAAGAAAGGATAAGTGGAAGGAGAAAATGTTGGGCTGGTGCCAAGCGATAGCTCGTAACCCTCACAGACTTCCAAACAGCACAAGAACACCCGAGGTCTCAGGTGATGCTTCACGTAACTCTACTTTGGTGAGTGAAAAGTTATATTTCATGATGGTGGCATGCTAAGATGAACTTCAGAGGTGTTACCAATTTGTTTTTAAAAAGTGTAGTGTTTGCCATTGATTGCATTACCTCACTGTGTGTTTGACATTATAGCTATTTACCCCTTTCCATTGCTTTTTTTGTTTGTTTTTTTAATCCCTTAAGTTATGCATGGTCTATTCTGACTTGCATGCTATGTGTATAAATCAGTATTGATGTTTTTTAAATGGTAAAGTCTTTAAGCAGGAAATGTGGCCTAATATGTATTACTTATATTCTTTGTGATCTTCATCAATGTAATGGCATTTGATCCCTGATTAATGCAGTTGGATTTATCTAAAGGTACCTTGTTTGCTCTTTGCTCCTGTCTGTAACAGGAACTAAGTATATATAGTATGTCAGCACTATGTGTTAGGCAGCTGGATTTTAAAAATATCTTCATATAGTTAAAATGATGCTGCAAGAGATGGCTGAGTTTCTGCATGCAAAGCCTTTGACAGTAGATGTTCAGGCAATGTAAAGTCAAAAATTTATATAGTGCAGTTATCAAGAATTGCATGAAGCTGGATAAAGTAACTAATTGACAAGAATGTTAATCCTGCACTTTTTGCTCATTCAAATAAATCTACTTACATCAATAGATCTCCCAAGGTGAGTAAGAACTGATACTTGAATGTAAAGGCTTCAGACTGCCCTGTGTGTAAGAGCAAATATCATCTTTTTACATGTTTTTCATCAACTGTATTGACATTTTTAGCCTATGGAACTGATTATTTGAAACATATTCGGTTAAATATGCCTTATCCAATTTCATTATTGAGTTTAGAATAGGCACAGCATTTCTTATCCTAAGAAGTGTGAGCTTTCAGGAAAAACTGCCCTCCCGTTGTTGAAACACGGACATGATGACATCTAAGCAGAAAGATGAACAATTACTTATAAACACTGATGAAATGTGATATTCCAAAAAGTGTAAAGAGAGTTATAAATGAAGAGGCAGTGATCTGTTTGAAAGTTGTTGAAGTTCTGGTAAAAAAAAACCAACCCTACTTAATGTGGCAAAATTATCTTATTAAATGGTAGATTATATAGAACTTAAGTTTCTGTTGATATAGAGAACACAAAAAGGCAGCACTAAAAATTGCCAATTTTATAGCTTACTTAATATCGTAGGTTATTATTATAGCACACTTTCATCTGGAATTCTTTTCTTTCAGAGAAATAAAAGGAAATTAAAAAGCATTGAGTCATGAAAGAAGAAATTTCAAGTATGTTATCCCCATATTTAATTATTATTGCTATTAGTATTACTATTTTTCTTTTTACATTTTATTTAATTACTATTAATGTTTAGGTATTACTAGAAGTAGGTGCTAGCTATTAAGGAATATATTCAGATATATAGAAATTTGCATATTTTGTTTTCTGCTTGACTGCTAGTCAACATTTAATTCAGTTTGATAGTCCAGAGATAAGTATTCCAATCTACTAGATGGGATTTAGAAGCAATGAGCTGGGAATACAGTTCATAACAGTTGAAGTGGTAGAATTAGCATGTTTTAACTATATTAATACTAAAACTTGTTCAAAAATAAGTTCATGTGAAACTGTATGCACTGCTGCTTAGCTGATGAAGCATGTAAGAAAGTGAAGGATATAAACAACTGGGGAAGATACTGTTTCCTTTAATGATGTAATTTGTTATAGAATAATAATCTTCACAATAGGAAATAAAACAGTAATATCTCTTGAAGCCTGTCAAGCTTTCCTCTTCATTTTCTTTACTTCCTGCTCTCTCAACCATTACTCTTTCTGTCTCTCACTTCTGAAGTAAGTGACTTCCAGCATAAGATTTTGCTGCCAGTGTCTTTCCAATTTGTGGGCTGTAGGCTAAAAATCCTTATTTTCCTTATGAACACTTCTAAATTGAAATGTTTCAAATCAGTTTTGATTTTTCTTGGTAGTCTTAGCCTTTCAATATGGAAAAAATTTCCATTTGCTTTTGAGCATACAGATGTAGCACTGGAAAATGAAAAATAATGATAGAGCAGAAATTTAAGAATGTAGTAAATCATTTGTTGTAAGTGTACAAAGCCACTTCTGATAACCTGTTTCAGTCCCTTCTTCCTGAGTTAACCTTAATTTTTCAGTGCATTGCTGTTCCTCTGTAGACCTGGTTCCATTAGTAGGGTTTATCAGGTCTAGCTATCTTGTGAGCACAGTTATGGTAGGAAGACACAGCTCTTTGCTTCCTCATGCTGTAGGTGGCAAGTCTGGGTTTGGTGGGGAGTGAAGTGGAATGTACGGTGCATCCTTTTTCAGGTCTGCTGTATTCCTTTTGTGTACATGAATAGAAATATTTTTCTTGGTGAAAGAAAGAAGGAAGCTTGTGGAGTAGGAAGCAGGGTGTGACCATTAAAAAGTTGCACTTTTTTTTATTAAACATGTAAATGCAATACTGAACAGCAGTGCAGAAATGTATAAAAAAGAAATCGGCTCACAAAAACACTGAAATAAATTTAAGGAGTTTAATAAAATCAGTTATACTGTTTCATTTTATTTGAGGTCAAGATGTTCTAGCTTCATCTAAATCAAATAAATTCTGAAATTTTTCAGCAAAAACTCAATGAAATATTCTTGGAAACAGTTTTCCATTATTATTTAGTTATAATATTATCCTCAGGCTTTATCACCTTAGCATGCTTTATTTGAAGATTAATGCCTTTGCGTTCAGTTTTAGGTGGAACTCTAGCATCTTGGTTCTTAGCATACCTCAAAAATTTTGAGCCATTCTATAATGAAAAGAGGCATAGCTTCTCAAAAAATATTGTTTATTCTTACAATTTTTTGGATAATTTTAGATTCAAAAGGTTAAGAGCTTATTTTTTTTCACACTCAAAACAATCTCATATAGTCCATTAAAGTGGTGAAGTGGGACATAAAGCTGCATTCACTGTTTTTCTGATAGCTAGAAATAATCTGTTTTTCAAGCTGAATTTATTATCTGCTTGTTCTTGTTTGTCCTGTACAAATTGTTTCTAAAATTTGAAGGTTCATCCTTCCTAATGTTCACCATAAGATTTATTTTTAGAGACCTCTAATACAGCTTTTCAACTTTCCCTTTCCATCATACTGTTCCTGTGAATATCTTAAAAGTTCTTGTTCTTGCTCCACTTGGAACATGAGTGATCAGTTGTACACAGCATTCCAGATCAAGCTTTTTGTTCCTAAATTGGGCACTAATTATTCCCTATCCAGTATCACATTTATTTTAATTAATATTTAATTTAACTAATTAATTTACTGAGTAGATTTAGAATAATTTTATCAATATATTTTTTGTAACTATTATTTTAGTTTTGAGACCAAACCTCTAGACTATGTTAAGTTTCGATCAGTATATTGACTGCATCAATTCCAATTAGTTATTACTCTGTTGTTTTCCAGTCAATGTTTTTTATATTTATTTAGCAAAACCACTTTTCCTACTAAACTTTCTTTTTTGAAAGTTTGGTTCTGGTTAGTCTTTTGGTGATTTTGTTTGTTTGTTTGGTTTTGTTTTTTCTCTGGAGAGCTGTGTCTTGAGGTTGTTTACTTTTTTCATTACTTGCTAGTATATTTTTTTGCTTTTTTATTTCATGTAGTGTTCATCTACTAGATTTATCTCTTCTTAATTAGATATTCATTCAGACATATCTGAAGATGTTCAGATTATTCCCTATTTTCTTTCTCCTAAATGTAAATTCATGTCTTTGGGGTTCTTTTCAATTTCTCTGATTTTGCTAGAGTTGGGGAAGAATAGCAATGTTTTCGTCCTTAATTGAAAAGCTTCCAGATCTTGAAGGATCATAATTCTGTGCAATGGTACTTGCAAGTTTTGTTTTCTGAAAGTATAATGGGTATAACTGAAAACATACAATTTAAATTTTTTTCTTCATGAGTCACTTGTCTTTTTACTGACAGTATCTATTTATACTGTGATTCTGTGAGCGTATGTATGTATGGTTAGTTCAAATTATTTTTATGTGAATACATACATATATATTAACATTGATTAAACAATTTTACTAGAAGCAGATCTGTGCCTGCCTACAGTTCTGGTGTCCTCAACATAAAAAGAACATGGAGCTGTTGGAACAAGTCCAGAGGAGGGCCACAAGGATGATCAGGGGACTGGAGCACCTCCTGTATGAAGACAGGCTGAGAAAGTTGGGGCTGTTCAGGCTGGAGAAGAGAAGGCTGCGTGGAGACCCCAATAGCAGCCTTCCAGTATCTGAAGGGGGCCTATAGGGATGTTGGGGAGGGACTATTCCTTAGGGACTGTAGTGACAGGACAAGGGGTAACAGATTCAAACTTAAACAGGTGAAGTTTAGATTAGATATAAGAAAGAAATTCTTTACTGTGAGGGTGGTGAGGTACTGGAATGGGTTGCCCACGGAAGTTGTGAATGCTCCATCCCTGGCAGTGTTCAAGGCCAGGTTGGATGGATTCTTGAGTGATATGATTTAATGCAAGATGTCCCTGCCCATGACATGGGGGTTGGAACTAGATGATCTTGAGGTCCTTTCCAACCCAAACTATTCTATGATTCTATCTTTGCTCAGTGTCTAGTATTTCTTGGTGTCCTAATTCAGAACTTGAGCATGATCTTAAGAACATAACATTAAGAATCTACGTTCTTAATAGTTATGTACAGCCTATTCTGCATAGAGTATGGACTAGTCCTTGATTCAGTACATCATATTAAATGCATGAAGTTAATGGACACAAACACATACTTGATGCTGAATTGTAGTCATTAGTGCATACTACTTTTCCGTGTTGTATTCCCCACTAGAATTATGGGTGAATATATGTGGAAGTATAGTCATGTGAGTAACTAGAAAATTTGTGTTTGCATATGCAAATGAAATGTAGAAGCATCAAGTAGGTAATTTAAGAAGGGGTTTTTATTATTTTTTTTTACTGCAAACAAATGATACCATCTGCTTCTCCAAGAGAAAGTAAAATGTTTATGAATCATCTGGTTTACATAGGCAGATCCCAGATTGCCATGTTTGATCTACAGATGTTGACTGAGCAAGTTGGTAGGAGTTGGTGGTCATTCCAAAATATAATTAACAAACAATGGAGAGTGTTTTTGTTGTGTTTTAAACTTGTCAGGGGAGAGGAGGATCCTAAATATCACATTCTCTGGTGCCACATATCTCAGCTGGGCTGATTCCCTCCATTTTTCTGGCACTAAAAAGTTCTAAGTGACAGGGTTTTTCTGTTTGCTTTTCATGGACATATGAAACTTCTGCAGCATTTTGGTGAAAGACAGCATTTGTTCTGATATTCTTGGACTAAAATTATTGTTGCCATTGTCCATTATACTTTACTCACCTCACCTGTTCTTCTTTCCTCAGATACTCTAAGGCCTTTTGAAAAGAAATTTAATTAGATGCATATTCATTTTTTTGTATTTTACAATAGGTTAATTTTTAGCTTCTCATCTAATAAGTTGTATTCAGTATCCATTAATGTTAAGCTGTGGAAACTTTTCCTTGTAATGCAGATATTCCACACTGGGCTCATCATTCTGCATGATGCTGCATGTCCCCTGCATGGCAATAGTTTTAATTGCTTTCTAATTTACAGGAACAGCCTAAGCTGTCAGTGGCCTCAGTGGCCATGCCACCCCGGGCCACTGTTATTGATTTTTACTACATTTAAAGCCAATTAGCAGTCGTTACCTGGGTTACCATCACCTTCCATGTTCTGACCACAGATGTATTATAATGATGTAAAGTTCTGAAGACTTCATTTGTGTTTCTTTTCTGTGCATATACAAACCATTAGAGCAGGGCAGATGTGGCCAAAGCTTTTGGATAAGTCTCCCCCAGTGCTCAGTTTCTTCCTCAGTACACACCAGTGTCATGTAATAATTTAAAAGCAGGGCAGATATGGTACTTACTTGACCAGTGATTTTGGGTAGACTTCCCTTGTGACAGGCTTAAAATAACAATCCTCAGTTCAGTAACTTTCATTCACTTGTGAAAAGGATGACACATTTCCTGACCAAAAATAGAGGATACACAGAAAATTACGGTTACTTTGCATCTGTAGAAACAACAATAACTTGAATATTGGAGGAAAAAAAAAAGGTTGCCTGAAAGGTGGCTTCAATAGAGCAAATTATTATCAGTAGTATTAGTATTACATTAAAAAAGTATTTTTTATTTAGATTTCAAAATTAATTTATATTTATGTTTTCTAGTTGTTAAGTGTCCAAGTGTCTACTTTTACAGCTAAATTTATCAGTGGAATTTACAAGAAATAATTTTCTGTAGATCAGATTGCTATAAGAAAACATTGACAATAATTTATTTTTTCTATTTTCTTTTTGAATGGACTGTACTCTATCCTTTATTCTTTCCCCAAAATAGTTCATGCGCCTTGTCTCTCAGAGCAACATGTGTTCATAAGATTGGATCAAATCTATTTCATATAATTTATTCATAATTTGTTTCTTTTTTGTATAGTTGAAGCTGATTCTTTAGTTTCACTTAGCAAAAGTTTCATCTTTTAAGTGCGAAATTTAAGATGTATTAGCTTCTTTTTTCAGTTTTCCAGAGAAGGGTATGTCTCAGTGTGTTAGAATTGTTCACATAACTTCTGACCAAAAGCTTGAGAATTATTTTTCCAGCAATTTTTAAGATGTCCACAGAAATCTTAGATTTAGTTAAAAGTGTGTAAAGCTCTAGATTATATGATGTAGGTTTATAGATACTGAAACAAAGAGAGGATTGCCAGATCACTATTCTGTTTCTAACTGGAAAATTAGTTCTGGAAAATACAGAATCAGACAGGGCCAAGTAATTAACCTAAGGTTATTTTTTTAAGGTGAGATGGGTTATTCTCATTTTAGCTCAGCAAAGCCTTCAGTCCCATCATTAACTGAACCCCTACACTGTAATGGGGAAGACAAGATGACGGGAAATAGCAAAGAAATGTCTGTTCATTCATTTATTGCCAGAGTAATACCAGCAAGGAAAGCCACGAAAGCACATCAAGGAAAAAAAAACAAAAACAAACAAACAGAAAAAAGAAAAAAAAAAGATGATGATTCTGCAACTTTATCTTGTAAAAAAAAGATCAGGGGTTTACTACATGTTTAAGTTAAATTGCAAGTTTATGTAGTGCATTCCTGAGGACACATATTTTCTTTGCATGGTATTTTGAAGTCCGATATTTCTTGAATTATAAGAGTCAGTTTTAGGATAAGCTCTCTCCTGACTGCTATGTCAACTGGTCTGACAGTGAGTGGTCTGTGCAAGTCACTGCTGTAAATGGAGATGTGTATTCCTAATTTGCTTGAAGTGTCTATACTAATACTATATTCATGTTTAGAGTAAAATACGTTCATGTATGTTTATGAAGCAGCAGTTTAGAGCACTGATAGAAAAAGGTAAGCAACAGGATTTCTCTCCTATATATATGTACATATTTCTTTCAACCCTGCTACTTTAAATTGTACTTAATCACATAGGTTTGTACAGTGTCCATGACAGAATTCATTCTCACTGTTAAGTGGTTTACAAAGTAATTATTATTGCAAAATACACTTACAAAATACTAAAAAAAAATTAAGAGGAAGATGGGCTTGTATGTACATAGAAGTGATTTCATGTATTCATATTATTATATAAGTTTTGCTACAGATAGGGGTGAAAAAAGAAGGAAGTAGTAAATTAGAGGAACCACTCTCTACGTTTATCAGTCATGTAGTCTTCTGCCACACTTCTTTCAGTAAGAGTCTTTTCAGTGCTACAAATGGTTTGGTGTTGGTTTTGTGGCATAAGAGGCTATGCAGTGCACCACATCTCTGTATCTAGCTGTTCTGGTGCAATGGGTATGTCAATGTGTCATCAAGCCATTTCAACCCACATTCAGCACTGTGTTCCACCCAGCTGTTGGCCTGGTTTTCCTGAAGCATAATGAATCTGCAAGTGTTAGGACTGTCTTGTGAGCACCTAGCTTGTGTAGAAAGTCAGAGTCCTCTTTTCATTTCATTGTGGTTCCCTATTTAACAGAAGTATGCTGTAGCACAGAAGATCTGCAACACATATGAGTCTCCCTTTTTATAAGATTTGAGCACTGAGCTGAGAGAGGGTGTGGACAGAAATTGGATTTTCAAATAAAATATAACATTTTTAGGGAGACTATTCCAAAAATATCCTGTGGGAAGATTCTGAAATCTAATGTTACCACTCTGGTTTCCAGTTGGCAGTGTCACTGAATACTCGCCATTTCAACTGCAATTGTGGTGTCCCCTTGTCCTGGTTTGAGCAGTAGCAGTCATTTTTCTCCTTCTTGGTAGCTGCTGCAGTGCTGTGTTTTGACTTTCGGGCTGAGAGCAGTTGCTGATAGCAAGTATGTTTTGAGTTACTGCTCAAATGTTTGGTTTGTCCAAGGCCTTTTCTGAGCCTCATGCTCTGCCAGGGAAGAGGGGAGGCCGGGAGGAAGGAGAGACAGGACACCTGACCCAGGCTAGCCAAAGAGGTATTCCATACCATAGCACGTCATGCCCAGGATGTAACCGGGAGAGACTCGGAAGGTCTGGAGCTCTGGGGGGATGGAGGAGGTATGGGTCGGTGCTCGGCCGGGCAGGGTGGAGTGAGTTATGGGTCGTTGGCTGGTGAGATGTTGTATTCTCTTCACTTGGCTTTATCATCGTTATTTGTAGTATTAATGGCAGTAATGATTTGTGTTATGCCTTAGCTATTAAACCATTCTTATCTCAACCCGTGGGGGCTACATTCTTTGGATTCTCCTTCCTAACTCTCTGGGAGTTGGGGGAGCGAAGGGGGGGGAGGGGGGTGTGAATGAACGAGCTGTGTGTGGACTTGATTTAAACCACGACACCCCTTTACAAGAAAGTAGAGTTCATCATGCATGCTGGAGTGACATACTGAGGCAGAAAAAAGATTGTAATTATTGTGTAGGTTGAAGTGTTGACTTGCATTGTATGTAACTTCTAGATAATTTTGTGAAAGTCATATTTTATTATTTCAGCCTCATTAATACGGATAAACATAAATATGAATAATAAACAATAGCGTGAGGATAACACTCATTATAAAATTTCACTTACAACTTTTGGTGCTTAAATCCTGTAGAGACAAAGGTGTTAGACTTGTCCTGTTGATAGTGAAAGGATTAAATAAAATGGGTAATGAATATAAAGAAGGAGGATAAAATACAGTAGAAGACCTAGTAGCTTTCTAGAGATTAATCAACAGATAGGCTAAAGTTTAGTGTTCATTCCACAGGACATGGAGATAATATCATGAACCAGGTGCTGCAGTTAACAGTGGTGTTAGTTCAGATCTTGGTCTTGGAAATGACTGTTTTACCAATTTAGTTAAAAATGGGTTTGTTGGCAAAGATGGCCATGTGTGGATGCTGACCATATCAGCTTTGTCGACTCTTTTGATTATGAAATGAAAATGACTATGACCTTGTTAAGCTAATTACATCTGGGGTTAATCTTTCAGTTACTCCCCCTTGCCCTTTCATAAAGTACATGATGGGAGTAATAGGATGAGATTAAGAAGCGGAAATTTAGGCTGAAGGTAAAGAGCATACCTATGACAATGAAATGCCTTAGGCTGCTATGCAATTTTGCACTGAGGGTTACAGGAATCCCATGCCTGTGATCTTTGAAATTTGGAATGGAAACATTTGCATATGATATTTGTGTATTTTTTCCTCTGCCTCTGATTTTTTGTGCATCTAGTTTTTTCCTGTTTCTAAAAGAAATGCATCCTAGCTTTTCATAAAATCACAGAACTGTTAGGGTGGGAAGGGGCCTTAAAGAATACCTAGTTCCATCCAGTCTGCCATAAGCAGACACCTTCCACAAGACCAGGTTACTCAAAGCCCTGTCTAACCTATCCTTAAACAATTCCAGGGATGGGGCATCCACAGCTTCCCTGGGCACCCTGTGCCAGTGTCTTTCTACCCTAATACTGAAGAATTTTTTTCCTAATATCTAAATCTCTCCATCAGCTTAAAACCCTTCCCCCTTGTCCCGGTACTACATGCCCTTGTGAAAAGTCCCTCTCCAGATTTTTCATAGGCCCCTTTTAGGCACTGGCAGCTGCTCTAAGGTCTCCCTGGAGCCTTCTCTTCTCCAGACTGTACAAGCCCAATTCTCTCAGTCTGTCTCCACAGGAGAGGTGCTCGACCCCTCAGATTATCTTTGTGGCCCTCCTCTGGACTCACTCAAGCATGTCCATGTCCTTCTTGTGTTGGAGGCACCAGAGCTGAATGCAGTACTCCAGTGGGGTCCCATGAGAGTGGAGGATAGGGGGAGAATCGCCTCTGTCAACCTGCTGGCAACACTCATTTTGATACAGCCCAGTATATGGTTGGCTTTTTTTGCCCTGGTAATCCTTTTATAAAATCAATGGAATGAAAGAAATGCCCAGCTTCTGGACTAGATCAGTTGACTGACTATGATCTGTCTAACCATTAAGCTTTGTTTATCTAGAAGTGTTTATATTTCATCCTTTGTGAATATCCATTTTGCGATAAAGTGTCTAGTTTCCATTTCTGTGCCTCGTATTTCAGATTTTTCTAGTTTTTAGTGTATGCTGACCCTGCCAATATTTACTTGTTAACCATATAGTTGTGATTTATATAACTGAGTTATTGCTTTTCATAAAATATGGTCAATAGGATCTTATGTTTGGCTCACCTAGACAAAGAAGCCCCCCAAAGCAAACAGAAAAGTCTCCAAACCTGAGATAGGTGCAGATGTGCTGCTCTTTGTGTTTCACAAAGAAGCTGTTGAGTAAAGGCAAGTACTGCCTAGTGTAATTTTGAGGGTGGACAGAATACATTTTTGTGAAGTGAAATTTGTAGTAATGAGATCATTGAACCAGGAGCCACGTGGATGTTAGTACACCCAATGGACTCGGACTCAGTGTAGATGAAGACAACGGAGGCAGTACAGATGCTTCCAAGGGCTCTAAAAGTGCTCTGTGGATAATCTGGAAGTGTTGTGCATTAAAACTGTAACTCAGACTTCATGTTTAGTGGGGAAATACAATTTTACTTATTCAGATTTAGGCATATACTATTCCTGGTAAGTGACATTAATTTAGACTACAGTATTTCCTGATGCTGAAAATAATTGAATTTATTTTTTTATTATGGAAACCTGTTTTTACTTAATCATGTTTGATGTTTGTTTTCTCTGGGTAATATTATTTCAGAATTGCTTCTCGTAATCTTTGTAATCTATAAATATTAATGCTCATGAAATGTTAATAACAGCTGATAAAAATTAAATGCAGAAAAATGGGTGATTCAATTAATCAATTTAAATTATTTTATAACTGCATTAGATAATTACTAAATTGTGAAAACATCACTAATGATGCTTGTTGAGTGGATAGCCAATTCAAGATACTTGTCATTTTTTAAGAGTTGATTATCTTCTAATAACTTTAAATGACTATTGATGCTCCCTATCCCTGAAAATCATTTCCTGTAGTCAAAAGAGGTATTTTCACATATGTGAACCTAAAATTTACTTTTAAATCATTACTTTGGGATTTCAATAAAAATAGGCTGTCTCCCAGAGGAACCAATTGAAGTTATATGCTTAGAATACCTGAAGTGATGCATCTCAGAGTTTGGTGGTTTATCAAAGAGTGATTTGTAGGTGCAAGGTCTACTTCAGACAGCATCAGAAAATCTGCCATTACTGAAATCTTGTGGTAATCAAGGTTCTACACTCTCAGGAATTGTTTAAAATGAGAGCATGATTCAGGCAGAACTTTTTCTTTCTTTTTTCCCTTTGTCATGTTTAATTCTCCATACAAGCAAAGACAAAATGAAATGGGAAAGAGAATGGGGGGGGGGAAGTTTAATTTTCTTCCAAATACTCAAATATACACCATATTCACAGTTAACCTTGGCTTATGTATTGAGCAGTATTGATGCGTGATAGCATCTGTATGGCTGAGTATTCACCGTGTTGACACCTCCAACTAAATGCACTTTTTTAAAGTGTTTTGTGGGTGCCTACCCTTCTAGCATGCAAGTATGTTTAAAACACACTGTAAAAAAATCAGACATCCATCATTAATCTGCTGGTTTTGAAGATATGTTCTAAGGAAACTGAATTTTTTACATGTACCATCACTAACAGGAAACAGAATCACAGTATCCGAACGGTTGGAAGGGACCTCAAAAGATCATTTAGTCCAACCCCTCCTGCAAGAGCAGGGTAACCTAGAATACATCACACAGGAACTTGTCCAGGCGGGCTTTGAATATCTCCAACAGAAGTAGTCATCTAGCTTCTGATTTTTCTCCTTTAATCATAGGATCATTCATTTTTCCTGATTGATCTTTAACACTGGTCATGCTTTGTTTCTAAATATAGATATAGGGAATATACAGTATAACATAATTAACGTGTGTTTCTTGGAAAACCTTTTTCCCGTGATTCTGAAGAAGTGATTACAAGGCAAATAATTCTGCAAAGTATATCAATAAAATTTGCTGTGGTGCTGCAAGTGACCTAAAAGCTTTTGGTTTAACATGCACAAAAAAGCTTTCATGTAATATGTGTCTACACATAGGGTTGAATCAAGAAGCTAAATCTAGTGCCAGTCTTGAAAGTATGGTCTGTATTTCTTTATAAAAATATCTTTTAGATGAGCTTTAGTATAAGTCCATATAGAAAAGAATTTCAATATTATTTAAGAAATCCACTTTGAGGTTTTTTTTGGGGGGGCTGGGTTTGTTTTTTTTAGAAGGAAGAAACCAGGTGGAGCACTTGCACCACTGCAGGATCATGTTGCTTGCTCCACAGTGCCCCTTCTGTCACTGAACTGTGGAAATTTAAAGAACTATTTGCAAAGAGATACTTTTTTAGTACTGTGTATTAAAGTGAGTTAATGCTTTGGTCAGTTGGTGCCTGCTATAGAAAATGCATTGCTTATCAGCTTCTTGGATGCATGGGATGTGCAATTAGCTTAGTAATTTTGTATATTTAGTAAAGGAATTGGTTTCTTGTGGATAAAAAAAATAAATTGAAAGCAATTTATTTCTGTGCATGAGAAAATCGAATATGCTTTGGTTATCTATGTGTTTAGTTTAGTTTGGGGATGTAATTAACTGCATAAAGGCCAGTCAGAACAACATCTGTTTGTGTCTGTCTATGTATCAGTGCATTCAGAAGTAACTATCAAATTGTCTGCATAAGAAAAAATAAAAAAGGGTCCAAAATATATTTTAATTAAGAAAAAAAAATAAAATTAGTCATCTAGAGATATACTCATGTTATTAGGAATTTTGTTTCTAGTGGCCATTGTATGGAGGGGTTTTGTTTGGCTTTGGTTGTTGGGTTTTTTTCATTTTATTATTGTATGGTTCAGGCAAACTCCTTTTTTCCCAAAGTCTGCATAAACATGTAGAAGAATATTTTAGAATTTTGCTTTCTGTTAGCTGACAGGGGATCAGAACAAGTTCATGACTCATTTTTTTTTTCCATTTTAAAGCACTATAGTGGGATGAAGGTAAATTTACCTGTGTGGTTTTTGCTCTAAATTGAGAGTAGAAACCTGCTATGTGAATTTTTCCAATTATGAGCTTGTATTTTGCTTTAATACAGATTGCCTCCATCAGAGAAATAAACTAAAGAGCATTCTGGCAAGCTTGCAAACTAGCAGTATAGCTCTCTTAGGAAAGGTAAATACAATTTCTAACTTAATCAGTTAGAACTCTTTAAAAAGTTTATATATTCACTTTAATTAAAGTAATGCAGCTCTGAGCTTTTTCGTGCATTTTTTTTTAATGTAGTTTAAAACCAAAACCAAGTGGAATAGACTCAACTGTATAAGCTCCTTTTGGGCTTTATTTAAAATAATAAGTGAAATGTATTTGTTTACACTCAATATTGATAAGAATGTTGCAAGACAGTTCTCTAATACAGCTTAGTAGCTTCTCTTTTTCCCTGCAGGCAGTATCTAATTTGATGCACAGCATTTTATTTTTTTTCCAAATAATTACAACAGCTTTGCTACTAAATAACATCTGTGTTATAGTAAAACTGTAAATGGTGGTGGAGACATTCTTGCTCAGGCAAGCTGATCACTTCTTTTAAAGCTTACTGCAGACTATAAGTCTTAGTGCTTAGACTTCTTTGTATGCCTTTGTAATGAAAAGAAAACCTAAACTATGGAATCTCTGATGAGAGAGAATCTGTGATGATTCACAATAGATCTTTGTGCTTTTTTTCTGCCTTATTACACATTTTAGGTATAAGTTTTATAAATTAAAAAAACAACAAGATGAGCAAACCAAAAATCAGTAATTTGTGATACAGGAGAATAGTGTTAAACTTTGTGGGTTTGGTTTTCATTATGCAGAAACATTTCAGAAACCATTCAATTGCTTTGGACTGATTTCAGCCACCAGAAAATGTAACTACTTCAGAATTTACTAGCTGAGTGTTGACATTAATTCTAGACCATCTGAAGCTGCTTCAAGGACTACATCATTACTTTTCTTTATATAAAACCAACAACTTAGACCATTTGCATTATTATTTTAATACTTAATTCATAAACAGCTTGGGAGAGGACTAACATTTACATTTCAGGTATGAGAATTAAACTATTGTTAAGTTTCCAGTGCTATGATAAGAAATGAGGAGATAAATACTTTTTCTTACTTCCTAAATGGGGTGTGTGAGGAGAATCAGCTATGTGAAATGAAAAAATAAAGCTTTTCCACATTCACTCCTTTCCCCTTCAACCCCAATAATAAGTGAAGCCCAAGACTTTGAAATGACAGCTTTTAAAACACATTATTTAGAAAGCTGAGAGTGAAGATTGAATGTATTCCAATGCATTTGACCTATAGGTTATCTTTAAAACAGAATTTGAAAAAAAAAGGTTCAGCAGGGTGTCTGTGAATAACATGTTTGCTCAAGAAAGCTTATTATTGTTCTCTAATAGCCTTCCAGTCACTGCCTTTGGTTTTTAATGGCCTCAGGTAGCTATATTAATGAAAATAGTGTATTTGAAACTGCTTTCTAATCTTCAGTAAAATCTATGATGTCAAGAGATTGCTGTGATGAAAGCTTCACAGTCATGAAGTTGGTTTTGACATTCATGCAACCACTTTTCTCTAGGAAACATCCGAGTTTGCATTGTGTTCTATAAGGCTCACTGCTTGAAGACAAAATGGATTTTGCTTTGTTTTGTATGGAATTCGGTTCTTTACTAAATGAAAGTCCAGTGATAGTTCAGTTCCTTTGCTTAGAAAGTCTTTTTTAACTGAATTTTGAAAGTTCAGGTTTCTCTTAAATTTTCTTAATCTTAAGATTTTAAGTTTTCAGAATGATTCTAAGTTCTTGTTTTAAACAGTAAAAACTAAGACCTTCCAGTACAGTTTGCACTCAAAAACTCACATTCAGAATGCATATACACAAGAGTGTCCTTACTGTTTTCTTCCATTTCCCATAGTGTAACACATTTGCAATTGTATGCATCTGTCATCCCAGTTATAAAGGTCTTTTCAGTTAGGAGGGAAATATTGTAGGATTTGGCCTTTCAAATTTCAAAGCCTCAATAATGATCAGTATAGATTTATAGCTGTCTTTTCTGGGGGGAGAGAAGGATTTTCAACAGTTTTCTGCTATTTTACCTTTCACCTTGTCAACTCTATATGAATTTGAAATATGCTTAAGCTCACAGTTATGCTGGTTTTAAGAGGAATAAAATTTTAAAAGAGCCTTACTTGTACTCAAAGCTAAAATACTACACTTCAGAAAGATTTTTGTTCTGATTTGAAAAATCTTGCCTAATTATCAGAGTAGAATAGATTTGGGCAAAACGGTTATTTACAAAAATCACCTGTAAAGGTTCAGTGATTAAAGATTCATCACTGATTCTCATGGTGCATCCAACTCTCTTTTTATCTGAGTAGTCTTCTTGGTTGCAAGAGAATTAATTGCATAGTAATGATCCTGATACTCAGAGAGCAGAGAAATCTAACCACATGCTTGCATTATACTGCTATTAAAGAGCAAATTTTTCACTGGATAGGGTAAGTAAACTTGTCCATAAATACATTCCTTAACCATGATTTATAAACAGTGTGTCTCTAAAAAATATATGCATGTGTGACTTGAGGGTTGAGGGAAGCTAAATATATATTCCATATGTTGCATTTATTCCGTTTATCTCACTCCTTGGAGTTGCAGTGAGCACATTAATGAAGGAAATTAGTTCTTTATTGTTAATACTGCCACAAACTGTGATCTTGTCTGATCTAAGAAAAGCAAACCTGGGCTTAATCAGTATTTAGAGATCAGCAAGGGACAAGAAAATAGGTCTACAAAATAGTTCTTTTCTTGTTATTATTTTTGTTTTTTTCCCAGCAGATATTATGCTGTGTTTTTTAATTTATCTTTTCCAAGTACACTGTTCTGAAAATGCAAATCAAGACATTTCACTATTCATTACTGAATTCTTGGACATACAGCAGTTACAGCATTCATTTTCATTTCTTTCATTTGTTCTCATGTTAGGAAGTGAATACAGCTTTTATATAAACACTGAAAAGTCTATCACATTACTCAATATTGGAACAGGCTTCCCAGGAAAGTGGTGGAATTACCATCCCTGAAAGTATTTGAAAACCGTGTAGACAAAGCCCTCAGTGATGTGGTTTAGTGATGGTCCTGGCAGTCCTGGGGTAATGGTTTTTTAAAGGCTTTTTCCAACCTCATTGATACTATGATTCTGTACAAGTATGGAATTCAGATGAAGTTTTACTTCTTGCTATAGCTGCAAGTGTCATGTCTTTATATATATATGAGTATTAAACAATGTAAGACATAAACTGTATTTTTCGTAATAAAGGATGCTGCGATATGACTGAGGTTGCTATCATTCACTGTACACGTAAAACTGAAATATTATGCTGTTCCTGGAGCTATTTTTCTGTTTTGTCAAAGGGTTGAACTGGAAAGCAATAATGAAATTCAGCTATGAGAGCTTTGCATCTCTGTTACCTTAAAAAAAAGTTGACAAAAAAATGATTTCTGAAGCTCAATTAATGCAAAATTCAATTATTTGGATGATTATCAAATGATTAATCTCGCCCAGTGTCATGTCTCCTTCAGAAATGACTGATGCCTGTAGAAGAACACAGGTATCAATACTTCTGTGATGTGCTCTTCAAACCTGAAGAAATATGTGGTAACAGGCCCTCCTCCTCCGTATTGGTTAACATAGGGTATTTAACATTGATAATGTTAATAATTGATAAATGTTTTCATTAATTTCCCTAGTTGCGTTCCTTTTAATGTCCGTTGAACATTAATTTTTAACACTGACCCATTTCTCTGGCAGAGTTCCAATGTTTAATTACTTGACTGTGTGAAGAACTACTGCATGTTGTTATTATTAATGAAATCCCTAGGCTCTTACTTAGATGCATATTGAAATAAATTATCAAACCTGATAGGGGTTCTTCACAAAGAGTGCCCTATATGCCTCTTTTATAGCCCAATTAAAAAAATTGAAGAGTCCCTGAGGCCTAGCATGTTATTTGTTGTTTCTGAACAATTTTGAGGCTACTGTGTGAATTTTGCAAAGGAAAAAAATCATTTTCACCTATTAATGCTACCTGCAAGTTTACGCCTTCTCAGCCTTTGACAATTACAATTAAAGAAATTAAACTATGTTTAATTAGGCTTTAATTTCTGTTCTTTTGTTCTGTCAGAAGTCTCAAGAATATGAAATTCCTTCAAAAGCATATCAGAGTGCCACTCTTAACTTCAGGTTTCCCTGCAGTGGATTCCCAAATAACCAGAGCAGGAGGATATCTGTCAGCACATTCATGGGTGCTGAATATTCAGTTGAGTGGAAGGGTAGAAAGTAGCATTAATTGTTCCATTTTGGCAGATCCTAACATTCTCTGCAGTCTTGGTGCTGTGGCTAGTGACTTCAAGAATGAGAGGCAAGGACATTGTGATGATCAGTCAGAATGGTCATCTGGGATTCCCATCCAGGCATGTTCTTGTTCAACTTTCAGCTTCATAGCGGTTGCTCTGATGTTGCTTCCATTATTGTTTTCAAGGGTAGAAAAGAAGAGCGGCTTTTCCTGGGCTGCTGATTTGATGGTTGAGGGGCTTGAGGAAGGGACTGGAAGTTCAATGTAAATAAATATTGCTGAGTTTAGTGTAAATATAAAAAAGAATTTTAGAAAGGTTCCTGGAATAAGGGCAGAGTCTCTAGAGGAGTGGGTTGTCCTTGAATACCAAAAGCTTTGTTTGAATAGATGCAGAAAGAAGTTCAGTTCATAATTTTATACCCAAAATTGTTTGCAAATTTTTATAAAGTTTAGCTCTTTAGATACTTGACAGTAGCATTTCTCTCATCAGGCATAAGCAAAGGTGAAATTAAAAGGTTCATGTTTCTACCTGAAGCCAGATCTTCTGTGATTCCCAAACGTGGAGCTATATGGTGCTCATTTGTTTCTCTAAATTTAGGAGTGCATAATGATCATAAGTGTTTCAAAAGTATTTGATGTGCTTCACATAATCTTATTTTCGGATGTCTCAGCATTATGTACCTTTTACAGTGTACTGGATTCTTTGGCATTGCACAGTACACTTAGGTAAAAGTCAATTTTTGATTTTGAGCTAAGTCTAATTTTGTGTTTGGTATGGAGCAGAATTTGACCTGTAATTTCTACAGGCCCTCTGCAATATATAAGTACTCTAAGACTTGCTAGGCATTTGGCTTTATGCTTTAACTCCCAAAGTCTGATCTAAATATTACTCTCAGTTTCATTTCAAAGTAGTTATTCTGCCTGACATATTTGCATGGGAAGTAGTCTTTCATCTGTCATCATGAATTATGCAGACAGATGATTTAACATACAAAGGTAGAAAAGGCTTTATGTTCAAAGGCTTTAGTGGAGTCACACACTATCATTGCAACCTTTCTGTCTGGAAAATAATAATTAAAATTTTTGATGTGATTTTAATGTGATAAAAAAACTAAAAGGGTGGAGATCAAGATGTGTAGTTGTGGCAGAGTAAAGGACTGAATGCAGGCTATAGATGAAAGAGTATTGTCAGATTAGTCCTGAAGCTGGGTCTTCAGTTGACCTGTTTAGTTTACACATTTTAACTTATTTATCTCTTGCTTGGAGGCATGATGTTCAGGCTTTTTTTGGCCAGAAATGCATAGAGAATGAATATGCTGTAACAGGAGAGAGTTTCTGTATGATTCCATATTTATGTTCTTTTTTGTGCCTGCTCTTACTTGTGTAGTCCTCTGAGTGGTATGCTTGCGTTTAGAAGCATATTTTTACTTATGCCACCTATTAGTTGTGTGAATAATTGTATCTTTTGGTATCTTATGGCAGCAGTGTCAGGGTAAAGTAAGATTTCTAAGTGGAATCATACATCTCTAGAAATAAGATGCTTGGGTTTTGTCAAAGATTCTTTAAGCATTTTTGAAACATTCAGCCTGTTTCAGAAATAGCTTGAGGCTTTAAATACTGGGACAAATGTTAATGTGTTTTTTCCTGTTTTCTGTCACACAGACATTGGGATGCATAAATGCAGCATTTTCAAGCAGTTATCTCATAGTTTACAGTTAACAATCACACAGTTGTGTTGTTATAACTGTATAATTATTTGATAAATTCTCTTGTAGGCAGGCTGAAGTATTTTCCGTTTCATCAGTTCCAAATTATGATGTCAATGTTCTTGTTAAGCATAATACTAATACTAATTTTATCAAATACACAGTAAGAGATTATAAAAATTATTAATTCCACTAACATAGTGAATTAAAAAAAAAAAACAAAGAAAAAAACCCCAACAAAACAACAAAAAAACCCAAAACAAACATATTAAGTTCCTGTTAAATTGCTGAATATGAGCATGTACCAGGTAATTTGTGTATATGAAAATGTCAACACTGCAGGATAAGTAAAGCTACTTCCAGCTGTATGATCAAATACCTTCTATTTTAGATCATGTAATGCCTAAGTAATTTTAAAAGAACAGTATCATTAAACGTTTCAGGTATATATTACTTTTATTTATGAGTTCCCTTTTCTAATACTCAGATATTAGCTGAGAACAATAAGCTGAGATCCAAATTTTACATCACTTACAACTAATGGCGAAATTTATAAGTGTCCCCATGGGATAAGCAAGAGCATCTGTGTTCCCGAATTTATCCATGCAAATAATTAATAGTTTTGCAATATTACTCCCTACCTTTTTAAGCTCAATCAGCTCAGGAATTTGCAGAGTAATTCGTGAACATGGAATTTCTGAAAAAAAGTAAAAAAATATTTGAAATCAACTTTAAAAATTACTGTTCCTATTTTAGTAGCGGTCAGCATGCCCAGGCTGTCTGTGTAAGGGTGGGCTATGTGCAACATTGCTATATATTTTACTTCTTTTTCTTAAACAGAGGTTGACTTAAAAATAGATCTGAGAGCATTCAGGGCATGAGCATGTTCCAGGCTTCCGACAATAAGCTGCACATAATGAACACTGGTGGTAGTATTCACTAGGAGCAAGAGCGTATCATCAGGCGCGTTCTATTTATTCTTGTATTTCCAGTGTTACAAGGACTTCATTACAATTACGTGGCTATATATGCCCACATATCAGGATTCAATTTACTAGTGAATAAATGGAATTGAAATGGTAGGTAATTTAGATCATTCAAGCTGGGGCTTTATGCTGAATGTGTAGATTTTTGTTAGAGCTTTTGATGTTGTTACCAAATTGAATGGGAATTTTAGATGTTCTTTTCTCTATTGTAAATCAAGTCTGAATGAACCACCAGTGGCACCATTGCATTTGGTTGATAACAGTAAGCAGAATGCTGAGCACAGAAAGGACATAATACCCTAATGTACAAATCCTCCATTGCAATCAGCAGAGCCAGTCTCAGTGTCTCAGGTGTATAACCAAGATTCTCTTAAAAGAATCCAGTTTGTCATATTTACTCAAATTGTAGTATTTAAAAATGAGCAGGCCATAATTGAGTTTATTTTTATACCTTTAAATAGTAAGTTCTTAAAGTAAAATTTTAACAACAGAATTAACTATCACTTTCAAAAGAGGAGAATCAAGGATTCATAGTGTTATAAAATTTTATTGGAAATGTCTTAAATGTGTTTTGTCATAGCTGGGAATAACACTTTGTTGTTATAGGGAATATTTTGAATGAAAATGGTATCTGTATTGTCACAGTTTAACCACAGCCAGCAACAGTACCACGCAGCCATTCTCTTGGCTGCCATCTAAGGAATGTAGAAGACACAGACTGAAATAAGAACAGTTTAATAACTAAAATAAAGAACGTTATAATACTAATAATAATGATAAGGGAAAAAGCAAGGAAAAAGACATATAAAAATAACAGGGAAAAGTGTAAAATAACCCAGTGAACAACAGTGATTCACAATACAATTGCTCACCACCCACAAACCAATGCCCAGTCCAACCTGAGCAGTGATCTGCCTTTCTGGGTAACTCCCTCCAGTTTATATACAGGGCATGACATGCTGTGGTATAGAATACCCCTTTGGGTAGTCTGGGTCAGGTGTCATATCTCTGTTTTCTCCCAACTTTACCTCCTCACTAGCAGAGCATGAGACTGAAAAGTCCTTGATCGGAGTAAGCATTACTTAGCAACAACTAAAAGCATCGGTATGTTATCAACACTGTTCTCAGACTAAAGCCAAAACTAAGCTAGGAAGAAAATTAACTCTATCCCAGCCGAAACCAGGACATGTGTAAAAACAGTTTTATTGACAGTTATTATGAAGAAAACCTGAAAATTCATATTTATTAGAAATATTAGTAATTAGTTTTAAAAATTAACAGCAAATCATTGATTTTCTGTTAAATTGTTCTGTAATCTGATATTCTGTAAATATCAGTTTCATTCATCAAGACAACAGTGTAACAAATTAAATCTCACTTGAGAACCTGCTAGATATTTCTTTGAATCCTCCCTAGTGACATACCATATTTAGAGACGAGCAGAAGCAATATATAAGAAGTGCAGAAGTATTTAATTTGCCTGTGAAATGGTGTGCACAAGAAAACTGAATTGTGTTGAATGAAGCTTCTGCAGCAACTTTGCATTAGAGTATTCAAAAACACAGTTTTGAAGCTCAGTTCTGTTGTAGTGTTTAGTGTAAGAAAGGCAAGGTGAAAAGCTCACAGATGTATTTGGGAAAGAAAAACTAATGATAAATGGAAATAGCCTTTAGATGGGCAGTGAAATACCAGATCAGAAAAAAAACAATCTTTCTGTGACTAAGGTCTTCAAGTGGTTTTGAAAACATTGAGGAGATATGAAGGAATATGCATATATATGCATATATTTATGCATATATATGAGGAATATGCAAATGATGTGTTTGTGAATTATTTTGAAACTGCCTAACTAAGGAAAGGGGTAATTACTGCTGATACTAAAGGGTTATTCAGTGTACAGGAGATAATAAATTCTAGAATCATAGAGCAGTTAGGGTTGGAAAAGACCTTAAGATCATATAGTTCCAACCCTCCTACCATGAGCAGGGAAATCTCCCACACTAATTATAAAAAAATCGTCTATTAATCTCAATTTTCATTTAGTACTAGTTTTACACCTCAGAGGCAGTATGTCGTTTTATATCATGCTTCTGAAACATGTTCTTATAAAATATCTAGTGTTAAAAATTGTGGTTTTCTTGCTAAAAATGTATGTCTAGAGGGAGCTTCCTCCATCATTGAGCCCAGTCACCCATGATTAATGGTTACAATTTTCATGTTGTTCTTATTGGTTAGCATATACATTTTTCTCCTTTTACTGAGAAGTTGTTTTTCTAGCTATTAAGAATCTTTTATGTCTAGCCTAAATTTACTCTGTGGATATTTTATACCCATTTATTTTATGCTAATTGTGGCTTATCTTAAATTTTTCTGACCCTACTTATCTACTGTATTTATGCATAGCAGATATCCAATCTCAGCATCATTTGCTAATCTAAATCAGTCAAACTCTTTAAGCCTCTCTTGGAGAATAAACTTTCTACTTTTCAAATGATTCTACTTTACTTTCTGCCTGTGTTCTAACTTCAATTAATCTTTATGTGTCTGTCCTTGTATATGCTATTATAGATGTGATCTCATCAGTATCTAGCACATTAGCGATAACATTTTCCTGATATGTTTCAGAAAGCATTCATCTTTCTTTTAGTGTCTTTTAAGAAAAAGATATAAAGAAACCTGCTATTGATGATTTTGGATTTAAAGTTGCCTTATAGAAAATACTGTGCTAAAAATATATATCTTCTATTAATAATAGCAATTACCATTTTAATCTCAAAAGAAGTAAAGGTCCAAGGAAGTAAAGTAGCGAAGTTCTGAGCTAGGAATTAGTTGTTCTGTGTAGAAGAAATGGAAGCTAAATTTCCTTAAGGAGTTTTCGTGGTACATGATAAAAAAAGTAAAAGCATCAGTGCAAAGCCAGGTAGGGCTTTTTTGCTTTAGTTACAGTTTGGCTTTTTGACTGATTGATTGGTTGGTTTGTTTTTGTTTATGGTTTGGTTTTTTTTTAACCAATGAAAATATAGGAAATTAGATATGGTAACTTAAAACAAGTTTTATTCTTTCAGAAAAATTGTCAGTGTGCTGTTATGAGCTCTGCAATGGATTTTGCCTCAGGATTAAAAACTATATTCAGTGGAACTAATAAACGTAAGGGTAAATAACACTGCAGATACTGTAATAAAACTGTGTAAATCAGTGTTAGACCTTAAACAAGACATCTAGAATGCTTTATATATTTTGGCCACATTTTAAAAATTATGACTTGGAAAGGTCTAGATTAAATCTTGAGGCCTGAGCCTACTTCAGAGCAAAAAAAAAACCCCAAACACAGAAAACCAATGTCCTCCCCACCCAAAAAAAAGTAACAAAACTGAAAATAGCATTCAGCTCAATCAGAGATAAATGTACGTTACTTCAGTAATATGAGAAGACTGTATGTATACTGAATGGTATAGTAAGCCGGTATAGGAATATTCCGACTTTCTGTCTTGCATTCAGCTATAGCAGTCACACGACACTTTCTCATAATGAAGTATTTTCTGCTATGATCTAAGTAACAATATAAAGATGATATTCAGCTGGAAAGGACATAAAAATTTAGAATTCCAGAAGGATCAAGTTGACTTAACAGGATATAATTTGGTTTATACAAGAACAAACGTGATGCTATGTACCGACTGGACTTCCAGATTTCCAGTCCTTGTTGGAAAATATATTAAGTACAGTTATACTCTTTTAAGAAAATAATATTCTGCCACTTGTATCTGAAGCAGGTATTTAACTGGTGACTAACGCAGTGTCGACTGGAAGTAGGTCCACTGAGGATCTGACTCATTCATCTCAGGTAGCAGTCCATACTTTGCAATATGATGCACATAGAATGTCCTCAGCAACATGTTATCTTTCATATTTTTGGAAACCAGGACTCCCAACACTGGCAAACACTGTCCTATACAGCTATAAAAATGCAGGTGGTATTTATCTCATCTCCTGTTTATGCCCAGGATACGTTTTTTTACAAGAGCCTTTGACTTATTTATATTTTATCAAATTTCTCATGGTTTACTGTGCAGTCTCTTCTGGTAATCAGTAATTGAGACAGATTTTGTTATCAAGCACTAAGTAGTGGTATCGTACTGTCAGAGTTGAAGTATCTTGTGTAGCAATATGCTTAATTGTTTAAAAGGAAGAAAATAAATTTCTGGAAGTCATGCTTGGAATAAATGGAAGGCTAATATAAATGACAGAAGATGAACTAGCCCTACTAAGCCTGTATTTTCCATTAGGAGCAAAATAGCCATCTAACTTGATGTTAAAAATACAATCAAAGATAATGCAAGTTCCATTATGTGTTTTTGAAAAGCTATTGCAAATCACTGAATTTAATTTTGTTATGAATGGTAATTTTTCAAAATATTATTCAGCACAGATAAGGACTTACTGTTTCATTTACTTTGAACTTACTCTGTAAGGGAAAAATGTGGACAAAGCTATAGACAAAGGTCTAAATCTCAAGTCCTTTTAATTTTTATTTCTTGTATATATGGACTCTCTTTACTCGCCAGGATTTTTCCAAATGCAAGATGAATTAACAGTCTAGGATTCAGATCACATATGATTTCATCTTACCTCCAGACAGTCTGAATTCATAAAAGGTTTGTTATGCTGTAGATTTTCACATTTACAGTAAAAAAGATCTCATAGTTTTCAGAGCTGTTGATTTTCCAGGAGCCATTATTTAAATTAGTGGGAGCTAAATAAGTTGCTTTACATGAGTGAAGATATCTTCCAGGACTGAGTTAGTGAAATGCTGTCATACACAATATCGTACAACAGTTTTATTGAATTGTATGAAATGTTCTACGTTATCCCTATATTGGTAATTGAAATGGCAAGTTTCAATCTTATAACTGTCCAGATTATGTCTGTTAAGGTAAGAAGGTCCAAATGAAGACAAACTTAAAAGCCCATGTAACCCAGTATGCTGTCTCAGACAATAGCTAATTGTGAATGCTATGGGAAGGATAAGATGTGAGCTGTTAGTGTGACTTACAGAGTATTCGCTCAGCATCCAGTAAATTGTAGTTCAAGGAATTGTTGGTCGATGAGAAAATGAACATGAGCCAGCTTCAGTGTGCACTCGCAGCCCAGAAAGCCAACCGTATTCTGGTCTGCATCAAAAGGAGCGTGACCAGCAGGTCAAATGTGATCCTGCCCCTCTACTCTGCTCTTGTGAGACCTCACTTGGAGTATTGTGTGCAGTTCTGGTGCCCTCAACATAAAAAGGACATGGAACTGTTGGAACAAGTGCAGGGGAGGGCCACGAGGATGATCAGGGGACTGGAGCACCTCCCATATGAAGACAGGCTGAGAAAGTTGGGGCTGTTCAGCCTAGAGAAGAGAAGGCTGCGTGGAGACCTCATAGCAGTCTTCCAGTATCTGAAGGGGGCCTACAGGGATGCTGGGGAGGGACTGTTCATTAGTGACAGGACAAGGGGTAACGGGTTGAAACTTAAACAGCAGAGGTTTAGATTGGATCTAAGGAAGAAATTCTTTACTGTGAGGGTGGTGAGGCACTGGAATGGGTTGCTCAAGGAAGTTGTGAATGCCACATTCTTGGTGGTGTTCATGGCCAGGTTGGATGAAGCCTTGGGTGATAAGGTTTAGTGTGAGGTGTCCCTGCCCATGGCAGGGGGGCTGGAACTGGTTGATCTTAAGGTCCTTTCCAACCGTAACTATTATATGACTCTATGAATTTCTAGCCAAGAAGTAAGTTTTCATGTGTTCCCCTTGAAAAAACTTTTCTTTTGCAAGTATATTTGGTTGCCTTTTGATCCTCTACAAGCTCTCAAATATTGCTGAAGTGCTTATTAAATATTAGTCATTTATGGTATTTTATTTTCCACTTATATAAGTGGAATATATATACATATTTTCATACCACTTATGGTGGTTTATTTACTTCATTCTAAATCTATTGCCAGCTAGTTTGAGTTGATGTTCTCATATTAATAGACTGGAAAATAGTTTCCTGTTTTTCCACCCCTTTTTACAATCTATCATATTTCAACTTAGTTGACCTTCTTTTAGTATGAATAGTTTGTTCTTTTTTTTGTGCAGAGGCCATTCCATCTATTGACCATACAAATTTTCCAGCAGATTTCTCATTCTTTATGTGTTTGGGGAAGAAGAGGATTATTGTGAATGTTTATGCCTTTGGCAAATTCTTGCTTATAGGTTTTTTTGGGGTTGGCTTGGTTTTTTTTTGGCTCATATCCTTTACATATAATCACCCAGAGGGCATATTTATTCATATTTTCATCACATGGACACAACTTCAGCTTTCTGTAGGATTCCTTCACAGTTGTACATTCTTTTTTTTTTAACACTAAAAAGTACTGAATTCACTTTGAAAATTTATCCAGGAGTTTCAAATTTTGAAGTCTGGAACAACATATAGATGTTAAGGCAAAAAAAAAAAGTGTTGGCTTTGACTTTATGGGCCAAAATGCAGAAGAGTTTGAGCTCCAAAGAGGAATCGATGAGTCTCAGTTATTTTTGTAAGGTTTAATATTGCTATTAATTTTTCTGCAGTTTTGAATAGATATATATACAGTCTAGAATGTTAAAACTTGCTGTAGCTGAATTTGAGTTGTTAGTGCTAAACAGAATATGAAGTGCTGCAGAAGCATGGTCAGACCTGGGTAGGTCACCCATTACTCAACAATTATTCCATAATTGTTGGTACCAGAGGAACCAAAAATGAACTTTTGCTTGTCTTGGTTAGCTCAGCTGATAAACTGTCTCACAGGAAGCTTAGGTTCATAATAGAGGGAAAGACAACAGATGGTCAGTGGTCAGTAAGAAAATAATTTTTCATGGTAGCCAAGATGAATTTGCAATGGTGAAGAACCTTTAGGAGAAAAGTGTTTCATTCTGTTGGTTGGTTTCTTTCTTTTGTGTGTGTATGTGTGGTTTGTTTTCTTCTTTTGGCTACCCTAAGTATACAATATACTGTATCTCATATTTTCTATGCAATGGTTGTTACGGCAGAGCTGGCAGTTTACAATACATTGCAAATGCATATTTAATACACTAGCAATTCACCAGTGCATGTTCATTTGACAGGTATGATTTTTGTCATAATTAATTCATTGAAATAAGTAACTCTGAAAAACACTACCTTTTCATGGTGGGTCTGGTTGGTGTCATTTTCATCATGAAAAATATCATGAGCTGTTTATTATATTTCTCCTTTTAGTTTTTTTTTTTCCTTCTATGCTTATTTAAGTGCCCGAGAGCAAGAAAAGAAAGGAAAATACCCTTAATTTACCAGGTTTATTTAGTTGCCAAATATACAAGCTTGTTGCCATGGAGATCAGTGCATAACTCTGACGCCCGTCTCACTCCTGGTAAAGGGAGCACCGTAACAGATGCTGGGCTATATTAAATAGCTAAATAAACTACAGAGATTAAGCTACGTTTATTTTAGGATGCAAGGGAACCTAAGATATCCCAACCCCTGCTCTCAAACTCCAGTAAGTACTTGTAAAAGACATACAGCTTTTAATTCTTTGCTCCTGTTTCATGTCATGTTTTCTTGTTACCACATGTACCAATTCTAGCCCTTGGAGAAGTGCACTATAAAACTGAAGAGTTAATATAAATATAAACTCAAAGCTGCATCCACTGTGGCACTTAAAGAGCAGGAGTGCAATGCAGAAGTGATTTGAAGAGGTGTAAAAGTATAATTTCTTTTCATGCTTAAAGTGGAAGAATAGATTCTTGCTACTGACAGACCATCTCAGAGGCAGGATGGGGATTTCTTTGTTGCATCTTTCAGGTCTCATAGCTGATTCAGGGCCCCTGGTGGTGTTTTTTGCAGTGAGAGAACTGAGGGACTGACAGCAAGGCTCTTGTAAGTTTTTTTTTAACTGGAAGTGTCCCACGATGCTTCTGCAATTACAGGCTAATCTCACTTCCTTTCTCCTTAATATTGCGGAGTTCCTTACTGAACAGCTCATATACAGACCTGAGAATGGAAGAAAATCCAGCTGTGCTACTTCTTTATTCCAATTAATTGCAGAGGCCAGTTGTACCATGAGAAAAAAATCATGAGAGAGTAGGTACAGGGATATAACATCTGTTGTATGAGGGAGAGCCAGGGCATGTACATGACTTCTCTCCCATACGCATCTCTGTATATAAAGAGCTACTTTATCTGTGTATGCAAAAGACAGTCACAGCTACAGTCCCTATGAACATCTCAGCCATCCAAATTCTCTCAGCCTATCTTAGTTAATACAAAAAAAAATCTCCTTTTGTCTCATTCTGGACAATTTCAATGTTTCGAGATACCAGCAATCCACTATTCTTACATGGCTCCTAGAAGAATTTGAAACATACGGTTTTTTAAGTATGTTTCAAATATGTATCCATTTGGGAGGTTAATTAAACTACAATTCTATCTGGTTTTCCAGTTGCAAAGGTCAGTATCCAGATGTAATCTACACTAGAATGGAATTGACCTTTTGCATTCAAAGAAAATAGATGTGCTAAAACCACTGAACTGTAATCCAGACAAGCACAACAACATATAACTCAGCTTACTCATCCACATTAGAGACAAACTGAGCAGCAAAGATAAGGATGAACTGACAGAGCTTCTGAATATAGCCTGAAACCAGGACAACCTCACACTGTGATTAAATGGAGAAATTTTATTATCAACAAAAAATTAAAATATACTTCCCAATAACATCAGTTTTTATACGATTCCTCTTTTAAAATCAATGCACACACAGTTTAGCTGGACAGGACACTGAAAGTCCCCTCCCAGATTGTGAAAGCCCTGTTTTGCTTGTTTACAGCAATAATTGGCAAGAGTACTGTTTCTGTCTGAAGGAAAAAAATCAGTTTGAGCTAAAGATGTTTTTTTAGACCTAAAAGAGAATTACCTGAATGTCACCTGCATTTTTGTAGCTGTATAAGACAATGTTTGCCAGAGATGGGAGTCCTGGTTCCCAAAAATATGAAAGATAACATGTTACTGAAGACATTCTATGAGCATCATATTGCAAAGCGTGGACCACTACCTGACATGAATGAGTCAGATCTTCAGTGGACCTGGTTCCACTCAATACTGTGTTAACCACCAGTTAAATACCTGCTTCAGATACAAGTGGCAGAATATTGTTTATTTTTTTAAATTCTATTATTGTACTTGTTATCCTTTCCAACAGGGACTACTAAAAATCTGGAAATGCACTGAAGACTAAAAAATCTAGAGCATTTATCACACTGGTGACTTATTTCAGTGAAATGAGGGAAAGTGTGGTATCCATTTTGGAAATGACAATAGTGAATTCTGTATAATGTTATTTCACATTACGTATTGTGACTAAGCAAAGCACAATTCCTTGGTGAGAAAGCATTGAAAATAATAGAAAAGAATGGAGTAATGGGAAAAAGTCCAAAGCATAAGGTATTAACTGCTGAGACACTAATTAAAATGCTTCATGAATAAGAGACTAGATAATTTCAGTGGTGCTTTTAACAGCTAGAGCCTTTGAAGACAGATACATGTAAATGCAGAGAATATTGTGTGCAAATATTAGTCAATTAGTGTCAGGACTTTACTTCCAGCACAGTCTAAATTCTTTGCAGTAATTAACACAATAGTGTATTCTATAATCTGCTAAGTAGTTATTTATAGCCACTCTCAGAAACTTTGAATTATTGTCTGTCCAAATTATGCCAGGGACTTTTTTATTAGGCATGAAGATCTGACTAGTAGGAATTCAACAACTGCCTACAATGTCTTTGCATTATAGCTAACCAGATATCATGGCAGAGCCACTTCTTATATTTTGGTTTTATTTTTCTGTTCTTTTATTGGTCACATCCAGAATCAGAAATTGTGCTCTGCACAGTAAAACTTTCCCTTGCCAAAGCCAGGGTGGCATTTTCTCTTCCCCAGGACAGTCTCCTCCTTATCTGTTTTCCCCAAACTTCCTCCTTCTTTCCCATTTGGCATTCCTCTTCCATTCAAGAGATTTCTGTTATAATGCAAAGTCTGCTAAGAAGGAGTAGTTACTAAATGGTGTGCTGTACAAATCCATCCCTCAACACATCTTTGAGATGGAATATGTAGGTCGTGTTTGTCTGTGAATAAAAGACCTGTAGAAGGCTTCTGTTATGAATATGTATGACTTGCTGTCAAGTCTGCTAAGAAATAAGTGTATATTGTGTTCCACACTTCTTTTTTACTTGAATTATTTGAAGTAGGAAATATAATAAAGAATTAGCTTTTCAATGAAATACTAGGGTAGCTACAAAGAATAAACAAAAAGCTTTTGTGTAATAGCTTCCCTTCATTCCCTGACAGAATAAATTAGTATATTACAATAGGTAGGCTTATGGTAAGTCCAGTTTACCTGTGATTTCTACAGCATCCTTCTTCTAATGAACGTACTGAGTATTTCAGAAAGCAGGGAAAAACAAATTGTGTCCTGGATCATGAACCCTGCTGCCTTAAAATATTCCAGATGTAACTGAAAAAAGGATCTAGTCTTTGTCATGTGAGCTCTTCAAAGGTTTGGAGTAAATGACACTTTTTTATGTTCGTGCAGTCATATACTACTATTAATTTATGAGAAAACTCAGTACTTCAGTGTTGGGTACTGCACTTGGGCCACAATAGCTCCATGCAATGCTACAGGCTTGGGGAAGGGTGGCTGGAGAGCTGCCTGGTGGAAAGGGGCCTGTGGTTATTGTTTGACAGCCAGCTGAACATGAGCCAGCTTGTGCCCAGGTGGCCAAGAAGGCCAGCAGCATCCTGGCCTGTATCCCCAGTAGTGTGGCCAGCAGGGCCTGTGCTTGGCACTGGTGAGTCTGCACCTCAAATCCCGTGTTCAGTTCTGGGCCCCTCACTACAAGAAAGATATTGAGGTGCTGGAGTGGGTCCAGAGAAGGGCAACAAAGCTGGTGGAGGGTCTGGAGAACAATTGTTATGAGGAGCAGTTGGGGGAACTTGGGGTGTTTAGTCTGGAGAAGACTCTCTACAAGTACCTGAAAGAAGGATGGAATGAGGTGAGGGTTGGTCTCTTGTCCCAGATGACAAGCAGTAGGACAAGAGGAAATGGCCTCAAGTTGTGCCAGGGGAGGTTTTGACTGGATATTAGGCAAAAATTCTTCACCTAAGAGCTGTCAAGCATTGCAACAGGCTGCACAGGGAAGTGGTGGAGTCACCATGCCTGGAGGTATTTAAAAGATACGTAGATGTGGTGTTTAAAGATGAAGGAGTTGTAATGTTCAAATTTATGTTGAAAATGGCAAACTAAATAATGATTAAACTAAGAGGTGCATAATTAAATTAAACAATAAGCCCCAATCTGTTTAATTATTTGTTAACCTCTGTTAATCTAGCATTAGAATGAATTTGGGGATTTCCAGAATAGTTAGGAAAGATGCTCATGAATGTATCTGTGGAATCTATGTGCATCATGGAATCAACTGGCATAAAATTCTTTCATGTGCTGTACTTACATTTGCTATTTTCAGCTTGTGATTGTAAGGGTCATGATAAGCCTGTAAAACTAAGAATTATGGTCCTTTCAATCTGGGCCTGCAGGTATAGGTACAAGTTACAGAATTTAATTGTTCAGGTGGTAATATCTCTTAATTTTTCATCTGCATCTGGCAGTAGCAAGGGTTCAATGTAAATTCTCTTAATCCTATTCTTATCTAATATCAGTATTCTCTGTGACCTCTACTGTTCTGCTGACATCTCTGTTATGCACATGGAGATTCTCAAGATACAGGTTTGCTGGATATTAAGAGCCAGATGCATAGTCAAACAGTATTGTTCTTTGTTCAGTTCTGTTTATTTTTTTCTTAGCACTTAGAATTTCTGGTCAAGTACTTACTTATATATAGTTTTGCTCCTATACTTGTTACAATTGGAGATCAGTGGGTTTAGGCTCAATAATGAAAAAAATTGGCCAGTGAAAGATGGCACCAGTACTTTAAAGGATTTAATTGTTTAGATGTCCTTTAGAGGACAGGGGTAAAAGATACTTCCTTTAATTGTCCATTTTACTCAGAGGAGTTTGAGTTAAAGAGACACTGAAGACATAGAACTCCAAATAAAAGGTATAAAATTGGTGATATTTGAATGTACGGCATATATTCAAGTGATGTTTTATGGCTCTGTTGTAATTGAGGCACTTAGACTTTGTGTATTTAAATAATCTTTTGTCCTTTGATAAACATTTGGCTGTTAGACAAATACTTGGCCACACAAAGTCTTTCATCTCTGGTACTAATTGACTGGAATCCAGCAGGTCACAATAAATGGTAGACAACAAGATGACCTCTGAATTCCAGCTTCTGAAACAAGATAGTTTGTCTTTTCAATTAAAAAAAAAACAACCCTGCATGTAGTCATACTTAACAGAGAAAACTGAATGCATATCTGATTAAAACTTGGATAACATGGTCCACAGACCATGTCCACTTTCTTGTGGAATAATTTGTATTCATCACTTCTTAAAACGGCTTGATGAAATTCATATATGGACCAGCAAGTGTGTTCTTACAAGAGAGGATCATTGCAGAGACCAGGTGTTTGGAGAAACATTCTGAAATACGAGAGAGGTTGTTACTCTTTGGGAAAAATAATCAGAAAATATTAGAGAAAAACATTCAGAAAAATATTAGGGAAAAATATTCACTCAGAGAAAAATTCAAGCTCATAACTGAATAAACATTGATTGGAGCTCAGCATGGTGATGAAATAAACAGTTCTCTTAAGTCTCAGTCTTACAGAAAAGCAAAGTTTTTTGATACACTGGGAGCTTTGGAAGATAAACATAGTAACTAGTGTACTAAAGTTCTATCATGCCGTACAAGACAATGAAAAAACGGATCTTCATTGATTGAGGATGGAAATGCAGAAATACATTATCCGTAAATGATAGCAATGTGTAAATAGTAGAACAATTTGACATGAGTGCTGCAGTGAAATTTATTGTGTTCCATTTCTGTTCATCGCAGGAGACAAAATGATAATTTGATGTCATAGAAAAACTTTATTTCACTTTCTTGCTCTGTGTGTCAAACCCATTTAAGGAGGGTAGCACTGTGAAAATAAGTGATAATTAAATAGTCAGTTTATTTCATATTTGAAACCAAGAGATGTACAGTGATATGTGTAACACCTATGTAGAAGTAATAAGAGAAAGCTGAATTGACAGTTGTTCATTAGCAAAACAGATTGACAAAGTAAAGCCTGTAGAATGTTTGCTGCATTTGTATTTTATAGGGGGGGAAATAAAACTGGTCCTTATCTTCATTTTCTATACCTGAGTAATGCCAAGAAAAAAGGGCATAAAAATAACATTTGCAGTTTTCCCAGGTAAGGTATCTTTATCAACAACACCCAAACACAAAATCCCCATAGTATGTCTCCAGTAACAAATGAATGTAAATCAAGTGTTAGTGCATTCATGCAGGTTGTTTATAATTACCAAGTAGCAGAAGGTGCTTTTGACATGTGGGAATCTATCACAAGTTATTTTGCTACCTGTTATATCTAAAGTGCTGTGATTAATGTAGCAAGATGGTAGAAATTAAGCAGGCTGTACTTAGACATTGATACAGTCATAATAAAAACCTCTATTTTTGCTGAAGTGAAGTATGTTGGCAAATAGCAGTGGAAAATAAAAGCATTAGCAAGATGTTTGTAGCCCAAGATTCATTTCTAAACATGACAAGTAAATCTTTTATAGACACTGTGTCAGAGAAGTCAGAGCCATGTATTGAGTACCAATATGAGAACAGTTCTGTGGTGAAAAACTAACAAGAGTGAATTTATGCAATTAATCTTTCTCCCTGTAGGTCACCTTTTTGACTCTAAATAACTATTTATTTTAAATGCCTATATGCCTGAAGGGAAATTTTGCTTTTATATGGTTTTATATTTTGACAGAATGGGGAAACTATTTTCCCATGTTTATTTTTCATTCCATCTGTTTTCCTTTGTATTTCTCTTTTTCTGTTTTTATTTATTTTGTAATATTTTCTTCAGTTGTAATTAGTATTATCCTTCTTTGCTTTTTTTATATAATTCCATTTGCAAATAATATTCCATGTGTCTTAGTCAAACTAAGGTATGTCATTAGAATACAGACTAATGTATGAGTTGATTTTTAAATTATAGTCCTCCTATGATTTTCTCAGTGTCTTTTTAATAAGAAGGTAATGGCAAGTTTCACTTGTCCATTATCTATTTTTGCAGCTTTTAAGTTTTAACTATGTAGTCAGCTTTGAATAAAGACAGGCATCACTCGTATCTTGTTAGAAAAGTACTACTAGAAACTATCATTTTGGCATCCTTTTTTTCTTTTTTCCCAAAGGTATAAACTGAAGAGCAAAGGCAGCTAATTACAACAGATTATTCACACAGTGTTATGCTTGATGCTTGGTTACACAAAGCATTTCCTGAGTTAACAAGGACAGATACTATTTTAGATGTGTATTTTTGCATAATAAATGATTTAGAATACCTAGTCATAGAGAGCAACTTTGGATTAAGTTTGTTATTTTTCTTAAGATTAAAGCAAGGAAAAAGGGTAAATGAAACCTGGTTAGCTTAAAAATAATAATCCTGATATTGTCAGTCAGCTGGATAAGTCAGTGGTGAAACTAGGAGTATATGAAATTTCACATCTACTTAAATAATGAAACCATTCATGTGAAATTATGTATTGTTAAAGTATGTTAACATAGAGACTGGTTAGGATACTGGTGTCCATAGTTTCTGATTGATAGTATTATTTGGAAATGAGCTGGGTGATATAATACTGGTTTGTTTTTGAAGAGTTCTATGAACCTCTCTGCCAGTAGGTGCAATCAGTACTGCCCTAGATCAAAAAGGTAGAAAGATTCACTGGCACCAGGCTGTTGCCACACACAGTGTATTGCTTATTTCCTGTCTTTCCTGAGAAACGTGTATTCCACCACCTGATAGATGTCAGTGTAGAGATTTATCAAAAATGTGATGCATTATAGCAAAGAGTGCAAAATCCTGGTATTTTTTATTCATGCTTGTTTTTATGAATCCCTTCAATTCTCTGTGGTATTTTAGTAAACTAGTGCTTCAGACATAACATTTTGCTGACTTGGATGCAGAATTACATAACCTGCAGCAGGAGAATGTGGAAGATGTTTCTTAGAGCTGTTTAAGATTTGTTCAAGTTATTTTCTTGCCTTTCATTCAGTGAGGGAAAGGATGTGCTCTTTAGCCTCTCAGCTGAATCAAATGGCTCCTCTTGGTCTACAGGTGCTGAAGGAAATGAGAGCCACTTCCAACTCTCAGTTCCTGGTTATCCTAATTGCATTAGGAGCAAGTTCACTTTGCTACTAGAAAGCAGGAGGTACTAATGAGCAATACCCTTTGACTGCTGCATATGGCTTCTTTGTTGTACGACTATTGGTCACCCTTACATGTTGAACTTGTGAAATCCCAGCCTTTTTTATTTTGAGTTTTGTTCCTTTAACCTTTATATGCTGAGCATGACACCATACAATATAGAATATGCGTATGGTCAGTTGGAGTCAGCTGTCCTGGCTTTGTCACCTCCCAACCTCTTGTGTACCTTCAGCCTTTTCACTGGTGGTGTGGGGTGAGAAGCACAAAGGGCCTTGACTGTGCCTAAACACTGCTCAGCAATAGCTAGAACATCCCTGTGATGTCAATGCTGTGTCCAGCAAAAATCCAAAACATAGCCCATACTAGCTACTAAGAAGAAAATTAACCCTATCATAGCCTGTCCTGGGTTCAGGACATACCTCATTCTCATTAGTATTAGACATTTATACCAATAAAAGCTTCTGGATAGCTGCTTATGTCGTGATCAAAGGCAGGTATGTGACAAATATTGTTTGTTTACTAATTTGTGTTGTAACATGGAAGTTGTCCATGTAACTGTAGGTAGAAGCATCACTGTGAAACCCTTATATTGTAACAGCAAGCATACTATTGACTCATCTTGGCCTGTGATGGATTGTAATTAGTATTTTCTACTCAAAAGGATGGTGGATCACATTCTGATATATTTATCATGCTTATTAGCAGTTTGTGCTAAAAAAAAAATAAAAGCATCTACACTGAGTCCATTGAGACTGATGTGAGTGAGCTAGTATGAGATATGAAAGGAAGCTAGAGATACTAGAGATACCTACAACCACTAGAGATAAGAAACAGCTGTAAGTAATACAGTGATATGTCTGTGCCAAGCAGTTGGAGGCATTGTAGATTTCTGTTCACAATAAAAAATGGTGAAGAAAAGAACTTCCTAAAATGTTTTACTCCAAACTTTATTGCAGTGAAAGTAACGGTGTCCAATTTTTATGGTCTTATGTGCTGTGAATTTGGCCACAAATATGTTTTAGTTGCAAAACAAGTAGCAGTGCACATGGCAATTAAAGTACCTGTACATTATCCTTATGTAAGGATATCTAGCAGCCTACTAATAGGAAAGTTCTTTGATTATTGACATGTATTCTTCTACCCAAACATAAATATGGAGAATATGCGACTTTTAGGTTAATAATACTAAATTCCTTATGTCACACTTGATTATGTGTAGTCTGTTTCCGCAGATGACAGTCAGAATAGCATGTTTGGAATGTTTCAGCATCCTCAGAAGCTTTGTTTGTTGTAATCACCTGGGTTTGCACAGTTGTACTTTACAATAGAGAAAAGAGGCTTTTCGCCTAGCGACCTTGTGGGTCATTTGACATGAATGCTGAACTTATTAGTGAAGTTAAAATTTATTCAAATGTCAAGTTACTTGTTTAGAAAGAAGGGAGACTTACCTACCAGTAATTTTATATTAGGTGATTTAGAGGTATGATTCATTTGTAAGAGGCATTATACAGCTAACTGTTGAATATTTGGGAGTATGAAAAAATAAATAAAATGTGTAACAGCACAGAAAATACTTCCGTAAGTAAGTAAGAATAAAAGAAAGTGCCTGTCAATTAATGATGAGCTTCTTTCTCCTCTTATGCCATATATATGCTATATATATATTGGCTATATTTTTATTAATAGTTGTTGTCATTTATATTTTGTCGTTATTTTAATTAAGGATTGCTTCTGCATCACAGTCTTTAATATTCCCAGTGGACTTTTCTTCTGTGAGTGGGCACTTTGAACTCAGCTGTTCTTTGGTCTTGAAAACATCATAGGTTCCATAGTAAAACTGCACCTGATGCCCAGTAAACACAGTGTGTTTATGTATTAGTTAATTATGGGTGTTGGAATTTTAGTATATCAGTTAAAGCAAATGTTGCCAGTTTTGTGGTTTTGTCTTTTAATTATGGTGTTAAGATATTGAAATAAGTATACTGAGTCCACACATCAATTTTAATGATGTTGACTCCTGCTCTTTAGGTTTCCAGTGACTGATGTTGCTAGTTGAGATCATCTACATATCTGATAGCTCAAGATGTAAAGTGAAAGCAATTTCTGCTCCTATTTAAACTCCAGAAGTGAAAAGGTGCTGGAAGGAGACTCCCGTGTCAATGCTGTGACAGGGTACTAGATGGAAAGGAGCTTTAGGTAGGCAAAACCACATTTGTTTGGCTTGTGTTGTTCTTATATTTAGGAGAATTTATTTTTGTGATATATTGCTATATGACTTCCAGAGGAAAATCTGTTTTTCCAATCTTTTATGGAATCCTAAGATCAAGGATTATGTGCAGATGTGTAAAGCAGCACGTTGTACCACTAAATGCAAAGGGTTTTGCTCATGGAAAGAAAGCAGAAGTGAATTATTTTATGCAAAGTTTTGTTGGGTTTTTTTTTGGTGGTGGGGAGTGGGTAGAATGTATGGGTGTGACAAGTTGTTGCTTAAGATTCTCTTGTGGGTTGAGGTACTGTGATTAGTTCTTGATGCTATCGTGGTCTCTTCAGAGAGATGGAGTGCAATCCACTAGCAAGCTGCTGGGTCAGCCTAAGTGATGCTCAGGGCCAGAGCAAAGCAAGGGACAGATAAAGAAAAGAAACAAGACAAATGGATTAGTTTGTTTAAAGTTCACTATGCTATCCAACAAGAATTAAAATCATTAACCCTGTGGATGAATATTTAGTGCGAGTCAGAAAGCAAGCAACTGATCTAGCAGTTTCCTCTTTAGAATGAGAGACTGAACAGTTCACTGCAGTATTTATGAAATTCTTATTACTACCTGTTATGTTACACAGTTGTTTTCTTGGTAGGGTGTGGTCAGACAGGTATATGTAACATTTTTCCCCCAAAAATGTGTCATAATCTGAAATTTCCTGGCATTATTTCTCTTTTGTCCTTGTCCCAGGTTTCATATTGAAGGCTGAATTACATCTTCAATTATATTCTTGTAAATGACCTTGGTGAAACTGAATTCTCAGGAAATTTACCAACACAGTCTGATTTTTCTTGCTATTCCAGTGGAATAGTTACAGGAACTGTGTGCTATCAGAGTTTTGAAGAGATACCTGATGAGTGTTTGCATGATGAAACACAAGATAGGAGAGATGACAAGTTGGTGATACAGAATGTCTGTGAATAAGGAGAGGCATTTCAGTCTGGACTGCATAATAAAGCATACAACCTGAGAAGCACCTATCTATCATGGCCAGGAGAAGTCTTGGAAGCAGTTGCTCTGTTGTTTTGTTGACTGGAGGGAAAAAAAGCTTAAGAATTTTAGCAAGAGAGATCTCTGAATATTAGCTAAAGGGCCAGAACTCTGTATGTGTACATTCAGAAAACTCAGGGAAATCAAGAACCAAGACATTGTAGACATTAAATAATTACTTCTGAGAACTGTTAATTCTGAAGGGTGCAAAGCTGTTTTATTTCAAATAATCTGATTGGAAGGATGTGCTAAGACATTTCCCTAATACACAAAAATATGTAGAGATGTTTAAACATACATTTCTTGTTAGTGTTTAGCAAGCTTATAAGAAAAAACGTTCTTCAATATAGTTTCTCTTCGCTTACAGTAAGACAAGAAATCAGTTGTTCTTAATGATGTGAATATTTTGTAAACATAAACCATTAAAACAGAAGCATTCTTTAAAGACACATTCATAAGAGATTTTGACATAACTTTTCTGTTCTGTTCTTTGTATGAACAGTCATGCAAGTTCAGTGTGAACTCGAATAAAGAATTCTAGCTTCAATTCATGTATGGTTATTTAGGGCAACATTTTGTGGTTTATTCATATGCTCTTTGGAACAAATCACTACAAAATATGTGAACTTGGAGATAATGATTAAGTTTATTTATTTATTTTTCCAAAAGCTGTAGAGCCAGCCAGGTCAGTGTAGACCATTCAGTGTATGAGCTAGTACTTTGCAGTGCGTGGGTGCTGGGAGTTAGAAAATCAGGAGCTTGTGGTGACTAAAAGTGAAGGAGATACGTGCCATAGTGAAGAATGGATCATATAAAAAGCCTAGAGAGCTGTAGTCAGGAAACAGATTTTGAAAATTAATCTCGAATGGCAGATTGTTTAAAGAAAGTAAGTTACAGTTCCAGAATTCACTACACTGTCAGAAAATACAAAACATTTCTTTAGTCCAAGTGATGGAGCATAAAGACTGCATGGTTTTAATAGGGAGTTTCTCAGCTATGATCCCTGTCCATCATTTCTAACCACAAAAGGGGAATTAATTTCATGGGTCCATAACTTCTATTATTTTGAGGTCAAAGCAGAGCTGCTGTTAATGCTGACCCAGTATATACAAAGTGTATCTTCTGTAGATATGAAGACATTTAAAACCTTGTATATTTAACGTTGTCTAAAAGGATAAGCAATTATTAATTTGTTACCAAAGCTACAGTAGTTAATATGTCACAGAAGTAATATTTGAAGAATAGAATACTTCAGGTGAGAAGGAATCATTAGGTTCACTTCTCTGTTCAATGCGGGGCCAAACTCAAGGACATGATGTAATAAATGTATTATTTGAAGAATTATTTTTGTGGTTTTTTTAATTCTTCCTAAAACAAGAAGAAACTCTGACACAAACCTGAAGGTGGTTAATTCCTGAGAATTACCCAGTATAGTAGAATCAAAAGGAGAGTGATGTATGGTCAGGGAGTTCAGCAGTGCTGGTTTTTTGAGGGCAAGAGTCTGTTGTGTGTCTTACTGCTAGTGAAGGCAAAGTAAAAAGATAGTTCAGTATGTTAATATTTTCAGTGCAAAAACAATGATGGTTCTTAGGGATGGAACAAAAAAAATAAACTACCTAAAGTCTGAAGGACGAGAACAACAAGTGTGGAACAACAAGTAGTTTTGAAAATATTTTTCATATGGGTGTGCTTACTGGGACTGAGATTAAAGCAGCTTTTTAGAGATAAAAATAGCTAAGTGTTTTTTTTCCTAAATGTTTGCTGACAAATTGCCTAAGGCTTGGTTTGGGTTTTTTTTCTGCCATTTTTGCCATTGCAAAACTGTCATGTGCTACAAATTATTGGGAAAATATGAATTTCTAGGCTAGATATGCACGGTAATGGAGCAGGAAATTTTAGCTTCTGTATTTTTCTGTAGTTATTTAAATGCAGGATGAGGAGGGGTGGGTCAGTCAAGTTGAAAGTCTTCAATAGACTTGTATTTGCACTGCAAATTCAGCTGCACAAGTAGAAGGTCTGCTCTGGGGTTTGCCCTCTGTTCCCCCACGTAACTTGTCTAACAAACTTGCACAAAAGGTATCTAATTCAATTCCTCCTAGGTAAAAATCAATCTTTTTTATATGACTATTTCACCTGAGTGTTTGAATCTATATTCTCAGTGTCGAGGGGAACATTTTCATGACCTCATTAAGATGTGTGCATTTACCAAGGGGATGATTACTGTTTCTGAAATATCTTTTACCTTTTCAGTGTAAATGAAGCTGAATCTGTACCTGGAGGAGTATAAATAGTGAACAAATTGTTGAACAACTGCTTTACTTCCTATTTTGGTTTACCAGAAAAAAAAAATAATTCTCCTACAGAAATGTAGCTGTTCAACATATACTTTATTTACGTAGGAATTCAGCCTGTGGTGTTGGTTTATATGGTTTTGCATGAATGAGAGGGGATGTGGGGGGAGGTGTTAAATTGAACTATATCTATGACTGGTTACAGTTTGTTGTTCTCAGAACATACCTGGCCAGGAATTCATCTAGTTCCTTTTTAACTTTCCTGAAAGAGGAATTCAACTTTCTAAGCAGGGTTGTGTCCAGTGTAACTAGGTGGGTTTTATTATTTGTCATGAAACATTCCTCTTCGTACAAGAATCCCCAGGTTTCACAAGAAGTTGTGATGATACATTAATCTTTCACTCAAAATGCTGTTAAAAACCCCTGCAAAATAAACCATCAGCAATTAAGTGCTAGTATTTTACAAAACTTTTTTTTAACATTTACTGGTGTAATTTGCATGAATCCTGTAATGGTTTATTTGTTGAACTGTTTTCCGTTGTCCAGTCGGTAGCCATACTGAAGAAAGATAGAGCAAGAGAAAACCATGCTCACTCACAATCGCAAAAAGAGTAAATCTCCTTAGGAAGAATTTGAGTGACATAACTTTCTTCATCTTTTAATTTTGTTTTCCAGAATGACAAATCCCCAGGGCGTTCCACAAGTCGATCAAGCAACATTTCAAAGGTGTGTGAAATATATTTCCTTTATATAGAATTTAAGGAAAACAAAGTTTGTCAAATGTAATACAGTACTTTATTCCATTTAACCACATATGTATATTCTGATGTTATCTTTATACACATCAGATTTGATGTTTTGCTGCCTAACATGCTGATTACCAGGTACAGACCATCTTAAAGAATAAATATACAATTAGGCATTACTGTAGTATGTATAATAACAAGCAATAAATGACAGTTGCACTTTATTCACCTGCTTTCCACAACTGTTTAATGATATGTTAGCACTTTGGCTTAAGATAGAATTCCTGCTTGATTTTTGTCCCCTGCCTACCCAAATAATAACAACTGTAATGTGTAGAGCTATGAATGTGTCATCATTTTGGATTGAATTCTGAATTCCTTTTATAGGAATTTATGATTCACCAAAGCCAGAACTTTATATGTAGATGCTTTTTAGTTTCTAGGAAACAGAAGGGAAACTTTAGGAAAAGGCAAAATGTGATTTATACTGGAGTTCTTTAGTTTTAACCACTTTTTTCTCTGCATTTTTGGTTCAGATGTGGCTGAAATCTATGCCAAAATACAGGAGGTAAAAGATAAAAACTCAATAATTGCTTGAATCCCAGCCTAAACCTCTCCTATGTATTATGTTTGTATCTAAAGATTAAATGTTTTTCATTCAGTGCAAGCACAGTATCCTTAAGGCCCTTCCCCATAATATTATTGTCTGTGGGGTACATATTGTAAAACTGTTTTCTTCTCATGGCCAAAAATAAACCCAACAGTGTTTTTTTTAATTAAAGAATTATTATGTCATATTGTGTTATAGTTACAAGTTGTGTTCTGCTCTTTTACATTAAGAAGGAAGAAAAAAAATGCAGGGAAAAAAAGGTGTGAAATATGTCCAGCCTTTTGTAGGATATGGCTGAATGCCTTCCTGACTTGTTTCCTATTTTTAAAAAGGATATGCATATATACTTGTATGCTTGATGACTGTAAGTTGTGCGTTTTATTTCACTAAGAGTTTTAAATGCAAGACTAAGTTACAATTCCTGTAAATCTATGTTGCTTTGATATTTTTCTGCTTTTTCTAAGTCAGTTGCGTGGGCTACACAGTGACAAAGCATAATATATTCATTGACATGAGAGACATGACAGTGATTAGCATTTATTTTTAAGTAAATTCTGCAGAAATGAGTATCGATGCTTATTAGAAAGGAGTACTTTCATCTCTTAAGGTAGTAAGTTAAAAAGCGAGTTCAGGCACGCACTTAATCTTTGTCTGATGTATAGCATCATTCATTCTTTTGGATAAATTTTTCTATGTGAAGCTACCTGCCAGTGAAGCTTTTCAAATGCTCAAAGAGATTTGATTGGAAATCCAGATTTCAGTTTGATGTCTGATTCAAAATGCTTCTTTTGTAAAACAGGTTATATATAAGTATGCATAGAAAAGCAAACAACTTTTCAGGTTAGCATTGCATGGTACAAAGTAGTAGTAACAAATACTGCACCTGAAAACAAGATTGGAAGCTTCTAGGTGGTGTAAACTGCATACCAAAGGCAAGCTTTGGGTTTTGTGCAGTGCTGGGTCTTGCACACAATAAACATTTCAATAACATAAAAAAATAGAGTCTTTATCTAAAAATTACAGTAATCAAAACATTCTTTTACTGCCTTTATTTGCCAGTATGAATAAGCTAAAACAGGTTAAATAGAGAGATAGTTTTTAATAGTTACTGCTTATTGTGTGTGCCACCATTGATTGTATATGGAGCTCCTGCCCTAGAGCAGAGTAGGTTCTCCCTGATATCACTCGGTTTTGTGCCACCCTATTTGCGAAAAGAAGTCTAGTAAAGATTCTGCAGATACAGATGCTCGTTAAGTTGTTTATTCAGAGAGGGCACCTGAGCTTTGCATTAGGTGACACATTAACTCTGAATTACACAGTATTACAAATTGAAATGAATTTTTGAACATTGAATATGTCTTATCTAGACATAATGAGAAGGAATGGCTTTGGTTTGTTTGTTATTTACCAGAGGCTAGTTAGCATATGCCTATTCAATCTACAGATTTTAAAATCAAACATTCCCTAAAGGGACCACAGGGCAAATCACTCCAATTTTATCACTCACTTTTGCCATCTGTTGAGAGTGTGTGTAAATTTCTGGTTGGAATTTCAGTAATGAACTATTTTAGACTAATGAAAGTACAAAATTTAAAATATTTAGATATTATTTCAATATTAAATCATTTTTAAAGTCCACATTAGTACATGTTATAAGTAAAAACAGTGGCCGGCCAATATGTTTCTGTATGTGTACGAATTTAAAATTAAGCCAACTGGAATATTTACAAATGCTTTTCATGTAATTATAAAATTATGTACCTCTACCCATTAATTTTCTTTTATTTTTTGTTTTTACATGTATAGGGGTGTATTTCATCACTGTGGCAGGAGTAAGGCAAAATCCTATACTTCCAGCACTGAACCAATTACTGTTTTATTTGTGGGCAAGAGTATATGAACAGTGAAAACTAAGTGTAGCAGGGCTGTAGCTCCCACTGCCCCTGTAAGACACCATGCTTTACCCCACCTGCCTTTAGCCCTTCTGTGCCATACCTACATCATTTTGGTCAGTGGGAAGGAGGGAGAGCATTTCCCCAAACTAATTTGCTGATCCCTCTCTGGGTTCTTTTCCAGCTTATTACAGTGACCTTAAATATCCTGTTCGTAGGGGAACTACTGAGTTAATTGCAGGTGTTTGAAAGTAATCTAGCATTATTTTGTACTCTCATTCTTCCATACTACGCCCAGTTCTTTCTGCCTGTTTCATGGTACTCCCGACTGACAGTCAGTTGTGGCTGTCTTCAGGGAATGTTCATATGCAACATCTGTTTATATGCTTCACCCTATACATCAATAAAACTGCCTTGGGAATCCAAGAGCAACTACTTCAGTTGGTTTTCCAAGCAGAGGCAATTAGGAAAATGTGTCAGTGCCTGATTTCTGCTGCCTTACCAGTAATAACCTAGATTTTTCCTGTAGAATCAGTAACTCAGTAAGTCTTCTTTGCCTTCTGCCCTGCTAGCACTAGGAGTAATAGCTCATTCCTGGGACTGACCTGCATTACATATTATCACATAGTGACAAAATGGAGCCTTGTTTACTAACTAACTGTAGCTTTCAAAGCTAATCTACTGTAATACATATACATAAATAAATAAAAGTATTGAAAATATGAGTTTTGAACCAGCCTTGCTGTTTTGTAATTATTATTATATTTTTAACCCTTAGACTTTCCCACTCATTTTCCATGGTCTTGGTAGGAGAGACAACTTTATTATTCTGTGTAAAAGATAGTCTTGTTCAGTGTTCTGGATTTCAGAATTAATGTTATCTTACGTGGGTGTGTTAAAATCTAATAAATTAAAAACTTGACCTTCATAACCTATTTTCCACTGCTTAGTTTTGTGCACTATAGATGTTTTGTTAAACTTGTTATGTCTTCCTAAAAATGTGTATAATTTATGAGGAATGCTAGTCTGAGAAGGATCCGGTGGATTCATTTCTTTCTGTTGTGATTAACCAGTGGAACAAATTGAGTGTTCGAATTACCATGGAGGTTATGCTTATGTGTGTTTCTGAGGCTGCCTGGTTATGTTAAAATGCTTTCTGGAAGAAACATTTCTAAAACATTGTAATTATCTTTCTGCATGTTAACTATGATTCAAGAGCTCCTCAGAGAAGGATGCTCTCTCAGCGTTAGTTTTGAAATTCTCTGATGGTAACTTTAGGCTTATTTTTTAGTGCAGAGAAACTCAGGCTTGCCTGATTTCTGTTTTGGCTCAATTGCTTCTCAAAAGCCTGGAGCAGGTGTTAGAACACTTTTTATTTACAAGTCTCTGAAGCATCCATCTAATAAAATTCCATTGAGTTACATTGTGCAGAATTGGGGGTGATTGTTTTGGAATATTTTATGTGATAATATTCATTGGTCTAATTTAGAAATATGAAAAACAACAGAGAAAGGAAATAAGGAAATAATTGATTTTACTATATCTTTATGCAGTTTCTGTACTCATTTCTTATGTCAGGTTCGTCTCCTCTTGATAAGGTATAAATCAAAACCAAAAGACTCCAGCATGTCAAAATAGAGCCACTAATGTTTTAGATGAAAAATTTATTGTTGCCAGTGATTGATTGTTGATTTGAGGTACTCAATTTGTGATTTCAAAGTATATTTCACAAACTGAGTATCAATTTATGCAATATGTAATATAATGTTTTATCCTTCTGAATCATAAAATTCCATTTAATCTTTTCCAATAAATCGAGCCTTCTCTCACATGGGTTTTGATATTCTGTTATTTTTCATCCTTTCTCAGTATGAGGTGAATGTATCGAGTCCTGTATCACAATCTAGGTGATTTACACAACATGAAGCAGAGCTCAATATTATAATATAATGCTTAGAGATACTACCATGGCTTTAGCAATGATATCAACAAAGAATGCATAATATCATCTGTCTGCATTACTGTAAGCACAAATGATAGGCTTTATGGTGGAAAAAGAATAAACAAACTTAAAATGTTCTTTTAAAAGAAATTAGTATCATTAGCTTTCAGAACCTGAAAAAGTATTGCAACATCTCCAAGATACCTTTTGTATAACTGATTGCATTTTGCTACAGGAGACTGCAGTACTGTAAGTCTATTCATGTTTGTTATTCTTACTGGTCTTTTCCAATTTCATACTAATTATAAATTACAGTTCTCTTCTGGACTGGTAGGTTTTGTGGGTTTGAGTTTGATGTTTTGTTGGTTTATTTTTTAAAAGAACCAGGTAGCTTCTGGATTACTGTAATGAGCAGCTGAGAGGAAACATTAAAGCTTTCAAAACAGAATATAAACCAAGAAAATAAAAGTCCTTGCTCTTGTAAACTGTAAAATGTCAGCCTTCAAAATTGCTGTTACAGTGAATAATACCATGTATACAAAACCAGTATTAAAATTGAGTGTAAATGTTACGTTAGTCATCTAAATGATTCTTGCTCATAAAAAGAATCATTAATATCAAAGGTGAAGACTAACCAGGCACTTAACTCTCATTCACCATAAAAAACAACAGCACAAAGTAAACAAGTTAATGAAAAGTGTTTGGTTTATCAAAACATAAAGCAAGGAAAGGAAAAAAAAAACCCAGAACTAAATACAATGGCATAATAACTAGTGCTGTACTTTTTTTCTCTGAAGTGTAAAAGTTTGGGTTTTTTTGTCTAGAGAATACTCTGTGGCTTGTCCCTACAGTTTATTCATTATTTACAATAAGTTTAACAAAAAGTGTAACTGCAGAATTTATCTAAGTCTGCCTGAAATTTACACTTCTGGATAAAATTGCATTAGATCTATCTCAGTTCTAGGTGACAACCAGTAGAAAATAATACATTTTCTATTTATTCTTGGATACACTTGGTCTGTTTTACACTTGTGTTGTAATGAGAGGGAATACATACAAAATACAATTATATGTCTACAACAGTGCATATAATTATACAGATTCTGTTTTACTAAATCACAGTTCTTACCAACAGTGTATTCTGAGTTTATCTAAATGTGCCACAATGACACATTCATATAAAATAGCATATATGCTTGAAATGTGTTAAGTACCACAAAATTTGTGTTTATACATGCTTACTTAGCGTGTAACGCCTCTATAGAATTTCCATTTTTGTAAAGACTTTGTGTTATCGCAGATTTCAGTCCTATCCTATGACACGCAAGACTGTACAGGAGAAGCAGCTCTGATTTGTTTTCAGTAAATAGGATATGCAGCTTATTACATCTGCTTGTTACTCAGTTTTCAACAAAAACTATGACCTTTAACATAGCAGCTCCATATAGACTCCTGGAAAATTTTATATGACATTTATTTTTTTTTTTACCATGACACTCAGAAACACTTTTCAAGTGTTTGTCCTAAAAAGAATGAAATTAAGAAAATTATGTATCTATAGTGATTGGATATTGCATTTCCTGTTTTCTGTAAAGATGCATTGTCAGGGTTTCACTGTCTTTTAGCTTAGTCATTACAATATTCTTTCTACAGCTATTCTGCTGGTTTTGTACTGTAAATCATAGTATCATAGAAAAGTTAGGGTTGGAAAGGACCTTAAGATTATCTAGTTCCAACCCCCTACCATGGGCAGGGACACCTCACACTAAACCATATCACCCAAGGCTCTGTCCAGCCTGGCCTTGAACACCGCCAGGGATGGAACATTCACTACCTCCCTGGGCAACCCATTCCAGTACCTTACCACCCTAACAGTAAAGAATTTCTTCCTTAGATTCAGTCTAAACCTCTGCTGTTTAAGTTTCAACCCATTACCCCTTGTCCTGTCACTACAGTCCCTAGTGAAGAGTCCCTCCCCAGCAGATACTGGAAGGCTGCTATTGGGGTCTCCACGCAGCCTTCTCTTCTCCAGGCTGAACAGCCCCAACTTTCTCAGCCTGTCTTCATATGGGAGGTGCTCCAGTCCCCTGATCATCCTCGCGGCCCTCCTCTGGACTTGTTCCAGCAGTTCCATGACCTTTTTATGTTGAGGTCACCAGAACTGCACACAGTACTCCAAGTGAGGTCTCACGAGAGCAGAGGAGAGCAGGATCACCTCCTTCAACCTGCTGGTCATGCTCCTTTTGATGCAGCCCAGGATACAGTTGGCTTTCTGGGCTGCAAGCACACACTGAAGCCGGCTCATGTTCATTTTCTCATCAACCAACACCCCCAAGTCCTTCTTGGCAGGGCTGCTCTGAATTTCCTTTTTGCCCAACCTGCAGCTGTGCCTGGTATTGCTCCGACCCAGGTGTAGGACCTTGCACTTGTCATGGTTAAACTTCATGAGGTTGGCATCAGCCCACCTCACAAGCGTGTCAAGGTCCCTCTGGATGGCATTCCTTCCCTCCAGCGTATCAACAGAACCACACAGCTTGGTGTCATTGGCAAACTTGCTGAGGGTGTACCCAATCCCACTGTCCATGTCACCAACAAGATGTTGAACAACACTGGTCCCAGCACTGATCCCTGAGGGACACCACTTGTTACTGGTCTCCAGCCGGACATTGAGCCATTGACTACAACTTTTTGCATGCGGCCATCCAGCCAATTCTTTACCCACCGAGTGGTCCACCTATCAAACTGATGTTTCTCCAATTTAGAGACAAGAATGTCGCAGATTGATGTTTCTTTTATCCTTAGACCTGGAATAAGTAGCTATCAAATACACAACAGAGTTGTTCAAATGTACTTACATCCTCACAGATAGGATTTTATCCAGTCTGTCTCCTGTATAACCCAACAGAGCATATGGTGAGTGTATGCACTCACACACGTAAGTATGGCAGGAGAATGTCAGGAATGTCATATGATTGAAAACTGCTTAGCTTATAGAAACATTTTGAAGCTTTAAGTCTTGCAGACAGAGGGATATATGAAAACAGATGCCCTTTTAAATGGAAGAGAAAGTCTAAATTATGCTCTCTCAGTACTGATACTGACTACCTTTAGGACTAACGTATTGTTATCCAGTACCAAAGAAAACACATATGTTGTGCTTCACCTTTCTTGCAGGCTAAATTTGCATTTAGCTTCTTCCAGTCAAAGGCTGCTGGTCTTAGGTCTCTTCACTTTTGTATAAAGACCAGCACATCCTTTGTTTCAGTTGCCCATATCTCTGTAATTTTTCTCAGAACTCCAAATAAGACAGTGATAATGCCTAGAAAGATGCATCCTTGAAGAGAATCTTGAATGAAAAATATTTCATTGCTGCAGATCAAAGACTTTTACAAACTATAGTCCATCTGATAATTCAAGTTTAGCTAGCAGTGCTTCTACATCTAGAGAAATAGGGGATTTTTTTCCTAAAATTTGTACCTTTAAAATAAAGATTAATATAGATCTGTAAAGAGAAATCAAAAAGCTTATCAAATCTACAAATCAAAGGTGTAATTGCCTTTCATTTTTTAAATAGTAGGATAGTTTGCCACTTGCTATTTTGATTTTACTTCAATGAAAAGTAAAGCTGCTTTAGTGATTTAGATTTCAAACCATTTTCTAACAGAATAATATTTTCAAAAGTGCTGAATGATATTGTTCAGCAGAATCATATGGATATTTCCTCTCTTTCCCTTGTGTTACTTTTCCCTTTATTCCTTTTCTTCAGAAGCAAGGGGACAGAAGAGAAAGAAAAAGTTTGGGGGAGAAATGTGCAAGAAATAATTTAAAAAAATAAATTATGTGTAAGAAAATGTAAGATAAATTATCAATTAATTTAGTGTTGCTGTAAAGCTGTCAATTAGACTATAAGAACCTTGAAATCTGAGCACAAAGCAGGAACTCCATCATAAAAAAACAAAAGAAAAGAAAAAAAAGCAAACAAAAACAACAAAGAAAAAAACTCAAGCAGCAACAAAACCCATCAAGAACCCTCCTTTAAGCAAATCCATTTTCATTTGCCATCCAGACACACTTTGTAAGATATGTCTTGGGTCATTTCCACTGTGTTTTTGATCTTTTTAGACCTAAGATATAATCCAAATAAGTTTATAAAGAGGGATGTTTTCCATAAAAGGTTGCATTGTTTACAAAGCAGAATTTTTCAGATAAGAATACACAGACTAGATCTCCTGCTGAGCTTATTGCCATGCAAACTGTTCTGATCTTCTAAGGTAACCATTCCTTGGTGTGCCATTATTTTAATAGGATGAAGTTTCAGCTTTTTAACTGTACTAGCTGGTGAGATCTGGAGGATTCTGCAATGCATCACTGCTATAAAGCATATACTTAGTAGGAGAATAAAAGCATTATTCATATTCCCTGTCTGCCCTATCATCACTCAAATTTCTGCACCTTTCTGCTTAAGCAATATTGTAAGCGAGCAGCTTTTAGAAATGCCTCTGGCCATCCTTATTCAGCATCAGAAGCATTAGAGTATTCATTAGCCTTTCTGGTGACATCTCTGAGGCCATTTTTTATCAGCTGTTTTTTACATCTGGTTTGTTAGTTTAAAGCTCGACTCCATATATGAATGCTTTTTATTTGTGGGATGTTTTTGCTCAGCTTTTCTGTTAGGTCAAAGTAGAGCCCTTTTCTCTTTTTAAGAAAAGCACAATTTGACTTGTTCTTGGACTAGTTTTAGCAAGCAGTATTAAGCAATAGTCAGTGAGGATTCTGATTTCTTGTTATTATCTGGAATATTCTGTCAGATTCTGAACACCAATGTAAAGGCAATCTTGATTTGAAATTCTTACTGTTTTAATCAGTTGAACTTCATTCTGTCCCCCATGTCTGTCTTTGCTGTAGTCTTTAACATGGACACGTGTGTGATACTGAAGTCTGCTTGTGTCAGATAAATGATTATTATCTTGCTTGTCCTGAAAACTTTGTATTTACCAATATTCTTTTTGAAAAGCATACTATCAACTCCTGTTGAACGTATCAAAAGTAATTGTGGCTAAGTGCCCTGTCATGTCAGTTAATTGAATTGCATATCCTTGAGAAGAGCGTTCATCAAAACTGGCCAAGAAGGTGGTGACAGGGGAGTCTCTCTCAACTAACAATGTTTTTGAAATGCCAGACTTAATCAGCTGGAGTTGGCATTATCCTTCACACATCTTTCTCATGTTGATGGCACAGAGAAATTAGCTGCCTTGCTTATAAATGAATTGTTAAACAACTTTATTTTGAATTGCCACATTTAATTATGCAGATGATATAATTTGCTTTGATAGAATTAGTACAGTGTTAGTTTCGTTTTCCCATTCAGATGAGCTGTGCAATATAGCTGTATGAAGTAGTCATACATTCAAGGAATATTATTGTTTTAAAATATCCTTATTCTGCCTGCTAAGTGGAATTAAATCCACAGCACCACTCTGATCCCTCCATTCAATAAATATAGTATCTCAAAATATTCAGTGTGCTAAATAGCAGTATAGCAGTGGGAAAGGAATTATAGCAATAAGATCTGTGTACTCAATACTGTTTCCAACATCTGTAGTATATAAATTCCCAAAAGAGCTGGACTGATAATGATGTGATCAGAATATATTCATATGATCATGTTTTGGTTTTTCAGATATGCCTCTAATATAAACTTAATACCACTTAATAGATTTTGTATTTTGTTAATAAAACTAGTCTTAAAGATGATTAAAAATAAACGAAAGCCTATATTATGATCAGGGGTGATATACCAGTGTTTTGTGGCATTACACTATTGCAGAGACTCCAAGGTAGCACCAACTGAGTGAACATGGAACTTGTTCAGTACTTGGTTGGGTTCATCAGCCCACTCTATTGCTCAGAGGAAGCAAAATGCAGCCCTGATACAACTGTATCCCTTCTAGGATGTAGTCTGGAACTTCCGTATAGCTGTATGCTGTGCTCTGTAAACACAACACCTGACTAAATGCTACTTTAGGTGTCTTCATGGTGAGGCTGAACTTAAGAAAAAGAAGTATTTAAAGAATAAATAAATATATTTGCTTGGAATGTGTAGGCGAGATGGCTAAGAGGGAATATCACTGAAAGAAATGAGGTAAGCCCAGAGGTAGTGCTGGCAGCAGAATTCAGGCACAGTTTATGCTGTCAGAATGTGGGTAGGATGACAAAGCAAAGAGGTTTTGAAGTAAAGGTCTGGAACAAGCTTCCTGCTGAATTAGAATTTGCAAATTTTTAAAAACAGCTTGGTGAACTGTGAATGATTATATTCATATGGCATGTGGTAGCAGGAACAGACCTGACATTAACAGGTTCTTCTACTCCTGTTTCATTTACAGAGATAAGATTGGAATTATTTACAAAATAAGGCCCTTTGCTACGTGTAAGTTCCATAACTAAACATTGAATGATGAATATCAGGAGCATAAACTTTCTTGGTTTTAGAAATCACTTTATCAGTTCATTTCCCCAACACTGGACACGTTAAAGATTCAGCTGGTTGGGTTACTGGGCCATCTTGTCTAGATTGTGCTTTTGCCAAGAAAGGTTGGACCAGGTGCTCCTTTGATGTCCCTTCCAAATTGGTATTCTATGCATCTATGATTTAACCATTAAAAGTTACTTTAGGGTAAATAAAAATCAAAATTTGTATTTAAAAGTTGTAGAAACCTATTTAATGAATCTTGCTTACAGATAAGAATCTCTTATGCACAAGTATTCTCTTGTGCATAACTTGGCAGTTTACTTGCTTTGCTTTTGAAGATTTCAGTGGTGCATAGGCTTTTTGTCTGCCCAGATGTCAGGCTTGCTCCAATAGGGATTATACAAACAAGCATAAAGTGTGTGTGTGGGGGGGGTTTGTTGTGGGGTTTTTTTTAAGATTTTTTTTTAAACTATTTTAGAAGGAAATAAACCGTCCTATGAGTTACGTGCAACTAAACATAACATCATTATGCCAATGCAGGGGAACTAGAAAGTAAATTTGACTGAGCAAGGCTGAAACAGTCCAGGCCTCTTTACAGCTGAGAGTGAAATGTAAGATTTAAGTAATCAAGCTGGTAATGTAATTTTTATCTAAAAATAATTAGATTTCCACCTGTCTCCAGTTCTGAATAATAAGTGTAAAAGCTTTTCAAGGAATTTGTTTTAAGTTTTGGCTTGATTTCAGCCCTCTGAAGTAATGTCTAGCTAACTTCCTACCTTAATAGCTGCTGAAAGTTTCTTGAACTTGTGCAGACCTACTGTACGGTTACTGGGCCAGTTAGTTATTCTTCTTATCCCTTCAAAGGGTATAATAAATACTTGTGGCAGGGCAATACAAAACTTGTTTACAGCATGGGGATGACCTGGCCTGGCCACTTAAGATCGAGAGGAAACCTTGTAGTACACAGATCCTGAAATAAGCAATGGTAAGAGTCCTGCAGCTGTGAGGGGAAAAAGAAATGGAAACTAGGCACAAAGGATGGATTTGGGAATCCACACTTTACTCTAGGGCTGGATTTCTTCTTCAGTCCTTCATCTGTGGTTTAGTCTGGAGGGACATTTTTTCACAGAGCAGCAACATGTAGCCCAGCAATGTGGCTTGTGCTGATGTCTACATATTTCCTCATTAAGAAGCTTAATTTATGCCTAATCACTTAAAGTAATCACAGAGACTGAGGTAATTATATACCCAACCATACATATGCCATCTGTTTCTAACAGGTATGTAAGAAAAAATCTTATTCCTTTATAATACATGCAATTGAAAGGTTGCTTTTTTAACATACAATTTTTGTCACTGATACTTGTTCTTTTTCCCAGCATTAGTCTGCATGTTGACACACTAAAGTTCCTTCTCTGTCTGGTGGACCAGGCATCAAAATAACATTTGAACATAAGGATTGTGCCCAAAAATGCCATCAATTTACTTTCTTGTGTTGGCTTAGTTTTCATACCTGTGAATTTCATTTCATGGAACTGCTAGTAAAGAATTACTAGTATTTTTGTTGTTGTGATATTAATCAAGAGGTAAAAGGTTTTTGAATCCAAAAGCTGTAAGATTGTTTTCATGGAAAAGTACCTTTCTTAAGTCTCAGATGATATCCCATTAAAAGCAAAAATACACATAGAGGTGACTGGTGTTTCCAAAATATCTATGCATGAGATACAGTGGGTGGAACCATGGATAAAAGTGAAGTGTCAGCAGGAACTTCCTGTGTTTATTCATTTTTACTTGTACTGTTAATTTTCAAACTGACACCACAAAAATGTCTGTGAAAGTTGAGCTAGAAATAATTTTCATTATGGACTCTACACGTGACTGAATTTGATTTACTAGTAAAAAAGCTTGGGATGACAGCCTTTACATCTTTTTATTATTTGTACTTTTTATGATTGCTTAACAGTCGTTCTTCCCTTGTATCTGGTGTGTGATCTTGCAGAATCCTTAAGCTTATAGTATTTTGTCTCCATTTGGTAGTGGTGCTTATAACAGAGTAGGGTTGCGTACTGAAGGAGAATGTCCTTACCAGGTAAAGGAAGGTCAAAGCCTCAAGAATTATTTGTATGGAATGTTCTTCCCACAATACTATACCTTATGGGTGATCCTGAATCCCAAAGCCTTTGATTTAAATTTGGGTTTCATACAGCTATGCTGCCAGTAGACTGTGAGGCAGATTGAAATGGTTTGCTGTTGACACCATCAAAATGTATTTTCAGTAGAAGTATTGAGCAACTGAGCCTACAATTTGTAGCAACAACCTGATAAGCAAAATGTCACATACTAAATGTGGTTTATATCTCTCCTGCTGTTTGAGAATGTGATCAGCTCTGTGGAGATGTAGCCTGCACTTAGGTCTTCTCAGGCTCATCAGTTTAACATTTTTCAACTCTTCTAGAAGATCAGATTGCCTTGGAAACCTTTTCAAACACGCTTTAATTTCTGTGCCGTTCTGTCAGTCCACTCACCATAGGTTAGCTTTGTTCTCTTCATCACTCAGCATAATTTAAATGCACTTCACTCCATTTTGAAAGGAATCACCATGGTTGTTTGATTGCATAAAATAAAAACATCCTTTCCCATCAGACATTCAAAACCCAAATGAAATTTAAATGTTGAAGGCTGCTTCCTCAAACAGTGACAAAAAGTAGTCATGAGCAAATGAGAGCTGAAACACTTCAGTCACACTTAGTTCCACAAATAGGTTTCACTTCTGGTCAGGCTTCCTGTATTTTGTGAGCTTGCACGTACTCAACAGTGCACTATGAACAGCAGCAACAGTTACTTTAATTTTTTAATCATGTTGCAAAGCAGTAAAATATCTGTAATGTATTTCATGGACAAAGATTCCAAACTGTCTAACTTATTTCAACAGGCAAGCAGTCCTACAACAGGAACAGCTCCCAGGAGTCAGTCACGGTTGTCTGTCTGCCCTTCCACTCAGGACATTTGTAGGTATGTGCTGAGAAAAATATACTCTAATCTGGTTGATACTTGTTAGTTGTTTTTATTGCATTATACATAGCTCTTGCTTCTGCTTAATACTATTCATAATTTACATAGACTTTAGTTCTCTTTTGATCTCTTTTTAGTTGTGTTTTTGCTTTTCAATCTCATGTTTTTCAATTAAAATTCATGTTTTCATTTTCATTCTTTTTTTTTGTGATTTCTCTCCTTCCTCTCACCCTTACCATTTCCATCCCTTTCCTTTGCTCACTGCTTTGTCTAGATCTACTACCTTGCATGATTTGTCAGAAGATGAGCTTGAGCATGCAACCCCTGTTATGGTGTTGACCCCTTCTAATAGGGAGTCTGGTAAGAAACAAGTAAAACGAAGGTTTAGGAGGAAAAGAGAGACTGAAGACACTGGTGAGCATGCAGAAAAGCAAGGAAAAGGGAAAGACTGTAAATTGCATCCTGAGCCTGCAAGGTCCAGTTGGAATGCATCTGATTCATCATCATCTTCGGATGAGAGTCAGTGGGCTCAGGCTAGGAGGAGAGCAAGAGAAAAGGCCAGAATACCCAGGAGAGGGAGAAGGAACACTAGATCATGCATTAACCAGGATGGGTCCTCAAACAATAATGCTATTGAACTTGTCGCTTTGGGGACAGTGGGGAAAAACAAGCAAGAGGTATCTGACCCTGAGAATCCTACTTTAAATCACCATCGAAGAAGGGTTCCAAGGCCAAAGGAATCACAGTCTTCAGTGTCATCTCAGGAAGCAAGGATTTCCTCAAGAAAATGTGGAAAAAGCAAAGGGAAAAGCTACTATGGAGATCGGCACCCTGCATCTTTCCTTAGACACAGTAAAAATTTGAAGGACTGCTTTGCAGAGGGAGGCTCTGGGAGTGATGCTCTGGCAGTCCCCAGTAATGGAGCATCTGCTGGGGCAGGGCCCAGTGTGACAGATGATGTTCAGAAGCCTTCAGTGTTGTATGATGACTTATCTGATGATTTAGAAGTATGCAGGTTAGTCCCTAATAAGAAAGATTTAAAATTCTTAGCAGGAGTTTCACACTGCTGTGGGTTGAGTGTCCCTCTCTTTGTCTTCTGTCACTGCTTCTCAGTAATAAACTTCTAAGCAGACCATAAGAAATAACACAAAAGCCTTTGCTACAGAGAAGTTAGCATCTCTCAGGCTGGAGATACACTTCCCTAATTTAAAACCAGTAATCCTACAAGGGAACTAGATTTTTTTTTCTCTATTTTAGTTCATGAAGACAGACACTCTGTGTCCTATGGCAGCGTATTACTCTGTTCTAAATCTCCAGCCAGAGGCAAAGAATGAGAACGAGTTCCAGATAGCTCAATACAATGGGATATGGAGTTTTTCCTCCTTAAGTGATCAGTTCAAATCCAGCTTTGGTCCCTCATTGCTGTTTTTCATTGACTTACATGAAATAAATTTCTGGTCTTGATTTAGTGTCCTCTAGAACTGCCGTTATCACAGCAAGCTGATGGTCAGTGCCTACATGCTTTCCAGTCTGGCATAAGTTGTACAAGACTTTGCACTGCTGAGCAGCTCTGTACTGTGAACATGTATGGGCTCTTATTTTGGTACCCATGACAAGAATTAGAATGGTACAAAGGATGAGTGGGCACAATAAGCATTAAAATAGAGTTTGGGATAGAAAAAGCAACACCAGCAATTCTCTCTGTTTCTGAAGTTCAGGCTTCTGACAGTCTGAAACCCCTGGTGTGATGCATGCAATCAGAAGGTGAGGATATTCCTCTGGAAATGAGAGCAAGTTGGCTCCTGAGCAAAAGTCCAGATTTAGACAGCTGGGTGTACTTCGGTTACTTAACGTAGTGGTAAACGAAAATGTGCCATCCCATAAGTTTAACAGAACTGAAACAAGTATTTCTTTCTCCTTTCTCTCCCTCCCCCCCCCCCCCCCCCCCAAACTTGTGACCCAGCATCAAATTTTATCTACAAAGTATAAAAAGAGGATTAGGCTTAGTTTCTTTATAATGGTAACCCAAAACTTCTCACTTACCTTTGCTGGGAAGAAATTTGCATGGAAATGTAAACACAGTCAAATAAGGAAGTTCGTGATGCCACATCATGCAGTTTCACAGTATACTTCAACTTAGCAACACACTACAAATATCCTAGTTTTAAAAAAGAAAAGATGACAGATAAGCATGGTTCCTTTCACAGCAGGAGACATAGCCGTTGCTAATACAGCTACTGCTATGCACTGCTTGTTGCACTTGTCAAGCAAGAAGGGTTATTTCTGTTGTCTGACCATTGTTAGTCATGATCATTTAAGACTCTTCAGAGTAAAGCCCTGCTGTATTTGTACATCAGTTTGTACCAGGACCATATTGCTGGCTTGGGACCTCTTTATCTTATACAAATGCAGAGAAACAGCAACAATGGTAACAATCTTACACATTTTTTAAGCACTTCATATATGTTTACGTGGTATGATGCAGAGACATGCACAGATAACTACTTCAACAACTTCAGAGTTAAGAGTATGAGCTACCCAAAACCTGAAATAAATTATTTCAGCACAGTCTTTTATATGGGCTTAACTATACTGTGTTAATAAAAAAGAGAAAGTCAAAGTTTTGTAATTGTTTCAAGTAGATTAATCCTAATGGCTCCCCAAGTCCCCAGACTTAGGCTTTCAGATGGAAAGTGGACTCTAGTTTTTTATATCTTCTCAACCCATTTGATTTTATTACAGTTATTTAGACATTTTTTGTAAGACTTGAAGCTTAGTTCAAGAGTGGATTTTTTCGGATGTGCATGCAAACTTTTCTACTAGGCTTTTTTCTAGAAGAGGAAGGTCGAAACCTGTTGATAGATATGTGTTCCTAGGCTTACAGTCAGTGGAGATGCTCCTTGAATAACTAGAGTTAAATTCAACAGAGCTGATAACCTGGCCTGTTGTGCAATATTTGTCAAGAAAATCATAACTCATTTTTCTCCATGTCAGGGATAATGCTTTTTTGTTGTTGTTGTCATTAGTAGGTGTATCACGGTGATTAAAATGCAGCTACAAAAAACATTTTAAAAATCAAAAGCATGTTAATTTTTCACTATTGGTAAGTTGTCTTAATCAGTTTGCAGACAGGAGAAGACAAAGGAAGACATGTTTTTACTCCTGATTCATTATAGAATCATAGAATAGTTAGGGTTGGAAAGGACCTTAAGATCATCTAGTTCCAACCCCCTACCATGGGCGGGGACACCTCACACTAAACCATGCCACCGAGGGTTCTGTTCAAACTGGCCTTGAACATCACCAGGGATGGAGCATTCACAACTTCCCTGGGCAGTACATTCCAGTGCCTCACCGCCCTTACAGTAAAGAACTTCTTCCTTATATCCAATCTGAGCTTCCTCTATTTAAGTTTTAACCCATTACCCCTTGTCCTGTCACTACAGTCCCTAGTGAAGAGTCCTTCTCCAGCATCCTTGTAGGCCCCCTTCAGATACTGGAAGGCTGCTATGAGGTCTCCACGCAGCCTTCTCTTCTCCAGGCTGAACAGCCCCAACTTTCTCAGCCTGTCTTCATATGGGAGGTGCTCCAGTCCCCTGATCATCCTCGTGGCCCTCCTCTGGACTTGTTCCAGCAGTTCCATGACCTTTTTATGTTGAGGACACCAGAACTGCACACAATACTCCAAGTGAGGTCTCACGAGAGCAGAGGAGAGCAGGATCACCTCCTTCAACCTGCTGGTCGTGCTCCTTTTGATGCAGCCCAGGATACGGTTGGCTTTCTAGGCTGCGAGCGCACACTGAAGCCGGCTCATGTTCAGTTTCTCATCAACCAACACCCCCAAGTCCTTCTTGGCAGGGCTGCTCTGAATTTCCCTTTTGCCCAACCTGTAGCTGTGCCTGGGATTGCTCCGACCCAGGTGTAGGACCTTGTACTTGGCAGGGTTAAAATTCATAAGGTTGGCATCAGCCCACCTCACAGGCATGTCAAGGTCCCTCTGGATGGCATTCCTTCCCTCCAGCGTATCAACTGAACCACACAGCTTGGTGTCATTGGCAAACTTGCTGAGGGTGTACCCAATCCCACTGTCCATGTCACCAACAAGATGTTGAACAACACTGGTCCCAGCACTGATCCCTGAGGGACACCACTTGTTACTGGTCTCCAGCCGGACATTGAGCCATTGACTACAACTTTTTGCATGCGGCCATCCAGCCAGTTCTTTACCCACCGAGTGGTCCACCTATCAAATTGATGTCTCTCCAATTCAGAGACAAGGATGTCATGTGGGACAGTGTCTAATGCTTTGCACAAGTCCAGGTAGATGACATCAACTGCTCTACCCCTGTCCGTCAGTTCTGTAGCCCCACCATAGAAGACCACCAAATTGGTCAGGCAGGAATTCCCCTTAGTGAACCCATGCTTGCTGTCACCAAGCACCTTGTAGTTTTTCATATGCCTCTGCATGCCTTCCAGGAGAATCTGCTCCAAGATTTTGCCAGGCACAGAGGTGAGACTGACTGGTCTGTAATTCCCCGGGTCATCCATTTTCCCCTTCTTGAAAATGGGGGTTATATTTCCCTTTTTCCAGTCATTGAGAACTTCACCTGACTGCCACAATTTTTTAAATCTGTTGGCCAGTGGCTTTGCAACTTCATTCGCCAGCTCCTTCAGGACCCACGGATGGATTTCATCAGGGCCCATGGACTTGTGTACATTCAGGTTCTTAAGATGGTCTCGAACCAGATCCTCTCCTACAGTGGGCCCAAGGTCTTCATTCTCACAGTCACTGCGTCTGCCTTCCAAGACTTGGGTGGTGTGGTCAGAGACTTTACCAGTGAAGACTGAGACAAAGAAGCCATTCAGAACCTCAGCCTTCTCCAAATCCTGTGTAGCCAGTTCTCCCAAAAGGTTCCAGAGGGGGCCTGCGTTGTCCCTAGTCTGTCATTTATTTGCTATGTACCTATAGATTATAGATTGTAGGTTCTGTTTTTCAGGATGGGTCCATGCACTTAATTGGCTCATTATCTGTGGTATGATTTTCTTCAGATTCACTGTCTTGCATCTGAAGCAAAAAAATAATTGCTTTTCAATGCAGATGTGCACATACACAGTAATGATTCTTCTGCATGAAAAATAAAAAAAGGAGATTTTTGTTATGTTTAATTTAAGACTTGTTTAACATAGCTGGTTGTGATGTAGAAAAATTGTTTCATAGAGATGTGTTTCTCCAAGATCCAAGCTTTTTATCCTAGTTTATTCATATGTTCTAGTTGTGACCAAGCTGGCTGAGACGAATGGCTCTTGTGTGGAAATAGCAGAGAAACAGGGATTTTAAACATTTCCTGGTGCCCGTTATTTTGGTTTGAAGCGTTTGGGTAGGCAATTTTTTCCATTACTTCCTCATGAATTGCTGGCAGTGAAACACATTTATATGCACATGTAAAGGAATAAGCTGTTTCCTCAATGTGTGTTTACCGGAATGATTTGGAATAGGACAGGGCACATCCAATTCTAGCATAAGCACATATCAGATGAAGTATAGTACCATGGCATGATATATACTTTAGGTAGTTTAATGTAGACCTCTTGGTCACTTCAAGTGAGACATTTCCCCTTCTAGTGTCATTATTTTTCTGTTTCCAAAATGTTGAAACAATGTCATCAATGATGACTTTTACAATCTTTTCCTTGAACATACTCCTTCCTTCTGCAGTCCATTAGAAAGCAAGCTTTCTGCTTCTGGGATTATGGATGCATACATAAGTTTTGACCCTGCTAAATTGTTGGGATAGGCTTCCTAAATCATACAGTTGGATCACCCTCTTCCTAAGCTGCCCTTTGAGACTTTCTTTTTGTGTACTTTATTCTGGAATTTGCCACGTGGCTTGAGATACAACCTCAGAAATATCTTTCTTTGGTCGGCATGAAGGTAAACTCCCTGAAGGAAAAAGCTATGTGTGGAACATGATAAAGTGAGTGGATTATGAGGATTTAGTTCCATGGATTTTCATGTGGGAATTACTAAGGAAAGAAAATTGCGTAGTGATACTACCATTAGTGTATTGTAAGTGCTTTGTGTATTGACTCTGAACTAATCTGACGGTATTTTTATTATTTATGATAGGAGAACAGAAATATATTTTCTCTTTGACTACTTATTCTGTTGGTGTGAAATATTTTTGTAGTAGATGCAGTCATTTCAGCAATAACACCAAACTATAACTAGCTGAAAGAAACCGCATGTACTTAAATAAAGTGGAGTTACTCATTGTTAAAAAGATGCTTAGAGGAAGAGTAATTTTTATTTTGTTTAATCACAGAATCACAGAATACCAGGTCGGAAGGGATCTCAAGGATCATCTGGTCCAGCCTTTCTAGGCAAAGCTAGACTAGATGTCCCAGTACCCTGTCCAGCCAGATCTGAAAAGTGTCCAATGTTGGGGAATCCACCACATCTTTTCCATGTGACTCCTGGTAAAACAGGGAGTTTCCATCTTCTTTGTAGCCACCCTTTAAATACTGGAACATGGTAATAAGGTCTCCCCTGAACCTTCTTTTCTCAAGGCTGAACAAGCCCGGTTCTCTCAGCCTTTCCTCATACAGCATCTTCCCAGTCCTTTTGTCACCTCTGTGGCCCTTCTCTGGACCCCCTCCAACCTGTTCACATTGTCTTTGTATATCAGGGACCAAAACTGGACACAGTATTCCTGATGTGGCCTGACAAGTGCTGAGTAGAGTAGGATAATGACTTCTTTATCTCTGCTGGCGTTGCCCTTGTTGATGTAACCCAGGATCCTGTTGGCTTTCTTTGCCACAGCTGCATGCACACTGTTCGCTCATGTTGATTTTGTTGTCCACCAGAATCCTTAGGTCCCTTTCCACAGAGTTGCTCCCCAGGCAATTAGATCCCAGACTATGCTGTATTATTGAATTGTATTTTCCCAGGTGCAAGACCTTGCACTTGTTCTTGTTGAACTTCATCAGTTCTTGTTAGCTGTTTTCCAGCCCATCCAGGTCTTCCTGTAGGGTGGCTCTCCCTTCCGAAGTTTCCACTTCCCCACTCAATTTGGTATCATCAGCAAATTTGGTCAGGGTACACTTGAGCCCATCATCCAGATCACTTATGAAGACACTGAACAGCATTGAGCCCAATATCAATCCTTGGGAGACCCCATCTAGAACAGGTTGCCCATTTGAAAAGGAACTATTTACCATTACCATGCAGCATGTCAGCCAGTTTCTCACCCTATGAATGACTCTGTATGCAGTCAGAAAATGGCAGCCCCTCATCTGAGGATTAAAAGAAGAGTATGGCATGGCCGAAGACTGGTAGGAATGGGGAGAAGTAGTAAGGGAGATGTTGAAGTTGATTCATGAAATCTGCAGAATCTACGTCAAGTATAATTTTTTTACAAATCAGCTTTGAAATGAAAAGACCATTATAAACTTAGGAAAAGGCTATAATGGGAATTTCTATGTGTTAGCAGAATTATAGATAGCAAGAAATAGTGCATATTGTGCATGATGAGGCAATATGATTATGTAGTTTCTCTCTGTGAAATAGTATTATAATGGGTTTGGGTTTTTTTTTCATAATGTAACTTAGTAGGACCTGCAAAAGTAGTATCTTGCAGGAAAATACATCCTGAAATATTCATCTGGTAGAGTGTTCATAAAGTCAACAGAAAGCCGCCTGGGAGGAAAAAGTCCTTATAAACTTCAGGAAAAAAGAGAAAAGTGAACAGAAGATAGATACATAGGCTCAGATTCTACCATTGAATTTAACACTCATTTTAAATATTTATACTGAAACCATGAAGCCTGATCCAGTAAATAATTTAAATTGTAGAATATGTAAGTTTAAAATACAATCCAAAGCTTTCTAGAATCACCCAAAACTGGAGATCGCTGAACTGCCAGACTGTGGTGTTTGGCTGAAGAGGGTTTTTCACCTGTTTCTCCATTTTTGGCTCCTCACTCCTTCCTTTTAAAGAGCTGTGACTTCTGTTTACTCTCCTCTTCAAAGCCTTTTCACAAGGGGACTTTCTGATAGGAAAAGCCTGTGTTTTGAGGAATGTTCTCTGTATGATGGTCTAGTGGTTCATCAGTCTTGAAGCAGTATTAAATCCTGGTTAATTCTATTCTCTGCCTGATGGTTCAAAGACCCATCTGTCACCTCTTTAGCCATCTGGCTATGAAATCTCTTTTGGAAGCTCTCCATGATTCAGAAGGATGCAAGGAGAGTGGAAACAAGGCAAGCATGTCCATGCTGTGGTTCAGGTCACTAAAATGGGGGAGAACCGAATTTTGGTTTCTACTTCTTTTTCTCAAAACCTATTATTATTTTTAATGCAAATAGGTGAAATGGCACCACTTCCTGATAGAAAGCTTGGGTGAGGAGGCATTTGGTTTTAAGAGTCCTGTTATTAAATATTTAAAGCTTGCTTATGTTTTGTAGGGCGTTTAGTTACTTAAAGCTTTGACTTTCACTGGGTGGGTGGGAGAAAATGTAAATTCCTATTCAAGTTGCAATCCCTAGTACTTTGAGGTATGTTCAGTGCAGTAAATCTTGTCTGGCACATATCTTGACTTGTAGTGACAGTGCATCTGAGGCAGGAATTCCTTGTAACTGTTTAGATGGCCAGATATCCTATTTATCACCTATTATGGAAGATTAATAGAAGGATGAAAAATGTTGACAAAAGAAAAGATTAAGTGTGCCTTTGCTAATGTTGTTTGCTCTTGGGTCTCTTACGAATTCTGGTCACGTTTGCTGAAACCAAGAGAAAGATTTACCTAGGCCATTATGAAATTCCACTGGTGTGGTGCAACATTCTGGAAATGTTTTTTCCTCTAATCAGATAAAGACAGCTGACTGCATGGCATAATGGAAGGGCAGGAGTGACAGGGAAGGGCTATACAAATTGATAACATTCGGTATGGAGAATTAATGTGCTTCATTCACACCGTGTTTAAATGGAGAGAAAGGCCAATTTGTCATTTAGATTATCATTTAACAGTGGAAAGAGTGGAAATGAGATTTAGAAGAAGAAAAGAAAAAGCCTGCAAAATGAAACCAAGGAAAACATGGCGTGCTGTAGCCTATTGCAGGGTGAACATATTTAGTGAATTTACCTTTCTTTTTTCCCCCAAGTATAAATTATGCAGAGGCAGAATTGTTGATGTGGTTTGGGTTTTTCTGTCTATAAATGAGTTAATTATTTGCTCTGAGCTGTTCATAAAGTTGTTTGCTTTAATTTTAGGTTCAATATATCTAAAAGCACTGTAAGCACTTTATAAATTGTCAGAAAGAGAAAATGACCTTTTGGGACAGGAGGACAGTTTTTCCTGAGATGATCAGCAGCAATGACAGCAGTTTTGTGCATCCTTTTGCAAACCTTTTGCAAAAGGAATTGGTTCCTTTTGGTCCAATTAAGATAACCTAGGAGCTCATGGTATTTCATGCTGGCAGCTAATAATCCTCATAGCCAAAATCAAAGCCAAGCATTCACTTGGTCCAACATTTTCCAGCTATGCTACTTCTCCCTGACTAAGCTCCCTTTAGAATAGTGAGCTATAGCAACAAGATATACCCTCTGAAACAGGGTAAGAATTTATCTTTGCATACTCATTATCAGTCCAGCTATGCTTTCCAGTGAAGGGGAAGATTTTAACTGCCTTTGCAGTCACTTCTCACCAAAAATAATGGTTTTGGAATAGGCATTACCTTCCTTGACCGTATTTATATGGAGAAGATATTTCCCCCTTTTGTTAGGGAGATCTGTTAAAGGTTCAAAAGCATTTTTATTCTACCGGCATAATTCCATCTGCAGGAAAATAACAAAATGGATATTGTGCAACTGCATTAATTTAGTTCACAGTGCATAGAAATCACATCACAGTGCTGGTAAATATGTCACAGTCACAAGGCAGCATCTCCTCCTAATTTTGTCAGTTAGCATAGACATAGCTACATAGCGCCAAGGAATATTACAACACAATACAGTTTTACATAATTATGTCATTTATAGCCCTTAAACATTCCCATACATCTTTATCAGTATGCCCATGTACCCATATATACTTCTACTTTTGAATGCTTCAGAGGCATTCCTGTAGATTGTACATTTATTAATGAGGGTGAAATTTGACCTGCCATATTTTTAAATAAGTCTATAAAAAGTTATCCACACAATGTGTAGCTAAACCCTGTCTCTACATGTAAAAGTCAAAAATCCTTGAAAATTTTATCAGGTACCTATCTGAAATACGGTATCCCCTGAAAGAGTTCTGGTAGTGCAGAATTACTGCAAACTCTTTTCCACCGGTGCTGCTCCTAACGACAAGGCTCTTACATGGCTTGAAGCACAAGCAGGGACACACTGATTCATTCTTATTCTTAATCACCTTCCTTTGACAATAGTCATCTATGGAAATCAGCTGTACAGATACTGTCATAGAGGAGCACTTACCAGCTGGGTAGGGGTCAAGCACTAATTTTCACAGTGCACACAAGACTCCTGCATAGTGAATGCATTTTCTACTTCACTACAGCAGCAGAGAGATTGGCCCATTTTCTTAATTATAGAAAAGTGAAGTGGATTAGGGAAAGACAGGTTAGGATAACTGCTGTTTTTTCAATGAGGGTAGAGATAAGCAGCTATTCTCTTTAATGAGACTAAAATTGTTACCTTGCATATGAAGAAAAGCTACAAACCTGTTGGAATCTACCCATATCTCTTGCAATAAGAAGCTTAGATGGTGACTAACCATCTAGTAATTTTTGTTGCTATGGTTTTGCCAAACAGAACCACTGTCAGGAAAAGGTGAAAATTTTCCATGTGAACTCCTTGCTTCGTACTGATTTTAGCTGACCTTTTAAACTGAGATTTTGTAAGAAATATTTGTCTGTATGGAAAAAATTATAAAATCTTAATCTGATGAGAAGTGAAGGACAGTCATCCAGGATAGCTCTCGCTGTTTTTCTGAATACCAGCCTAAATCAAATTAACATATGAATGGCTGCAAGCTATAGCCGTTTTGTTTCCTACTTTCCTTCCTGCTAATTTTTGCAATGAACAGGACCAGGAAGAACTGTACATAGTCATGGAATTAAAGACAGCATGACAATACTACATTCTGAATATGCCTGATTTCTGAGTGCCTGGTTTAACAGCATCTCATGATTTTAATCCAGTAAGAAATTTCTCTCTTTTATATATGTATGGTGTCAGTATGCCCTTTAGTGAAGGAGACAGGGTACCTTAAACTACTGGCAACTTTACTTACTAATTTTGAATACTCATTATGGTACACAGTTTAATATGTCACATTCAGTTTCTCAATGAGGCATTGTACTATCAGTGAGTTTTTCAGCATCATTTGAATGTGCCTTAAATTTGGTTAATACTTTGAACAAAAAAGAAATGCTGAAAAATAATTATAAAATGTTCTCAGAAAACTTTAACTTTTCATTGTCACATAAATCATTCTCTAAAAAATTTCTAAATTGAACTATTCTGTTTCTGTTTGAGAATTATTTTTTTTCTGTAGGGAACATATAAGAAATCTGCAACAGTTTTTATATGGATTATGCAAAAATGTTTCACAAAGACTAATTTTGTTTTCAGTTTAGCATTTTTGATTTCTCCTGAAAAGTATTTTTTCTTTTTGCTAATTTATTGCATCATAAGTGAACATGCTATTTAAGAACATCCTTTAAAGAATTTTAATGGATTTTTGCTGATATATGCACAGTGTTGGCATAAATTTCTCTGGTTTGTACATCTGTGTGCTGAAGGTTGTAAAAATAAGTCGGTGGTAAAGATATGTGCTGGGTAATTAAAATGCTGGCATGTAAAGCAGAAACTTAGCAAAAGAATGACTGAACTGTTACAGCAATATTTCATAAAGTTTCACAGCCAACTTTCCTTAAAGAAGTATATTCTGTGATCTCAACATCTAGGTTGTGTATATAGGTGTGTATTTTATACACACCAGAAAAGAATTTTGTATATCTATCTGAATCAATAGTTCCTATATGCTGTCTGGTGATGATTAACAGAGCAAAAACTCCTTTGGAGCCTTGTATTCATCTTTTCCCGTAGCAAAGCAAGGTCCTGTTCATAGGCAGGAATCTTGAAAGCACTAAGCTGTCAAACTTACAAAAAAAATAAATCTAATCAATCAGGCTCAATTTGTGATAAAGGGCTGAGAACTAAAAGGATTTGGTCAAGTAGCAGCCATCCTTCCTCTCCATTTCCAGATAGCCATAAGTATTGTTCTGTAATGAAGGCCATTTATCTACTAAAGGACTAGAAAGTTGAGAAAAGCTGCGTATGTACATTCTGTAGGTGTCTGAGCAGCTGAAACTGCAGCTATTAAGCACAGACAGCGTTGGGCTACAACTTGTAAATAGATCAGTATAGATTTAGCAAGGTTTTTCTAGTGGGGTTTTTCATTCAACTCATTTCTTATGTAAACAAATTTTACTCTAAGAAGTAGTTCAGCCCTGTAAATAGTCTGATGGGGGAAATTTTGACAAGTTCGGATTGTGTGAAAAAAGGAAATCAGAATGGAAGTTCTGACTTGGTTTAGATAAGTTTTAAGTCTATACTTTGTATCCCTACCTCAGTTCTGTTCACACAACATATTTTGCAAAAACATTATTTACAATTTATTTTCTATAATTTGAGATAATTATCTTGTACATGTTGGATAAATAGAGCAAAGGACAAAGACACACAGAATTCTGAGTCAATAGTAATGGCTGAGCAACATATTACAGTTATCCCACCCAAGTCTTTAAAAGATATTTGAGCAGTTAGCCAAGAGTCTGTTTCAATAGCTGTCAGGCACACATGTATCTTAAAGACTGTGATTGTGAATTTAGGTAGCACTAATTTCTTTTAAGCTAGTTTCTTCTGGCTAAACAAATAATGAAGAGCTAAGTTGCACCAAAGAGCATTCAAGCTAATGAAAACCATGCCTTTGGTTATTTTCTCTGAACCTTAATTCCATTTGAAGTTTGTTTTTATTCTCATTACATATGTCATGGTAATAAAGTTAGAAGAGGCCATTTGATTATTTAGTTTGAGCTTCTGCATAATGTAAGCTCTTAATGTCTCCCTGTTATTTATATGTTTACCTTGTAACTTCTGTACAATGAAAGCACAAATAGAATGTATAATGCATATAGTGTTTTCGTGTAAAAGTATAAAGTATCCTTCATTTCAAATTTGCAGTATCACTTTATTTTAGGTTTGAATTTTAGCTCTTAAAATAATTTTACACAATTCTGGCAGTAGTAGAAAAAAACACTTTTGGGTACATAGATTAATTGTCTAATTCCTAAATAGTTTAAATGCTAAGCCTGTAAAATAAATTATGTATAGCTTGAATTTAAAGGAACATAGAATAATAGTTTCCCTTTGGGTAACAGCTTTAATTTTAAAAGAAAATTATGAGGTTTATGTAACTCTCATCTGGAAATGCATTTGTTAACAAAATAGCTATTCAGTGTTTTGAAACTTTAGTTCTGCCTAAGTTACAGGCTCAGTGAAAAGTCAGCATACAGCCAGTTTACACTTAGGAACTAAGCCCCTAATGCACCTTGTTTGGCTGGGTTAGTAAAGAAATGACTGCAAACTAATTCTTGTAAAATGTGTCTCGAAAAATTAATGTGTGCAAGATAGTTATGTGTATTTTCTTCTCCCATCCTCTGCCATGGGATATAAGATCGTGTACAGGTACCATCACAGATATTGAAACCTTCTTAACAGCTTTCCAGAGCTTCATTTATTTATTTTTTATTCAGCAAAGCAACTTCGTTCTGCTTTCCCAATATTGTAGATTTATTTTCTCATTGCTCTAGGCTACATTATGGAAGAATAGTGAAGCTGCTGGTTTTGATCCACAGATCTTCTGCTTAAACGTTGAAATGTCTTCCTCCCCCTGCTTGTAGACTTGGCAGCCTCAGTGCTATGCTGTAGGCAATCTTTCACAGGGTGTCTGTGCCAGGTTGCCTCCTCCTGATACACATCAGGTCCACCTGTGCTATGAAGAATGTTGCCCTTCTTCCCTAACCTGGTCAGTAGGAAGGCAACCTCACCAGACTGGCCTCGCCAATCTGTGCTGTTGTTGCTACTTCTCTATTTTGAAATAACATTTCTCCCCACCCCCACCTCTCAAGCTCCCCATGCCAATTTGACACTTCAGAAATTCATTAATGCTCTGGTGCTTTGTTGTGTTTTTCTGGGGTGGGGATGGGAGGGAGTTATTAGTTGTTGAGGTGAACTTCCTTAACTTCAGGTGTTTGGTTAAGCCTTCTGCTCACTGTAGAGCTTTCTCTGCGTTCACAGAGATGCTTCCTAATAAAGCTGTCACGGGGTTCGATGGGTGAATGTTTTTCTGATGTGATAAGGGGTCTGTTTGGAAGGGGGGAGCATCACAAAGATGTTTGGACATGTGCCACAGAAGAAAACCATCCCATTTTGATATTAGGACACTGATCATTTAATGCAAAATCACAATGTGAAAAGCTCTGTATCCCATTGCAAGGTAACAACAGTTCTGGGACCAATCTCTATAATAGTGTCTGCTTACATCTGTAGGGACTTTTTTTTCTCCTAAGTTACACAGCTATCTGGTTCAAAGGGATAGTGAAAAAGGAAAAAGAGGAAGGATCATAACTTTTTAACACCTGCAGTGTGTGTATACACTGTCCCATATGCATGACTCCAGAGTACTCAAAACTGTTCTCTAATCCTTTTAACTGTGTAACTCCAAAGAGGTATTGTAGAAACTTCTTATAATTTTTTATACTGGATATTTTCACCTTGGGTTAGATCCTGCTAACTTTGAGGTTGTTATTGGCATTACTTACAGGCCAAGAACTATTCAGCTCTTAGAAAGAGCACTGATATTTTTCTTAAAGGTTTTCCCATGCATAAAAGGGAAAAATTGTGTTATTTCTGTTGGTTCACCTTCAGACCACGTAGCAAATTCAAACAGAAATAACTAAGTGAAGAGAAATTGCTAAGTGGAAGAAGGGAATAAGGAATATGTCTCTGAGCCTCAATCTGAAAGGTCACATACCTGGTGTCTTATGAATGTCAAGTCTGAAAATGAAAAAGCAGTGAACATAAACCAGTGCGTTTGCATTGCTGGTCGGCAAGTTCCCTCACTAGCTCTTGCTGTCCTTCCTGTCAGGATCTGTCACTGTGAGGGAGATGATGAAAGTCCCCTCATCACACCGTGTCGCTGCACAGGGACCCTGCGCTTTGTTCATCAGGCCTGTCTGCACCAATGGATTAAGAGCTCAGACACACGCTGTTGTGAGCTCTGCAAGTACGACTTTATAATGGAGACCAAGCTCAAACCTCTTCGGAAGGTATGTTGCTTTTGAATTTCATTATCCTTCAGTGTCAAATAGCCACAATGGCAGTGCAAATCACTGGCCCAATTAAAGAAACATCTGCTTGTCCAAAATAGTTTTGTATTTGCTGTTGTTCAGTCATGGTGATTTTATGTCTACATTTAAATTAGTTAATTTACAGCAGCAGAGGATTTTGACTGAAGAATCTTTCAGAACACATGCAATGTAAGTGCACAAATAACAGTTTTTAGTGTTTAGAATTTTTATCTGCAGCTTTTTGTTACTGGCTCATCTGCATATTTTTAAGCCAAAAAGGAATTTTTCTCATCAAGTTTTGCTCCTGGATAACACAGACAGTTCACTCAGTAATTTTTACATTGAGCCTATAACTTCTAGTTGAGAATGATATACCAATGTGGAGACAGCAATTATGAAGTAACAACATCAGTCAATTTAGCAGCATCTGTTCTGTTACACTTGTGGGCAAATTAATCACTCGTACATTAAGGTTAGTTGATAGAATATAAACTACAGGGTGACCTTACATCCTGAAAGTCAAATGTACATTATCTGTGCTCATCTGTTTTCCAGGATAAATCAATATAATGGTACACAGGTTGGCAGTATAGGGATGGTAAGGAGTTTGTCAAACAAATGTGGGGTTTATTTTCTTTGGAGTGAATTATTTATTCTTTAATATCTCTTTAAAAATGCTCTCATAATTTTGGGGTTTTATCTTTGAAATTTGAGTCAATCTAGAACAGGGCAAGTTTTGATTTAGAAGAAATTTCAGTGTAAGAGACCTTGAAAAACATGTTGAAACTATTAGCTTATAGCTAGTATATGGCTACATAGTAATGTTTTGATGGCAAAAGACATTTTGATTTTGTAAGCCTCACAGAGGTAGCAGCAGTTCAGAGAAAGGAGAGCAAATGGAATTCCTTCTCATTTCCCATTCAGAGAAACTTTCTAGTCAGTTCCTGATGATAACCACTTTTGAAGAGAGAATTAGGATTGGTTTGACAAGCAGAGCTTGTGATAGGAAAGGACAGACTTCTCAAGTACCAAATAGATCTTTCCAGGGAGACTGAAAATTGAAACAGATGTAAATAAAAAAAGGATGACTGACGACTTAATTATATTGACTTAGGGCTTAGTAATTGCAGATAAATTTTAACTAATGTGACAAGAAAGAGATAACTGTATAAAATCCCCTTCCTGGTGTATGTCTTTTGGGTTTTTTTTTCTGAAAACAGGTTTTTATTTCAGTGTTTCCTAAACAAAAGACGTCAGATTTAGTTCCTGTAGAAGAGTACATATTTAGTTCCATATGAAACTTATTTTATTAAAACAAAAAGAAAGAAAAAAGAAGGAAACTATTTTCCCTACAGTGTAAGTTTCAGACCTGCTCCAGAAGATGTCATTTACATGGCCATTAGACCTGCATTGAATTGACATTTTAGAAGTGAAAGGGCCACATCTCTCAACCAGTTTTCATTTTAATCTCTACTCTCTACTCATGATGTGAGATTCTAAAGTTTTGTTCTTTCTTGTGCATTGCAAAATACAGACTACAGAATTTAATTACATGCATCTATACTTTTGTTTTTGCAGTACCACAAAAGCAGAATTTAAATATATACCAAACTATTTGATTTGAGTGGTATATTACCATCTTTATTCATGCCTCAGCCTTTCATGCATCCTCAATGTTTCCTAACAGCTTTTTATCAAAATCTCACAGCAAAAACATATAGTGAAAACGTTTGAATATTATATCATACTGCTGTTAGCACCCATAAGTGATAATGTGCAGCATACTGTTAGCATAAATCAAGATACCTTTACTAAATCAATAGGCTTGTGCCAATATGCTCCGCTTACTTAGTTACAGAATCCTTGAAAGCACCAGACATCAAATAAAAGTTTAATCATTTTAGTGAGTCTCTGCCTTGAAGTAATCCTTTTAAGCATTGATCAACAGGTATTGCACGTGTTTCATATATTTGAGCAGGTCTAATTATTTGGTTGAATATAAAATTAGAAATTAAATATTAAGCATTGCTTAGTGTGTCTGTTTTATTTCTCATGGTCTCTGTTATGTCTATCTATGGTTATAGTAATACAGTTACATTTGTAGCTTTACCTTTCAGCATTTGCAATCCATAATGCAGAATTTCTCATTTATAAAGTGACTTTATTTGTTATGAGTTAGAAAGTGGCAAGAAGCTTGTGGGAGTTCCTTATTGAGCTTTCTCAGATAATAACTTCATCCTGAGAAAATCATTTCCTCTTTAAAAGGATATAATCCTCGTAAAGTAACAACCTGCATTTCATATCTTTTGAATTTGGTGTTTGAAGTGTAGTAGAAACAGGAACTGAATGAAAATACTGTGAGTATGAGATGGATTAAAGTGTCAGATTAAAAGATGTTCAAAATGCAGGAATGTCTTCAAATGGAGATTTCTCCACAAGGTCTTGCTAAACTCCAGAATCATAGAATCATAGAATAGTTAGGATTGGAAAGGACCTTAAGATCAATTTTGCTGTCCAGTTAAGGTGTCTGGTATCTGATGAGATGTGTTACTTCGATGCATTATCCCAGCAGATTATTCTGTGGTGTTGGATGTCTGTTTTCTCTCCTGATTTTATTTAATCCTTGTTAATAATTTGGTTTTGTGAGGCATTAGCAATATTGCACATTGTAGCCATGTAGTTACTCTTGGTCATTAAGGAAGAGCAAGTTAGTGTTTTGTTCAGGGAAGGATTATGTACCAGTTAAGGTTGATTTTCTTTCTGAAAGAAAAAGTATAAGAATTCATCCCTTTCAACACTGGGAGTGTTCTTTTTTATAACAGAATAATAAGAGTGATAAAATGTCTGTGTCAGCTTTAACTCCTTTACAGGATCAAAAGTTTTAAGTCCCAGTTGGAGGCACGTGGTTTAGAACTTTCCAGAGCAGGGTATTTAGGTTCTGGAGAGAAGTTTCAGAACACACTAACTCAAATTTCCATGCAAAGCAAAACTCAGTTCAAGCATATCAGTGCCCCTTTGTGGTCAGATTAGTGATTAACTGGTTAAATCAGTTTGGGAAAGATTTCAGAGGTTTGGTGTAATGCTGATTATACTATTGGACCAAAAGCAAATATTTAGTTTTACTGTAGTAAGTTAAAGATACTGTGTCTGCAACAGGACCATCAGAACGGTAAGAGCTGTGTATCCAAGTAAGATGTGTATGCGCCAACAGACAGTTTCTGGGTAATGCCCATCTGCAAAGCAGAGGAATCAGCAATTCCACAGGCTCCTTAATAAAAATAATAAATTGAATCCCCTATGGAAGGAACGGAAGAAAATCAGAATGCGGCTTTGAGAGCTTTGATAGATGAAACAAAAGTCTTAATTAAATCTTTAAGTAACATTTCTCTTGTAGACTTGTTGTTTCACTTTGGAGGAGGGACACATCTGTTTCTGCTCTCCTTATTGGAGACTGCACAGGGGACTATTTTTTACAAAACAGTTGTCATCTGCACCATTTTAAATCCAGTTGTCAGAGCACTTAGGTAATGTGTGAGAGAGCCAGATTCAGCTCTCTTCTCTGTGCTCAACATAGTCCTAGAAAAGACTGCCTGGGGAATTTCATTCATAACTGGATGCTTTGTGGATAAATGTTTTTTTTTTTAATAAAATCTGGTAGCATGCAGGAAAAGTTCAGTGACAGCGAAGTATGCTAAGGGTGTTTATTTTTGGTTAAGTACTACCTGTGTAATTCATATTTACATTTCTTACTTATGAATACGGTGGTCACTGCCAAAACCGATATAGCCTGCAGAGACATCTTTGTGAAATCCTGCTATGAAATCAGAAGTGGTCACCATTGGAAACCATTTCTCCTACCAAAGTAGACTCCCAGAACCAGAAGCAACCTGCAGAGTCTCTCAGGAAAATAAAAAGAGAAACTTGGAGAACTTGTTATTGTAATGCTTGCTGTTCACTTCTTATTGCCCTGTGCTGTGAAGTATGAACCATCTGGCTTTTTCATCAGTTTTCTAATAAGGCTCATGGTAAGAAGTGATAGCTAATATTGCATAGGTCAGGTAGCATTGACTTGCTGTGGGATTCATTGCCTTGTAACCCAATTTGGTGGATACTTTGCAATCTTTAACATAGAAGATCCTACATTTCCTTTTAACTTCTTGTGCAGCTACACAGTGTTGTCAAGGCAACCTGCTCTAGTGTTATCTTTTTTCCAGTAAACTGTCTCAAAACATTGCTAGCCACAAATCATTTCTTGTAATATGTGGGGTCAGACACTTCACTAGTATGCACAAAGGCACAAAGCTATTACTTTCTTATTGGCTATCATGTCATTATAGTGAATAACTTTGTGCTCGAGGGAGAATGTGTATATTAAAGCTTTTAAAGTAAAAATAATTCTATAGCATTTATATCCTATTGTGACGCCTCAAGGATGCAAAGGACTACATTGTTCAGACAGTTGTATTCCCAATTTGTGAGAGAGAGTAATAGAACTCTACTGCTAATTTATCTGTATATAGACCGCATGTTGTAGTTTGCAGAGTAATGTTGTCATGCATTTTGTGCCGGAACAAGAATAATAGACCTTAGCTTTCTTGTAATGGTAGAATTTGGGTTAGCTTTATACCTCTGTATTTATTTCTCTTTCATTCAATATGGCTTTTATTAACACAGCTGTTCCAGTTCCCATGGAACTCTGACAACAGATTCTGACCTCATGTACCGCATACCTTAAAACCATCATAACATCCCCTTTGGCTTGCAAAAAGCTGTCTTGCTGTGATACTTTGCATTTGTGATGCTATTGTCGTTGCTTTGAACATGCATTCTTTTTAGAAGTAAACAGAAAAAAATCTTACACCATAACATGAAATTAAAACTGTCATCTTCTAATTAGCTGCTAGTAATCAAAGTTGCTCCTTCTGTTGCTTGGTAGCATGTACAAAAGCAAAAGGAATTCAGGAGACTGGCCAGATCTGGCTATTAGTGGTGTTACCCACTTTTGCACAGTACCATGAACATCAGGTCTGGAAGGTACAAATCCTTCTGTGCTTTCTGAGGCTGAGAGAAACAGTTTGGTCTGAGCTGGTTTACAACTTGGATCAAAATGTTTCATTTCCATTTCAACTAGTGGGTCCTACCCTATCTTGCAGTTCAGCAGCCTCTCATTTACTTTGTAAGAGCTTGGATTATTCTCGTCTCCCTTTTTTACACAAAATGTATAGCTACTAATATATCATTTTAAAAGCATAATCAACCCAAGAATTGACCTAAACCAGTCATTGTAATTCATGGACTTCTGTAAAAATTACATTTCTGCTGTTTAAGTTTGAAGCTAGGGATTTTACCAGCTCTAATGGGACTGGGCTGCTACTCATGTTCTGATCTGATTAATGTAAATATTAATTTCTCACATAACTAACATGTACAATTTTATAGTGATATTTGCCTCAAATTTATTTGACTGAGACCTATTGATGTGAGATGATCTGAATGGAGTTTTAGTTCACAGGCTGATGCTGGAAGGTGAAAGGCATGCAAAAAAAAGCCTTCTCTCAAACACAGGAACATAGTGATATTCTCTTGAACATAGCAGTATGGTACTTGATCTAAATTATGATCTAATGAAATAATAATCAGTTTATTCAGTATATCTTATGATTTAATGTTATTTTAATTTTCTTCATGTAGTTTTTTATTAAAATTATTTGGGAAAAAGAATGAGATTTTTTTTTCTCCAGGAATTATTCAGATCTTTATTCATCTTTATTGATTTATATCTGTCAAAATTGGAATGTAAAGCATTTGTTGGAGGTCTTCCAGACAGAATAGCTTCCCTCAGCTCTTTGCCAGAGCACTAGACTGTAGTTTTATGTTAATTACCGTAGTCTTTCCTCATCACCAATTTCATTTATTTCATTTTTATTTAATTGGATCAAAAGAATCTCTCTTGTGGGAAAATTAAAAGACAGGGAAAGTAACTGTAGCTATTCACTGAGAAATCAGTAATCTTGTTAAATTCATATTTATAGCTAATGAAGCACATTGGCTCCTTTTTTTTAATCTTTGTTACATGGCAGTTCAGATAGATGCATATATACTGTATATACAATTGCAAAAATAAGATGCATCTAGATGTGTTTAAACAGCAATGTATTTAAAATGACCAGGATTTTGGTATACATTTAAACTAAGCTACATCATTGTGATGATTCAGACTGCTTTGGTTAAGGGAAACTCAGAAGTCAAGTTACATTTGGTAACAATGTAGGTCAGTTGCTTTTACAACTTCAGGGAAAAAAAAGACCATTTAAAAAAATTAGTATTCAGGTTCACTTGTACTATTAAATTAGTGAGTGATGGGGGAGAGAACTGATAAAAGCACCTTTGATCTATAGAGATAGAAAATGAGTTTAAAAGACATGCAAGATGTTCATGAGGTTCATCCAACAGTACCAAATGGCTATTCTTCATTCAATGACCTTCAGATATTCTGAAAAAACAGCTTTCTGTTTCCAGTCAACTGTACTCCTTTTCACACAAGACTCCTTAGCCTGCAAGGGGACCTTTGTACCTTTCCTTCCTCCACTTGCTGCTCTTCTTCTCTCTGTTCCTGTTAAGATGCTGAAGGGCTTTGGGCTATAGTGATGTAACACACGCTTCTGTAGGCCAGGTTGCGCATCAAGTTCCCCAGGTAGTTCCCCTGGCTTTAGGTTTTTATTCTGTAAGACACAAACTGGAACTCTAAGGAATTTTACCTATTGGAAAGATTGTTTAAACTAGTTACGTATTAAATGGGAGAATCAAGGACATGATCAACAAACAAAAAAGACAAAGCACACATAGCACAAGGCAGTAATAAAAATTTTCATGCTTGCACTGTTTTAAGAGAAAGCAAATCTAGATGAAAAATATTTTCTAAGTAAGTGGACGATGGAATAACTAATATTCTGTTGTAACTCCCAGAGAAGACTCTGTACACCATTTATAACTACGGCTAAATAAACAGAAAGTATATTTGTTGATTTAGCTTTTTATGTGTCACCAGTTTTATTTCATCAACTCTAATTTTAAAATGCGTGCTTCGAGATACTTCCCAGCAGGCTAAACAATTTGATATCGAGGAAATTAAGCAGTGTGATAAATACTGAGCAGAAGGTGATGCAAGAAAAGACTGTAACAAAACTGTGACCATATATTATAATAACTATGTCTTAGGTGCCTAAGAGGAATTTCACTTTAATTGGACAGGCCTAAAGAAATTTGGAGAAGCGTGCCAAGACTATGTAATAGGATGTTGATTTCCAGCATGTTGCTATATCCATCCTTCTGTCTAATTCCTCTCCTTTTCCTATTTCTACCATGCTATCCCAGCCTTCTGTCCACATCCATCACACTGTTTAAGGCTAAAATACAATCAGATATGCAAAGGGAGCCCATGCTCTGGAGACAGAAACTTTGGTACAGACTGTTGGGAGATGGGTTGTTATGGCTTCTGTAGTGGAGGAAGGGCTCATCTTTGCTTCGACCCTGAAACAATCCATCTCAAATCTAGCACGGAGCATGTGTCATGGCTTCTCTTGTATTGCCTGTAGAGTACACAATACAAAATGCAGCGCTCCCCCCTGCTTTGTTTGGAAAATGGAATCTCAACTGGCCTTGCAGCAAAATTATGATCTGTGCTTTGTGGTATGGTAGTTAGATTGGTTGATTATTTTCTTTCATGTGCAGTTTTGGGGGGATTTTTTTGTGTTCCTAAGTTGTTATTTGAGGGCTGGACTGTGATTTATAGGCATTTACTACTTAGTGACTGCAGGAGAATGTCTGGTGTTCAAATAGGTGTGCTGCTCTTTTGGAAAGACAGAGAGAGAGGTTGAGACAACTAGCTGCAAAGAGAGTAAAAGTGACACACGAACCAGATCCTTTCAATAGAATGATTGTAGAAATACTGTAGGAAGAGCAAGTAAAAGCATCTATTCTTGTTCTTAACTGTGATAGAAATTAGTGGAGACATAGATTCTAGCCCCTTTTTTCCTTGCTTCTTTATGAGTTGCCCATATGTAGCTTGGTTGTTTTTTTTTATTTTTATTTTTGAGTAATAAATATGCCCAGTCACCTAATATAAATATTTTCTAGAGTTCTAGATATGTGTCTCATGTTTTCAGTACCAGATATTATCCATAGTTTTGCATTGTGGTGATAATTCATTCCCGACCAGTGGTTTAGTGTTTCACCTGCAGTTTATCTGTCAGGATCATCTTTTTAGATGAGGGAGATGAAGTGTACTGTGCTAGGATATAACGATCCTTTTCTTAAATAGCTTACAAGGCAAGAAGAGAAACAGCAGTTGTAAAAAGGAAGTTCATGATAGCACCAAAGTCTGATCATGTAGACTTCTAATGAACAAAGAACTGGTTAATGTTGTATCAGCATTCAAAGAGGATGCTTGGAAAATAAACATTTGGTAGAGTATTTTCACATTCTATATGTTGATGCAATAATTTCTAGCAGATGGGAGCTAGGAAGAAGTACCCAATATGGAGAGATTATGCTATAATTACTTGCCTGGGGGTTTCTTGCACATTTCTCTGAAGCATCTGGTGTTGGCCGCTGGCTGAGACAGACCATTGGATGAGAGGGACACAAGGTCTCACTAGTCCTGTATTTCCAAAGCATAGCATTTTTTTTCTTCTTTATTCTGTGTTGGGATGATGAGGATGCAGATACTGAAGTTCTAGTTGTAAATTACAAGTTTTCTCAATGGTACTTTCAGATTGCAAAAACATCTACTTCATTTTAGAAATTGTCTTCTCTAATTGCTTAATACCCCCATTTCACACTTTTTAAGGGTCTGCTAATTGATGACATACACAGCTAAAAAATCGCCTAAGTTTGTGAAGAGTGCATCCTGATTATATCGCTCAAGTCCAGCTCTTTTAACTGTCAGTTATTAAAGATTGGTTTTGATAAAACTGAACTATTAGTCTTTGCAGATGATAATCTTAAAGTGTTTATCAAAATGAGATTTTCCATTATGTGATTCTTTTATTACTCTAGGCCTGCATATCCCACATAAAGGCAAATTAAAGTGTGCTTGTCTTTAGATATGCACCCATTTCTGGTTCAGTTTTAAACTTTTAACAGGTGTTTTAAATACACCATAGATATTCATTTGAATTTCAGAGGGCTTTATTTACTATCACCTGGGGACAGAAATAGATTTTAGGCAAACTTCAAACAGGTTTGCCAGAAAAGGATTTGTACCAGCTCATCTAATGAGCTAAATAGATCAAGGTAGGGTTGTGCATTGATATGGCTCTATGATGCACCCTACAAGTTGGGATTTTTTAAATTGCTTTTGTTTTTGTGTACTATGGCTAATGTTACAGGTCTTCTAATCTTGATCCTTACAAGAGTTTTTTTTTTTTTCTCTGGGATGTACCTTTTGATGACAAGCAACAACAAATACATTTTCTTTGCTTTTATGAACCTGCTCAGTTGTTTGTCTCTAAAAGTGCTCTGGATGTGTTTGGGGAAAAGAACACAAAGGAGGTGTTTTCAGGGGCCAATCCCTTTTCTTTTTAGCCATCAGACCTGACACATTCTGTTGGACTGCATGAGGGGCGCTTCTTATGTTGGAGAAGAGTGCAGTGAGGCACGCATCGTCCCTCAGGTACACTCTAGCCACATGTTTAGGGTGGCATGGAGTGGCTTTTAGTCAAATTACAAGGTTTGAGGTCTCATCTCTCATCAGCACTTCAAATCTGCAGGAGGCTATTTTGTTCTCCCAATGTGTGTGGAGCCCTGTTGTCCTTTATTACTATTATTTCTCCCTCATCCACCTGCTGAACAAATTCCCTTCCTGCAAACTACTGTTACAGCTGCTTTCCTCCAGCTGATAATGAACAGGTTACTGTGGAGACTGAACCAATTAGTACTGCAGCAAGTGACCAGAAAAGCCTGCCTAAACCACTCAGTATACTCTAAGCTACATGTTCAGACTACTGACATATCTTGAGTGCTTGGCTCACTTCATCATACACTGCCCCAGTTCTTTAAAGCTTTTTTCAGAAGTGCTGGGTAGATCATTCAGGCCTGGTTTGAGAGAAGAAAGATGGTTTTTGTGTATTCCTAGTTTGTGTGCAGAGTGCAGTTTCTACGACAGCCCTTAGTAAATTATTTTAGCCTTCATTTTGCAGGCATGGCTATTCCAAAGTAGAGGTTGGCGCAAGGTCTTTCTTTAGATTGTAGAAAGAATCCAGGAAATGTTGCGTGATGACTTTAGCTCTAGGTGAGAGCAGAAGGACATCCTTCCAGCTGTGGGTACTGTTTACATTCCATTTGTTGTCATTTTTTTGCTAAATGATGGATAGAAATATGTCAGAATGGGAAAAAATATTTAATATTAGCAATGTCATGGCTGTATAAGATTCCTCTGTCAAATCTCCTTATCTGCAATTTTTAAAATCGGGGCTCCTGAAAATACCCAGGAGTTAGAAGTCCAAGCATTTATAGCATGTTTCAAAGCAGCCCATTAACTTCATCTTCAATTTGGCATTGTCAGTGATGAGCTCCTGTGAGAGTTGTAGAGGTTTGAACCTACAAACCTGCAGCAGATATGGAGTTGCTTCAGGACATCTATGTAGATGAACTGTCATGGCCAATGTGAGGGAAGATTACCACTAGCAGGAGGCAATGTGTGGACACAAAATGGTGGATGGGGGCAGGCAGGCAATCAACCTACAATCTGAAAGGGGGGGAAAGGAACACAAGCAGCAGTCTGCACGGTGCAATTCTGTGATGTGGTAATAGCTTTTGTGTATGAATCAGTGTGAATCTTTTGGTTCTGCATTGGGCAGTCATGAAACCACTTTGCAGAAAGCTTAAGTATGGGAGGGAATTAAAATTGCAGATTTGCTTCTGTTAAGAAGAGAGGCTGTATTGGGATCTCTAGGATATGAAGCAGACAATCTGTTTTCAGAGGATATTAAGAAAATATCCATCTTTAGTTGTTGATACTGATTACCCAACCTTCTATTAGAAGTGACGTCCAGGGAGGTAGATTTTGGTCCTTTAAAATAAACACCAGGGATTTTATGAGACTATGTTACAGGAAAGGGAAGTGGTTGGTTGCATATGATTTAGATGTTCCCTGTGAGTAGGCTATATTTTATTTTGGTTTTGTTTTGATTTTCTTTAACTTTACCCAGAAGACTCATGACTGCATTTTGTAATTGCAAGAGTGGGTTTTGAAATCAGTAACCATTCCCTTAAAATTTCAGAGTCTTTAAGAACCAAAACCAGAGCACGAGGTAGAAACCTTAGAACAGTGTTTTACAGCTGCCACTTTCAAGATTATTCCAAATTTATCCAGCAGTAAAGCTCAGGAATTCAGGCTGAGGTGCACATAGTTTTTTAGCAGTAGCTGTAAGTGGTGTTTGGGGTGGGAGGACTGTTTCTTGTCACATTTACAATCCACCTTCTTTCCTTCTGCAGTTCATTCTTCCTGGTAGGAGCCTCTGAAGCAGGCAGACAGTCTCCTGTCACCCTCCTGTGGTTTGCAGAGCACACTGCAAGTGTAATGTTCAGAAAGCTCATTCAGAAAATAGAAAGGGGGCTGGGGCTATTTCAAGCTTTCTTCTTAGGACATGTATCGTTGCGTTGTGTGTGGGGGGGGTTTGGGCGACTTGTGTAAAAGATGTTGCAGTCTTTAGATGTTAGAGTGTTTTGGCACACCTGTTGTGGCATACCTGTTCTGTGGAGCATAACGGTATTCAGACAATTGCTTGCATTTGCAAGACATTAAACCATCTGCATCTCTCATGATTTCCTGTCTGTGTCTGTATTGCTGTCAGGATTAAGGAATCTCTGGGTGAGGACAATTAGATGTACAACAGTGGAGGGGTGCTTCAGAGGTGGTCAGGCAAAAGTTACAGTGTTTGGGTGTCTATCAATTTAGAGTCTCAATAATTTGGAAGTCATTATAAATGTCTCCTCTAGCTGTTACAGTCTCTTTCATTTCTTTTCCCCCTTCAAGTCTCTTTATGTGTATTAACATATGGGTTTCCAAGGAAAATTGCATTTGGGCACTTATTTTTGTGTTTTTCTGTTCTTGGTGGCTCTGATATTCTATCCATGGCATGTGAGAGCATCACAGAATCATAGAATAGTTAGGGTTGGAAAGGACCTTAAGATCATCTAGTTCCGACCCCCCTGCCATGGGTAGGGACACCTCACACTAAACCATATCACCCAAGGCTCTGGTCCAACCTGGTCTTGAACACTGCCAGGGATGGAGCATTCACAACTTCCTTGGGGGTCATCACCCTGATGGTTGCACATTTTTCTGGAGCACTGATGAAGATGATAAAAGATGATGCATTTTATTTTACCTTGTTGTCATGAATGTAGAACTCATGCCATGAGAACTGCAGAACCTTCCAAATACAGCAGGGTGAATTTCTGAGTTGTTAAGGAGGCATTGGTATGCTCTGTAACATGGTAGCACCTGCCGAACTTATCCACATAACTTTAAGGTATATTGAGTCCTAAAGTACAAGTGGGTAATGGTTTCACTGCTCAATATATTGTGGCCTTTGCTGTGGATATTCGAGCAATTTTTTATTTCCCTACCTATGCTTTTATCCAAGAAAGTCTGTGCTAACAGAAACAATTAAATTTTTTATTTAAGCCAACTGGAAATATTCTAAAATCGTGAATTGCCTTTTTCTGCTCCAGGACACCATAAATTGTTGCCTTATCTACTAACATCAGTTGTCTACTAGGGAGTGACAGTAGTCATATAGTACTCTCTGTTCAGCCAAGCTAAAATACATGAGTAGGACAGATAAATTGCTGTGGCTACCACAGGAATCACCAGGTGAAAAGCGCAAAGTTTAACTGAACTTCCCCTTCTGAGTTCCGCCCATCATGACTGGAGTTGAGATGAGAACTGGGACTGCAGCTGTGGCAGGGCAGAACAAAAGCACACCTCTTTTACTCTTTAAGAGCATTAATTGCTCCCAAGTACTTTGATCCCCCCCGTGTCTGTGTGAGCAGGTCTCTAGGTCCTTTCTTGCATCCCAGTGGGACTCTACACAGTCCTCCAGTTCCATAATGACCAGCGTCCTGGTGGCCTCTCTGAGTCCCCTGCCAGCCAGCTTATTTCTGGTGGTAGACTAGACACACAGGCATGCTGTCTGGTGGGAGAAGTAAAGGGGCCAGAGAAAGGAATCAGAGTCGGGCAGGCCTTCGCTTGCTTTCTGGCTGGATCTGATCACAGGATGTTAGCAAAAAAAGTCTGCTTTAGCCCATTTCTGCTAGCTCCCTCTTCTGATATACCTTTCTTGTCAATCTCAGCAGAAGTCTGTGAGCTTGTTCCTTTATTTACTTATCCTGCCTGTTGGTCATTCAGTTTTGCTTTTTTTTTTTTTTACCCCACTTACAAAATGTTTGCATTTAGAGAAATTGGACCAACCTTCTTCTTTGACTTTAAAATGTCACATGAAATAGCTGTATTTGTCTGGGTGTTCAGATCGACATTAAGACTTTTGTGTATCCAGTGATAGGACAAGGGGCAATGGGTGTAAACTGGAGCATAGGAGGTTCCACGTTAACATCAGGAAGAACTTCTTTACTGTAAGAGTGACAGAGCACTGGAACAGGTTGCCCAGGGGGGTTGTGGAGTCTTCTACGCTGCAGATATTCAAGGCCCCCCTGGACAAGTTCCTGTGTGATATACTCTAGGTTACCCTGCTCTTGCATGGGGGTTGGACTAGATGATCTTTCGAGGTCCCTTCCAACCCTTGGGATTCTGTGTTTCTGTAAGAGTAAAAAGGCTGTAAGGAGACTGGAGGTATACATGACAGTGAAAATTTAGCTCAGAATCTTCTCTCCAGTAGACCAAAATGCATAGCATCAGAGTTGAGATTGCAAAAAAACCTTCTGTTTATAAACACAGTTCATTCTTTGTTATGTTCAGCATTGATTTCTCACAAAGCATCCACAGGTAAATGAAAGGTTAAGGTAAAATCTCTTCTTCCATGTGGACAAAGACCACTTTTTCTTTGGAAAGAAAGCCTTTTGCAAGGCCTGAATTGAATTTTCGCTGCAAAAAGGATGAAAGTCTCTAGGTCAAATGCTGTGTAACCTGGTGACGGTAATGATATGATAAGATTGATGATAATGCCACAGTCTGTTTGCTCAATACTACCTACATGAACTACAATGAATATAAGGTTCTGGGTTTTTTTGTTGGTTTACTTTTTTTCATGCCTCCCATTTTCCGAGACTGCTGTACAGAACCCAGGAAGCTTAGTTTTCATTTCTAAGTAGATGTATCAGAAAATGAAGTATTAGCTAGGAAATAAACTGCTAGCACTGTCTCTTTGTATATAACTCAGGAAATAGTTCAGTTCTTCTATATAATTATGTAAGCCTTGTGACTGTAAAACTCTAGTAAGGGCTAGAAAATGCTCCAGAGATTCTGTTTTGAGGCAACAGCTCTGAAATGTGCAAGTTTAACTGCCACTAAAGACTGAAATTTGTTTGGTCCAGTAACTACTGTTGTAAAACTAGGGGCAGGAAGAAGCATTTCTGAAAGTTAGCCGTCTTGGTGACATTGCATGAACGTTTTAGTGCAGTTGTGCTCCTTCAAAATGTGACAGGACAGCAAGCAGTATTCAGACAAGAACTGCCATACTGGTTCAGGTTCAAGTGTAAGCATCTAGCTTTAATGCTATCTCCAAAACTATACATAAGCAATTTAGGGGAAAATTGTTATTTTCCTATAACAAATCAAAACAAAATATAAAATCCAAGCCAGCCAACAAAAACAACAAAAAAAAGCTCCAAAGCAACCTCAAACAAGGAAAACAAAGCCAAACTCGTACCTTCAAAGCAAATTTATACCACCTCAGTGTGCTGAAGTGGCCAGTGGTTTTGATCCAGGTTTAGCACCTGAAAAAGACTAGGAACCACTGCAGGAGTGCAGTAAAGGTACATGTTGGCAACGAGCAGCTTTCCTGTGCTGGTGGTCTGTGCTAGGGCCTGCACACTGAAGCACAGTTCAGTCTTGCATGAGCACAACTGCAGGGAGGTGGCACTGTTGTATTGTGGTTTGTACTTGTTCCATGTATCAGATGCTAGCGACCAGCTCTGAGATTATTCATTGCAATTGAGGCATTTTGGTTTTAAATGTCATTCTTTCATCTGTTTTTCAAGGTAAGCATTTTAGTAGAGAAGAGGTTTATTTTAAAGAAGTGCTAAAAAAAATACATCTTCACAAGCAAGATGATTAAAAATTGGCCCAAAGAGTTGCATTGTTTAAATGCAGAGAATAGCTTATTTCATCTTAAAATAGCCTTAAGATAGGATTTATTGCCATAATTCACAGATGTATGATGGATTTAGGGCCATAATTCACAAACATGTGCCTGGAAGATCCTTCTTGCATTACCAAGGCAGACTGCTTTCATGTACAATCATTTCCATGTAATCATCTTTTCAAATTTATTGAATTTAATCCTCAATGCTGTTGCATTTCTTATGCTCGTAATTTACTGCTCCATACTGATTCCTCTAAGTTTAAGCAACTGAGAATAGGTGAGAACAGTGTAAGTATTAAAGACTAAAGTCTGGGTTTTCCTAATTCTCTCATCACCAGAAGTGTGCATCAGGTAAAGTTAAAATGAATATTCAGCTTCTTACCTGTCTATTAACATGTTTTGGCTGTGCTATAATAAGATTACTTCAGATGTCATTTGCAAGCAGACAGAAACGGAACTCTTCATTCCTCTGAACCCGTAAAAGTAATATCATTATGAATTTTACAGTGATGATGCACATACTACTCTAATGTGTATTATAAAAATAAAAGGATTTGTTAATTTTATTAATTACTGCTTTTTTTTTCTTTTTGGTAGAAAGAGAATCAGTTTATTGTACTATTTTAAAATTCTAACTTTGATTTATTTTTTTCATTACAGTGGGAGAAACTACAGATGACAACAAGTGAGAGGAGGAAAATAGTTTGTTCAGTCACATTCCACGTAATTGCAATTACCTGTGTTGTTTGGTCATTGTATGTTTTAATTGACAGAACCGCTGAGGAAATTAAACAAGGCAATGATAATGGTAAGTATTTTCTACCTTTCTCAGTCTTGTTGATAATGCAATGGATGGCTTTGAGAGGCAGGTATGTAACCAGTCACATTCTGTTCTTAAATAACAGCTCACTGATACATGGCTACATCAATTGCTTTAATGCAGAAGTAATGAGTGCATCAGTGTTAAAAGCCTGTTATGCCCTGCAGAGAGACCTCTACTTAGTGTAATCATTGCCATGGCTCAACTAGCCTGCTGTTTTTTCTTAGGTTAAACTCCCATTATCTAGATATTTCTGAAGTTCAGACAAAAAGCTGCTGAGTCAAATTCAAACAGCCCAGTGCAAGTTCAGGTCAAAAAATAGTGATTTGTTTATATTACCCACTTGAACCTTGATATCCTGTAAAACATGATAGAGCCCTTTCATCAACAAGCTTCCTCATACAAAGTTCCAAGAGACTGCGTTCCAGTTGTGTTAGTCCTTCATGTAGAACTTAAGAAATATGGAAAGCCATCCCTGCATCCTTTTAAATGGAATTTCACTGTGAATGCCAGTTGGTTTTATTGTGAGGGTGGTCAAACACTGGAGCAGAGAGGTTGTGGAGTCTTCATCTGTGGACATAACAAAAACCCAACTGGCCATGTGTAACAAAATATGTGTTTAACACAACTAGGTTTCTTTGTACCCCATGTGGAAACTGTGTTCCAAACTGAACTACTGTTTTCCATTTCAAATCTAAGTCTGTTTGGTCTTAAATTTAATCTTAAATATGATCATGATGATAAAAGCCTTTGTGTTGCTATCTGAATTAACTTTAAGCGCAGCAGAAGGACAAGGGTCTGTAGCTTTGTGATATGCTCTGAAGTTAACACAGAAAGCAAAACAGGCAGAGCTTTGTGCCTTGATAGATAAATATTTGATGATACTCCTGATGCTTGCCTTTCTTCCCTATGAGAGGAAAATATGTAACAAGCCTCAGTAACTCACAGACGAATGTATACTGTATAGTCTGTTTTGCCTTCTTTCTAGATGGGTAACTTTATTTTCCATATCTCAAAAAAAATGTTGGCAGAGGGGGTGGTACTTTTACAAAATCAAACCTCAGGGAGGAAGAGGACAGGGAAGAGCCATATCTGTTGTTTGCTTTTCTCTTCATTATCTCTCTTTAAATGGGAAATGCTGGGAAAAAGACAGTGAACACAGGAGGAAAAAACACTTTATAAACATCTTTAGAGGAGAAAATCTGAAAGCTCTGAGCACTAGTATTGTTTGTTAATATTGTGTAAGTTCAGATCTTTTTAACATGTATTTTAAAACATTTAAAGGGTTGTTTGATTTTGTTTTTCTCCTTAAGAAAGGATATGATACAAATAAATAAAAGTGTAAGCCTCTTCATTGGTAAAACTGTCACTGGTCAATAGAAAGGACAATTTAAAATCTATTTAAAATATTCTAAAATTTATATGGCACCACTGGTAGGAAATCACGTTTCACATAAATTTGCTCTGCATGAAGAAGAAGGTCTGAGCTTTACCTCTCCTAATAAATCTCAAGTTTGTTAAAATACAGCAATTCTGGAACATACTGCATGATGCAAAATTCACTGTGCCATACTAGTTAAGCAACAAATGACACTTTCTGTATAACCATGGATGAAGCAGCAGCAGCACATCTTTAATATTAAGAAGTGGAAGAAACTCTGAACGAAAGCAGAGCTGTTTATTCAGGCTCTTTCTTCTGAGCTCAGCACTCCAGCTGTGACTTGCCGATTCTAAGTGCCTTTACCCACTGGTAGGCTTAGTCAGATGCTAACCGTACTGTTTTCACATTTAAGAGCAAGAAAGAGACAGTGATATTTAAACCCAGTTATTAAAGGGGAAAATGAGAGAAAGAACACATCACTGGATATGACACCTTGGCAAAGTGTTCTTTGTTACTTCTTCTGATTCCAGGAACAGGGGATTGAAGAAAGGCATGACAAACATTTTGTGAACGAATTTAATGAATACATAAGGGTTTGTCTCTGGCAAGTTCAATTAAGTAGAGTAATAGCAGTTTAGGCAGATACAAAGTGATTTTCAAGGTCTTTGTATGCTTTCATTTTGCTGCAAATTAAAAAAAAACAGCTGGCACCATCACTTAATAGTTACTATTTCAAAGTACTGCTATGACAGAGAAAACTACAGCTATCAATGTTATCAAGCATTGTACTTCCTTTGTGCAAGTAGCCTTTCATTTATTATTTGACCAAATTGTGGTGAAGTCAGTTGAAAGCGGGAGGCAGATGTAGTTTCTTGGCTGGCCTATAGGATAGGAAACTGCTGCTATTTTCTGCTTGAGTCACAACTGCCCCAATAGCATGTACATACCCAGAATTCTTAGCAAGTAAGTGGCTTGTTTTCAAAATATTTTACTGAAACTCAGTGCTTGTTGTTCAATGTATAACAACAGTAATTTATATTAATGTTTTATTTTAAAGGTGTCCTTGAATGGCCATTTTGGACAAAACTCGTTGTGGTGGCCATTGGATTCACGGGGGGCCTGGTCTTCATGTACGTGCAATGTAAGGTGTATGTTCAGCTGTGGCGCAGGTTGAAAGCCTACAACAGAGTGATCTTTGTTCAGAACTGCCCAGACACCACCAAAAAACTGGAGGATAAGAACTCTTTGTGCACTCAGACCTCAGATATCAAGGACGCAGTAGTGGTGCCAGTAGCACAGACAGGTACAAACTCTCAACCAGAAGCTGAAGAAATGATGTCTGAGGTCATGCCAGTTTGACAGAGGCAGCATTATTTCTTTCCTGCAGAATGAGATGTAGTGTTTTGTACACTACAAATGCTAAAAGAGAGCAGAAACGACTGTGCATTTTTTTCAGTTAAAAAGAACAAAAACCACACAAAAAAACAAAATCCTACGAGGAAAATGGATCCAGCAAAGCAACTTGTTACTGTATGGAATGTGACCGTTTGTGAAGTAGTTCCTCAATTAGTCACCAAGTGTAGTAAAGTGGAAGTAAGTGTAGAAAGTGCAATAGAGAACAGGTTTAACAGACAATGCCAAACCAATGTGACAATAGTACTTCTTTTTTTTTTAATTTAAATTTGATGGCTGGGAAAGTAGGAAGAGACCTGATGGAATCATTTTGTTTACAGAAAACAAAAACTTTTAATCTGTTTACTACTAAGAGTTGTGTATTTGCTATTTATCTTCTTCAAGATACACTTCAAGAGGGTACCAGTCAAGTTATATGCATTAACTGAAGCGAAGTACAGAGTTCTATCTTGGTACTCACTCTCTAAGCCTCATATGGTAACAAACATTCATGTGACTGCAGTGGAGCCTGAAAGTTTGGGGAGTGCTGTCAACTGAGGATATTTGAGACATTTGAAGGGTAGTATTGTTCTGAATATGCCTGAATTTTTGAGAAGTAAGTAACTCCAACCAGTATAAACTCATGTCTCCATGAGCTACAGATTTTTTTTAAGTACAGCTGTCTGCAAAACAAAAACAGGAAGGAGAGAATGTGTTAGTACGTATTTAGAAGAGCAGCTCATCTGTTCATTTTTCTTTGTAAGAGTGAATTAGACATAATTTGGATACACAAAGATTTGAGGCAAAACTATAAATGAAAAAAATGCAGTTCAGTGCTGAATCACACAAAAATAAATAGCATATTATCAAAGGTCTGAAAAAGGATGACACATAGGGAAGATGGAAGCCAATTTTGGTTTTATTTCTTAAGATTCATGATAGAGGACAGTAGAGGTAAGAGAATATACCTACATATTTTAACAGAACATTAGTTTTTATCTCCTTGTTCTGAAAAGTTAGTTTTTATCTTCCTGACTGAAAAAATAAATCAGTGGTTTCCCTCTGTACAGGTAAACTTGAGGTGTTAGAGATTTACAGTTCAGTTAACTTCTTTGTGTTTTGAACAATCTCATATAAAAATGAAGTGTGAATAGCATTAAAAGGTGCAATAGATAAATGAATGTAGTTGTAATATGGTGTCCGACAGGGTGAATTATATATAAAGAACCATTTTTGTGATTCACTTCTCATATCTCTGATGTTTACCATCAGGACACAACAGCAAGTATTGGCCTGCAGTAGTTACGTACTGGCATGGACAAGTCTGGGGCCTGAAAGTAACATACACTTAAAAAAAAATAAAGTTCTTTTTTTTATCTTTTATTTAGGTAAAGAAGGAAAAGCAAACAAGGAAATAAAAAAACAGAGTAAAGAGGATAGGAAAGGACAAGTTCTTTCAAAGGGCGAAATCTGCCACAATTACAAGTGAATAGACTTCTACAGAAGCCTTGGTATATTTCCTCTTTACACACTCAAATATCTATAATTAAGTAACAGAATCAGTCCATTCTTGCAATTATCCAGGGTGCTGGGCCTAAGATGTATTAGGGTTCATATATTAGGCATTCCTTTGTGAATGTGTTCACTGGCTTAAGGATCAGGGAACACTGGAAGTGGCAGTATTAGCAAGAAATGTGTCTTTTATCAGACTATTACATTCTTTTATATTGGAATTGTTCATGTAATTTTGCTGTGACTAAGTGTTTGTCATCTGGCTAGACAGAACACAAAATCCTGGGGCTTGGACAGGCCCTCAATACATGTTAGTATTTACTGTAAGTTACTCCAGGTGAATTGGATTAATGTTCAAGTTTTTTCATATAACAATACACACTTTGCATATAAAATAAATTTCCAATTATACAATTTCAAATTAGAATTATAGCAGCTTCTCATTTGAAATTACAAAGAAGGGTAATCACATCATTTCTCTGTTTGTAATTATGGAGACTTCAGAAGGCCTTTGGAAAACAATGACAGTACTGAGGAATGCTTCATAACTGCACATGTTTAAAACAGCCTGCAAAGGCATGGTTTTCAAAAAGTGTAAATTTACTTGCCAAAAAGTAAATCTTAAATCTGAAGTCAGACACTTAAAATTACTAGCTGCATTCTAAATATTTGGGATGATGTCTGCAATAAAACCTGATGAATCATAGCAAAATTGACTGACAAGGAACATTATTATGGAAGATAAATTAACAGCTTTATGAAATAATCAGAGATTTTCTTACAAAGTGGCAGTAACCCTGCTTCCTTAGCCAACTTGTTCTTTGACCTACTATAGCATCATGACCCCATTGAAAATACATTATTCCCTATTTTGACAGTTTACTAGAGACCAATTCACATTGTTTTTTTCTTGAATAAGTATAAAATTCAACTCAAAGAAAATACCTGAGGCTGCTGTAGTATCCAACAAGATTACTATACATTTTTTAAAATATACTGGAGAGTCAGCCACAGAACAGACAACTTAACCTACAAATTTTATACTGATGACTTCAACTTCAAAATGCTATTTTGGCACTCCTCAACTACATGTGCAACTGGGCTTGCAGTTAGTGAAATACAAGAACAGAGAAAGACTTCATTTGAAATTCCTCCTCTCCCTTTGAAATATTCATTTGGACAGCAGGAAAAGGAGTGAAATGGGACACTGTCTGCTAAGACAGACAGCAAGTCTGCAGCTCAAAGCAGTCTTTAACCTTTTAAAGCATTACAGTATTAGCTCGTGCATCCCTTTATCTTCTTACATGCACTGGATGTTCTAGAGCTTTCAGGGATTTCATGCAGGATTGGAATTTGCTTCTGAAGTAGGATGCTACCTCTTCAAGAGGGCAAGGAGCTATTCACACCACCATGCCTTGGATACAGGTCTGCATGGATAAAGTGCACAAATAGACACCAGACTGCTGCTTACCAGCCAATGTTTTTTCATTCCTACATAAAGCACAATTTTCTCTATCAATTTAATAACCACAGGATTCTGTCCTGCAAAAAAAAAAAAAACAACAGTATGCTGAAAGTTTTAAGATACATTCTGAGACTTTTAAATGAAAATTACATGTTAAATAAAGATCCATACCAAACTGCCTGTGTAGACACAGTGCATTCTCGGGCAAAGATGCTGGCAGTGGAATTCAGCCTTGGCTAAACCCACAAGGGCAGAACCTTGCTCTGAGCACCCATTACCAAGAGCAGCTTAATCTACATTCTTTTTAAAAAAGTTTTAATGAAGGTAGGTAGAAGTAATCTGGTTTCAGATCAGATCTGGAATTTTAAAGAAGATACACTTAACCTGTGAATAAACACATGGCCTGTTTTAAGTTACAAGCATTATAAAACTTTTTTCAAACTGACGTAAACATACCACTTTGGACTATCATTAGCATTACAGAGATTCTCAACTAGTCCAGCTGTGCCATTCACACACTGCTCTGCCTGAAGGCAGTGTTTGTGGTGTAGAAAAGAAACAGTAATTCCCCATCACCAGAACAACCCATTTATAATTAATTTCTAATAATGCAATGAAACTTACTCTAAGATGAAAATATTTTACTGTGTATAATATTTGGAACTACAAGTTTGTGTTACTTGTTTAACTCCCTCTCTTTTGCGAAAGAAAAATTGTGGTTGAATGTGTATTGAAAGAGAGAAGATAAAGGAAACAAAAGTAATGTATCGCTTATTGTTGTGAAAAAAATGTATTTGTATTAAACAAATGACCTAAATTACTGTAGTATTCTACATTTGTCACTTTTGTTACAGAGAGCATCACATGCTGAACATGAGTTGTCAAGACCAAACTCTTGCAAGAAAGGTGAATAGTACACTCAGCTGTGTACTTAATGTTGACAAACCCGCTAACTCAGAGTGGCAATTCTGGGTACCCTGCCTTGACAAAATGCTCAGGGAAAATATCTCACAGTACAAAAAACACTTGAAAAGAACTATGTTTGTTTAACTTGCAGAAGGGAAGACTATGAGCAAGCTTCAACTGCTTAAAGAATGCACAGAAAACAACCTGTTTACGTTCATAACAAAATGGAAAACTAGTATAGGGATTCAACTGTAGGAGGATAAAAGGAAAAATGCTTCCTAAGGAAAGCATTGGTTTAGAATGAACTGTTTGTTATGTGTGCCTGTAGAATGTCCAAGAAGTTTTAAAGCTGGTTTGGACAGTTAGATGGTTTAAAGCTAATCCCACCTTTGATTGTCAGAATGGGTCTTGTTTCCCTTTTTATTATTTTAGACTTCTACTTTTCCAAAAACTCTAAGGATGCATTTTTTAAATGTAAAGATATGTTTGTATTATAAAAGAATCTGTACTTTCAGTCAGGTGTAAAACCAGAGAAAGTATCCTATCTCGATAAATATGCAGTGTTCCAACTAAACTACAAATTTAGCTCTCTTAAGAGCGTTGTACTTACCTACCCCATATCATTCCTTTAGACTGTCAGCCTGGGAGAGAGTAGACTAAGTTTCAAAACTTCACAGTTCTAGCTGGAATAAGTCATCGTATGGCTGCTAAGAATATACATTCGAAAAGGATAAATGAGAGAATGTTCTAACACATTACATGCCCTACATCCAAGGCCAACAGATTGTTCATTTAGCTAAAATTGCCCTAACTAGCTCACTCCGCAAATCAAAGATGGATTCACAAATCCCTACAAGATATAATACGGAAGAAACAGCACAACCAAATGAGTTCTAGTAATAAAAATCTACTAATTTCCATTTCTTAGCATATGGAAAAACAGAGCCAAATTTAGTTTTAGAATGAAAAGATAAGGGGTATATGTCACTTCTTGCTTTGCACACAAATATTCAAACCTCTTGATGGAGGGCACCGTTAAAACACAAAACACATTTCTGTCCAGTTTGCTCTCTATATACACATAAACAAGGAAATGTGCTATATGGTATTTACACTCTCTCTTTCCCCTGCCCTCCAATAAAATATTGAGGCTGCTGTGCACGAGCTTTATCTAAAAGTTTTAAAAAAAGTCAGTTAACAAACAGCTCACCAAAAGTACTTGGTATGGTGTGCTATATTTCCACTGCCTATGACATGGAGCTCAGAAAATAACCTTGGATAAATTTTACACCATAGTTGAGAACGGAATGATTCCAGTCTGCTGCAGGCTTTGGGCTCTGGGACAAACCTGCCTTTCTATTACTTGCAAATACTTATGAATGAGACTGAGTCACAGTTACCACACTGAATCCTTTCTTTTTTAAATGGCTCAGAGGTAATGTATGCGAAAATATAATAACCAGCACTATTCCAAATAAAAAACAAGTCAGAGTAATTTTTAAGTGTCTTAACTAAATTAGGTCTTATTTTAGCAATTGATAACTGCTTTTGAAAGCCACATGGGAAACTGTCCAGCCTTTCTGGCACAAAGGATAACTTTTCTTTAGGGGTCATCTAGTTCAATAAATGACATGGTAATTCTTTTTTTCCTTCAGAACTACCATATAGTTACAATGCCTTTCAACCTTGTGCACTTTATTAATTTGAAGAAATAAGGCTATAATGAAGCATGGATCATTACATCTGTGTATGCATATATCTGAGAACATGGTAAACAACATGTTCTAAAAAATTTGATAAAGGTTCAGAAAGAAAAGCAGCAAAATTTAGATGGGTTATATTAAAAAAAATAAACTCAGAAAAGAACAACAAACCAACGATCAAAATCTTAATGGCTCTCAGGAGCAAACTGCTACTTACAGGACGTGTGAAGAATGCAGTCAAAAGAACAAATCAGTCTAGAAGAAAGTTCAGGCAAAGGGTTTGGCAAAACTTCAAGTACCACTTTACCCAAATGCTTGCTAATACATTTTGAGAGCTGGAGAAAATGAGGAATATTTCATTTTAAAAAGTACATGTGAGAATTTTGGGCTAGTTCATATCCTAGCAATGGGCACTGTAACTTTACAAATTTTCAAATCAGCATATTACTGTCCTTCTTGACTATAGATGAAGTTGAACATGAGCTGACATTACTAGAATGCTGCCACCTTTCTATACTTATTTAGAAAATGCTTCTGGTTTTAGAGTAATGCTGGCATTTTGATCTATTAAAGTTTTTATAGTTTTAGTTTTCATTTGTAACAGGTAACTAGTTACATATTAAACTCCTCCTTTTTATGAAAACAAGGCAGTATTTTCAATACAAGCAGTTAAGACTTAGGGAACTTGATTACAGGACCTCCACAATAAGTCTCCCACCATCAGCTTATTTATGGAATTTCATTATGGGAACTCTGCACAGGATCTTGCTTAGCTGTATTTAAGGCAACAGCTTGAACACTTACGCATAAGCCACAAAGCCCCATTGGCAAAGTTTCTTACCTTCATAAAACTTCTGGGAGAAAGTCCAGAAGTCAAGAATAATGAATCTTTACTCTTGAAGGAGTAGATAGAAATATGATGTAGGCATTTTATTATTATTATTAAATTGTACCCTAACATACACATTTTTGGACCCCAGATTCTGTCCTCACACACAACAGTGTCATTACAGAAATAAGTAAACATGCTATTCCAATCAACGACAAAAAAATAAATCAAGCACACATAATGTACTGCCTAAGTATCTTCCTTAAACCTATTTAAGAATGGCTCATAAAATGGTTCATATACATTGCCTTTTTGACTTTCTGCATCCATTGCACATATTGGAGTTCCATAAGGAATGCTTTGACATAGGAAAAAATATAGCATGCTTTGGAAGAGAAAAGAATAACAAATACAATGCTAAGGCTAAGTGCTTCACTGTATGCTTGTTTCCGCACATCAGAACTGTGGAAGTCTCATCCCTTTAGAGCCAACTTTTTGGAGCAGATTGGAACGTCATGAACAATTCTATTAATTCAGTCACATTAGTTTCCAACACTAAAAACCTGTAAATTAATCAATCTACTGCATACAACCAGCCTCGAGAAGGACAGTGTTTTCTGAGTTTATGGGGTTTTTTTTTTGGTTGGTTGGTTGGGTTTTTTAAAAATCAACACTTGTTTTGTTTACATAAAAAAAACCCCATACTGCTACTGGAATTAAAGTCAGCTGGTTCTTTCCAGCTGAGACCATGAATAGAGTAAGTTTCAGAATCAGAGCACAAATAGCAACCCAAATGCTACTGAAAGTCTGAATGTAGTTCAACCAGTTCCTTAGCAAAGTCTTAAGCTCTCCAAGGCTGGCTGGAGTAAAAGTATACCTTAGTAAGTACACTGCAAAGGGTAAAAACTTAGCACATTTTAAAAACCCCGAAGTTCATATATAAAAGTGGCTTTCCATGTTAAAGTGTTCCTTTTTTGTTTTGGATTTTTTTTGTGTTTAATAGGAGCCCTTATAATTAAAGAAACTTAATTTTTAACTATTACAACTTCGCAGTTAAAAATGAAAAAATATTGTGAAGCAATATCTGACAATTTAAGAATTAAATTTCCATAACATTAATCTTTAACAACCATAAAAGTCCATCACAGAAAATTGTAACACAGCATTTAACACTGAAGTCTGTAATCCTCCGTTACAAATGAACAGAATTTTGAGACAAGTTTGCAAGAATTATCAAGTTTGTAAGAAACATCACAGAAATATTTCCCATTCCCACCTTTAAAAGCACCTTTTAAAGAAACAGAGTAACAATTCAGAACTCCTGAGCTCATTCATCATTTTTTTCTACCACAGGGAAGAAACTCATCAGCATACAGAACTCTAATAGCTGACTTTAAAGCACAGGCATGATTGGATTATGAAACCAATAGAAGAGATTGCACTGTCTTGTCTCAGTAACACATATGAGGCAAAAGACTCCCTCCAGGCCTCTTGGCACCAAAAATTGAGCACAAAAATTAAATCAATAAATACATGGCTTTTTTCTCTTTTTTCCTTCCCATTGCCACATTAGTATTCTGCAACAAAACTCGTCCGGTAAACTGGCACATCATCAACTTAAGTCTATATTACTTTTCAATTCAAATATGAATATCTGACAGCTGCATATGATTTTTTTCTGATAATTCAATATAAAAAGTTCACACACAGAACCTGTTCTTTGTTCATTACTTATACAGTAGTTCATCAAAACACTTTTAAAGTCAGCTAAACAAGCAGAGAAAACGTGGCCTTCAAAGGAGAAAATCCACAAACTCAACAAAGTCCAAATTGTAAACATGTTCTTGATGTATGAATAACAAATGGTAAAAAAGAACATCACTTCAAATATTTGACTATCACATCAACCACACAAGACATAATTACTTTTTTGCAATGTCTTATAACTGAACTGTTTCAAGGAATATAGAATATGTTATTCTTCATATCTTTGTGATACGATCTTTTTTAAAGCATTCACCTGTCATTACTGTGACAAGTAGTTATCTTACTCCTCATTTTCCTTTTGTATTTTACCCAATGTGATGGGAAAGTGACATTTTCTGCAATGTTTCTGCTTAAAATTTCAAAGCACATCAGATGTTATATACAAGCAAAAAGTTAAGATGAACATTCTGAAAAGCAAAATCTGTCAAAGCACTGAAAAACACATACACAGCTTTAGTTCAGGCCAATTACCCTGGCTCACCTTCCGCTAGAATTATAACCATGGAATGATTTCAATTGGAATGGACCTTAAAGATCATCTGGTTCCAACCCTGCTGCAACAGGCAGTGACACCTTCCACTAGACCAGGTTGCTCAAAGCCCCATCCAACCTGTCCTTGAACCCTGCCCAGGGATGGAGCAGCCACAGCTTCTCTGGGCAACCTGTGCCAGTGCCTCACCACTCTCACAATAAAGAATTTATTCCTAATACCTAATGTAAATCTCCCCTGTCAGTTTAAAGCCATTCCCCCTTGTTCTGTCACTACATTCACTAGTAAAAAGTTCCTCTCCAGATTTTCTGTTGTCCCCCTTTAGGCACTGGCAGCTGCTCTAGGGTCTCCCCAGAGCCTTTTCTCCTCCAGGCTGAGAAGCCCAGCTCTCTCAGCCTGCCTTCACTAGAGAGGTGCTCCAGACCTCTGAGCATCTTTGTGGCCCTCTTCTGGACTCGCTTGAGCAAGTCCATGTACTCTTGTACTGGGGCCTCGGAGCTGAACACAGTACTGCAGTTGGGGTCTCGGCAAACTTCCTGAGGGTGCACTCAATCCCACTGTACATGTGTCACCAACAAAGATGTTTAACAGCACCAGTCCCAATATTGATCCCTGAGGAACACCACTCATCACTGGTCTCCAATTGGACATCAAGTCATTTACTGCAACTCTTTGAGTGCAACCATCCAGCCACTTCCTTATCCACCAAGTGGTCTACCTGTCAAATCTATGTCTCTCCAGTTTAGAGACAAAGATGTCGTGTGGGGCAGTGTCAAATATTTTGCAATGGTCCAGGAAGTTCAACACCTCAAGTTTTATAAATCAAAAGCTGAATTCCGTAACACCGGTCAATTTAACAAAATTTAAAAAAAATAGCAAAGCCTGACCTGAACTTCAGTACACCTGATTCTAAAACATGAACACAAAGCAGTGATGTGACAGTGTAGAGATGTGGCTGATATCAGAGGACAAGACCTCTAGCCAGGTTTAAGATTTACAGTTCATCTGAAGATGCATTAGATCACTCACATGTGCTTCAGGTCTGTTAAATTTCTCAAGTTTCTTCTTCAGGTTAACTTGAAGAGAACAGTTATTTCTGTATTACTGGCTCTCTAAATCAGGAAAGAATAGCACAAGCTATTGTGTAAATACAGCTGTTCGCTGTAAACAACAAAAATCTTAATATAGATATTGATAGAATAACACTCATCAGTTACACTTACTGCACAGCTAAGAAAATACAAACCTAGAAAATTATCTGTAAAAGAAACCTGGGAATCCACATATCTGCTTACCATGACAACGCCTTGTTGTTTAACACACAGAACTGTATTGGGGATTGAGTACTAGAAAGATTATCCACCAGGAATAATTATTTCTATGTAATTTACAACCAGCTGAACTGTGACTGCTATGAAGTATACAGATAGTGCATCTGAACTGCGACTTCTGTACCCAATCTAATCCATGCAAAGAGATGTCCTACTTAATTCTTGGTGTGAAATTAGCCCTGGCTTTGCCCTTACCCTTTTTTTTTTTAATATATTTTACAGTATTATAAGTGAGATTCAGCTAAGAACCTTCCGGAAAGACATATTTAAAGACATCTAAACAGTTGCTTCATGAAGCAAGGCTGCTATTTAGAAGTCCTGGGTAACTTACTTTAAAAATGCAGAGCTTTCTCAACAGAGGGGGCAGCAAAGAAAGAAATCAAATGGACAAAAGGTATTTAAAAACAGACTGTAGGGATTTCAATTGCCTTCTGATCTGAATTCTTCAATACAGAGTGGTGAAGACAGTGTAATTCTCTTAAAATTCTCTTGACAAAACATAAAATACTACATATTTTTAAGTCTTTCCAGCTTTTTATGTTCCTGACACAGATTCTCAGGAGAGGTACAATGTAAGAGTTCTTCAGAATTAACTGATTCTCCATGTATCTCATATTCTGCATATACATTTCCACCAAGAGGAAGACTATTTCTTACACCCAAGGTGAGTGTTCTGGATTTTGTGAGATGAGTCCGACTACTGCTCTCCACAAAACTGCATATAGCTAGAGGAATCCCAGCTGCAACCACCACAAGTGATGCATTAAAGTTCATGCTAGGTGGCCCTACTGTTTACCAGGGTACCTGCTGTTTGTACAGAACATGACATACACTCTTGCCATTACTAAGAAAATCTGCTTTCTCAGCTCAGGAGCCTGCATCCTAAAGTGAAGGTACAATATGAGAAGGATACAATTAAGATTTTAAGTATTTATTTATATTCAGATTTTTGTATCCAACAATATACAGCTTTACTCAGTAATACACTGTTTAATGTTTACCATAGGTACACAGTGAGCTCATAAAAAATGCAACTAGAAAAGCCTTTGCCTTGTTTCTAGTGATCATTAAAATAGGTTTCTTACAATGTCCTTCAGCTCTTTCAGCTCTTCAATCAGCTGGTGCTCATTAGGCCATCTCTTCTGCTTTATTCAATTCTTCTTTAGCTTCCACATCTGCCACCTCAGGATTACTGCAAGCAGCATCCCTAGCTGAGAGCTTTTTCATTTTGATGTTTGGCAGTTTCCTCAGATCACCATCCCATTCTCTAAAAGAAAAAAGTAATGAAAATCCATTACCAATAAAAACAGCAAGAAGGAATGTGGCAGAGTTACTCTGCCATTCTTCAGAAGACGTTAACTCAAGTGAGGCTGCTTTTCTAAATTATACTCAGTCCCTGAGTATTCATACTGCAGTACAAATAAGGACCAATGTTTTCACCTGATCTGTATACTATAGCACCTGTAACATCTCTGTGAAGAATTAAATGCTTTCAGATTTGACATTCTGAACAAAAAATATGATTCACTTTATTCCCACAGGCTATTTGTCTCCTCAGCTACTTCAGGCCACCTGCTTTTCGATTTGACAAACTAAACTCCCAAACTTCTTTTTTGTTGCTTACACTGCAAGAGTTTCTTCATCTGGATGTGCCATTTGAAGAGCTAATACCACATGTACATAAAGTCTTTCATTAGGATGTATGGTAACTGTTAAAATCTTGTAGAACTGACTTCAAGAAGACGCAAAATGTTAGTAAGCATTAATTCACATAAGTATATTATTTCAAAAGGCTGCATGAAGGAGGAAGGGTTCATTTATATATGACAAGTCAAATCCAGTTCTCAATTAGTGGAATGCCTTCTTGATCACAGTAAGTGCACTGCATGGGTAATTTTTCTCAAGGGCAAAGACAGTATTTGCCAATTAGGAGATAGACACATTTTTGCTCTACCAAGATAATACAACACTTCCATCAGACATCCCAGTAAAAGAAGTCAATAATGTATTTATAAACACAGCAGCCAGAGGTCTGTTGAGTCATTCCATCATCCTCTAAGCATGACTTCTGGCTACATACCACCCCTAGGAGTTAGTGGTATAATGCTATATATTCCTTGCAACATAAGCATTCATAAGGCTCCTTTTTTCTTTTTCCCCTAAAGTACCTTATTTGACAGAGCTGTCAGCGGGAGTGTTCATTCAATCCATTACCAAGGCATACTGGCTTACTGGCCCAAATGTGCACAGCTCCCAGGTCTTTTAACTGGATGCAAGTCCTCAATTGGCTTAAGATTTACAACTAGTATGTACACACAAATACTTACTACACTTAGAAAATACGACTAAGACCTTAGTGCTGATTTAGTTACTTAATGGTAAGTTCTGACTTTAAATATCTAAAGTCACTATGTTATATGACTAAAGTTACCATCTGAAATCTCATTTTGGCAAGAAAACAGTGTAATTCAATTTATCAATAAATTCATGTCTTGATACTTAAACATTAACAGTAAATGCTAATTTTTTTGTAAATCAGTGAACAGCTGAGGTCTGAATTCTACATAAAGAGAAAATATTCTCTAAGAATACTGAAAAAAGATACTTAAGTTACAGAAATTTAATTCTACTTTTGAAGCTTTCTAAACTTCCTAGTATTTTAATGATTAACTGTCACCAGCATTTAACTTCTAACAGCTAATAAGTGCTGAAATAGCAACAGCATACCTAGTCTGCTTTTTTAAATGGCAAATCCTTTGACAGTTTTGCATAAATTCCTTTTTAAGAAAAAGGACATATAACATGTCAAATTCAGAAACACTGTTTTCCATAAACAGATTAGTAGTGATAATGAAAAGAACTTACCTGAAAAATTTAAGATGCTTTCTGTTCATAATGTCTGGGATCTCTAATGGAAACAAAATTAAATTCTATTAGATGCGTTACATTATTCATGAGTCTCATTTCAAAGAAAGAAATGTGAGCTAAAGGGCGAAAGTATTATTTCAGAGATTAAAAGCCCAAGAAAATGAGAATTCATTAGAAAGTTCATAAAGCAATATATAAACAGGAAGAACTTCTCACTGCTTCAGAAAAAGTGAACTTATACCTAAGAACCTGTCCAGATTTCAAATATACCATTTACTGAAAATCCTACCTGACAAATAATAAAAAGAGCATGCTTCATTTTCTCTGACACATCTGAGAAACAGCAGAATTTTAATCACAGTTTCCCTTTAGAAAAAGTTCAGTGAAAAAACTAACAATTAATTTATTATTTGATTTAAAAGCATAACTAACATCCTCAACCAAGATCAAGGTCTAGTTATGCTAGTTTTAACAGACATTCACTCACATAATAAAAGACAATTATACTTCTCAGAACTCACTACAAACATGCACAACAGATATAAGGTAAAATAAGAAAACTTAAGTTTCAAAGCTGGCCTAAATATACAGGCCTCAAGCTAAATTAATGAGCACTAAGTAGTCCACAAGTATTTTGAAATGTTTTTGGAAAAAAAATTTCAAAGCACTTAAGTCACCACTGCAAGAGAGATCAGCAGCAGTTAGGAAAGTAAATCCGGTAATTCAAGTAAAAAAATGTAACCAACAGTTAAATACACTTCATGAAATTTACCATGCAGTACAAGAATATGTGTGTTTAAAATACAAACACTGGGAAAAGTACAGCAAGATATCAGGTGTTTAAATAGAACACATTCTAATGCACTCTTCACAACTGGGTGTCAAATGCTGAAACATCCTAGCCCTTACAAGAGAAAGAAGTTCTTCCCTTGCCTCAGGTATTTTACAAGGAGCAATGACTACTTGGTTTGCTTCTAGGACACAGCTCAGTGATGTAAACAGTCAGTTTGGCAGAAGTGGCACCATGCTAACTTGGGCCAACTGAAATATGTGCCAGCTGAGATTTGTATTTGTTCCCTCTATTAAAGCACTGCTCCAACATTCAGTCCAGTGTTATTCTCAAACTAGGATGAAATGACAAAACTTTCAGCTGTCAATTGCTTTTTTGTGGTTGGGAAAAAAAAATAATGAAAAACAACCCCAAAAACACCAAAAAACAAAAGACCTTGTAAAGCATTGATACCTTTTATTATCTTATGAAGATCTTTTTCTGAAGAGAATATTCCAATAGTTTTATCTAGCCTGTCACCCAGGGCTCCCCAATATCACGAGAAAGCAGGCATTCTGAAGGTGAGAGATTCTGTGACCAAGACTTTGTACTGAATAGATTTTTACTGCTCTGGCAGTGGAAAAGTTTTTTGAAGTTACACTTACATGTGTGTTTGCAAACCACACATGCAAACCACAGAGTTGCCAGATTAGGAACAGAATTAGAAACTCTAGTCCTCTGTGTAGGAATAAAGTAATGACAACATTAGGAAGAAAACTGCAGTACAACTAATGTAGATAAACTTAAGGAATAAAGAAGTGACAAGAAGCTGCTAAGAAAACTCAACAACAGAGCCAAACTGAATATTCCCTGTGTAGGCATTTTTTTTAAAGAAAGACAAACATTTACTATTGTTTTGGATACCTACCACTTTTGTAAATAGCCAGTAAAGAAGAATTCCTTTTCAATTTACATACATCTGATATACAGAGCAAGCATCAACTTGTAGAAGGCTTTCCTAAATATAAGTAATTCATATCATGTAGTCTTTTCATAGCAAAAGCATATGCATACAAGAAATAACCAAGTTCAAGAATAGGGGGGAAAAAAGCCCAACAAATACTCAGTCGTTATAACAGCTCCACTCACTAGTTTTCAGGGATAATAATGAGCTCGAGCATAAAAGCAGTTTCCAGCTGTTTTCCATTTATCCCCAACCTCTAATTACAGTATCTGGCAGCAACTATTTTCTCTGAATTAATACTGTCCTAGACAGAGAGCAAAACCTGCAGCAGCTGTGATAACAAATAATGAATGATTTGAGAGTGTTTTTAATATGTGAAGTTGCACCATGCTCTCTGAATGATTCACTTACTAATACTATAATAACCTCAAATTTTGCTTACAATATTTCTAGATTTTTCTTTATTTTTATGTTGTGCTTGTGCACTTGACATCTTTCTATTTTGCTTTGCTGGTTTGTTTTTTTCTGTCAGCTTTCCACAAAACAGTATAGAAAAAATGAAGGACTAAAATTTAAAAGCAAAACCAAAAAAGAGATTTTCTACAACTGAGCTATTTGATGACATTCATAGTATCTATCTCCTATGACCTTTTCACCTTTCTAAGAAATCAAAGATTATGCATGAATTCATACAGATATTACTGAATTCCTCTGCCACTGCAGGCTGTGAAAGTACTAAGTATCACTGGCAAAATTTTGAAGCCATTGATCTTCTTTATTGGTCAACATAAGCTGGGGGAAAGAGGAGTACGACACACAACCCAAACATTGCTGTGCTTTGCATCCTTACCACAAAACAATGTAGATTTTTAATCTCTTCCACAATGTACTGTTAGAAGCTCTCAATAATACTTTAGCACTAAAGTTCATCACTCAACTCCAACATGCTTATTTATTAAAGCAAAATACATAAATTTCACTATTTTGACTTGATTCTTACTCAAAAACTCTGTTTTTTGCATTTTCATTATCCCTTTGTCTTTCTCCCTTATTTCACCAGATGACTGCTGCTTCCCTTCAGCCTAGTTCTAGCTATCTAATTTTTAATCTTTCATTTCTCTTTTTCACATGTAGCCTGTATCTGTGGACTACCTCCAATATCAGAAAACACTTTTGAAAATAATTTGTTTCCTCTTAAAGAAGATTATGCACCTTAAGAGGAAATTTTCAACTCTAATGATTATGTTGTGGTTTTCACACAACTGTTCCTCAGAATATTTTATTTTCTGCTGGCAGATGGCTACCCAAAGGAAGATAAACAGTAATAAAAAAAGAGTCAACAAGAATATCTGGCATGATCTTACTGATAATTGCCAAGGTGAATATTTTAAAAACTTCAAGTGCTTTCAACTCTTTTGCCCAAGAACAAAAGGCAAAATTTGTTGTGGGTTATCATTTATGCATGTAGAATAGAGCCTGTACAGCAGATGTGTCACAACAGCCCAGGATTTCTTCCTGGAATACCTCAATTTTAAATGCAAACTCCGAAATTTTGGAAATACATCAATACTACAATTTCTGCTGCATCATTCTCCCACATGAAACTTCTCAACCTTAGTAGAATGAAAGGTCTCTTTCTGAAGAGACTTTCATTTAAGCTCATGAACACTAAAATCCACTCTCATTATATGAAACTTGCTGAAGTTCCTCATGCCACTGGTCCACCTTGGTCAAAAGGGGCAAATTAGGCTACAGGCTTATCCCTAACAATAAGTTCATGTATTATAAAAAGAATGACAGAGAAAGCTGCATATAAAGATTTCATTATCACAAGTCCAGATAATGAAGACCACCTAAGAAAACTAATTTGTAGAGAAAGTGATGCTTGGCTATTCCCCACATGAGCAAATAAAGACTTCATGCTAATGTATGTTAAAACATGCATACCCACTGAAATGTACTTGTAAAATAAAAAATACTTCATATAAAATTAAGGTCCAAGCAAGCTGCTGAACTGTTTTCGTATTTGAGACAGGTGCATTAAATCTCAGTTTCAAAAATGGGTTATAAATGCCTGAACTAAAGAGGCAGTACTAACAAAAATGCACAAAAGTAATAAATGAGAAATCTGAGTCACATCTCCATCATCTTTTTACTTCTTTTCTTTATGCTGCCCACCTCCCAAAGTCGTCTGCAAAGTATAAGTACCTAGCAGTTAGTTAATTCCTTTAAAGAGAAAAATAAAGACAATACCTAGAAATTTCACCTAGATTCTAGCCTTGTAAGCAGGAGGACGTATGACCACAGGATTATTTGTAATGCTTTTCCATACCCATTCCATAGCCTTCATAGAGTTGTCTTTCACGTTCAATGGTCTGCTTGATGACAGTTTCCCGTGAACCATGCTGTCTGCCTTGTCTACCTTTAATACTGTTTTGTAATTCAATCTGCTCCAACTCGGCATCGAATCGACACATATAACTGAAAGAAATAAAATGCATTTATGCTAGATACAGTCATGCAAAACTTCTGCAAAACAGAATTACTTTGATAATCTAAGGGGTTATTTTACTAATTGTATTTATTTTCTAAATTAGAGATGTTTGTTACATTTGAACTACGACTTTAATCTTCAAAATGGAAGCTCCATTTAGAATTTCATTTGAATCATCTGTGGCATCCAGAAGATTATGGGTTTTTATTTGCCTTTTTGTTGGTTTGGTTTTTAAACTGTATTTGCATAAAACAAAAATCCCACATCATTATAATTCACCCGCTCTGGAAGACCGGTGTTAAATCTGAGTATTCCTAATTTTCAATTGCTGAATTTCACCACCTCAATAATAATTTTTAAAGTAACATTCTTCTTTAGCATGTGTTCTAAATCATCTCAAAAATACCCAACCAAAATCCAAAAAGTAAGTTCCTATTGCCTTTGCAGTATCACTAGCATTAATTAGCAGTTTACAGATTCCATGAACAGTGTAAGGAATAGTGCAGAGCTTCTGAAAGGGAACTAATATAGTACACCTATGTAAGAATATGCATATATTATGTTGTTTAGTTAGCAGATGACAAGCCACAGGTACATACATGCAGCAACAGAGAAATAACTGAGGTGCTGCTTAGCAGATTCAATTTTGGTATTTCCTGCCCTAAAAACTAACCCACCTCAGTACTGTTTAATCTTCTCTGCAAAGACAATTAAAGAATAAAGGAGTAAGTGGAATTAAATCTGTGTATTTAAATATCATCAAATAACCCAGCTAGCAAATTCACAGCTTTACTACTGTACAAATAATATTGGGTCATTCACACGCTACAAAAGCAGATATACTTAAATGATAGATCTCCAAACACATGACTTACATGAGTAATTCTAGTATGAATATATGCATCTTTCAATATATAATTCACCCCAGTTCCAACAAAAGCAACTACTTGATATTAGTAATATATAAAAAGCCCTCCTCTGAGTCATCATCACTTTACAGATCTTAATTAAGAGTATTATTTGAAGATAAATCAAGTTTTTCAATCCTGTTTTTAACACCAGTCTTACTTTTCAATTAGCTCGCCAGCTTGCTTCTTTGTGTATTCGATTTTAGTGGGGTCCAGGTGACTTTGAAACCACTGCAATTTTTCTCCTATAAGAATAAACATCAATGATTACACCACTACTGTAGCACCAACACAGATTAAAGTTCTTCAAAGCTTTTAAAGTAACCCCCATTTTTAAAGATTCTGAATGACATCATAGACTCACTGATATTGTGTGTAGCAGGTATGAAGGCAGCTGTAAAGGAAATATTCTCCCATCATTTCAGATGTATTTTATATTTTTCTTACAGAAAAAAAAAGACATTACACTTTGCTTTACTCCAAATTAGCGTTTAAAATACTTCTGTATCAACTGCTTAAGTTGGAAACCTCAGAAGGCCCCAAGGGGGAAAAAAAAAACCCCAACACAACGGGTCAGTGAGCTCTGATTATCACAATTCTTAAACAGACTATACTGAAAAGGTACAGAGTCAATCATAAAAGAGGAAAATATTCCAGCTTATGTCTCAAAGTTTTGAATTTACTTGCTAGCACTATATATGTCTGTTAACCTGCATATATTACCCTCTTTTACAAATAACTAAAAAAACATGGAGATAAGCACAATAAATACACGCACAGATGTACAAAACAGACATTTGGTCTGTATTGCACTGTTGTCATGTATGCTGACTAAAGATTAAGTAACACTGCCTCAAGGTCATTCCTGTATATACTACTTGAGTGACCATCTGGTATTTTAGCATTTCAACAAAGTCTTTAAAGATTACAGAGTCATCATCATAGAGAAAGATACCCTAACTAGAGCATCTACAAAATCGGTAAAACGTAAAATCTATGCTAAAAAGTTAAATACTGTATTCAATAATAGAAGTTTCTGCTTACCAATGATACTCAAACGCAAAGCTCTGTCAGTCTTCAACCTGGCAGAGAAAAACAGTTACGTTGACCATGAATGACTATTACACAAATAATAAGTTTTTTTCTCCAAAAATCATTTTTCTGGAATCACAATGAAAGTCAAGGTAAAGTTTCAAACAGAAATATGTGCCTAATTCAGAACAGTGTAAAACTCATTCTGCTTCATCTAAAACAAATCTACTTTTTGGTAAAATTACTATGTTGAATTTGTCTAGTTTACAGTTAAACAACGTCTTGGAAGAAACTGGGACACAACACTTCTCTTAGAGGACTGCAAGAGGAATTTCACAGAAGACCTGCATTGTAATAATTTTCTTAAGTATTACTAATATTCTGCTGATATATTTAATCAGGAACATTTAATTGCACTGCATCCTTGCAAAACAAGCATACAGAGTGAAAAATACCATTCTAGTATCTAATAAACTGGTGATAATTAAAGTTTGTCCTTAGTGAGCATTAAAAATTAATGTGCTAAAAAAACAAAACTAACAACTTTATTAAAAAAAAAAAAGGTTAAAAATCCATCTCAAAGTATTTTAACTCCACCTCAGTTTCTGGTGGGATACTTGAAGCTTCCTGTACTCTAGGGGATGTGTGTACCCAATTCATTTCGGGATTGATTTGCATCCTATTGAGCAGCTATCAGAGAACACAAGTTTTCTAACAGGTAATACAGTGCTTCATATGTTTTTGTCTTGAAGCTATCAGATTAAGTCTGCAGCAATGAACATTACTGAATGTCATTTTATTTCCAGAAAAGAAAACTATACATTGTTGGGATAAGTATGAAATTTGTCACTGGAAAAAATATCTTAGCCATCCCTGTTCAGTATACATATGCCAAGGTTGGTGTTATTACACAGTTTAATAAGAAAATTGATAAAGAAAATCGTAACTGGTAGCATCAACAAAGAACAAATAATGCCAAAAAACAACATTTCAAAACTAATGTGCTTCTTCATTGAATTCCTTGTACTCTAAATTAATAGAATTTAATAAGCATTTTAGAGTAACTGAAATAACTCAAAGCACAACAATCTGTTACCTGTCACAAAAAATATGTATCAAAAGAGAAAGTCCTACTTTCCAGAGACAAACATACTTGTTTCACTTGACCACAAACCTACATTACGAAAATAAAAATTAACTTTTTCAAGAAGTATTTAATCTTCTGAAGGCTGTCTAAAATCCACTTTAAAGCAAATGCACAGCATGTGTGAGCTGCTAAGAATTCCACTAGTGCATTCAAGAAAAGCCTTTTTACTTTTATAGATATTCTAGCATCTGGCATAAACATTTTTAATGCAAAAGTGTATAGAGGCCAAGTATGGGGTTTGAGTTTTATCACACCTGTCAAAAAAAAAGGCAAAAAACAAGCTGGTTGATTTAATTAAAAGATTATAGTGTTAAAACATAAATTACTCTTGTTCCCGTGGGTTAAGGACAGACCTGGATAAGCCTATGTAAAAAGAAGTTGGATTAGGAGATGCCTTAAGTAGAAATTGTGCTAGGTAGCCTACAGAGGGCTTAGAGTATGGGATTTTGAAGGGTAACAGCAACCAAGAAAAGGACACATATTCCACACAGTGGAACTCTGCACCAGCAGTCGTTGCAACTGGCAACACAGCCAGCTGAGCACATCTGCAAAGCGTTGCCATAGAGAAAACTACAATGCCATCTAGAAAAGCTGCCTGATTAGAATCATAAATCATGTCATGTATCTATGCTTTAAAACACTACAAATTATCATTTGCACCTGCAAGGGTCACTAGATCAGTTATTTATCAAGGCAATTAAGTTTATAACCAGGATTTTTTCCTGTAAGAAAAGCTTTCAGTTTCTAGGTGTACAAAACTTATCTCACAGTATGAAAAATAATGAATGATAGAATCAGATGTTGCGTTCTTGTACATTTCATAAAAACCTCACCTTGATGACTACCAGAAAGCAGTAGTATTAACAGGGAGGCTAACCCAATAAAGTAAGCCAAAGAAAACTCTTCTCATCTCCTTGCATACAATCAGTAACATCTTTTGCTCATACCAAAGGAAGGGTGAGAACAAGGATACGACTTTGTGGCAGACTGTTGCTTCCAAACGACTGACGCGACGTATTTCCTCATTTCTTGCTTCAGGTTGCTAAATACCTTAAATATTTCTCTCTACACGTCCTTTTTTCATTAGCTTACACTCCAATCAGTGGCTTGGTTAAGCCTTTTAGGATACTTCTATATGAAAATCCCTCTTTAAGAATTAAAAATCCCAATTTTCTTGCAGTCATTTCATTTTATTCAGCTCCACATAAAATCTGCAAGAGCACATCTCAAATCACTGTTACAAACAAACCTATTTAATTTCTGTCAGGATGACCTTGTACCAGCTTTTGACATTGAAGGATAGCAGTGCATTGTTTATGTGAAACTGGCAAACATATCTAGCCCTGGACCTTGGATATAAACCAGGAAAACTGATGCTGCAATCAAGAAGACTAGTCCAATAGCACAAAGCTGATACATGATTGAAACTTGGCAAAGAACTTCTGGGGGAAACCTCATTAAATGACCACTGATGACCATCAAAGACCCCCATAGAGCATGTGCAGTGATTAGGAAAAATGACAGCAAATATTATTACTGTACGTAAATTACTGATCAATCATTCTAACTGAGAGCGTACTACCTTGTAACTTTTGTATATGGATCTAACAAAGAAGCCAGCATGTGCCTGACTTGTGGAAATCTACCAAGCACCCAGGCCTGAATAAAAAGCAATCTCTCTTCTGTTCCTGTGCCAGTCTGCTTATTGCACAACAGGTAATGAATCTGCTTTTAGGATAACATCACTGCTGCAAACATCACAAGCAGAAGCATGGTGGCTAAAATGAGATTAAAAGGTTAAACAACAGAAAAGCTAAGGAGAAACAAAGAGCTCCGCTAGGAGTTATTTTAAGGTTACTGCTTATTCCGATGCAGTTACTTCATGCCAGATCAAGAAATACCATATAAACTCCTTAGCCCTCTTATCTCAGAGCATGGCAGTATTGGACTGGTATATTTGTAGTGAAAATCCACAGACTACTAAAAAATTTACAATATATGCACAATAGAAAAGGTATATTTTGACTCTGGGGGGAAAATGACAGGGAAAAAAAAAAAAGACAACAAAACAGTGATAGCAACTTTAGCTACGAAAGCCAGACAGAGATTTCAGCAGCTGCAAACAAAACATAATTGGTGGTGGTACATCACTAGTAAAAGAAGTTACAGGAATATCCGATTATGGTCTGGTTTCCTAAAGTGTAGAAAAAGCAGTGTTCTGGCTCCAGTGAACAAGCTATTGCTGTTTCACAGAAATATCTTTGTAATTATGTAACAGAGCAAATAAATTGCCTATAGGAATACAGATTTACATGTAGATTAAGAGAATAAATTGGTAGTAATACACTGGAATTTGCTCCTGCTCATTAGACCTTGAGAATAACTAAAGAGAAGGATACAGGAAAAAAGATTAAAATAAATAGTGTGGTTCAAGTGAAGAAGATGACTTCTTCAATCGTAGTCAAGTTTTTGAAACCAACTAGTCTGTCTCCTCCTATTACAGTCAAGACTGGTCTTTCATAGTGCAGCCACAGTTTCTGAACAATAAGCTTATTATTACTGTCATATTTCATTGGGAATGCTTACATTGAAAAGTATGTGGACAATGAAGGCTGTAAAAGACTCCAGCAATTTAGAGCAGAATTTCTCCTCCCTTTTTCCTACTGCTGCACTACGCACTGAAATTCCTTGTGGGTAACATCTTCCTTTTTTTATTGTATTGGTTGGGCAAAGATACTTGAATATGCATGTCATAACTAAATGCAATTTCCTTTCCTGTTTTAACATAAACAGGAATATTCACAGTACTTATTTCTCTTCCTCCATCACACAGGAAGGTTAAAAAGTAAGTATAAGCCTGTCTCAAATCCTGAATCCTGTCTCCAGCCAACAACCCCAAACTCAAATCAAAACATGCAACAGAAAAAAACAAAAGAAACAAATCACACAAACCCAACACAAACATTTACTGATACTTCTACAAAAGACATGCTCACCTTCCAGTAACTTGCCATTCAAGGACTTCCTACACCTGACATAATACCCTTGTATTAAATAGGAATCAACAGATGAGATGTCCCTAGGCTCCAAAAGTATTTGTGCACCAATTTAGCCAACCACAATTACAGCATCTTTTGGCAAGTAAATCTACAGCTTAATTAAAATAACAGAGATGAACCATATGAACTTCCTAGATTCAATGACTGTCTTTGATCCAGTTTTTCCATGCTGCAGAAGTGCATTAGCCTTTAGAGAAAAACTACTCTGTTTACTCAGGGCTAGTGATATACTGAAAACACTGCTTCCAGTTCTGAGCCCTACCTGCACTGAAGACAACTTGTTTCTATATTAAAAGGCAGAAACATTATCAATTTGTATACAGGATTAACAAATAAAATATTGTAAAACTTGTAAATACTGCTACTCATAAATTTTTGCCTACATAACACATCTATGCTAGGCAAAGGGCCCCTTTCTAGTTACAGCAACATTATAACTTTGCTGTGGGTAGCATTTGTACATCCATCCCCAACCATAAAATTGCAGTCTCTGAAGAACTTTTCAGCTGCACCAGGAGTTCCCAAATCAACACTTGCAGGTGTTTATGAATATTTGGGCTCAGATCACATGGTCCATCCAAATACTAGTGTACTTCGACAGATAGTGATTTAAGTGTACACTAATAACTTTCTAAATAAGAAATCACAGCATATCAGCTAGGAAGCTGTTGTGGTTTAACCTACACCAGCTACTAGGAAGAAAAAAAAAATAACTGTCACAACTGAAACCAGGACACAAGCCAAGACATAATGGACGTAAAGGCCAGTATTAACCAGCTGCCTTTTCCCTCTGTAGAAGGCGGAAGTAAATCTTGAAAGCAGAACACCAAACTTGCCATGGAACAGCAGGTATCACCAAAGAGGAGCTAACTATTCAGTTTTATTCAGAAGTCTCTTCTGCAGGAAGGTTTCTGGGTTTTCTTTTCTATGAACTCAGCACCTCAGCTGAAGAAGCTAGACTCTAAACTGGATTCTTACTAAACCTTGGAGCAAAGTCCAACTACATGACTAAGCTTCATGTGTAAACACCAGCATCATGCCATTCATGCCAAGGATGTTGTAAGAAGAAACCTATCTGTAAGAAGAGTACTTAAAATTGAACAGCAGAACTATATACTTTGTATAAGCTGATTTCATTAATTTAAACTTGCCAGTGCACATGGCCCAGCAGTAGTTACACAAGCCTTTCTTTTCCCTAATGCTGAGATTCCCTAACCTCAGCACTAACAGTCCCTTTATACCACCACTCCCCTCCCCCCCCCGACAAGAAATATTACTCTGATATTATCCTTTGGTCTGTACACAAATTTTGTACAGTCAACTTACTTTTCTTTCTTTTCCTGTTTGTGTGCTTCCCTTGCAAGCTGTGCAGCTTTTCTGCTGTAAGGATGGATAGCTTTTTTCTCTTGCTTCCCCCCTTGGTTTTTTCGTAACTTGGGCTGAAAAAAAATAAAACATACAATCTTAGAATCATAGAATGATTTGGGTTGGAAGGTACCTAAAAGATCATCTAGTTCCAACGCCCCCTGCCACAGGCAGGGACACCTCCCACTAAACCAAGTTGCTCAAAGCCCCATCCAACCTGGCCTTGAACACTTCCAGGGATGGGGCAGCCACAGCTTCTCTGGGCAACCTGTGCCAGTCTCTCACCACCCTTAAAGTTTTTCCTCATATCTAATGTAAATCTCCTTTCTGCCAGTCTAAAGCCATTTCTCCTTGCTCTGTTACTACATGCCCTCGTAAAAAGTCCCTCTCCAGATTTCTCATAAGCCCCCCTTCAGATACTGGAAGGCTGCTCTAAGGTCTCCCCAGAGCCTTCTCTTCTCCAGGCTGAACAAGCCCAATTCTCTCAGCCTGTCTTCATAGGAGAAGTGCTCCAGCCCTCTGACCACCTTCATGGCCCTCCTCTGGACTCGCTCAAGCACTTCCATGTGATTCTTCTGCTGAGGACCCCAGAGCTGAATGCAGTACTGCAGGCAGGGTTTCATTAAATTCCAATATTCATTAGTAAAGCTAAGTAAATATTAAAGGGAAGATATAAGCAAACCCTATAGTAAAGACTTTAAAAGGTCATGTATCAGTATCTCAGAAAGCCCTTAACTTACAGTATCAGTTTATTAATTCTGTCAGTTAGATTCCACCCCCCTCAGTAAAAACAGAATTATTGGAACATGGTGCATGCTATAACAAAACTACTGGCGCATAGAAAACGCTCTAAGAAATCTTACACAATGAAATACCTATTTTGTAAAACCCTACAGCTAAGAAATGAAGATTGCCTCCCTATACCTTTACAGTAAATGTCCCCATTCAAGCTTCAGTCTGTCACATCTGGGTTTCTGACAAAGGCCATATGCAATTTGTACAATGTAACAAAAAGGATTTTCTTGCCCCTCCTGGCAGACCATGAAAATAACCTGCATCAAGGAGCAGCTAGAGGCTTTCCTTCTCTAGCTCTTCATGCAGTACAGAGCAAGGGAATATTACACGATTTTTTAAAATCACGAGTAGAGGATTATTACAAAATTATCAAACAATATACAATTTAAAAGTCTTTTACTATGTGTAAAATAAACACCTTAAAGTAAAGTAGATCTATGTGCAAAAGTGATGCAGAAAACTGCAACTGATAAACAGAGACTTTATACATAATAAATCTGTTAGAACCTTAGAATTATTTGGGTTGGAAGGGGCCTTAAAGACAATTTAGTTCCAATCCCTCCGCCACAGGCAGGAATGCTTTCCATAAACCAGGTAGATCAAAGCCCCGTGCAACCTGGCCTTGAACAGTGCCAGAGATGGGGCATCCACAGCTTCTCTGGTCAACTCCTTCTTCTCTGGGCTAGCAACAGCTTAGAAATGGTGTTTACGGTGGCGAACAAAAGATAAAGACAAAGACAAACCACGCTGAACACCGCAGAACTCTCGGGAGGACCCTCCACTACCTTCACACGCCAATCCCATTGGCCCGGAGGTGCTGGCCTGTCATACAGGCCCAAAGCCAGTCCGGCTTCCCCCGACCGCCCTGCCGGCCCGGGCTCACCCCTCCGGGAGAAAACATGCCCATACAATAGACAAGACCACAACAAACTCGACCAGAACCGCCGAATGGCTAAGAGGGAACAGCTTTTAAACCCAGGGTCGGTTTATAGCTGCTAGCAACACAAAGAGCCGCTTGCTGCATTCCAGAGGCCCTGCAGCTGGAATGCCCCAACTCCCGGCGTTCCAGGAGCAGCGGCCGGGACTAAAGGTCCAAGAGCAGCACCTGTGAAAAATCCCCACCGCCCCAGAGCCGGACCCCTTTCTCTCCACCCATGCCGCCACACGCACCATGGCGAGCTGCCGTCCTTCCGCCGCCGCGGTGCAGCATGCAGAGCGGTCCGGGCGGGCAGGCGGGCGGTGCGGAAGGCGTTCCGCGGAGAGGCGGTGCCGTGCCTTGCCTTGCCTTGCCGTGCCGTGCCGTGCCGTGTCGTGCCGTGCTGAGCCGGGCGCCGTCCGCCGTCCGCCGTCCGCTTCAGGGGCTGGTACAGATTGATGTGTTTAGTCGGCAGACTTTGGAGCATGCAGGTCTGGAAATGTTGATAGCTATGCTGTTCTCAGCAAAATACAACAGGAAAATTACTGTAGTCTCCAGCTAGTTTTTATTTCACAGAGATGCTGGTTTGGAAGCAGGGGGAGGTGTGTAACCAGCGTTACCTCTGAGCTGGAGGGCATGGCTGGGACACAAGTTGGAGCTGAAAGGTACCTACCAAGCAGGATTGCTGATATTCATTCTACCAATCATTAAACTTTTAATTGAGGCGTTAAGAAAGCAATGTAGACTCGGCAGATACTTGTACTTAATGGGCAGCTCCAAGGGGCCATTCAGCTGCTCTTTCACCAGTGACTGTAATGAGACCCTTGGGTGATGATGCATCTAATTTGATGACCTAGTTACAAACCAAAAACTATTCAATGTAAATGTGCACTGATTTCTAGTCCAAGCTTGTTCCTTAAATAGTTTGTAATCTGGAAAAGAAAAATGTTGCTTGCTGATACTTCACTGTCTCCATCTACAAAGGATCTTTTGTAAAATGTCTTGACAGCTGTGTAGAATAATTGCAGTATAAATTCTCCTAAGTCATGTGTTTATCCTGGGGTGGGGGGAGAACACGAGTTTGGCATGTTGATATCTGGATCTTTATTTGCATTTTTTTTTTGCATTGATTTTACTGATACCATCTCAAATGCATAAATTAAAATAAGAGATACCTGCCTGTGACATACTTTCCTATGGTGTTCTGTATCGATGAGGGAAAATAAAGTAGGTTTAGAATCACAGAATCATAGAACAGTTAGGGTTGGAAAGGACCTTAAGATCATCTAGTTCCAACCACCCTGCTGTGGGCAGGGACACCTCACACTAAACCATGTCACCCAAACTAAGTATTTTGTTTCAGTATTTTTCTATAAGTTTACTAAGTATAGATTAAATATTTTTATATCCATGACCCGATTTGCTATTAAATTCTAATAACTATGGAAAATCATACTACATGTCATAAAGCAGTGACTACATTATGGTGCTCAAGAGACAGTAGCCATACAATTCTGAGAAGGAGACCCCATTATAATGACTATACCATGTATCAGATTTTCAGTAATTCTGACATGTAAGAATTAAATGAATTGACATGTAAGAGATTGATCTTTGAATATTCTTGAAAATCAGTACAGTGTTACAACTGCATTAATTAGAATAGAGGTTAAAATTATGGTTAACTTAGTTTTAATAAAATGCAAATTTCCTGAGTTCAAGGAAATCAAGTAAAGGTTAAAGCAATTAACAGCTGTGTTTAAAAGCAAGAGAACAAAGTAATGAGCAGGGGAAACTACATCCTGAGGGAACAGTGAGCAGACAGACATAGCTTTGGCAGGAATTGCCTTAGTCTGAAGTGCATCTGTAGTAGAGCTTTAGTGGAAAGGCACATGTAGAGTTTCTTAACTATATTCCATGATATCAAGCAGACCAAGCAATACAATAGAAATAGAAAGCTGCAGTTATGCTTACAGATATTTTGTGATTTTCTTTTTTAAGCTAACTTTATTTACATTTGTGATTTTCATATGTGCTGCTACCTTAATGAATGAAGATATAGCTACATGATTGTAATAGAGATAGTACAACATACACCACTAATGTTAAATTATGTTGGGGATGGGTTTCTTTGTAATTTAGTTTGTTTGGATTTTAGCTTTGGTTTGTTTTGGGCTTTTTTCCCCCCCGATTTTACTTAATGTATATTTAGGCCAAGATCCTTATGAATGGTATGCTCTTAGGAATATCAGTTTCTGAAGATGCAAAGTTCAAATCTGCTCACAGCAGTGAGGGTATGAATGATACTGGTATGGTACTGTTCTAGGGATTGTTTAGATACAAGTAAGTTGGGTAAGAATTACAAATCACCAAAAGTGATGCATACTCTAGGTTATCTTTAAATTAACCCTTAGCAGAATAGATCAGCTAACACTGAGCTCAGTGCTGTCACAGTATGTGATGTATCCTGATCTGATAGATACAATGCCATTGCTTCTAATTTAGCCAGGTTTGTGCTTTGAAGCTACATTCCTAGCAATTCAGTGCTGTTGTTCAGGCCTACATTGTGAACATGTTTATCTACACAGCTGAGGCAGTATTTCAGCAAATTTAACTTCCATGACTCAACAGAGCTCTAAATGAAGGCAAGAGGGCCTTTCTTGAAAACTTGTTTTCTTCAGCGTGGATTATACCAGGTTTTCCAGCACTGGTCTGAAATTTTCTTTAAATTGCTTATATTTGGCAAATTTGGGTTTACTTCTGTCATTGATTCTGGTGCATTTTGCATTGATTTCTTAAGTTTTCTGCTGAGAAACTAAGGAAAAGTATGAGAGAAGTGCCTGTTTATATAATTAACTTTTGCCTTCCTCATTTACAGCTATATCGAAACTACACTGCACAAGGAGCTATGAAGGACACGTAATATGCCCCTTTGATTATGTTTCATGCTACCTGTTCCTGCATTTCCTGATTTTTCTAAATGCTTCTACTTTTTTTTTTAATCTCTCTTTTCTAATTACATTCAAGCTCTTCCTAATGGATTTCTGTCATTAATCAGGGCAGCAGAAGTTCACTTATTCCTTTTGAAAGAGCCTCCTAGACTAATGCAATTACCTGACATAGTCAACCAATTTATCAATCCCTTTAGCCTTTTAAAATAAGTGCTCTTGCCACTTTATTTGTTTAGATTTTTAAGAGGCTCTCTGGTGCATTATATGCTTACAGTTATTTTAAAATTCTAAATAGGATTTAGCAACTAAAAATGCTAAAAATTAAACAGGAGAAATCACCCTCTATGCAAATAACCTACAGTGTTTTGTAAAATCACCCTCTTCTGTCTCATCTGCTTCCTCTTCTCTTTTCCCACTCCACCACAATAAAAATAAAATTTTTAAAAATAAAAAAAGTCATACATGGTAAAAAGTGTTTCAAGTGGCCCACAGACTGATTCTGCATGTTTTGAAAGCCCTTGGTAACACGGCAGCTATGTAGTACACTTTGCAGGTTTCCAGTTTCAAGATACTGAATGTAGAAGTATTCTATGTTTAAAACTTTCTAGAGTAATGAACCTGAAATAAGGTTACAAAATAGTAGTATAATGTGCAGCTGCTGTATTGCATGGCATCTTCAGCAAAGAAAATAAAATCTCATGTATTAGATCATTTAGATACTCTGTTTTGCAGGCTGCCTTCTGAACCAAATTCCAGTCAGGGTGCAAGTGAATGTGTAAATATGCACCAATCCAACTCTCTGGAGCTCATGATTTATTTCTTTTGGGCCCTTGGCATGCCCAGTGGCTTAATGCTCGGCTATAATGGTTGCCAGTTCAGTATATGGGCAGATACATATGGGCAATTTGCCTGTAGTTTAAAGAATTAACTGCTTCTGCCACTGCTTAAACTTTCATCCACCCTGTCTGGGCACCTATCTGAAGATTTCCTCCTTAAATGTACCTCCATTAAAATGTACTTATTTGTGAAGTTGCAGCCGAAAGTTGCAATATAATAATTTTATTCTTGTAAGACTTGATCTATCATAACTTTTTTCTTTAATAGCAAACAGAATCTACTGCCCAATATATTTATCAGCTCTGTCCTAGATATATCAGGTTATTTTCACTATACATACACTAGGAATGGAAACATAAAAAAAAGAAAAGTAACTTTGATATTATAGAAGATGCTTACTGAGCTAATCTAAAAAATTAATTTGCTGTGCGACATAAAAAAATATTAAATTATTGAAACCTCAGTGGTTTGTATACCATTAAATTTGAGTGACAGTAGATAATTTCTTAGTCCTATTTGTTGTCTGGTTTGAGTAGTCTTTTTCATTCTTGTCCTTTTCAATTTCCTTCACTTAAGGCCCAGCAGCTGCAAGCAGCTGAGGCTATTGTATGAACGTAGTATCTTAGGTGAGGTGACCAGAAATTCAATTTTCTCTGAGATTCGTTAGGGTTAGGGTTAGAGTTTATTGGCAATAAAAGAAACCACAAGGCTGACCTGCAAATTACAGGGAAATGATGGATAGGGGTGGTGCAGTTGATGTCATCTACCTGGAATTGTGCAAAGCGTTCTACACTGTCCCACACAACATCCTTGTCTCTAAATTGGAGAGACATCAATTTGATAGGTGGACCACTCAGTGGATAAAGAACTGGCTGGATGGCAATATGTAAAGAGTTGTGGTCAATGGCTCAATGTCCAGGTGGAGACCAATTAATGAGTGGTGTCCCTCAGGGATCAGTGTTGGGACCGGTCTTGTTCAACATCTTTGTCAGTGACATGGACAGTGGGATTGAGTGCACCCTCAGCAAGTTTGCCAATGACACCAAGCTGTGTGGTTTGGTTGATACGCTGGAGGGAAGGAATGCCATCCAGAGGGACCTTGACACACTTGTGAGGTGGGCTGATGCCAACCTCATGAAGTTTAACCATGACAAGTACAAGGTCCTACACCTGGGTTGGAGCAATCATAGGCACAGCTACAGGTTGGGCAGAGAAGAGATTCAGAGCAGCCCTGCAGAGAAGGACTTGGGGGTATTGGTCAGTGAGAAAATGAACATGAGCCGTCTGCAGTGTACACTTGCAGCCCAGAAAGCCAACCGTATCCTGGGCTGCATCAAAAGAAGTGTGACCAGCAGGTCGAAGGAGGTGATCCTGCCCCTCTCCTCTGCTCTCGTGAGACCTCATTTGCAGTGTTATGTGCAGTTCTGGTGTCCTCAACATAAAAAGGACATGGAATTGCTGGAACAAGTCCAGAGGATAGCCAAGAGGATGATCAGGGAACTGGAGCACCTCCTGTATGAAGACAGGCTGAGAAAGTTGAGTCTGTTCAGCCTGGAGAAGAGAAGGCTGCGTGGAGACCTCATAGCAGCCATCCAGTATCTGAAGGGGGGATATAAGGATGCTGGGAATGGACTCTTGTCCTGGTTTGAGTGGTGGCAGTCATTTTTTCTCTTTCCTGGTAACTGGTGCAGTGCTGTGTTTTGACTTCTGGGCTGAGAACAGTTGCTGATAGCAAGTATGTTTTGAGTTACTGCTCGGGTGTTTGGTTTGTTCAAGACCTTTTTCTGAGCTCATGCTCTGCAGGGAGGAGGGGAGGCCGGGAGAAAGGAGAGACAGGACACCTGACCCAGGCTAGCCAAAGAGGTATTCCATACCATAGCACGTCATACCCAGGAGGTAGCCGAGAGAGACCTGGAAGGGCTGGAGCTCTGGGGGATGGAGGAGGTATCACTCGGTGCTCGGTTGGGCAGGGTGGGGTGAGTTATGGGTCGGTGGCTGGTGTGGTATTGTATTCTCTTCACTTGTTATGGGCTTTATCATTATTATTTGTAGTAGTAGTAGCAGTAGTGATTTGTGTTATGCCTTAGCGATTAAACTGTGCTTATCTCAATCCATGGGGGCTACATTCTTTGGATTCTCCTTCCTAACTCTCTGGTAGTTGGGGGATCAAAGGGGGGGAGTGAGTAACGAGCTGTGCAGACTTGGTTTTAACCATGACAGTTCTTTTTGGCGCCCAACATGGGGCCCAAGGGGTTGAGATAAGAACAGAACTGACAGGATTTATAGTCACTTGTCACAGTGCAGATTTATTGGCTCTCAGAGTTTTTTCTCTGGATCTCACAGTTTCAGGATTTTGCCAGGTACTTTGAGTATGGATTAGCTGTCTTCGTGTTTATCAGTCATGGGGCTTGGGCTAAAGTTTTTGTTTCACTGTACTTTATGTCAGTGGCTTGTAATACGGTGGGGCTCCAGCAGCAGGGGGGGATGGACGTGGCTGTGGACTTGGACTTGTACCAGCCTGTCCCGCTGCTCTTCACCATCCTTGCCCTTGTCCTCGCCTCCGGCTGCGTGAGGCTGCGTGAAGCCGGGAAGGAGCGGCCCCGGGAGCTGCCGGCAGCTGAGGCTGCCAGGGAGAGTGGCCGGGGGAACCAAGCGGCAGTAACAGAGCGGTGGGGGGGGGGGCGGTGGAATTGCGGAGAGAGGAGAGAGCTGAGCAGCGGGAGCAGGCGCCGGAAGAGCCGAGTCCCATGGACGTTCCCAACCCCGTGACGGCTGAGAGTGTCCCCCGGAAGTAGCCCGCCGAGCCCCAGGAGCATGCAGGAGACCACGCAGCACTTCCCAGCAAGGCAGAGAAGGAAGATCCGGACTCGGGAGAAGAGAAGCTGGTGGTGGGAGAACTGGCAAACACAGCAGCTACATCAGCCCCAGTGACAAGTGCAGCAGCAGCAGCTGAGAGTTCTGACGGTTTTGAATGGCTTTTGGGTGCACTTGGAACCTGCCTGCTGATTGTGATAGGGATTAGCATGGTGGCACACACACAGAGTGTGTTCTACCCACAAGCATTTTGTCTGATTGCAAAAGTTAAGCAGAGTCAGGTTTGGGTCTTGTCTAGGGTTAGACAAGGATATAGGGGCACCAGGAGACTCTCCCCAAGGTTGGACAGTCATGAGTGGCAGGGCATGTGGGACAGTATGGTCGAGTATCTGGTCCACTGGGCCCCTCCAGTGCTTTGGAAGCATTGGAAGTGGAAGGCAGCTGTATGGAGTCCCCAGCAGCAAGCTGTAGAACTGCTGAAGGGGACAGTGAATGATTTTGAGCCTGGTGGGCCCAGATACTTTAGGCCATCAGTCCAGAGATTGACTCATGATCGAGGGGTGGACTTAAGTGGTGGTAAATGGGTGGAAAATGTGGGATCTGAGCGTGATGTGAATGGTATGGAATAAGGGGTGGATAATGTCCTGGTTTGAGCGGTGGCAGTCATTTTTTCTCCTTCTTGGTAGCTGGTGCAGTGCTGTGTTTTGACTTCTGGGCTGAGAACAGTTGCTGATAGCAAGTATGTTTTGAGTTACTGCTCGGGTGTTTGGTTTGTTCAAGACCTTTTTCTGAGCTCATGCTCTGCAGGGAGGAGGGGAGGCCGGGAGAAAGGAGAGACAGGACACCTGACCCAGGCTAGCCAAAGAGGTATTCCATACCATAGCACGTCATACCCAGGAGGTAGCCGAGAGAGACCTGGAAGGGCTGGAGCTCTGGGGGATGGAGGAGGTATCGCTCGGTGCTCAGTTGGGCAGGGTGGAGTGAGTTATGGGTCGGTGGCTGGTGAGGTGTTGTATTCTCTTCACTTGTTATTGGCTGTATCATTATTATTTGTAGTAGTAATGGCAGTAGTGATTTGTGTTGTGCCCTAGCTATTAAACCATTCTTATCTCAATCCGTGGGGGCTACATTCTTTGGATTCTCCTTCCTAACTCTCCGGGAGTTGGAGGAGCAAGGGGGGGAGTGAGTAATGAGCTGTGCAGACTTGGTTTAAACCACGACAACTCTTCATTAGGGACTGTAGTGATAGGACAAGGGGTAACGGGTTGAAACTTAAACAGCAGAGGTTTAGACTGGATATAAGGAAGAAATTCTTTACTGTGAGGGTGGTGAGGTACTGGAATGGGTTGTCCAGGGAGGTTGTAAGTGCTCCATCCCTGGCAGTGTTCAAGGCCAGGTTGGATGAAGCCTTGGGTGATATGGTTTAGTGTGAGGTGTCCCTGCCCGTGGCAGGGGGGTTGGAACTAGATGATCTTAAGGTCCTTTCCAATCCTAACTATTCTATGATTCTATTATTCCTGGGGACAAGTGTCATCCATCAGGTCTCAGGAGGTTTTCTCCAGCTCCTCCAGCATGCTTATTGGAATGTCAGGTGACTGTGAGGCTACAAAGAATTTCAGATTTTGTTTTTCATACTGGGTTTTCCCCCTTTTTAGAAACAAAACCAAAACCAACCAAACAAACAAGAATTTGGAATAGCTTTTCTCATTACTGCTGTCATAGCATGTCACAGTATTATGCACAGCTAAAATATGCATATATACAACCCTTTGATATTTCCAGTTTGAAATCATGTAATCCCCATAACTTCTGTAGCATTATACCACATTGTAGTAGAGAAAGCACCTGTCCTACAATGTTAATTTTTAGTTAGAGAAGCCACATACGTTTGAGTTTCAAACTGGGTCTGCAAGAGTGATCTGGGGATAGTCTAGATAAACATGTTCAAGCTCCTTGTGATTTGCCTATATCACAAAGTACATCCTTTTACATTTTGTTTGACTGATTTAGCTGATCACCTAGCTTTCTTTAATAGATGTATCTTCTCCTTTATAGCTTCCACTACCCTGGTAATTCTTTTTGTTATCTCTATAATTTCTTTAATGTTTTATATTTTTTCTGTGACTTCATTAGTTTATTTAAAGGAATTAATCGTTTAGAAGAAGAGGAAGACAGTGATGAACTTGGATTGTTTTCAGCTCTTATAGTGTGTAATTTTCAGAGATTGGATCATTTTATCCTCTGCGAAGTGTAAAAAAATAGTTTCTGAAATCATTTAGACTGAGAAGTACTGTGACCTTTATTCAACAGCATGTTTATTCCTCAAAAAAAAATCTGATTCTACTTAATGATAATATCTGTTCTGACAGACGATCTTCAATCAAAAAAGGGTGATTATTTTTATAAGTCCTTATTAATAATATAAATCTCAAGAAAGTAATTAAAATGTGACTTGGATCATCAAACATTATCTTGCTGGACTCATTTTTGTACATATATCCAACATCAGGAACACAAATCATGAGTAATGCTGTGTAGGAGAAAATACAGATGGGATTACCAATGGATATAATGTCATTTGCTTAACTACATAGGATAAATTAAGAAATTGAGGTCTTAGAGGAGGGAAGTTATGCTTCATTTACAATTATAGTAACCAGATTGGTCATCATGAAAATATTGCACATTTTACCATAGATAAATAGATACATAGATATATCAAACTGTGAATTAAATGTACTTCACCTATTGTAAGAAACATTGGGAACACAGACTTAACAGTTATTTTGATCTAAATTATTACTGAATGCAATTAGTGTAAAAGCAATCATTGTGTAACATAGTGACTGCTGTGTAATGTATTCTGTTGTATGAAACTAAAGCTGTCTAAAGACAAAGATCTTCAGCGAGCTCTGTGTAGGTTAATGGCACTGAATGAAGGTAATGAAATCCCAGAAAGCCCTGCCTCCTTATTCAGAGCTCTTTCTATGTAGCTCTGCATCAACCAAATCAACCATCAACCCATCAACCAAAGGCAATTTTCCTGCTAGCTATGGCCTGACACTTATTTTTTATTACATTCTCTGTGCTGTGGCTATTGTACTCATCATATGTTAAAAATTACTTTGGAGAAGAAAGCTTGTTGGAATTAAACTTGTGTAGCTGCTGGTATTTAGAAGAGGATAAAAAAAATTATATTTACATTATAACATTTTCACAGTATTACAAGACAGCTGTGCTGACTGGTATGCCTGATAGCCTATGGCTCTGATCCTCAGTGTTGTTCTACATAATTAGTTCCCTTCCGTGTGGAAGTCCGAATTTCATAGAATTATAGAATGATAGAATGTTTTGGGTTGGAGAGGACCTTAAGATCATCTAGTTCCAACCCCCCACCATAAGCAGGGACATTTCTCATTAAACCATGTTGCCCAAGGCTCTGTCCAGCCTGAACTTGAACACTGACAAAGATGGAGCATTCACAAGTCCTTTGGGCAACTTGTTCCAGTGCCTCACCACCCTCACAGTAAAGAACTTCTTTATATATAACTGGAATGTCTCCTGTTAGAACCCATTATCCCTTGTCCTATCACTACAGTCCCTGATGAAGAGTCCCTCACCAGCATCTTTATAGGCCCCCTTCAGATACTGGATGGCTGCTATGAGGTCTCCATGCAGCCTTCTCTTCTCCAGGCTGAACAGACCCAACCTTCTCAGCCTGCCTTCATATGGGAGGTGCTCCAGTCCCCTGATCATCCTCGTGGCCCTCCTCTGGACTTGTTCCAACAGTTCCATGTCCTTTTTATGTTGAGGACACCAGAACTGCACACAATACTCCAAGTGAGGTCTCACGAGAGCAGAGGAGAGGGGCAGGATCACCTCCTTTGACCTGCTGGTCACGCTTCTTTTGATGCAGCCCAGGATACGGTTGGCTTTTCTGGGCTGCAAGTGCACACTGCTGGCTCATGTTAAGTTTTTCTCACTGACCAATACCCCCAAGTCCTTCTCCGCAGGGCTGCTCTGAATCTCTTCTCTGCCCAACCTGTAGCTGTGCCTGGGATTGCTCTGACCCAGGTGTAGGACCTTGCACTTGGCATGGTTAAACTTCATGAGGTTGGCATCAGCCCACCTCACAAGCGTGTCAAGGTCCCTCTGAATGGCATTCCTTCCCTCTAGCCTATCAGCTGAACCACACAGCTTGGTGTCATTGGCAAACTTGCTGAGGGCACACTCAATCCCACTGTCCATGTCATCAACAAAGATGTTGAACAAGACCGGTCCCAACACCCATCCCTGAGGGACACCACTTATTACTGGTCTCCACATGAACATTGAGCCGTTGACCGCAGATCTCTGTGTGTAGCCACCCAGCCAATTCTTCATCTACCAAGTGGTCCATCCATCAGATTTATATCTCCCCAGCTTGGAGAAAAGGATGTTGTGTGGGACAGTGTCTAAACCAAAATAAGAAAAAATACTTCTTTCCTAAATAAAGGAAATGCTTTGTAAAATTATTTTTAAATAGTTTTAACTCCTTTCCATAGAACATCTCTATATTAAATAGCATTACATACCAGAAAATCGGTCTCTGATGCTTATCACTCACATAAGGACTCTGAGTCCCCTTGTTCACTGATGCACAGACTTGGAAGCTATTTTGTAGGGACTCTGGAAAAAATATGTCCCCTTTCCCATACTCTCTGTTATAGCATCCATGGGCAATATTGCCTCCAGCATCCATTTCCTGCAATGCTAAGGACGAGGCTGCATAACAGTGGGTTTTTTCTGTTTGTTTACTTGTTTGTTTGGGGGTTTTGTGTGTATGTGGTTTTTGTTGTTGTGGTAGTGGTGAGGTTTTTTTTGTTTTGTTTTTTTTTTTGTGGCTAAATGTCCCTCAGAGTGCAAGCTCAGGCAAAAGCCTTCACATCGGTATTGACTTCTGCATTAAACTGATTGTAATCTGCATGACTAAGCCAGGAACCCTGACGTTCTTGGTTTGACATTGATGAAAGAAAGGCAAAACATTGGAGCAGAAAGTCTCTGTTCCTAAAAATTCTCCAGCCAGACCCTCAGCTTTTATAAATTGGCACTGCTGTGAGGCTGAATATGATTTAACATTACTCCTCTTTCTTCAGGGACAACAGTCATTGCAGTCAGTATTTCAAGTTAAAGCTCCTGAGGATTCAGATCTTTATTACTTATCTTGTAATATGACAGCATAGGAAACATAATTCTACTGTTTTGGCTAAAGCAAAGTGAAAAGCTCCAGTATTTTTAAAATTAAATATTGCTACATAAAACTGTACAGAAATAGCCAAATAATGTCTCTATTTTGTCGTCATTCAAAATGGCTTGGGATCTAAACCAACTAAAAGGCAGGTACTAGCAACAGTATTTTGTGAGGGAATATAATTACAGTTTTATGTTGCTGGCTCCTCTACCTTGTCCTTTGTTCTTGGCTGTCAGGAGAGGAAAAGATAATTAAAACCAAGGAGAAGGAACAACTAAAACCACAGTGACATTAACTGAAATAAGACAATGGGCACTTACATATCTAGAAATACAAAACCATTTTTGCATGTCATTGTTTCCAGCTATAGATGCAAATTTGTAGAATTAAATGGTATCTTTTTGACCTGTTCAAAATGCTAGTAACAATTGCTACATTATAGCAATTACTCTATCAAGGCCTGATACAACTGGAAGTTACAAGCCACTATGTAGCACTGAATCCTGACCCACCCTTCAAACAGTCTTAAAAAGTTTTCCATGCCCATATTCTGCTTTCCTCCTTATTTACTGCCTATCACGTAAGACCTGTTCACACAGTACCTTCTCAGTGACTGGATCACGGAGAATTATTTTGTATGGCTAACAAAATGATGTTCATACATGGAAACAGGGGGCTACAGAGAACTGAAAGGGTCAAGTTCATCTTATTAGGAAACCTTAATGCCTCACAAGGTGATAATCTGTAATGTGCTTTAAATATGACCATGAGTCTTCATGAAGTTGAAATGTATCCTACAAGAAAGGGTCCTTACGCACCATTCTTTATTCTCTGTAGGCGTCCTTACATCTGGAAACTATGGGAGGCTTTTTTATATCCAGAGATGCCTGCAGCATGCCCAGGGTCCCGAAGGTCTGCTGCTAGTATGTAGCAACAATCCACAGAAAAGCCCTATGTTAAGTTTGCAGTGAGATTTGCAAGACATAGGCTATTCATTCCCTGCAAATAACATTTGAGCCTTGCAATTACATTCATGCCTAGAAACTTGTCACTGAAATTTGTTTAAACACTTGAAACCACATTGTCTATAGGGTTCCTGGTGTGCCAAGAGCACTGAAAACTGCATTATCTCCAAAACATACTAAGCTTCTGTCAGCTTTGTTGAATAATAAACAATTCGGTAGCATGTTTTTCCTGTATCAGGAGGGAATATACCCCTCGTTCATGTAAAACTAGCTGAGCCATTATGCATCACAATTACTTAAGCTCAAGCTGTAGTACAAGTCTGGCTTGAAACTGTGTCGTGGTTTAAACCAAGTCCCCCAACTCCCGGAGAGTTAGGAAGGAGAATCCAAAGAATGTAGCCCCCATGGATTGAGATAAGAACGGTTTAATTGCTAAGACATAACACAAAACCCCTACTGCCATTTACTACTACAAATAATAATGATACAGCAAACAGCAAGTGAAAAGAATACAACACCCCACCAGCCACCGACCCATAACTCACTCCACCCTGCCCGGCTGAGCACCGCGTGCTCCTTCCTCCATTTTCCTCTACCGCTCTCTCCTTCCCAGTATGCATCCTGGGGCATCACGTGCTATGGTATGGAATACCTCATTGGCTAGCCTGGGTCAGGTGTCCTGTCTCTCCTTTCTTCCGGCCTCCCCTCCTCCACCTGGCTGGAAAAAACCTTGAACAAAAAACACCCTCAAAACATGCTCAAACCATGACAAACTGTCAGCTCTAAAATTCGGCAAGAAGTTGTGAAAAGCATACGCATTTTAGAGTGTCCAACATTCAGCGGCTGAGTTGTGTAGTCACTTAGCTCTCCTGTTGTCCTCCAAAAATCCTGAAGTACTTCATGCTGTTGGGTATCAACATTTTCTTTACTTTACTGAGAATTGAACAGACACAGAAGTCTTTGATTCATGCAGTTTAAACTACATTTGGAATAAAATTCATTCCTCCTGAGAAAGAGAAGCATTTATTGTGAAATCTGCCTTGTGTGTCTGAATGTCTCCCAGCCATGAAGTTTGTCATAAAACATATTAATTGTACAACTCTTGGTGGTTTTTTTTTTTAATGAAAACAACTGGATCTAGTAGTTTAACAGTACGACCAGTGTTCTGTGTCTACTTAGGTACATGAAGCGTACGCTCTACTCAATTCACACTAATTATTGAGTTGTTATTAAATCATAAATTGTGTGGGCAAGTGTAGGCATGGATAGATGGATTTGAAATTCAAACTTTTTTTTTTTGTTTGTTTATCTGATAAGCAAGGCCAGTCATCTGGGTTGAGTCTTCCTTCCTTTGGTTTACAGGCACCTACTTCTTCTAATGAGCTCCTGGAAACAATCTCATTTGTATGAGCAGACAAGCAAAACAGATCAATTACACTGCAAGTTTCATACTACAGAACTGAGAAGGAAAAGCGAGTTCATCTCATTCTGATTTTGCTCGAAATTTATTTTTCTTTAATTTCCCAGAGGAAATTGGAAGGATTTTAAGATGACATGTGCCATACTGCAGTCTCAATGAGTTTATATCACAACAGTGCCGGAGTAGGAAGATACAATTTTACTGCATAGCATCACATGGAATCTAGGAGCTAAATTACCCTGCCATTCTTGTCTGTAATGATCTCTAAAAAAAACCCCAGCACAATAGAATTAGAGTGTGTTTAAAAGGAGTGCTCCTTTGCTTACTTATGTTTCAGTGTTACATCCTGCTGCATGCATTTAGAATTTAATCTCCTTTCTTTTTCAGTTACAACAAATGGCTTAATAAGATAATAAGATAACTGTCTTAATAAGACAAAATAAGAAGAGGAATATAGATAGTGAGTAAATCTAATGCTGGACACCCTGCATTCGTGCAGTACCAGACAGAGCCCAGATGGATTTTCTCATGAAATACTGCACAGAGCAGATCTTGTCCATGGAGAGAAGCTCTCTCCTTTGGTCATTCAAGGTAGTATAAAATTTCCTTACAAGAAAACCACTCTGTTTCTAAAGGATGTCCATATGAGAACTTTTTGTTGGAATTTCACCTAAAGGCATAGCCACCAGCATGGAGTGGGAGCTGCCTGCATGTTCCTCTGTTACAAGGAGCTGCCTGGGTTCATGCTGTAGCCAAGGCATTTGTGCAGCTGTGCCTGCTCAGGCTGTCAGATGAGCCACGTTGATTGATGTGCAGTGGTCTCCCGGTCATGGTGTACATTAACCCAGAACATTTCTTGGTACTTCAGTGTAGGTACATTTATCATGTCATCAGTCAGCTGATGTGCAAGTTCACCATGGGTAGCTATTGGGAAAAGTCAGAGCAATTGCTTATTAGCATTGCATTCAAGATGCTTCTTAAGTGAAAAGAAAGTGTGGAGAAGAGGTATCTGAATTTAATTTACTGCTACCAGGAAATTTTGGACAATATTGGAGAACTATTACTTAACCACAGATTTCATATAACTAGGTTTAGTTGTCAGGCATTCAACTTGATCCAAAATTCATTCTTAGTCAATTACTCCTAACCTAGCACTTGCTAAATAGAAATAGTCGTGGTCCCACTATTAGAGTGATTGTAATATTTTGCATGTATTACAGAAAGATGTATATGTACAAAGGGTAATATTCTCTAGAGGATAGTTGTGAGGACTGTCCTAGGAAACAGGGTGGTGATATCTCTCTCTGCAGGCATGCTGTCAGGAGGAGATGGACAAAAGCTTTTTTTCTTTTTTATAACCTAGGAATACCCTTTAAAAACCCCAGTCTAACTAACTTAAAAGAGGAGAGTTTTGCACTACTTGGAGGAGAAAGTTGGTCAGATTTTGCTGTTTGTTAAACAAAATCTTGCTGAGACAACTTATGAGTACAATTTTAGGAGTTCCTGCTGGGTATTAAAATCAGCATAAAGGCTCTGTTTTACTCCAAATAGAAAACATAACATTATCTTCTTAGGGGGTATTTTCCACAATGTTTCACACAACGTCATGCGGCTATTATAATTGCCTAGCAATTCACTGGTTTTGCATCTTCTGCCTTCTTTTTAAATTTTGTAGTGCAAAAATAGGGATGTTTGTGAAGGTTTTGGTTTTATCATACTTGATCACAATGTTTCCTTTTCAGACTTTTCAAAGAAATTCTATTCCTAAATGGGACAATTTCTATCAGGAGGAATTGGTTTACTTTATAAAGTCTAATGTCTTGAATAGCAGTTTTCTACTTGGTGGGCATTTTGCTGCTTTCATTATAAAATTGTTCTTTCTGTTCGTCTGACCCTTCAAATAATAACCCATTTATCAACAGCTAATTCCATCCACTATTGCAACAGAAAAATTGAAGTGCTACCTAAGAACATGGCAAAAGCAGTCTCTTGAAAAGAAAAGCTTTCATGAATGCTATGACCACCATATCACCTTTAGGGCTGCAATTTTTATGAATTAATATCTAACAGATTTTAAGCAACTTTAGAATCCAGCAAAAATTCCTTTCAGCTTTCACAGAGTGGAAGCCTGCAACTCCAAAAAAGTGGGGTTTAAAATGGACTCTAGCCTAACTAGGAACACGAGAGGGCGGTAGCATTTCTGTATGCAACCTGGATGCTCGGGGAGTTGAAGGAAGGCAAGAGGAGGCTGTGCAGCTGGGTCAGTTTTAGCACTGCAGAATGCTGATGAGTGCAGGGAAGCAGGAGAGGGCTTCCTTGCATTATGGAGGAATAACTGTCACAATAACTTCATTAAGTAAATGGCATTTTCCTGCCTACTATGGCTTGCCCGTTTGCTTTTTGATGCTCTGTTGATGTATTGCTAACCAGGTGGATATATTTCAGTGAGGAAAATGAAAAGACAAGCTGAAACTGTCTTCGATATTACTTGATCCTTCTCACGGGAGTACTATAATTGGAAAAACTGACCTGAAATGTCTGTTGATTAGGAAGTGAATCTCTTGATATGAAGAAAAATGCCTCTACTGAATGAGGCTCACTCTTTGGGAAACTGTTTTGGGTTTGGTTTTTTTTTTTTTTTTCTGTTTGTGCTATTTTTCTTCTGTAATGAAGCAATTTTTGTGTGAAAATTGAGCTGTCTTTACTCATACACACTTGATCGCTGTTGTGTGAAGTTTCACAAACATGCTTTTAGGTGGATCCTTGATAAGGTGGGGTTTTTTCCCTCTCCACTATCATGTAGCTTTAAGTTATTCAAGATATTCAGCAGTAGTGACAGATCTCAGACTTCTTTAAAAACATCCAAGGGAGCTGTTCATGTTATCCCTATTGACAGTCTGAACCATAGTAGCTAGTTCTTGTTAATATAGAATTACTGAACATTAAACTTCATTTTTTTTTAATGAACAGAACAATAACTCAATCTAATTCAGAACTATCCTCATGATAAATTTGAGGTTTCCAGAGAAGCCTGTGGTCTCATGATTAAGATCTTTTATCACTTAGCAGGTGTAGAAAGATGTTTCTGTTAAGATGCTGGTTATGTTGTTGTCAGCTGATATTGTGAAGACTGACCTTTCCAACATCTTTGACTACAAATTTACAGATTAATTATGCATTGTGTTAATAATGTCTTTTTGCAATCTACAGTTTCAGTCTGAGAGCCCATTTCTGTTGGTATCATTTGGGGGGTTGATTGGGGCTTCTATTACCTTTTCATTAAAGCTGCCTTTTTATGAAGTTCACCCACCCATCTTTTTGCTATCAATGTATTTGTCAGCTGGAGATCATCTGATTCTTTGATCATCTTCTGTTCTTCTCTATTTAGATACAGATGATCAGTATCATACATGCAATTACAGATGAAAGCCATTCATACAGATGAAAGCCATTCATACAGATGAATACCATTTATTTAAAGGACTGCATGACACTTAGATTATTTGCCATACCTTAACTGATTAAATTAAATAATCATCTTGTCTAATCCCTTCTAAAATTATACACCTCAGCAGTCATTAATTTTGTGTCTGTATGATGGGATTTTTTTGTTGGTGTTTGTTTAATTTTTAAACCTGCTGCCTAGATGAAGTAGTGCTTCCACTGATCCACCCAAAACAGTAAGCCTCTTACTAGATAAACTAGATTAGAGCTAGCATTCTTGGCTGTACTTAGAAATGGTGCAGTAGGTATCTGAGGAATCATATATTGTGTCTTGTTCTCCTGTTATTCTGGATCACCCTGTGTACCTAGTTCTTGCTCCAGCCTCAAATGGGGAGGTGACAAGAAGGCACCCACAGACTTGGGAAGTGCTTCCAAGTGCTTCATCTTAGATGTATATAAGAACAGAAGACATATGGAGAAGGGAAAGTTTCTACAGCTATGTTTCTTTTCTTCAGGTCCTCAAGGTAAAAGTAGAAGTTAACATGCACACCTGCTTTATCTGCATAGCCCCAAGAAGCAAGCAGAAACCAGCAGAACCCTCCACAGGACGGGATCCAGCAGCTTTCTTCCCACCTCTTGAGTGAAGGTGAGCAAGAAATGTGTTCTCTTTTTGAGGCTTTTCTACGTTTTGCTTTGCTCCTGATTATACTGGCGTCTCTACTGCTAAAAACTTGCCCTAATTTAGGTCTGTTAATTTAGGATACTTAGGGCTCCTGTGATAATTAACCAATTATTCGATATTATCAGTGGTCTGCCAGCTACTTCTTTGATACCACAATGCTAGCCAATGGCTGCCAGAAAGTGCTTGGACTCAATCAGCTAGTGATGCAAGTCCTTAGGCCAATCATTTTAGCTTTGCAGGATACATGTCCCAGTTTCCAAAATCACAAATGCTCTGAGGTGGTTTGATTTGCATATCATTCCACTGCAATTAGTAATTTCTAGACAACAAATGAGCCCTCTACTTCCTGGTGTCATTTGAATTTATCTTTAATGCACCTGACTTGAAAGATAAAAATATATTTGTTTATTTTATTTAAGCAAAAGACTGGGGTAAAATAAATGAAAAAAAATGCACTGAGGGATGAAACAAACAAACAAAAAGTCTTGAAGTCTGTTTCATGCAGAAGTATTTTCCTAGCTGTCACTTTGAATCTTTACAGTACGTTTCAGCCATAACAGCCTTGGGAACAACTTGGCTAGCACTACTCTGCCTTCAAATATTTCTCCCAGTTGGCCCCTATACCTCCTTGGTATACTGGATTCTCGCTGGTATATCTGAAGCTGGAAATAGCATTGTTGATGTGGTTTGCTGTTATAAAAAAAAAGAGGGGGAGGTAAGAACCTGTATTAGATCATCTGAGATGGGACTGAAGCTAGATATTTATATAAAAACATTTCATTTTTAGCAAGGATGCCTCATTGTATTTCAGCTTTTTTGAACTTTTCAAGACGTAGCCATGATGATGCAAGCTGAACTGGGAGCTCTTAACTCATGAGAAGTTTTTCAAAGTGTTAATTCTCTGCTCATGTTTTCCTTCTTGCCGAGGAAAGCAATTGTATTCTGGCTGCAAATTAGGCCTTTCCTTTTCAGTCAGAAAAACCTTATATTGTGAAACACTTGTTTTCCTAACTGATTGCAAATTGTGTATTGTAAAAGTTATCCACTGAGTAATAGTTTAAGTTGTATGTAGCTTTTCTGATTCTCTAAAGTGACAACACACGCCATCTTCATTAATCACATGTCAACATTAAGAACAAAGATCTTTATTAAAGTCCTTGTTTTCTGAACATTTCTTCTCCTGGCAGTTGCTACACAGCCAGCCTCTGCTATCTCCAAGCAGACACTTCAGATAAGCCAACACAATTTGAGCTACTGCAGAGAAAAACAGACCCATAAACCTCTCTTAAAAAAAACCCATCTTCAAAGTGGTGGTGCTCTTAACCTGGATAAAGTTGAGATTCGTTTTATGCAAATGAACAGTGAGTTCATATTAGGCTACCTGGGTTAGCATCACTTCCCAGAGAAACACTTGGGAAACTGTGCTGTGGTGAGGCTCCTACTCCCCAGGATGTGGGATCCCTACCCTTAATGCTTATTTTCCACTGAAATTGAAGGGTATTGGTTCACTTTCTATATCCTGAAGCTCTCAAACTAGTAACTTAGCTTTATGCATATATGTATTCATATCTAGTTGACTTCATTTAAACTTCCTCTGCCTCTGAGCTGAAATGCTACCTAGTTACTAAGCTGAACAGGAGCGTTTGGTAGTTTATCAACTCAGTTTGAACTTAAAATTAATGTTTTCAGACCCTCAAAATTTATGGAATAGAGAGAGACAGAATCCTTAAAGTTAATACAGTAAATCAAACTATCATATATATGAAGGTAGGCAGGACAACTAAGGCAAGTGAAAGTTCAGTGCAGTGTTTGAACCTAAATTAAATGCCTACTACTGAGAAAGGGGAGAGCAGAGCGGGAGAATATGCCAAATTTATATTACAAGTACAGGTATTAATAAAAGTGCAAAATTTTATAATAGCAACAGTTGGGGAAAGGTAGATGATGGGAAAATAAATTGTGTTTAATATACTCTCTTCCTGCCCCCTTTGTGAATAATGAGGGCAGTCTATGTCATACATGCACTAGCAGTGAAGGGGAATGTGTAGAAAAGGATTAAGCTTTGTTAGCATTAAAGAAAAACCTGTGCACCCAGCACATTCTGCCTCTTCTTGGTTACAGAGGAAAAAAATGTGCTCCTGCCAAGAGCCTTCCTCTTCACCTCCCTTCATAGCAGATCCCAGGGCATCCTTTAGATGTGACGGGATCTTCAGATTGCACTTGCTTATTCATTCGCTGCCTGGTGAATGTTTCTGTGCATGCAGCCTTTCTCAATATCCGCCACTAAAAGGGCAAATATTCAAAGTAGCTTTATTTAAAACACTGCAATGTTCCAGTGCCAGAAGGATATAAATTTCACCCATGCAAAATCTGCACTGGTCTGAGGATATTTTGAAGCTTGTATTTATTGGCAGATACCAGGGTTTTGAGAAGTATTTTCCTTGCCTTTCTGCTTCACTTTGTAAGGTGTTTGGAAAATACAGCCTCTGGTTTGCTTTGGTATTTTTGTTGTTGTTGGTTTGGGTTTGGTTTTTTTTTAACTTAAGGAGAGCATTAATAATGTTTTAAAAATACTTAAGAGTACATTCATGAGGAAAATAACATTAAAAGCTCTAAACACTATCTATACTTTTTTACAGCTGGAACGTCTATTATAATCTCTGGTCGGGAAACAGCAGCTGGGAGATAAATTGCGTTCACCAGGAGAGGGCTCCCGCAGTCTTCTGATATTGCTGAATTTGGGAGCTTGAAGACCCAGTGGAGAAGCTACAGACAAATTCATGCAAGAGCTACTCAAACCAAATTATGTTCATCAGTGTGCCATAGGTACCACACATGTAAAAAATAAATCTGATTTTACTTAAATGCTTTAAAAATAAGGATGCTGTTGCAACTTGGCTTGATTTTTTCCACTATAAGGCTGCTGTTGAATGTTGTTACAAATCATTTAAATGATATAGAAATCAACTTTGTAAACAGCACCACCACCACCATGCAGATTAGTACTACTGTGCTTGGCTTTGCAGGGAAATTCCAGAGATTTATGAAATCCTTTCATTTTGGGGTGCTTAATATTATTTATTCATTAGTAAAGGAATAGAAATTAATGTCTAATAGGAAACAGAATTTTTGTTTGGGGTTTTTTTCATATTGTTTATGAATTTCTGTTGTCCTTCAAATAACCTTATGTATCATGAATGATAAATTTATGTCATGATACAAACACAGAATCAGCCTGGTTGTACCACCTCTTACTATAACTCTGATTTCTTAAACATAAATGCAGTAAGATCTTTATATGAATGCTGTTGCATAAGCAGTATAACAGATGCTGTCTTCATTTCTGCTTCAAACGAAAGAAAGCAGGGTTATTTGTATTACTAACTATGCGTAAATTAATTCTGATTTTTACCTCTTGTTTATCATTGTTAAATTACAGGTTTAGTTCTGCTTACAGTGTACTGTAAGCATTATCCCATGAAATTCGTGCATGGAAAGTAAAAATCAGTTTATTACAGTGCATGCAGTCACTACTATAAGCAAAGGAAACAAACCATTGTTAATTTATGGTGTGTTCTTTGAATGAAAGCTTTTTCTAGCTTGGTTTGGGGTTTTTTATTGGGGGGGATTGTCATAAAATTCTTAGTATAGGCATGTATTTTACAGATATTCATAATTAACAGAAAAGTCTGAAGTTCTATGTCAGCAAAGGCAACTGCTAAAACCAGCTGCCCAACTGTGGAAAAGAAACCTTTACCTTTCACGTATTTGCACAAGTGTCAGTGAAATATGCCGCAGCGTTCCCACAGCTTTGCAAGGATACTTTGATCTAGTCAACCTCTCATTTAGACAGATGTGCTCCTTTTTCTGAAGTGTTAATTTCTTTAATCATTCTCATGGTTGTAATCCAGCAAAATCTGTCATCAGGATGAGATCTATAGTAGTATGTAATGGAACAATAAAAATGGAAGGACTGCCTTAGCAGCAAAGGGTAGGTTAGTGCTGGAGACGTCTTACAATATGAAGTAGCTTGGGTCAGAGCACATAACAGAGTCTACATCCAGTGAATTAAAATAAATTTGTCCTAAAGAAAACAAACAAAACTTTGAACCAAACTACGGGGTGAGGGGGTTTTGTCATGCTATTAGTAAGGCCCTAGAAGCCTGGATATATTGAATTAACTAGCCCATCTGCACTAACAGATTTCTTCATTGCACTTCACCTCTGGGAAATGATTCCTTATTCCCTCTCCAAAAAAGTCTCACACAGGTGTCTTCCACAACTTTCTGGAAGGTCTCCAATATTAGACTCCTTCAGATCAAGAGGAAACAAGAAGTACTATAGAGTTTGCAATCTCATTCACTGCTTTTTTCAGCCAGCTCCCCTCTTCTGTGAAAGGAATAGCACTTGAGAGCCCCTGCTGACTGCAGGTGTGCTGATGTGCAAGGGGGAGATTGGTATTATGTGCCCCTGAGAGCTCCTGTGAACTAACTGTAATTTGCCTGACATAAATGGCCTTGGAGCTGCTTTTCTGAAGAACAGACTCACACAAAGCCAGTAAAGATTAATGGCACCTTGCATGAGCTTCACTCCCCAAGTGATCTGAAGGAGCAGTCTCAAGTAGGAACAAGGTTCTGAATTTCACCCATCATGATTTGCAGTAAGGATGAGATGAATCTACGCTCTCTGAAATGTGCTCTCATGCTCTAGGATATTAATTGAGAGAATGTATCATCAAGGCTTCAAACAATTACCTTTATGAGATGTGTGTTGGAACTCATGGAGTCTTAAAAAGTACATAATTGTTTTGCCTGACTGGGTCCCAGTAGTTACATAAAAATGAGTTTAATTTTCCTGCAGTAAACAGCTTTCACATTTCCAGTTATGCTAAAACCTCAAAAACACAAAACCAGCAAAAGTAAAGATATAGATTCTATTCTGACCTCTTGCACAGCATATTAATCCTTAGGCCAAGAAGCCAAAATCCTTATGAATACTAAATGAGCTCTAATTTGGTGGTGAGACTCATAAAGCCAAGGGAATTACTGGGAGTTAAAACAGGGTAAGATTATCATTTTGTTAAACATAAGTAAATCTGTATCTTAGGTACAAAGAGGCAGTAAGATTAATCATAGTAGAGATGGTCTTATTTATCTCCTTGCTTAGCTGTTTTTCTCTTAATTAAAAAAGATGCAGATTTATAGTTAAAATTATAAGTAATGGTCTTGTGGTCTGTCATTAAATGGATTTTGTATCCCTGTGTTTCCTACCGAGTCTGAAGACATGAACAACTGTTTGCTGAACACCAAGTTACTCCTCTGGAGAAATTTTGCAGCAGAAATGCCTTTGAAATCCTTTTGTACATGATTTTGTTCACAGGGACAGTAATAAATGTTTCAAATGCTCAAAAATGTCCAATTAATGTGGCATCCAGGTAATACAGACATGAGCCTTCTGCTAAGACAAAGCAAACATTTGTTCAACTGGATGTAAGAGCAGGGCCAATCTAGTTTAATCTTGAATGTCAAATCACTATTCTGCTAATTTCCCAGAGGACTATTTTTAAGACTTATTATTAAAAGGTTCATCTTAATGTGACTACAGGGGCAAAACAAAGTGTTTATATTTGTTCAAAAGACCTGAATTTGGATTGTGGCAATGTTTTCTTTTAAAATATTTTGTGATATTAGTGCATAATGAAGAAATTTAATAACTTTCAAATATTTTGAAGTATCTTGCCTTCAAAAGCAAACAAGATTAATAAAAGTCTGACTTGTACAGTTACACTGTATAACAGCAATGCTAGCAGTTGCCTTTTGAAAAACACCATGACCACAACCTCATTTCTCCAGTTACATTATTTCTGAGGAAATCAGGATTTTGACAAAGTCTCTGTCAGAAATCAGTAAGACTATTTTTTTGCCAAGGACTTGCTATATTAGGCTTTTATTTTTTTTACTATATATAATGAAACAAAATTTAATAAGGAGGCAAGAGGATCATGGTAAACTTTGGAGTAGAGCAGATGTCGCAAGTATCTCTGAGCTTGCAGGGATTTAAAAATAGGTACTGTGGTAAGACTCACTGGTGTTTGGATAGCATCACAGCCTAGTATGATGACACAGATTGTCTTAATGGCACAGAATGATGCATTATGAGTGATCACAGACAAAGCTATCCTTATCAAAATGGTCAGAAAGAAAATGCTTTTGCTTTAAAGGAACATTTTGAGAGGGTAAGAGCACATGTATCCGTACTCATTCATTAGCTGTTACTTCTTCAGGCTGAAAAATCTGCAATAGTCTTTCTGGTCACATGTTAGATTAGCAACGTTCAATGGTACTGTCACAAACTCTTGTTCCTGGCAGATGCTTGAAAAGGGTCTGTCTCTGATGCATTCCTTAGTCACTGGCACAATGTGGTTAGCTGTTGTTAGTGTGGGTATGCTTTTATTTCTCTTTCTGTCTTTCATTTCTTTTCCTGTCAAAAGTCACTTCAACTGAGTATGTATAATAACAATAGCTCTACTTACCTCAGTGAAAAGGCAACTTTCAACCAATTAAATATACCTAGAATAAGAATATATACTGTTGGATCAAAACCAAGTAACATCAGAAATCTTCATGACATATTGTATGCAAAAGGCCCTGGAAAAAAAAGAGGGGTTTGGATTCAACAGTATATAAAATGACACGAAATGCAAGAAGAAACCTGACCTCAGAGGTTATAAACCATATATCATGGTCAAAAATGGTTCAGAAATTTACCTGTCTTTATAAAGATACTTCATGATTTTATACCATCATTCCAGTCATGTGGGGGAAAAAAAGAGACTTGTCTAGGATCAGTGCCCTGTCATTGCCCTAAGACAGTTCCAGATTGTACTAATATATTTTCTGGCTAGGATTTTTTACTATAGATAGGATAGGCATAATTTGGCTTTCATCAAATTCAAAGGCTAAATTCCTGGACCCAGTGGTATTTATGAAGGACCTCTTTCTGGAGACTGATGTTTAATACTGTTTATCTTGTATGCTGCAGACAGATATTGGGACTACTGTGAGGAAGCTATTGATTTTTTCTCAAAAGTGCAATGAAAGCTGACAGACTTCTATAGATTTCAGAAAGGATTTTTAATCTGTTAATAATATTTAAGTAATGAAGTTTTCCATGCCACCTCACCTATACTTCTCAACAGGAAAGCTGGAACCTATCGCAGCATTATTAGGATCAAACACTTCTTCCTGACTGTGCTCCTCACATACTTCAAATGTAGATTTATTTCTTTTCACTTTCTTTGGGTGTTCACACTGCTGAGAAGAAAATATTTTGTCACAAGAACTTCCAGACTCCAGGAACAGCACCGTATGCCTGGAAAGGCTGCAACCCCCAGCAAATAGAGCAGCAATTGTGTTTTTCCTCTCCTGCTGTGTCCCTGCCTGCTCTCTGGTGCCCATAGCTCTGCCCAGGGCTGGCTCTCCATCACCAGCCATCAGGCATCTGCCTGTGATGTGATGCCCCTGGCTGCTCGAGCCCAGGCAGGGAGTCTGCACTGCCTGCTGTGATTACAGCTCACTAGATCTATGGGAGCCATATGCATGTGTCTCAGCCACGACTGCCACTATGGAGAACACAGAGGCTCCAACCTCTTCCCCACAACCTAAATAAATATACTCAAGTATCAGCCCATACTGAGCTCCTAGCATCCTCAGCCCCACTGGCCTGGCTCACTCAGGAGTGAACTGGCCACACCAGCATTTAATGGGCACGTGTTTCTTCTCTGCTGAAAGAGAAGGGACCAATACCAGCTGTTTTATTATTTCATTATATTATTATTTCATTATATTATTATTATTATTTATAGAGAGGAATCACTGTACCATTACTATCCTTCATTCTTCAAACTCCAACAGATAGATAGATGGCTTTGCAGCTGGCATTTCTTGATTGCATTTAGCAGATGCTGTCAAAACAAAACTCCTACCTGCACATTTATTTAGATTTTTAATTACAGAAGGAATTGACCCAGAGTAGTTTAGCTGGCCTAAGGACTTGCTTAAGTGTGTGTTTCGAAAATCCATTTTAATGTGCTTTGCTTTCTAGGAAATATATGTATCTGTCTGCTTCTGTACATATACTTGTGTACATATAAGAATGATAAAAGTATCATTGGATATTGTGATGTGATTCCTCTTCCCAGAACATACTGGACATACATACATACATACTTTCCAAGATGTACATAATGGAGACAACATCACACTGCCACTCACTGTTGTGCATGAAGACCATAGGAATATCTACTGCAGTTCAAACTCAGTAAGCATGGAGTGGAAAGATCCATGTGTTTGGAGTATTATTTTTCTTTACTCTTCAAGACTGGGAAAATGTTTAATGGATGGATCAGTTGTTTCCTCTCCCATTCACAGAGGCTACTTTTCTGGGAATTGCCTGCTGCCTGATTTCACTTGCTGCTGCTACTGTCTGCTTCTTATCTATTCCTTATTGGTACTAGGACCAAGTAGCATTTGCTGTTGAAGGAAGGTGGAAGATGGAAAAGTTATTTTATTTAACATTTCAGAAGAAAGACAGTGGCATTTTGGAGATGTCAAAATATAACGTCAATGACTGGTCTATAAATAAGAAGAAAATACATATTCTCCTACCATCGGTCATCTTAAGAAGGAGAAGATGACAGATTTACATGGTATAGGACTGAAGAAGTTTGGTAGATGTCTTGATTTAATTCTCTATTGCCAAATTATAATTTGTTGTGCTTTGATCAGTGTAAAGAGTAGGAGCACTATTATTGGCTTCACCAGGGAAAATGCTATAACATCTGTAGAACTACATCATTGTGTTCTGGCTGTGGATTTAGTAAATTTTTTTCCTAAGATTATCTACAAAGATTAGACATAAATATTTTTAAATTAAGCTACTTAAAACTTTTTAAAAGCTATTTTAAAATCTATTGTTCCAATATTCTGTAATCTGTACCATTTGTACTCTATGAAATGATATATTGTAGGTTTTTAGGTGATAATAATCTGCAAAATGCAATAGTCAGTGCCCAGGAAGAAACTATTAAAGTATATCACTATCAAAAACAAAGAACAATGGGTTACTGGAAACTAGACTTCAGGGAAATACCTTAATGGCAGAAGCAAAGATATTACCCACTGGTATATAATAACTCCGTAGCAGATGATGGCTTGGGCAGAAAAGGTCTCAGAATTGTAACGTTGTAAAAAAATAATTTGATGATTCTTCAAAATAAAAGAACTGCTTTCACTTTTAGAGACTAACTGGAAGGGAAGTATCTCAAGGCAGAAAATGCATAATAAGCCTTCCCATCCACTCATTTATAAAAATAATAACTTCATTTCTTAGCTTGGAAAGGCTATGTAAAAAAGACCATTGAGTTAGAAATATTAGTGGAGAAAAGGAAACAGTCATCAACTAAACCTAGGGAGAGATTTTACAGCTTAAAACTCAGGGCAGAGGCTTTGTAAATTTACTGAGTTCTGAGGCTGGAGATGAGTTAGTAAGTTGAAATAACGGGGGTGGGGAGGGGAAAGGGAAGGAAGGAGAAGAAGGAGGGAAATAGGGTGAGAATAGTATATACATACACCTTTTGCGTTTGTGCTCTGAAAAGTAATATGACTTCCTTAAGGATTGTGATTTAAATCTGGAAGGAAAAGTACTTGTCTAGTCAAAAAGGAGAAAAGGGAGGCAGGTGCAGGAAGCATATGTGTGTGTGTGTGCACGCGTTGTGTGTGTGTGTGTGTATTTGAAAGCTGTTGCAGCACTCCAAAGCAAGTGGGTCACCTATAATGAAGTGAAGTAAGCTTTTGATTTTTAGCAATGGAAAAGAAAAAATCCTGCTGTCTTTCAATTTTCTTTTTCTTTCCGTTATCACTTACGTAATGAAGGCTTACTCTGATCAGAAACCTGACTTATGTTCAAGAGAGTCATCGCTGTAAGAACAAATGCATAACTATAGATAAATTCAGACCCGGATGGAAATTACATAAAATGACAAGCCAGAGTAAAAATTGGCCAAGAAAATCGGAGATAGGTTGTTCCAGGTAAACACAGTGAGATGGAAAAAATGTAGACAAGAACAGCTACCCACAAATCCTTTCCAAGGGATAAGGTAATCTGGGAACAAGCAACAAAGCATCTTGCAAACATACTACAAAATATGAATCAAAGAGCTAAGGAAAAATATTTTTCTAATCACATCCAGAAACAGATGTTTAATTATCTTAGAAAACAGTCAAAGTGGCACTGAAATAGTCTCACCAACAGTTATTTAGGAAATGGTATGCATTTTATTATAGTTTTATGACAGTTAATATGTCCAGGTTGTCTGTCTCACATTTATTACTCATTAAATATTCTGTATCATTCCAAAGTACAGATTGCCAATATTTCAGGTAATGAAAATGGTACACTGCTTTGGTACACTTGGCAGGATTTCCTATGTGTAACAGATAGAAGAATGTTATAATATATGTATATACTTCTGCCCAATGCAAGAAATACATGCAGCCTTAGAACTATCCTTTGGCACAAAATGCTACTAATCACAACCATGTCAGACTAACTAAAGTAAACTACTACAGCTTTTTCAGCTACACACATCAGCAGGCTTGAAAGCCAGAATTATTTGTTTGATATTATCTTGGGGCACATAAAATCATGGTATTTGGCAGCATGGAATAAGGGACATTAAATCAGCCTTTATGCTGTTGTTAAGAAACCCATACAGGATGGGATTCAAGCAGCAGGACATCATACCCAGCAAATGGCATATGCAATATACTAATTTAAAATGTCTGTTAGAAATGAGAGTGGCATTAAAATCCGTCACAATGTGGAAAAGGTGAAGAGGCATCCAACTGAAACCAAAAACTAGGATTAGCACTGTCAATCTGCAAAAAACTCTCCTAGATCTTGTCTTAATTCTGACAATGGATTGGGATACCGTAATTGTGTTCTGGATCTCTGTATTTTCTTCTGGTTTCATCTCAAAACAGATAGGTATCCCAGGGATGAATTTACTAGAGGAAGAGAGCTGGCTTTTTTCTGTGCCAGAGCTTTCTGGGATGTCTCTGGAATGTGTATCCTGATGATGCCTTGAAATAGCTGGCATCACACTTGACAGCTTTCTACTGTATCTTCTGTGGTGCTTTCTGCCAAAGGCACATCTCCATCTAGAATGGCCAGAGGGATGCACCTGTGTGCTGGTACTCTTAGAAGGATGAAGAGTCAGGTTTATCATCTCCTTTTCTTCAAACTTGTTTTCCTTGTTTGACAGCCTAGACCCTATGCTCCTGCAGACACTGGTGTGGCTAGCAGTTAAACATGCCAGTGGCAGTATGTACTGCATGAACAATAAAGCTATGGTAAAGGCAATTCTGTATGAGTCGGAAGGCCATGACTCAATACACAAAAGCCTGTTCTCCAGTGCCTCTAAATTCAGAGTTTTGCTGAGGTCCACAATTTTGTGGAATACTGGCAGAGGGGAGCAAATTGCAAAGCCGAAGGCCCAAATGGTCACTATTAAGGAATAGCCTTGTTTTGCTGTTAAATTGTTGGAAAGGGGATACTTTATCATACGGTACCTGACTGCAGCAATGGATATTAACATCAAAGTTGAAACTAGAACTGAGGCGCACTGGAGGAAGGGCATTACATGGCACATGACAGTGCCAAACATCCATTGGTCAAGCAGGACGGATGTCAGTGTGAAAGGTGAACAAAACAGCACAACCAAGATGTCAGAAAAGGCCAAGTTACCAATGAGAATATTTATTATTGTCTTCTGCTTACGCTTTAGTAGAGCTGTTAATATAAGCAGATTTCCCATAAAGCCAGCCAGACTTATAAGTGTGTACAGCCCAATAAGAAAGTACTGTATGTCGTCAACACTACTCTTATAGTCTTCCCAGGCAGAAAAATTCTTTGTAGTAGCAGAGGTGTTCTTGGTAGGTGTCCTGTTGTTATGGTCTTTCAATCCTAAATCCATTTTACAGCCCTGTTTAGAATGAGAAAGACATTAATTAGCATCTGAAGGAATGATGATACTGCTATCAGAATGTAAAGGATGATAAATTTACCTTGTATCACCTTAATGCAAATAAATTCATTAGTGATGTTATTCTACTGTGAGGCAGATCCTACACAAATTCAGGTCAACACAAATTAGTTTTGTAGGTTTTATCATGGGGAATTGAGCACACCTAAGCCTCCTATGTGGCTGCTTCTGATATGGGACAATGGCACTTTAAGGTTCTGCATTATGACGCTGGCTTTTAACTATGCTTTGCTATAGACCATATTGTCAGCCTTTCCGTGAGGGAGCATTTAGCTGCAAAAGCCATCCATTTAGAGTCAATGAGATTACTCATGTGAATAACAGTTCATTGATATGAGTAAGGAAATTACAATAACCATCTGTACATGTGCCTAATCATTACATGACAGGAAATTATAACGAGAGCACCTGAAAATATATGATATTTTGACATACACTAACATTTACACTAGTATTTCTTAACCTTGGTAGTACAAAACTAGCACAAAATAGGTGAGAGCTTTCAGAAAGGATCAGCTTATAAGGAGATCACTGTCAGTGATCCAAGATGTAATTCCTAGTGCATTGCATACACAAACCATCATCTATTAAGTGTTGAACATATTTTAACTGTTGCTCAAGCATAAGGAAAAACTGCCTACAAAACATCCAGAGTTACTGGACATAATACAGACAGGACTGTTAACTGGAAGCAGACCCCCTGTAGCCATTTGAAAATTCAGGGGACTGCTAATTATTCAGCACAGAAACATCTCACATTAAAACCTAGCTTATCACAAAGTTACTCTGTATACAGAATCATCATTTATTAATCTTGGGTTAGAAGAAACAGAAAGATAATTCAGTTTAAACTCCAATTTACCATAAACACCTGCATGTACTAAGGTTTCAAAGTCAAAATTTCCTGAGTGCCAACATCCTGTACAAAATTGCTTAATGTTTAGAAACCTTAGGAAAGACAAAACAAGAAGATCTAAACAAACACGAAGCATAAATAAGTTAAGCAGAAGGCTAAACCAATCAACTAAAAAAGACAAGGCTCTTCAAGAATGCAGCTATCCTCAGTGAGCTGTATCGTGCTGACTTCTTGAAAGTGCAATAATATCACATGGTTTCCCCTACATGTGCTGATGTGCTCCTTCCTTCACATCACATGTCCATTCCTATTGTCGGATACCAAAGAGAAGCTCAAACCATAAAACCACCTCAGAATATGCACTGACATTGACGGGAAGGTCCCTCAGGTAAGATTAGAAATACTTATTAAAAATAAAAAATAAAAAAAAACCCACCATGTTTTTGTGTCTTGCAAGTGATATGTTCGGGAGAGGTAAAATGAACTAAACCTTGCAACCTTGCCAATTTCTCGCAATGTTGAGTTATAGTGTTTCACAATAGCTAAAACAGAAGAACTGGCTATGTGAATTTAGATAATCTACATATTACAATTGTGTTCATAACAGCAGGGTGGCATTAATGTAAATAATTTCTGTTTTATTTTCCCCAGTCTTTAATGAAATGGTGGAAACCTATAGAATAGATAAACAACATTATCTGGCACTGTCCTTGCCTCTACACCAACTTTAAAGGAGAAGGCTAGAGGTTCTGTAAGTGAGATTCTCTCTATATTATCAGAAGTTTTCATTTTGGTGGATTTCTTTTTATAGAACTATTAGCTAAAGAAGTAAATGGTCTTTTAACTATGTTAATTTTTCTGAGTTTCTAATAATCATCTGAAATCAGTATGCTCTGCAGACCACAGTGACTTACAAAATCAACTGAAATATCTTTGTGTTCTCTAGATGTGACTCAACACAATTTTTTCCCTGAGAAAACCACAGCAGGCCACTGCCCTGGATAAAATACATTCTCCTACATGGCTTATGGAATTATGTCCCTGTTACATCATACGTGCATCATTTTTCCCTTTGTTCAGCATGGAGGAACAATGGGGTTTGCTATGACTGATGCTTTTGCAGATTTCAGTGTGTCCATGGATCTGAAATCTGCGGAGTCTCTTTTCATTCATGAAAGTAATTTCAATTGCACATTATGTTTCAATATGAAATATTATCTGCCAAATATTTTCAGGATGAGCATTCTATTATCTATTCACTATCACATTCATCTTAGCTGAGAAGTGTGTAGGAAAAACCCTTGCAGATAACTGAAGAGTTAATAATGAAAAAGCCATTAATGTAATTCTGGACAACTTTCTTTTTGTTTGGACACCTTCCTTTTCCATTTTATATCTTGCATAGAGTAGAAGAACATTGCTATCTGAGCATCCCATTGCCTGATAGCAGGTTTGAAAATAATCAGGATTTATTTGAGAAAGTGAAATAAAACTTAGGAGCTAGATCTGTCCAACTCTTGGTTACCAACCAAGAATAGGGGAAGGAAATCTAGTACCATCTTGTGATTTAAAAAAACCTCAAAAACTCTCACAATGGTCATGACTGAAGGAATGAGTTTTTCATTTATTATGTTTGCCTACAGAGGTAACTGTGCTAAGAGGAATCATTTTGTGTAGTCTTCTATTTTAACTGATGCTAAATTGAAGGACTAATCTGTAAAGGAAAACTGCAGATGATGTTTCTTGCTCAGAAACCTGGAGATTAGGTTTTCTTTTAGAGCATCTACAGATATTTACACAATCTACTGTAACAGTTAAATGCCCACACATAGTCATATCTGTCCAAAGGTCATACTGAGTAGCACCAGTGCACACTGATGCTTAATTTATAATAATAGCTACAAATACGCAAAAGTTTTGTTGACCTATGCATGAAAACTACAGCTTCCTTGTTAGATTATTTTGGTGATACTGTCATTGGAAAGATTGATCGTAGGCCATAGGTTTATCAGTGCATGGAGAAAAAGCAGGCATGCCTACTGGTAGGAAAGGCTCTCTATCTAGTTAGTCAAATCCATTTTAATTACATGGTATGGTCTGAAGAGAAATTTGTGTATTATCATCCCACTTTGTTTAGTTTTAATCAATGGATTCTATGAAGAGAATTGAAAAATGTCTGTGGGTGTTGCTGTTATTTCCTATTACCACTTTCAGCTTTGGGTGAGTAAAAATGAAAAGGAAGAGACTCTCAAGTCAGATGCACTGTAATTATTTTCTTTTATAGAAATTTATATTCCATACAGGTAATGCTAAGATGAGGGCCAGATTTTATGTGCTATTATACTGGAACATGCTTACCAAATGAAAATTAAAAATTTTTTCTTAAAGAAATTCTTAAAGAAGTTCTTAAAAAATTAACTGAAAGATTGTTGCCAGGTTCTGTGGATTTCTACACCTCCAGTGTGGCTTTAAGTAGAGTTGTTCATCATGGCTTTAAGAGAATTCTTAAAAAAAACAACAAAAAACAAAAAAGACCAACAAAAAGCAAATATGCTGGTTTAGCTAAAGTAGATATATTCTGTTGAGACACATCAGTATTGAAGAAGCTTCCAGGAATGCCTCTGAAGTCCAGTGTGGGCTCTCTGGCTCCATCCCCCCTGTGCTACAACCACCTTCTGCTGTGGGTGAGAGCTGAGAAAGTGCCATCTCCCCTACCTCATGTCCTGATTTATAGGAGGAAGGCACACTGAAACATTAGCTACAATATGCTCCGGTTGGGCCCTGGCTGGACACTTTGGGCACCCCAGGAGTGCAGTGCACTGCAGGCAGTTCTGCACCATCTCTAATCACAGCTGAAAGACAGAGAGGGAGGGAAAAAGACTCTAATCTGCTGGTTTCAGCATAGAACTGCTGTGCTGACAGAAGCTCCCTTTGCAAAATGTCCTAAGATAATTTTATTTTCATTTTGGATGTGTGAAATGAAAGCAGACTTTTCCCCCCAAATTTTAAAAATCAAGTGGATCACTTGCTTTCTGAGCTTCCTCTCCTCTCAAAAGGAGCCAGTTGCTCTCTTAGTCTGAGTGCCACTGGCAGCAGTAAAGATGCAAACAGAGTGTTTCTCCAGGATCATTGATCTTCAGTCCCCAAATTAATATTAGCATACCACTGATTTCACAGGTCTGCTTGTACTTATTGCATTAATCTTCCTGCTTTGTTTTAACAGCTGCTTCTACTGGGGGGGATTTGCTCACTCTCCCACTTGTTGTTTGGTCAGTCTCAGTGCAGCATGTGGTCATAGCTTCCAGTGAAATAAAGATTCCTGAAAATCCCACTGTGGAAAATATAACGAAATAATACAGTCTCATTTGGAAACATTCTCCTATTTGAAGTGTGTTTCAACCTGAATGCACCACAGTGCCAAGGTGCTCTTGAGCCTGTTTTCGAGATCGAATTTAATCAACCTGAAGGAGATTTTCTAGCTGCCAGCTCCTAAAGTTGGATCACGTTCATCTCGTACATCAACCAGTCAAGGAAATTAGGTCCTTTTTCTGTATCTCTGGTCTATGAACACTCCCCGAGACTGTTCTCAGCTACATTTGTATGAGTTCACAGGGTGTGAGCTTTAGGCAGGTTTGTTTAGATCTCTTTTCTTTTCAGTGGGATGCTTGAGACAGGAAGCTAGGCTGTACAAGGCAGGAGGGACTGCAGTTTTGTGCTAGGATCCCAGGTAGATGCGAGTGCTTACTGTAAGAACCACATGAATGCAGTTAACATTAAATACAACGAGTATTTGTGGTTACCTCTTACAGTAAAATGTATTTTATGACAGCTGATGTACCTTGATCTTCAAAGATTTCAAGTAACACCTCCTTAAATCACATTCATTTGTGATGTATCTCAGTGTCACTCTGATTACTGTGATTCTTATTTTCACCAAAATTATGCTTCAGAGGAGTTTTCAGCTGCAGTTGATCTGAGGCCTGAGAGTGACAGGGATGACTTAAACCATTATTCAGGTTTAGCCAAATAGTACCACATAACCTAAAATATGCTTTAAAATCTTATCATTAAACTCATTATTTCACTTAAAGTTATAATTTAAAATACAAAATCCATAAACTATAATTTAGGAGAGTGATTCGGCTAAATATTTCTCTTTCTTTACCTACATAAAGGTAAAATTTGGAGAACACAAAAGTTAGGTAGGCAACCATTCTCTGAAGGCAACTGTTCTTCCAGAAAATATTCCTTCTATTAGATGAGATACTAACATTAAGGTTTATTCATGGATAAGAGTTTTTATCCTGCAGCAGTAGTACCTATTAAGTTAACTCTGACTGCTTGGTCCCTCTATAGTCTAGTCAGATCAATTTGTGTAGCAGGGGAATTAGTTTTTAGAGCTGCGAACAATTTATAATCTCCAGGTCCAAGGAAATGTTATGCAATATAATGAGGGATTTGCTGGCCAGAGCAGAAAACTTGAAACACAATCACTATATTTTATGCTGGGAAGCACATTAGCTCCTGGCTTGCAAAGACAAAATCCCAAACCAAAATGGGAAAGACTCATTTTCGCCTTTCTACACCTGGCTGGGGAATCACTTCGCATTGAGCGCTCCGCATCGCCCTGCGTCCGAGAGACCGCACCCTTCCTTAGCCCGGAGCCTTGGGCTCCCGCGCCCGCGGCCTGGGCAAGGAAGAGACGGTGCAGGATGGGGCCGAACCCTCCCGCGGCTGAAGCACACCCCGACTATTTCCGCGCACACGCCGGCAGGGCACTGCTCCGCGAAAACTTGCTCCGCCGCCCCGCGATGGAAGGTCTCTGCTCGGCGCCTCCGCGCCCCGCAGAGTATTACCTGTGCGCATCTCCCGGCTGCGGGTGTCTCGGGGTTTCACGGCGGTGGTAGGCGGAAAGTCCCACTCTGCTTAGCGCGGATGCGTAGCGCGGGGCGCGGCGGGGAACCCCAGCGGCACTCATGGCTCCGGCCCTTTTGAGGAGAGAGCAGCTCCCCAGGAGAAGGGGGAAGACAGCATCCCCCAGCCTGCCTGGAGGCGCATCTTACGCGGCTGCTACTGCGGCGGCGAGGCTCGGCTGAGGCCGAGAGCCGGGCCCCGGGACGAGGTACCGCTGCTGCTACTCGCCCGCCGCCGGAGCTCCCCACCCGGCGCTGCCGGCTCTGGCGGGGCCGCGGCTGGAGTCGCCGCGCGGGCGCATTTCGGGCGGCTGCTCCGGACGGTATCTGGAGCCCGTTCTCCAGCGCCGCGCGTTGAGACACTTGAGAGTTTCCATGGAAATAGAGTGGGGCTGTAAACAAAGCCCCTGCTCGCCAGTTACGGATGCGCTCGATTTCCTACCTGGGATCCAGAACACGGCGTTCTGCAAAGGTGGAACTCTCTGCGTGCCTCGGGATACTGGGGACTGCCGGCAGTCATAGGGCACTGACCTGAGAGCTCTCTACCTAGTTCCACTCACTTTGGCTGGAGTGGAGCTTTGGTGCTGCTCAAAAACCCTTCAATTTTTACCATTCTTTTAGAGCAGGTGGGAGGTGATGGATTTCCCCAAACAGTTTTCCCTTCTGAGCTAAGTAACTCACTTCTTACAGAGGCAAGTATCTGAAGGGTGGTTTAAATTTTATCAGTGGGAAGTGAGGACATTTTTTAAAGTAAGCACTTTTTTAAAGCATAAAAATTGTTTGGTATGTTATAGCCCAAAGCACGAAAAGGTACGCTCTGCTGTGTTTCATCAGCTGCTATCTTCCAGCGCAAGAAGAGTCATTGATCATAGCCCAATTACAGGGCTGCTGGAGAACTGAGTGAGATGCATGTCTCTGGGAGCACAAGTGGCAGAATTTGACACGAAAATGTAATGACTTTTCCATTTGCCAAGGCAAACTCCTTAGACAGTTGATATTAACAAAGCACCGTAGAAAAGCTGTCAGTATAATTAGCCTCTGAAAGACTACCCAACAGATGGATCAACCATGCTGTGAGACAACTTTCAGAAAGTTCAGTTAGATTCTTTATTTAACTTAGGTCAACCCCCCCCTTCCCCCCCTCCCCCCCCCCCCCCCCTCCATTTTAGGGTAGGTGATCAGGGAACAATTAACCTTAGTCTTCAACAGATGAGGTCAGGATGGTGAGGAAGATTAAATAGTGTGTTCCATCTTCTTGCACTCGCTTCTGTATTATTCCCCACCCACTTCTGGTGAATCACCGCATGTGCAAGTGGAGCACAGGGAGCTGCCAGGTGGAAGTGATGTGCCAATCCATCTCATCATTTTAAGACATTTCTCCTGTTAGTCACAAAGGAGAAGAGAATTAATCCTCTTTAGGCCTGATGTTCTTCGCATTTTTGACCATTTTCCCACCTAACAGTGATGACTAAAGGTTTTCATGCAAGTATTTGACTTGGTTCTAACCTGTGGTGAGGGTGATTAAGACCATCTCCAAGGGCACCAATTTACCTGGATGCACCTTGTTCCAGTAGAGCTTCTCAGTTTGCTGGCCCCACTGCTCAAAGTGGAAATTCCCTCCTGTACACAGTGAACTTTCAGAGATGCTATACCTTTCTATGAAAACTTCTGGCTACAGCACACTGACATTTTCTGAAAAAAATCTAAATTTGCTGTCAGAGCCCACAGGTGGGAAATTATGGTTTCTCACATTGCACAGCTATGATTTATGTGGAATGCCATTGTACCTTTGTAAAGGTACAGCCTACCTCTTATTGACCGTTTCTAAGGTGGGCAGTCACCTACTACATTTTCCCAAACAGCCTCCAGAAATTACATGCTTCTTAGAATGTTCCTCCTCAAAGCAATTTTCTCTATGAATAAAATATCATACTTGTTTTATTAGTCATCTTATTTCAGGAGGGTTCACTAACCAGTAATGTACTGTGGTAGATGCGGGTTTGTCTGGCTTGGCTTTTTCTCCCCGGACATGTAAATAACACCAGATTTCTCTCAGATGTATTTGGACAATTCATCACCGATATTTGTGCACATTAGAGGCAATTATTATTCAGACCATTATCATTTTTTCCTTTTCACTGTTTGTGCACCTCTGTCTTGCCAGTAATACTACTGAATAATAAAATAGGTGATATAGAGATAGGAAGGGTACTGACATTAGAGGCATCTAATGCCAGGACTGACAGCAGATACTAGTACAAGTTCCCTAGAAACCAGCCTCCATAGGGTTGTTGAAACCATAGAGGAGTCCTTGAGGAAGGATATATATTCCTTTTGGGAGTATTATCCCAGTATCTTAGAAAATTTTGCCTCTAAAGGCTAACTGTGAAAGACAGGAAGACTTAAAGCTTCAATGGAAGTCAGTGAGAACTGACAAATGTCACAAATAACACGAGGTCTACACCACCTTATGTCCATGCAGTCAATCATCCTGCATCAAAGCTTGCCACGAGTCAAAGTCTAAAGTTATTATAAAGTCTGCTACCAACAGAGCATCTATCCACAGGCAAGACAGTCTAAAATGTTAGGATATAGCTTCTACAGAGTTTGAGGCATTTTGTGAGATACATATATAAAAGCATTTCTGTAGGTCAAAATTTTTCACACATAACAACCCAACTGTTCATTCCACTCCAACATACTATTAAAATATTATTTAAAAGATACTATTAAAAATACCACTAGTGTCTGGGTTTGCATGGCCAATCCTTTCCACAGATTCTTACCTCACATAAAGCAGCTGGGCATGAAGTCAGCAAGCCTTGGACTGCTAAAAAGGTTGCAATGCTTGAGATGCCTTTGCAATGAAAAGCAGGATATCTGAAGGTTAGGTAACAAGCTATTTTCAAAGGCAAGCTTGTAACTGATCATTTTTGCTTCCTAACATGTGTCATCCAATTTGTTGGCTTGTGTTATGCACATTGACTATTAATGCTTCTTCTGGATAATCATGCTGAATGAAGCATAGGGCCTATTTCTGCTTCACTTGAAGCTGGGTGAGAGCTTGTGTATCAGTGTACATGAATTTGAACCCTGAGTGAACAGAGTGGAGTAGTTGTAGCAGAAAACATGACTTAGTATTTTAGCCAGATGGACATAATTTAGGTTATATATCAAGCAGTCTTTCAGTAACATTGTATATGATCAGGATAGCTTGGCTGCATTGTTGAAAATGAAACTGCAGCAGCAAAACTCTCAGCAGAGTTTAAGCACATAATCATTCAGGCAGCTTCTTTTGGTTTGTGACATTAGTAGTCAAAGTGTTATTAGGTTTGGTGTCAGTTGCAGCCATTGGAGAATAAACATGCTCTTAGACAAACAAGAATTTGCTCCTATTTTCATTGTACTCAACAGCAAAATGCCAATTTAGTCTATGGATGGCAGGCTTTTGCCCCAAGCAGCATGAGTTCCCTTATTTGTAACAGAGTAATGTGAAAGGCAAGTAATTCAGTGGTACTGACGTTCATTACTAGCAAATGAAAACAATAAAAATAAAGTTAAAACCTTCAGAGAGTGATTGCTCCTTTCCATAGTGATGACTTCAGTTTGTTTTACATACAGTAGAAACCACAAATCACTCAGTGGATTTTAAGATTTACAGAGGGATTGCATTGCCTGGACACATGATAATGCACCATAATGAAAGTGACAGCTTGTTGTATGACATCTCTTCCGTTTTTAAGAGTTACAGTGAGAGAGGATTTTCATGGGTTGATCTCTTGACGTATTTTTCTCATGTGTTTCTTAAAAACATCTTGTTCCTTTCTTAATGCTTTTGTTTCAAAGCACTTCTGCATTCTTTTGCTCCGGCTGTTCTGCTTTCCTCAGCTGAGATACTTGTGTTCTGTTTATTGTACTTATATTCTCTTCTTGCAGGGTCATGCCTTCACACAAATAAACATCTGCACACTAACAAACAGTCTTCCAGTCCAGAGTGCCTTTGATGCAGAAAAAATTTACTCCCTGGGAGAGGATAATCTTTAACACGATGGCTATCTTCCTGCTCCAGTGCTCCTGTGACCTGATAGCGGTCATCAATAGAATAAGAGTTACCGAGGAGTCATCTGACATCTTTGTGAGATAGATGCTCCAGCTGGAGGGACAGCTTGGTGTTGAGACTGGAGATGCACAGAATAGCTTGGAATTGCTAATGCCTCAATTTCCTACAGTATACCTGAGTTTCCTACAGAACATAACCTGATGCTATGTGGCATTTACTGAAAAACATATGTTTTATATAGCTACAATGGAAAAAGTTTAAAAAGAGCCAGTCTCTTTATTCGAGTGATTATTTACTGGAGTGTTTTAGTGCTAACATGTATGTGAAATACTTCAGAGAAGATTGATATAGCTTCAACAGATTCCGTCATCTGGGGTGGGCACACACATTAAGAGCAGGAAATCTGTAGTAAGGCTCAGGTTATAGCATGTGTGTATATATATTTGTATAGGTATACATATTTACATTGTATACATTTGAAAGACTTGGTGACTAAGGCAGCCCTTTCTATTGCTCCACTGCACTGGAAAAAGCCTGACCTTGCATCCATCTGCAGTGTGAATAACTCTATGAATATTTGTTGCTGTCACTGTGAGTCCAGGTCACTGAGTGATATGTAGGATCTATCTTTGATCTCTTATTGTTAATAATTATATTTACACAGTATAAAAGAGACCTTGTGAGGTTTGCTTGACCTGTGTTTATATTGTATTTAAAGTTTTTGTATATGCTAACCATTAAAATGTAAAGTATTGTGAATTGCTTCACTTACTGCTGAAATGGAGATCCTCATGACTAATGACAAAATGGAGGAGAAGGAAGACCATGCCTATCTGAAACATTGGAAATGGCAGAAACAATGGCATTTTTCTATTTGGATTTTGCTAGGTTACAAGTGTTCTCACAGCATGGATGTCTGCTGCAACATGGTCCTCCATGGGCTGCAGGGGAACCTCTGCTCTGGTGTCTGAAGCATCTCATACCCCTCCTTCTTCACTCACTTTGGTATCTGCAGAGCTGGTTCTCCTGCATTTTTCTCACTTCTCTCTCTCACAACTCATATGCAGGATTTTTTACCCTTTCTTAAATATGTTATCAAAGGGGCACCAGCAGCATAGGCTTAGCTTTGGCCAACAGCAGGTCCATTTAGGAGGCAGCTGAAAATGGCTCTAACATGGGGGCAGCTACTGGTGTCTTCTAACAGAAGCACCCCTGCAAGCACCACTGCTATCAAAATTTTGTCATATAAACCCAAGCCTTTTATTCTGAACCAGACCTAAAAATATGTCTCTGCTTTGGGTACCTGATGGCAGAGTACTACAGTGCTGTATCACAGAATGCTTATTTTAACTTTTAAAATAGCCCTCTTGCCCATATGCGCAAGAACATTACGCAAAAGTAGTGGGATTATCCTGACATTAAAAAAGGCTTTCCCTCCCTCCCCCCACCTTAGAAATACATTTATTGCTCTTAAAAATCTCTATATTGGAGAATAATTCTTTTTTTTTTTTTTTTGTAATGTGAATAGATCATTCCACATCCATAGCAATGAGAGTCCTTAGTTCCGAATGCCCTAGATTGTCACTGCTTCAGACAGAAATACAGTCTTTCAGGGATCTTCATCTTAGATCTCTGCCTGAGTGTATCCACCTTTGCTCTGCTCAGGCGGAAACTGGTGCATGTTAATGACCCACATATGACTGAAGTTCTTGAAAGACATTATATACAGCCTGCACTTACCTTCTGGCTGCTGCTGTTAAAATGTCAGCAGTGCCCCAGCTTCTGGTTTACAGCAACCTTGAGATATGCCTGCACTTGCCTTTCTCAAATCGAGGACTGCAGTTGCAATGCAATTGAGCCAAGCTCCTGGAAATACAGTGTGAACATCAACCTCAGTGCTGGGTTCTGAAACCTTCCTATGAGGCTCATGCTGCAAAAAATGTTACAATCCTTTATTATGTGCAACTGATTTTTTAGTTATAATTAACACGATTCCTCACTTGGAAGTTATCCATGATATAATAGTGTTGCTGTAGAGTAGGAATATGCCTGGAGGTCATTCTTCACCTTGAAAAATCAATCTGGAACCTTGGAAGAGTCTGGGCACTTCTGTTTTCCAAGAAATCCAAACTCTTAACACAGCCTTCAGGGTTTGTCATGGCATTTTCAAAGTGATACTTATCTGGGTAACTTCTATCTGACTTCCAAACTCACTGGGTTTTATGCCTTTTGAGGTAGATCTTTTGGAGCAGTGGTTTTTGTGGGTAAGAGAGGGATAAGTATTTTCTAAATCATGAAAATAGTGACTGGAAAGTAAAATTTTCCATTTTGCTTTTTATTAATTTGTTCAAGAAACAGTAAGTGGAACAGGATGCCCAAAGAAGTTGTGAATGCTCCATCCCTGGCAGTGTTCAAGGCCAGGTTGGACAGAGCCTTGGGTGACATGGTTTAGTGTGAGGTGTCCCTCAAGGCAGGGGGGTTGGAATCTGATGATCCTTTAGATCCGTTCCAACCCAAACCAGTCTATGATGCTATAGCTGGTAGCAGTTTGCAGAGCTAGTCATGCCAGCTGCATAAAAAAACCTGTCCTGTTTCTGGGAACCAGAGTTTTCGAAAGAAGTAGAAGAGCTGACCAAGAAAACAGCCACCACCCTTCCAGCTCTGCATCTCACCGTGGGGGTTTGTTGATTTTCAGGGGTCAATTTTCCTTCCAGCTCTTTGGAATATCCCACTGCTGTGTATGAACCTGCAGAAATGCCTTTTTCAATGGGCCATAGAGGATGGTGAACCAGTTGGCCAGGGTGAATCAGAAAAATACCCAAAAAGGCTACATTGTCAGCTGTTTTTCTCAAGGTGTGATATTTTATTGACTTCATTTACTTTTAAATAGCTTTTTATTACTTGCAGCTGAAAAAATTAATAGCAAGAATAGCAACTTGACAATTCTTATCAATCTGGTTATTTCTCTTCATGATAAATACAGAGCAGAACCTCGTTGTACTGGTTTAAAAACCCAAACCCAAACTTTGCAACTTGCTCCTTAAAATCACTTTCTTGACCTCTTTCCAGCAAAGATTCTATTTCCATCTTTAGTTTGGCCACGAGATGGCAATAACTTGCAGACAAAATGCTGAAACAGCCAGACAGATTTGAAACTCTCCCTTCCCGAGCTCTTCCCTATGCTCTTCCCCCTCCTCTTTTGTTTCAATATTTAATTGCATTTATTTCGGAATTACTAGGCAACCCACCCCCAGATGTGTAATTTAAAGGTGATGTGCTTGCAGTGAGGTTTTCAGGATCTGCTCAGCAGAGCACCATCATGTGATACTGGGATAAGGTGGAGTTCGGCTTTAAGGGGGAGTCTCCAGCCTTCCTCACCAATCTTTAGGATCTCAGCTGGAGGAATATCAGATGATCTTTCCCCGTTCCTACTCCATCCAGCCTCCTGAGCCAGCCCCATAGCAGACCAAAGGCAGACAGAGCAGTTGCAAGGTGAGTTTCCCCTGAGGTTTCTTTCCTGTGACTGTGGGTGGCCGTGTCCGGTTTGACTGGTGTTTGCTTGCTCTTTTAGGTGCAGGTGGCAAAATCCCAGGCAGGGTAGGCTCCAGGTTGGACTTGCAAGTGGCTGGGTTAACCATCGCCTTGGACAGTGTTTTGTGCTTCTTTTTGAAGAGCTCCAATAGCTTTACAGTGTATTTCCAGTCACCTCACAGAATGTTGTTTCTCCCTTTCTGTCTGTTGGTACTAAACTTTTGATTCCTGGAGAGTAAGAAAGGTGTATGTGCTGGGGGAGACTGTGCAGTCCCCTGGAGGGGTCTGTGGGCTCTTCCCACACCATTCCAGCATCCAGCATGAGGAGGCATCTCCCTCCTGGCTTGGGAACTGGTGTGATAGGGGACAGGGAGCCATGCAGCTGCCCAGGAGATGCAACTTCATACCCCTCCTGATATCTGGCCCATTTTGGAGTGGTGGGCAGGAAGGAAGGACTCCTTTCTCACTTGCCAGCAGTGCTGTGTTTCTGAGCCGTGCTGTTAGGTAGCATCTCTGCTACAGGGAGAGGCGAGGGAAGAAGGAGCAAGCAGTGGCATTTTCTGATTTTGAGTGTGATATTTAATAAATAAGGAAGAGCAGAGCTTGGCTTATGGAAAAGAAAAATCAAGAGCCTGAAACATATGTCATCTCATTGCTGGGTGCAGTCCAGTCCCAGCTGGTGAGAAAACCAGCCCAGTTCTCTCCTTGCAGCACATAGCTCCTCACCCACTTTGCTCCTGCCATCATCCCATCAAGTCCCAGGGCTGGACTGTTCACCTAGTGCTTTGTGAGTGACAGTGGAGGTCATGATGTAATCCACATGTTGATTGTTTGGAGTAAAGTCATACTTTCAGAATTGAGGGGTCCTGGCTCTCCACATCACTCACATGCTTGCCCTTTGGATAAAACACCTCCTTCTGCCTCTGGCTAAAGTGATGCTTCAGGAGGCCAGGGGGGTGGGAGGTTGTTTAGACTTTGAGGACTAGGGAGGGAAGATAAATGTAGTTAGAAGAGGCAGCAAGTCTCAGAAATAATGCTCAGGTGTATGCCTACCCAGCCTGAAAACTAGAGCAAACAAACCTTAGCAGAGATGCCTTTTGTCCAAAATCACTGATATTAACTTTGACAGTAAAATGTCACTCAATGTCAAGCTACACAGCCTGTTGCAGCTTTGTGTAGCCATGTGGTGACTATAAGAAACCAGCACGGTTAGCTGAGGTGAGGTCATGATGACAGTGAGAAGATGGCACTGACAAGGTCATTATTTGCCTGACCCTCATGAGGCGATGCAACTGCAAGCCCAGCCCTCACATGCTGACTCTGCCCCAGTGAGAAGGCAGCCCCAGCTTTGGTCTTCAGCACGTGGCTGGTTGAAAAGGTGTCTGCCAGGACAGAATCATAGAATGCCAGGTTGGAAGAGACCTGAAGGCTCATCTGGTCCAACCTTTCTAGGCAAAACATGACTTAGACTAGGTGTCCCAGTACCCTGTCCAGCTGAATCTGAAGTGTCCAATGTTGGGCAATCCACCACTTCTCTGGGGAGATTATTCCAATGGCCGATTCTTCTCATTGTGGAAAATACCCCTTTTGTATCCAGCAGAAGTAACAGTATCCCCAGTAACAGACCAAGTGGCAGACAGAGACCATTCTGCTCTGGAGATTTAGAAGGCACTGAGATTTATATTGAGTATCATTTCAGACCAAAAGCTCACCCATTCAGGGTAACTTTTACTGAAGAACATCTTAGTGGGCAATGTTTTTACAGCTTCTGTGATAAGTGCCATATGGAGCTGGGTTTGAAACCCACTTGTGTGAATTTTAAGTAGCATTACTTTCATTATTTTAACCTAAGGTTAAGTGAGCCATCAATTTGGCTCTTGGGAGAGTGTGCACAGAGGGAAAGTTCCAGATTCAGCACAGTTGCCACTGGTGAAGAGTTGGAGTAAAGGTGTGTCAGATTACTTGATTTCTTTCTTGCTTTTATTTTTCTCCCTCCTGAAGAGATATGCCTGAGTTTCTCTAATATTAAAATTCAAGGCCTTTCAAAAAGGTTGTCATTTAGGCAAGTCTATTTGTGTTGCTTGGATAAAAAAAAAAAAAAAAAAAAGAAAAAATCTGCAGTGTTTAATTTTTGCTGGTTTATCTTTCATCTTGTTTTGTTCTTTCTTTGCTGCACAGCGCTGCTAGCTGAGATTAAGGTGTTCAGAGTTCCTGATTTGCCGTTGACTCAGTGCCAGTGTTGCTGTGGGCACTCAGCCGCTCAACATCAAGTGAACATTATTAGGTAAAACGGAATGCAGCAATGTTTTGAATCGTTTTTCCAACCCTCACATTAGTCAGATGGGTTTTCCCCCTGCTTATGTGATTGCTGGTTATAATTCCACTTAGGTAATCTTAAGAAAGCAGACCTTTGCAGTTTAAACTTGTACAAAGGAGGTGTAAAATGTAAAGTAAAGGCTATGCTGCTGGAAGACTGAAATTGCTTCTCAGCTTATTTCGGGTAACTTGTGCCAGCGGGAATGGGTCGGGAATAGTTCGGGAAAGGGTTGTGTCCCTGCCTGCGGACCTCCAGTTTGATCCTGCCTTCTGCCTTCCTTCCCACGGACCGTGGTGCCCGCTCCCGCCTCAGACCAGACAAGACAGACGCCGCTGTCCACCCGCGGGGCTGTCTGACCATCCCACCCACCCGCGGGGCTGTCCGACCATCCCACCCACCCGCGGGCTGTCCGACCATCCCACCCACCCGCGGGCTGTCTGACCATCCCACTCACCCGCGGGCTGTCTGACCATCCCACCCGCGTTCCGGGCCGTTCCTCGCCACCCGCGGGGCGAGCGGCGGCGCGCATCCCGCCGGCCACGGGCGGCTCCTCTCCCCGCGGGACCCGGGGTCGCAGCGGCTCCACGCCTGGGGGCAGGCGTGCGTGTGTCGGGGCGGGCAACGTGCCTGGGGTGACGGGCCCTGCTCCCTCCCTTCTCCCCAGGTGGTGCGAGGGGGATGCAGCACCGAGGAGCGGGCTCGGCCGAGGGTCCCCTGACGGGAGAGGTTTGAATGCCGGGAGCGCTTTGGATGCCGGCGGCTGCAGCAGCAGCGTCTGTGAAGGTTGTACAGAGTTGGAAGCGACATGAATTCTTCGGTTCTCACCCCGCTGGGAAATATAACCGGTCTTCTGAATTTTTCGGAGAAGAACTCACAGTTCTTGCAGTTTGAGGATGAAGATTGCCATGTGCCTTTGGCCATGGTCTTTACTTTGGCCTTGGCTTATGGCACTGTGATAATTCTGGGAGTTTCTGGGAATCTGGCCTTGATTGTCATTATTTTAAAACAGAAGGAGATGCGCAATGTTACCAATATCCTCATAGTCAACCTGTCCTTTTCTGATCTTTTAGTGACTATCATGTGTCTTCCCTTTACCTTTGTATATACTTTAATGGACCACTGGATTTTTGGGGAGGCCATGTGCAAATTGAATCCTTTTGTGCAATGTGCCTCAATTACAGTCTCAGTCTTTTCTTTAGTCCTCATTGCTATTGAACGCCACCAGCTGATCATTAATCCTCGTGGCTGGAGGCCAAACAACAGACATGCGTACATGGGGATTGCTGCCATATGGATTTTAGCCACAGCTTCCTCTCTGCCTTTCCTGATCTACCATGTGTTAACAGATGAACCCTTCAGAAACCTAACATTTGATGAATATAAGGACAAATATGTGTGCTTGGACCTGTTCCCTTTGGACACTGCTAGGCTCTCTTATACCACAACGCTTTTAGTTATTCAATACTTCGGACCGCTTTGTTTTATATTTATTTGTTACTTGAAGGTAAGAGACAATCCTGTTGCGATATGTACTTTTTCTGTCTGATGTTTGTTTATCCTTGCAAAGTTGATGGCTGTAGGTTAAATTATTCCACATTTCTCTATGTTGAATTTCCTGCAGATATACATACGGCTGAAAAAAAGGAACAACATGATGGACAAGATAAGAGACAGTAAGTACAGATCCTCTGAAACCAAAAGGATCAACATCATGCTGATCTCAATAGTGGTTGCATTTGCAGTTTGCTGGCTGCCCCTCACAATCTTCAATATCGTCTTTGACTGGAATCACGAAATTTTGCCTGTTGCTACCTGTAGCCACAACCTGTTGTTCCTGATCTGCCACCTCACTGCCATGATCTCTACCTGTGTGAACCCCATCTTCTATGGGTTTCTCAATAAGAACTTCCAAAGGGACCTGCAATTTTTATTTCACTTTTGCCATTTCCGCTCCCATGAGGAGGATTATGAGACTATAGCCATGTCCACCATGCACACAGATGTTTCGAAAACCTCTTTAAAGCAGGCAAGCCCAGTTGCATTTAAAAAAATAAGTAGTGATGATGATGATAAAATATAAAGAAGTAATAAATATTCTACAGCCAGCTGCTGGAAGTGAGATTGCAGGTGAAACGTGTCCAAGGACAAGCACAATTACATAACAAGAACAGAATGGGTAGTGTTTTTCTTCTTTTTCCAAGGAACTTTGATTGTTGTCACTTTGAAATTGGACGCTGTGCATTTTTGCCCCTTTTACTGCTTTAATGTTCACAGCAGTTACATCTGAATCTTATTATAAGACATAGTCAGACCTGCTACTACCTATGGTTTTCATCAGCTGTTTTTTGTTCTGTTCTCTTTGTACAGTTATGAGCTTTAGCACAAAGACATATTTATTGATTTTTTTTTTTTCCAAGAAGTGCTTTTCAGGAGTGTCTAAAACCATTAGAAGCAATATGAACCCCAGGAAAGCTGTCACTACAGAGGACACCCATCCCAGCATAAAATTAGGACATTCTGATTTGAAGAGGTTTTGTTTTTGGTTTTGTATTTTTTTTTTTAATCCAGTTTTTGGTTGATGTTAAATCCTGTAAAATCAGCCTAGGCATGCAGAAGAATGATTCTGTAAAACCTGTAGAATATGTTAAATGGGGACATGCAGTTGTCTCATTCATAGAGTCAATTCAGGCTGTAATCACTTAGGTTCAAAGACAGGATTAAGAGAGAAATTTTGTTCTCAATTAAGAGAATAAAACCCCACAGTAATTCCACAGAGAATGAGATAACTCTAATGTTTCACCACAGCCAATGAAAGCACAAACAGACCTTCAGTCCCAACTGATTGCAGCTGATTGCAATATTACAGGCTTTTTAATTTAAAATCCCAAACCCCATTTTCATCTGCTGTCACTGACAGGAATTAGTGTGGCTGGGATTATTTGTATTATCTGTCCCAGTCCTATGAACCATGTAAATTCTCCTTGAGATGTGTGTCCAGAATCTAATGGGAGATGGGACTTCTCACTGTCTGGACAAGGTGCAATTACATCCTCACAGGTGGCAGTGAAAATCAGGTATGGTATTAAAAATATTAAACTTTAGCTGTCTGAGGCTTTTCATAATAATTAGTGCTGATCTATATGAGGCTTTTCATAATAATTAGTGCTGATCTATATAAATTATGTATAGGCTCATAATATTGTGTGTTCAGATGCAATGGTATAAACCTGGATTATCTCCAAGACAATGAATGGTTTAATCAAGGTCTGCAGAATTTCAAAGGAGGATATGAATATAGTTTGGGTATAATCAGCATGTTTAGCTTCCAAACTCACTGTGGTTACAGTTGGTTGAAGTGCAGAAATATTTGACAAATACACAAAATAGAGCTCTGTATTTATTGCTTAAAGTATATATACTTTAATTACACAAAATATACACAAGTAGATCCCCACCTGAGGGAAACCTGCATAACTTGATTGCTGTAAGTGAAACTACAATATCCACCAGCTGAGTTTCTGTGTCATACAGTGTACTTTGCTGTATAATCAATGCCTTTTTGAATAATCAGCTTTTTAAAATACAACATAGACCTTACTTTCTTCTTCACAAGGTCACTTTAAACCATTCTGGCAGAGAATAAGGTCTTTGAAATGTCTATAAATGTAAATGTAGCAAAAATGGCAATCTGATCTGATGTCTCTCTGAGTAAAATACATCTCAGGATGTGATGGTAAATTTAATGTGTTCTAAATTTGACAAGGATAAATGTGTAAGAAATGAAAATTATTTGGTTTGCCAGTATTTAAAAGTCAAAAACTGTGCCTTGTGCTGTCCTATCAATAATGTAGAATGTTAAAGTAGCAATGTGTTCTTGTGCATTATAATTCCATATATTTCTCTACTGGCAGGTAATATAATTAAAAATGAGGTTTCTGTGGTTGAGGACAGACAAGGAATGTAGAAAATGAATTATAAGACAGAACTTTCTTTCACAGCTTTGCAATTTTGTATTTTATGAGATTTCCCTTTTCTTTGTCATTCCCTATGGAACATGTTGCGAATAATTTGACAATGGTCTCCTGAAAGTATTTCCTTGTTACTTTACAGTAATTTTCATGTGCTAAGGGGGGTGCATTTTCACAAAGAGATACAATGTAGAAAACCAACCAGGCTTTTCTATTAAAAATTTTACAGATGGCTTTTCCCATTAGGAGTAAAAAAAAAAACCCATCACAGTGAATTTTATGGTTTGGTGGGTTCTTTCCCCACTTTCTTTTTTTTTTTGGGGGGGGGGGGGAACAAACAAAAAAACCCCCAACAAACAAACCCAAGCAGAAAAACAATCTTCTTCCAATCCAGTGGAAGGAAAAAACAGAATTATTTGAGAAAGGTCCTAGTTAGTTTGCTGGAAAATATTTGATGAGGCTGAATTAGGTATTTATACAGAATAGGGATAGAAGCAACTTTAGATACCTGCTGGTGAGCAGAGATGTGAAACTGGTGTGTCCTGAGATTTGGAGATCTCCAGTGGGATAGCAACATAATTCCTCCTGTGACAAACTTTCTCCTGCTTGAAGCACAGTCTCAAATCATACAGCCAAATTGGATACCATCTCATACTTTCTCCAGAGTTTTTTTTTTTTCTCCTACATTTCTCCTGGGAATGTGTATAAGTGTTTTTTTGCTACTAACACCTGATAAACAAAGTAAAGTATAAACAGGAGCATTCCTTTTTGTCAGGAGACATTTTCTGCTGTCCTAGGATCAGGCTTCTCTTATACGTTCCTTTACTTCTCTGGAAGAAGCCTTTCTCAGCTTCTGGTAAAGACACAGACTAGCACATCATACAAATAGCACAGTGGATGCTGCCTGAAATGACAATGGAAATGAAAGCAGTGGAAGGAACGTTCAGCAGGAAAACACATTTGGAGAATTTCAGAAGTAAAATCACTGCTCTTCTGAAGAATTTGTTGTGAGGAAAAGGATGAAAGTAGTCTCTCTGACGTGCTGCCCTGACATCTGCAGGGCATAGATGACATCTATTGAGAGCACTATTTTTGTCTTTGGTTTCATGACTTCACACTGGAGTCCTCAAAAGCCACTGGAGACTTTCGCCTCCTGACACCTGGCTACAACGCTAATCCTCTTTTTCACTTTCAGAGCTCCAGCATGGCTTCTCATCCTCTATATACTACATTTCTTTACAGGGTAAGCTGCCAGGTTTCCTGTTTCTCTATCATTTCTCAGTCATTCTGGTTTGATGTTTGTCCCTCCTAGGTGCTCTTTTGTCAAACTCCCCGTACTCCAGCATGTGCTGATTCCTAGCTCAACAGCCTGAACATCCCTCTTATTCTTTCAGACTAGTAGAAAAGTTTTAACGACAGAAGAACAGAACAGTGAGGGATCTGTAATCTGTCTTACTGTTTATGTGCCATACATTTCATGTCAAATTTACAGCCTTAAATTATGAATATAACTATTTAATAAACATTAATATCTGCTTCATTTGTCAGTTATTTAATCATCTTAGATTTCACTTGCATCCACCATAGGCATTTCAAGGTTCTGCATAATCTAAATACAACTGCATATTTTATGTCTTTTTATCAAGTATTTTTGTATTCCCATATTGCTTTTTTTTTTTTTACACATTTCCTGGTTGTATCATTGTCATTAAGTACAGTAATCCACAACTTTTATATCTTCATTTAAAAAGAGTAATAGTAAATAAAGTAACTAATTGACAAAAATATCTGCTATTGGTAGGCTAGGAGAAAAATAGATATTAAAAACAGCAACAGCAACAAAAAAACCCCCTAACCCCTCACTCCAACCCCAAGATCCCCACCTCATAAATCATATCTCAACCAGAAAAAGGAATTAACTTGACAGGACCCCTCAAGTCACTTGAGCTGATGCTGACTGCATCTCAACACTGATGAAGGTGTGCAGGGCTAAGGGTTCACATATTCTAACTCTGCTATCTTGCAGTACAGTACCAGCTATTATTAATGGATGCTAAAAGCAAAATTTTATACTGACTCGTATTCAGACTGTAAATCAGCATATGTTTAAATCCAGACCTGCCCATCAAATTCTGATTCTGACCTCAGGAAAATGTTCTGAAGATCAGTGAACCTGGAGAATTTGCTTAATGTGAATCATTTGCCTAAGCGCTCTATTGAATAAAAGGACATTGCTGTCTGGCAGCTCACACTTTCCTAAAAATCAGATTTTGGATTTCAGCTTATTAAAGAAATAAATGGCCTACAGTTTCTCTCTGGATTATTCTCTGGAATCCAGTGCCTGACAATGCTTCAGTTTAAGGCTTTGCTTCCTAAATCTTTCTATCAAAAAATATACCAAACTATTGTCTAGAGAATGAAGATAATAAGGAAACTTTCTTTTTTTTAATTATTTTCTTATTTTTAAACCATACTTTATAGCAGGAAATGTGAGCTTAAATAATACCTCTATCTGCAATGGATTAAATTAATTCAGCTGAGTAGAAAGGGTGGAGAAATACTAACTGTAAAAAAATAATGAATTTTGTTGACAGCCATTTCTCAGCTGAAGGATACATAGCTCAAAGCTCTACCATGTCCTCTCCATTACTGTGCTCTTTAATAGTGGTATTTGCTTCCCTGAGTCATTACTAAAGACCCAAGCCATTACCAAAATTGATGTTAAACAAAATTCTTCTCTCTGTGTTTTTCAGGATTTCAGTGTTTGAGGATTACCTGTAAGAAACAAAAACACGACCAGCTTTAGTCTCTTACACTTTAATTACCTGTGATCAGAAATAACTTCTGTTCAGTATTTCTGCTGTTGAAAAATGGTGTTAATGGTCTAATTGAAGTTGATGTTTCAAATACTAGGGAAAACATTCACAAAGCCTAACTTCAGGATGGCTGTTTTCATAACCTCCTCCAGTGGCAACCTGAGGACACTCACACCTCATCTACTTCAGGTATTATACACCTACCAAAACGTCTTTCTCTCCCTTACCTGTGCAGGCTGCTAAGGGATGGCCAGCTTCCCAGACCTAGCACTAGGTCTAGTGACTACTGCCTTCCTTCTTCCATCCTCCATGGTGCTTCTGCAGTCACTTCATGTTTCATTCCCTTGGCAGCTGGTTTCTGAGGAAGTCATAGGAATTTATGCTGTTTGTAAGGAGAAGATGGTAAAATTCATCTCTATTCAGGACAGTGCTTTAAATAGCTTCTTCCATTAAAACTATCTTCCGGCAAGTTTCTGGTAGGCAAGCTTCTCAAAATTTGCACTCAGTAGAAGTATGCAATTTACAAAGCCTGCACAGGAATTATGTCTATACAGAACATCCAGTTCATTGCAGCAAAACTGGCAGCACACACTGTCTTATGTTTTCCAAAGACCTGGGTTGATGAATTGGTTGTCTGACATTGGCCAGGCTTAGTTGCAAGAAATATGTACTGGATGTAAATGGGTTTGAAATTACTACACAGGAGAGGCTCTGCATGGTTAACTTGCCACAAATTATGCAAAATTTCAGCTATACAGGGGAATAGATAGACCAAATTTGGAAAAGAGCAAAAAGCAAAAGATCTAGATGAAACGTTGATGCATTCTGTAAGATACACACAAAAAGGCTCAAAGGGAGACTTGGGATATCTATTTATCTTGGGGGATAACAGACTGACACATAAGTGTTTTTGGGGGTAAAGTGATGGTCCAAAAAAAAAAAAAGTATAATAAATAGTTTCTCTGCTCCTGTTTTCAAAAAAAAAATGACATGAATCTTTATAAATTACTCTGAACATGTATTTTAAGACTCTTCACCTTAGATTAATCTAGATCTCTTTTTGAGACGAAGGAAACAAAATGTTTTTGGCACAATCAGAAAATGACAGCTTTTCATCGCACCCACCCACTACACATGAATTCATTTGCTTCCAATTCTGTACAACATGGAGAATGTTTGTGTCAGGAGGAGTAACCTGACCAACAAATCTCTCCTTGTCTTTCCTGATTTGTGTTCACATTGGTACCCTGCTGCTGTTTGTCACTTTTTCACACCCCACCACACAAGCTGTGACATTTTTATTATGCTATTTTTATTGTTTCCTAATAAAAGCTCTCTGTGAAAAGATGTTCTTGAAAGATCCTATTCAATGTGTGCTTGAACATATGGGTGAAAGGACATAAGGATTTGTAGAAATGTGACTGGCAATGGGATGATGTTTCAGGGGTAGAGAAGTAGAAAATATACTTCTTGCATACTGTTATTCAGTCCTTTTAATTTCAAGCTTTTGTTATAATTTTAAATCATGTAATCTAAAGGTCAGCTGAGTCTATGTATTTAGTGTTTCTCTTGGTGATCAGACTCCAGAGACAGCCAGCTAGAGAGAACACTGGGTAATACAATTTGTTTCCTTACCTATAGCCCTCATGTTTGCCCTTAAGCTTCACATTGTTTACAGTACACTTGAAAATAGGTATGAAAAAGCGCTCACCTCTTTCTCTTTAAGACTAAATGTTATACATTTAAGAGATTTAACAGAAGGACTGGATTATCTTTTCTGTTTTTTTTCCCATTATTATGATGACTGTAACATTTGCAGCTCTTCAATTCAGCCTTCATTTATTAACATTTTGGGCACAGGGGTAGTCCCCTGAATGTCAATCACCATGTTCACGTGCTTATAATTAGACAGGTGCTAAAGTTAGAGCATTAAAACCAGACCTAAATCACCACAAGGTTAATGGAAAGCTTTCCACTGACCTCAGTGAGGTTTGTGTAAGGTACTTGTTTCAAGTGACATTAAGGTGTGATACATGTCTGAATATCGGCTTCCTAGAGAGGGCAGCAGGCCATAAAAAGACACATTTTTCTATTTGGAATCAGCAGTGACACAACTCTAGTCTTCCATTTCATTCCAAGGGACATACCAACAAGTCATCTTCAGTTGGTACTTACAGTAAGGTTGTCCTCTTAGGTTCTTCTGTGAGTTTTCCTTGATGGAATTTCTTGATGTAGTTACAAGAGAAGTGTGTATACCAAGCTTACAGATTTAAACCAATTTGCTTCACAGAAAATTGAAGAGGGCACTAGCAATTCAGAATGTAGTTTTCCTCTTGGCAGGTATACATACTTATAAATTTCCACTACTAAAACCATGAGGTTTGTTTATTATTATTATTGCTGCTCTTTTCACTTTGTCAAAAAGCAAACAAACAAACAAAACAACCACTAACAGCATAGTTTACATTTAAAATTCACTCCAAGCAGTAAGGAGTCTCAGTCTGCAGCAAAAACTGTGGATTTACATGGTGCTTCTACAACACAGACATCAGCATTCATGAATAAAATGAATTGTCGCTTACAAAAGTCTATCTTCAGAGTTAGGTAAGGGCACCTTTAAGTCAACATATTGAAACTTGAATTCAAATACTAATGTGCTTGTGGTGCGAATTATGCATTCAGATAACCTAATGACTTCATGAAATGATAAAACTTGAGCCTGGTCTTGCTTATATTAACCCAATGCTGAGGTAACATCTCTAATGTTCAGAAGATTATGCTGTAGATGAGGCAGGTAAAAGAGATAAGTCTGTGAAGGCTGTCAGACTGTTTTTTTAGACCCATAGATTTTATATTACCTAGGATCAGAAGAGCATCCTGAATATTTAACCCTGCTGTTCTTTAAGGAAATGAGTTAATTTGTCTGCCCTTTTTCCATTCTTTTCTTTGGCTTTTCAATTCCTTGATAATTTCCACTTAGACATGAGAGATTTGCCAAAGCTTTTTGAGGCTGAAATGGTATGGGATAAGCTGACTACCTGTCCTTTAAATGTTCATTCTTTTAAGTAGGACATGCACAATAAAAGAGTTATCATCTGAAGTATTGTACGCTACATAGTAAAATATAGATATATGTTTAATATCACTAAAAGAAACATTTTAAAATGCTGACTTTAAATGAATTTTATGTATTTATAAAACAGTGTTAAACCTTTAGCAATTCTTATGCTGAGGGTATGTTTCTGGAAGGAACAAACCAAGCTGTGCCAGTTGTGCAGATATGCTGGCTCTGCAGCTGGTGCTGGAAACAGGATTTAGGTTTCTGTGACCATGGCACCCTGTCTGAGGATCAGCATCTGCTTGGGAGAGATAGAATCCATCTCACAAATGAGGCAAAGGTATATTTGCCAGCAGGATGGCTGACCTGGTAAGAAGGTCTTTAATTCGGGAGTGATGTGAGATGAAGAATATTACCAACAACCTGCAAAGGAGTGATGGACAAGGCTGACAAGCAAAGGCCCTCAGGTGGTATGAATGAAGACAAAGATAAAACCAACAAAACAGAGCTTAAACGGTGTTGCCTCAAGCATTTGTAGGTAAGCAAGGAAGAGCCTACAGGACACAAATTTGTGGAAGATTCACAGACCATTTCTGGGAAACAGGCATGCTGGAAAGCCTCTCTGAGCTGCCTGTACACTTATGTGTGCAGCATGGCAGATAAATGTAAGTAGAGATCTGTGTGCGATTGCAGGGTATGGTCTTATTGGAATCACAGCAATGTGGTGGGATGGCTCCCATGACTGGAGTGTTTTTGTGATGGAACAAGTTGCTTCTGGGAAAACTCAGACACAAAAATTAAGTATACAGAAGGGGAGGGAGTGACAGGTGACATGAGAGGAATACAGAGACACTGCTTGAGCATGCAATGGAAGGGAATGCAAAGGTTAGGGAAGCCAAAGACGAACTGCAGCTGAAGCTCCCTCTGATAAGAAAACAAGGCAACAAGAAAGGCAGCAAGAAGAGCTTCTGTAAGTACATAAGCAGCAAAGGAAGACTCAGGAATATGTGTGTCTGCTGATAAATGGGGCAGGGGCCTGGTGACACAGGACACTGAAAAGGCTCAAGTACAAAAATCTTCCTTCAGTCTTTAGTAGTATGACCAGCCTTCAGAACTCCCAGGGCCTGGAAACCAGGGGGAAAGGCTGGAACAAGAAGGGCATGCCCCTGATAGAGGAGAATCAGGTTAGGGAATACTTAAACAAACTGGACATAAAGTCCATAAACTGGACAGTCCATTGCCCTGATGGGACACAGCTGTACCTCATGATGATTGAGCAACTCATGCTGAAAACCATTTTCAGGCTCATGAAGGACAGGAGTAGTCAGTGTGGGTTCTCAAAGATGAAGTCATGCTTAATCAACCTGATAAACTTCTATGATGAAGGTTATCTTACTAAGCCATCTGCTGGCTTGGTAGATGAAGGGAAAACAGTGGATACTGTCTTTTTTGACTTCAGTAAGGCTGCTGACACTGCCTCCCATAACATGCTTATAGTGAGGCTGATGGAGTATGGGCTGGATAAATAAGCAGTAAGATGGATTGAAAACTGGCAAAATGGTCAGGCCCTGTAGGTGGTGATAAGCGGCTCCTTTCAGCAGTGCCCAGTGGCAGAACCAGAGGCAATGGGCCTGAAACACAGGATGTTCCCTCTGAACATCAGGAAACACTTTTTTACTGTGAGGGTGACTGAGCACTGGCACAGATTGCCCAGAGAGGTTATAGAGTCTGCATCTCTGGAGATATTAAAAACCTAAATATGGTTGTGGGCAACCCTCTCTAGGTGACCCTGCTTGAGCAGGGGGGTTGGTCTAGATGACCTCCAGAAGCCCCTTCTAGCTTTAGCCATTCTGTAAGTCTGTGAATGACAGCATCAGAAATTTACCCACACAATAGAGCTTCTTTTTCCCTTCTGGTACAGCTTTCAGAAAAGCTAGTTTTGATTCCAAGCTGTGAATTATTGTGTGTTTCTAAACCATATCTTTTTGCAATTATATTTACTATGCTTTAGTTAGTTAGATTTCCATTTATTTTACTCCAGTGTTATAACAGACAAAATGTTCTCAAGTATCAGTTCTGTCACTGCGTTGAAAACCACAATCTGATTTCACTAACCTCTTAAAAGACACTGGACACTGAAAAAGCCCTTTTACTTTGTAAAATACATCACTAACACATTAAGTGATGTATTGCTTTTACTAATCCATTAAGCTTGATCCAACCAACCTTTCATACGGAAATCTTGCCACTTACTTCACTCTGATGTCCAAATTTGGTATAATAAATTCTTAGACCTGTTAAACAATATTTGCTTTACATAAACACTGTTAGAAAAGCACTGAATATAAACGTAACTGGGTACAGTTGCACTTTTACAAATTTAGGGAAGATTGGCAGGTACACAGATAAAAGCATTTTTATCAATGCCTGAATAAGGAAAATAATGGAAAACTCATTCTTGTCTGCTATGTTTGGCATCAGCCATCCAGCCAGCATTATCTGGGCAACGAATATGCTCTTCTGTCTGAGCCAGGCAGGGCAATATGGGAAGGAGGACCGTGGGATCCAGGGGTTATGGACCACAACCAAGAGTTGTGGTAATGCAGCATCAGTCTGCATGGGAATAAGTGGCTAGACCTGAGGCAAATGTAGTGGGCTGAGAAGCAGATATAGAGAATAGAGACATGGAATGCAAATCTTAGTAATTTTGTTGTTTAGATAACCTGTGGTAGGAAATATATGACAATTATCAGTTTCTGGGCAAAGCTATAGTACATGTGTTTGTCAAAGTTTGGGTTTTGTTAGTAAAGCTCACAATTATTTGAATAGTAAAATCCAGTTTAGCATGGTTCCTGTGTTAGAGAACTTATCAGCGAAGGTGCTGACAGTACAAATTACCCTTTTGCAACTGTAAAACTAATTGAATTTGAAAGAGTTCTGATTTCTCTAATATACTTTGCTTACTTGATCTAATATATATATTTGAAAGCTACAGATGAAGCAGTGTTTCTGATTAATATATATGCAATACCAGTAGCTGCATAATAAAACCACAAGTGCATTAATACATTTTTAATAAAAACTGGTGCTGGCCCCACCACATTGGATAGTGCCATTTGATTTCTCACATGTATTTCTTAGAAATGCAGCACTGTTTGTACAATAACTATAATTACATCTAGGGGGAAAAAAAAGGAGCCAACCAAAACCTCTCTGCTCAGGAGGTGTATTTTTACACAATTTTTTTAACCCTTCCCCCTCTATATCAAACACCTCTCCAACTTTTGCTTATAATTCTGGGTAGCACAAAGAGAGAGTTCTGGTGACTTTAAAACTCTCACTGAAGGCCTCTACACACACTGACCCATTCTGAAATCTAGGCTGAGGTTTTGGTGCACTCTAGCAGAGGATGCCTGCTAGCAGGTGTATTTAATTAGAACTCAAACTGTTCTGCTACTGTGCCCTAGTAGTTAGCCAGAATCTGAGAGCAGATAGGACTGCTTTCATTAGACAGAAACTGATATAAACACATTCTTTGTGTATTGCTTATTAAGAAATATCTTATATATGGTACTGTTTCCAGAACAAGAACCTTAATAAGTTCCAAGTGTGCCTGGGTTTAAGAAGCTCTGTCTGTTTCCTTTCAGCATTGTGTTTGCAGCTCTTTACATTGACCCTCTCTACTCCCATTGCAAGCACCTGATATTGCAGTCACAGAAATGATCAGGCAGACCTCTTGTAGATACAGTTCAGGATTAAGCAATCCCTCTCCCCACCTTCCTCTCTTCCCACGCCTACATATCACAATCGCTTGTGACACTGAAGGGCAAATTCAGCTGAGTTAAACAAGGTTTATTGTTAGGTTTATTTTTTAAATAATAAACCTAACAATAAAGAAGGGTTTTGAATAAGGGAATCAGTCCAATTTGTCACCTGATTACACAAACACTTGTTCTGGTGTGAAAGGCAGAGGTTAATGGGAAGAATGAGTGAATGACTAGGGTTGGGAATGCACAGTGAGTGCTTAGGCTGGCATGGCCACATAAAGATGCTCATCAAACTGTTCTCTAACTTTTTTAATAAGAAAAATGCTTGTTAATCCATCAGTGTTAGCTCTGACCTTTTATGAGGTCTACTATTTTGGGTGGCCACCATTGAGTGAACGGCTGGTTTTGCTAAATGAAAAGACTCAACTGGACTTTGTCTAGTGCTTACTGCTTTAAATGAGCCTGTGCCTTTTGATTTAAACTTTGCATGCTGACAACCATTACTACCTTTCTATATAGAGCCACCTTTCATGCATGCCATACTGTAGAAGCTGTAGGCTCTGTTTCAGGAAACATAATAATCACGGAAGTGCACATTTTCTAGCAAACTCTACAACTATGGGCAGTGACCCATGGTGTGGGTCTTGGCATTCCAAAAGCTGGTATTTCTGTGATTTTTATTTCTTTTTTTTCCTTTACTATGAAACTAGGTGGAAAAACAGATCATTGCAGGGCTACATCCAATGAATAAAGAGTTATGCCCTTGAGTCTATAGAACTGTATTCAGGAAAATGCAGTGGCTAAGATTCTGATTGAGGAATAGGCTAAGCAGTACCATAGCCCTGGTGTTTGAGCTTTCTCCAAATGTATTCTGGTATGTCAGCAGGTTCAAACTGTCGTGCTTAAATCAGTGTGGGATGCTTTTACCAGCAATTATTGTGTTGAACTGTGGCAAACTCCAATTTTCAGCTCACTTTCAAAGCTCTAACTTGGAATTAACGTGATTTAGCTAAGCTTGACCTATGAAATCATACATGACTCAGCCTGTCTCCTGTGTAAAGTGCTCAGAGACTATGATATGTGATCCTAATAAAATGAGAGAGCCTAAGTATGAATTTATTTACTATGTTCATTGAGGCTGCTTTGTGTCACATTTAAGTTTGAACAGCAGCATTCTTGAAAGAGAGAAATAATAACTAAAATCTGAAATGTGAAATTGTTTTAACTGAGCTTCAGTCCAGTCCCTAAGATACAGATACCTACATTAATACCTAGTGCTGACATCTTTTAAGTGACTATATTAGCAAATAATTGCAGGAGCATATATCTGCATTACACATCACAACTTTTGCATGTAAATGTGTAATAAATGCATACAAATCCATCATTAGATGGTCTGGAAAGATTGCTTTGAATAGAAAGAGTGTGACAGAAATAAAAATCTAGAGGTTTTTAGAATACTGTTACTTCTCAACTTTTCAGAAGTTTCACAGTAAAACAGAACTTCACTTTGATGCAGAGTATTCTGTCACCTACTTGAAAACACGTTTCTAAAAGGAACTCAGTATAGCCTGGTATTTAGATAATATCCTTTCTCTAAGTAATTTCTTGTTCATAAGATGGATAAAAAATTTCTGACATCAAAATAGAGTTCCTGTGTGGGTTCAGTACAAGTTTTTCCAGCGGAAAGCAACAGCTAGGGGTTGCTGCTCTTGCTGTATGTGCCATGCCTATTGGTTATGTGCTAACACAGGTGTACTCCCATGTATTCTCCTTTTCTTCTGTGGAGTTTGTTCCATCATTTTCCTTCTGCTCTGTCCCTCTTTTTAAGCTACATGTCTTTTTCTGCCCAGACCCTCAAATGATCTTTCTAGCTTTCTCACAACATATAAACAATTCAAAGGCCATTTTTCTAAAACTTGATAGATTTTATGATGGTTATGGAAAATAATGTTGTCTGATTTATACAGTGTATGAAATAAACCCAGCACAGTATTAACATAACTTTTAGAGTGAAGAAATTGATCAGTATTTTCCAGAAGGAATATAGCCTTTTGCAGTACCAGGGCTTTGGGTTCTTTGTTCTTACTTTGTTCTTTCTTTCACAGTATTTACAGGGTCCATTTATGTTTTACACTGTGGTCAGCATGTATCCTGGGAAAGCTAACCCAGAAACACTAAAGGCTTAAGTTCTGGAGACACAATAAAAACTCAGACACCTAACTCTCATTAAAAGGCAGTATCTTGTGCATTTGAAATTCTTTTTGCTACATAAACATAATAGTGATGAAAATAAAGAAGGAGAAAGTAAGCAGAGCAGTGTCATAAAAAAAGATCTTGGAATCCATGTTTATCCCTGTTAGTCTCTTGCCTTGAACTATGCTTGTATGCTTGTATGCTTGAACTGCTGTACTCATGAGACCTTAAAGGAGCTAGCAACCAAAAAGCCATACACAGAGTAACTATCCAGCTGCCTTTCCCAGTATCTTCCCCATGTTTATTGTATAAATACTAACACATGGCATAACCCACACTGTCATGAGCAAGGAGAACTGCAGTAAAATGAACCAGCATGAACTGTAACCACACCTTCAATTTCTTAGCCAGATGTTAATTACTGAAACCCTTGGTTAGGTGTCATGTATGTCTGTAGAAGAATTAAACCTTTTCACAACTCAAAATGGTACAGCTTGTTTTATGGTGGTGTTTACTTCCAGCTCTGTACCTTGCCTGTCTTTGGGACAGTCCCATTTGTGCTGCAAATGTGTTTCATATAATTTAGGTAACAGCTGCTACATTTGTGTTTTGTAAACTGGGGGATTAAGATAAACAACCTATGAAGTTTGTCAATATACAGAACAGCTGACCTATTTCTATACCCATGCTGTCCTATACTATTCCCTCCCCCAAACTCTTCAAATAGAAATTAAAACTCATTTATATTTCACCATATCCTTTATATGGTAACTTGATGTAGAATCAGCACAACTCTCATCACTAACTATTCATATTAACATCACATTTTTCCCTGCTGATCCCCATCTGGCAACTTTTTAGAATTGCTTTGAATCTACAATCTGTGATACTGAGAGTTTTAAATATAATACTAAGTTGCATTTGATTGACACAGTATTAAATATCAGGGCCCTGCTGTGGAGGCTACAGAAATCCATAGGAAAACATTTAATTGCAACATGAGATGTGCATTCTTTACTTTGTTGAACATTCATATTGTTGCTGCATATGAGCTGTGCTTCATGATGCATCCCACTTTTTTGTGTGTCCTGATGATTTCAGGAAACCTGCTCAGAATTTTTTTACTCCCTTTCAATGACAATTAGGGCATGGTCCTGCAGATTCCTGGATTCAGGGTTTTGGAAGAAATCTTGGGCTGCTCCTCTCTAGACAAAGAGGATGAATCCTCTGGGAGAGACAAGAGATAATTCTTTCTGTTGTAAAAACTTCTCAAGAGACTAGCTTTCTGTTGATTCTCATAGGTTTTACTATGTTGCATACTTTTTTGTTTGTTTTTGTTTTGTTTGTTTTTGTTTTGTTTGGTTTGGTTTTTGTTTTGTTTTTTTGTTGGTTTTGGGGTTTTATTGTGAAGGCCTAACCATCGTATAAGTGTATGTATTCCCAGAAGGCTGCTGGTAGCCATGTTGTCAGGATGCTGTTCTTGAATTAATCACCTCATCTTGGTTAGAAACAGTTCTAATTTGTCTGAGATAAGGCACTGGGATATTTATACATATTCTTCTATGTTGCAGTACTAACAACACCCACATTAGATATATAATATCTAATATAATAGTATTCCAAGCAACCTTAACATATGGCACAAGCTAATATGCTTAATATTGAGAAGACAAAAGAAACCATTGTAGTGAGTACTGGATAATACAAGTGGTTTTCCTACAGCCTACTGAGTAGATGTAATTATAGCTCTGAAATCCTGCCAGCCTGTCTGCTAGTTCTTGAAGCAGTATTGGTTGTGTAATTTGAGAAGTAAGACTACAAAATATGATGGAACTAACAGACAGCACCTGGAAGTGTCCAGATGGGAGCTCCCTCCATACACAGGTGATTTATGGTATCTCGATCTGATGGACAGAATAGTTCTTCAAGGGGCAGGGTGTCCATACAGCTAGCCAGCCATTGAAGTAACAGCTCTTTTAGAAAAGCTTTCTTTGTGAACCTGGAATTGCCAAAGTTTTGTGGCTGAAGGAAATACTTGTATATCCAAGATGAGTAATGTCAATCTGCCAATGTAAGCACTGTGGAGTAACGGGAGGTTTAGATTGGATATAAGGAAGAAATTCTTTACTGTTAGGGGTGAGGTACTGGAATGGGTTCCCCAGGAAGATTGTGAATGCTCCATCCCTGGCGGTGTTCAAGGCCAAGTTGGATGAAGCCTTGGGTGACATGGTTTAGTGTGAGGTGTCCCTGCCCACGGCAGGGGGGTTGGAACTAGATGATCTTAAGGTCCTTTCCAACTCTAACTATTCTATGATTCTATGAACCTGCAATGTTCCATTATGACAACTTTATGCATAATAAGGAAAAAAATCAAAGGTTAATAAAGGTAGTTATAAATAAGAAACTGATAAAACAGGATTAGAAAAGCAGCTCTGGTAAAAAAACTTTTGGATTGAGTGCCAGTGTCTTTTTTGACTATGGGCTAGAGAGAGAAACATTTGCATCTATCTCCATGCAGGCACCAGATTGCTAATAGAGCCAACAGAGCTTGTAAATCCTTTGGTAAAGATCCAGTGTAATGAATGGATAAGAAAATGTGTAAAAGCTTCATTGGACACTGAATAATTACAGATCTTTGTTTTTCAGGATCAAACAGAAAAAATAAATCAGAGAAATACATAGTTTGGACTGCATGAGAATTCTAGTTTTGGATTTTATTCAACAACAGCAACAAAAAGGAAGTTTTTATACTGTTCAGCATTATTTAACCTTTTAAAACATGTTTTTCTCTCAATCTTGATGGAATTTCAATGAAGAATGCCATAGTGAAACAAGAAATTTACATTCTGGATCTGAATGTTCAAAATTAGTTGTTTCAGCTTTTTTCAAACAAAACATTTTGATAAGACCAGAAAAGTAAGCACCAAGAGGCATTCAAAATCTTTTCAACCCCCCTGAAAGAAACATACTGGTTGAATGAATCCAAATTTTGTGAATAACATTGTTCCAAACAAATTACATTTTTGGTGGTTTTGTTACTTAGCATTAATCCAGTTCTTACCCACTCTTATAACATGCTAGATGTTAAGTGTAACTTTACAATAAATTACAACCCTTTTAGTGTAAATGCAAACCATTTGTCTTCTTTCATAATTTTACTCCATGGATTACCCCACATTCTGTGTTTGTGGGTGCTGAAATATTATTGTATTGCTACAAGAATTGTATGTGAAATATCAGACTTTAGCTGGGTATCTCATTAGTATCCAATATCATCTGAATAATGGCATGGGAGTATAAAGTGTCATTATAACAAACCTATGCAGGACTGAACAAGAGAATTAAAGGACACAGAATGTCCCTACTGCAACTTTTCACCTCCTCTTACTAAAGGAGTGGGTAACTCAAGAGAAACACAGCATAACCAGAGGGCTTGTGAACTAGAAATAGTAAAGAAGGTTAGGACCATGACTTTGAGATGACGTTCATCCTAGTATCTGTAATAATGTTTGCAACTTTAAAAAATAAGTTTATAAATTGCCTAAGATTAGTATGACTTAAGCAAATGAGGAAAAAAATGTGATGGATCTTCATTTTCCAGAAGTTTCTAGAAATCTTTTTAAAAAAAACTCAAAAAACTAGAAAGTAACGAATCCCTTGTAAATCCAGTTCTCTTTTCAGTAGGCTAACTCCTATCTTTGTGCATTTTTCCTCCATAACTCTCACCACAGATGCAATTCACAGACTTTTCTGTGATTTTTCACAAAAAAAACAAAGTACAGTATCAACTGTACTTATTCTGTGGTACTGTGTATTAGAACGTTTATATGAGGAAGAATAAGCTGAGAGGTGTGTGGGCGATAGCTTTGTTACTGTAGAAAGACTAAGCTTCAGACATAAGCTCTAGTCTCTATGGCAATGAACTTAAATTTGCTATGTGCCTTTCTAAGGGTTTTAAAATCCAGTGTTTCTTTTTCTTTTTTTAAATGCAACATACAAACAATAAAGGAACAAATAAGTATTGATTTACATCCCGATTCTGCAATCTGCATCAGGTTTAATGCACAGATACCCATGGTGCTGGAAAATTAAGAGAAACATACATAAGTGGAAAGAGGAGAAAAAAAAGAGAAAAAGAAAAATGAGAGAGAATACTTGCATGGTACTTTATCAGTCTTTCTTGACAACAGTTTTGCTAGCTTCAGCTGTACAAGAGTTAATTTAATTTTGTTCAGCAGATATTTAAGTTAATTTTACTCCGAAGTTTTGTGTAATGCAGGAATGAAATGCACTTTCTACTCATTGCTTAGTTTCAAGCATGTGGCTGAATGTTATAGTTCGCTCACTGAAGGCTACCATTCCCATTGGGATTGTTGACAGCACTGTTCATAGGCTTTTGATTATTTAATAAATTATTCAGTTGTATACGAGCAACAGCCAGGATGTAGTAAAAAATGCATGTTCTGTCTTTAAAGTTCAGCCATACTAATGAGTTATTAGTGGAACAATGGCATCAATCCTTACTCAGTAAAATAAAGGTGACTATATGATTTTATAAATCCTCATACATATATATATATACATATATATACATACACATTAGATAAGGGTTTTTCTTATTTTCTTTTAGGCTAATAACCATGGCTGCATAACCCTGTAATACAATGCTGTGTACAGAGATTATACTTTTAAATACCCACTGATTGATTACATTGCCATCATGAAAAACTTCTGAAGAACAATTTTTGAACTGTAATGATTATTCTATTAGTGCCACTTGCTCTTTTTGGAAACTGAATGCTAGTTCAGAGCTAGTTTACTGCATCTTGCTTAATTTTGACCATCCTGCTGCTATCATTTAGATTTGTTTAATAACAGTGAAAAAATAGCAGTAAAAGGTTCCTAAAAACACAGCTTCCCAGGCTGTTGTGCTTTCCTCTGGGCTCTTTTGGGGGATACAGTACTAGAAGAGACCATCTGAGATATTGGTTCAAGTCCTTTGTCATAGAAGAGTTGTTCTTTGCGCTACATGTAAGCCTTTCCTGTTGATAAAGGAACAAATTTCTGTGGCTGTTATAAATTGAACCATTTAGTCAAAAGTTCTAGAAGTAATCAAAAGAAACCAAAGGAGAACAAATTGCTTTTGTATTACTGATAATTTAATTTCAGCTTGTTAGTGGGAAAGAAAAAATTAGATTATGCACTTCAAGCATTCACGCTGACAAGCATCAAATATTTCTTACTTTTACAAACACTGGAAGTTCTTTCGTTTTTTAAAGGGAGAGAGAGAAACAAGCTATGCTGTATATGTATGTGTGTGGGAAATTAAATGTAACAGATTGCACAAAATATGAACTTTGAAGTCTGCTTCTCAAATTTTGATGCTGGCAAATGGTCAGTTATGTTGGCTCCAAATGGAGCTCGTACAACATTTTGTAAGATCAATCTCTCTAATGAAATATAACAAGTACTAATCACATTGCTGGTGGGCTACTGGAAGACATTCAGATGATATAAGAATGCTATAATCAGCATTCAAGAAGGACATGTATAAATATGAAATCTAATTTAATTCAGGGAAGTACAGTTTTTTATAGTATTACTCTCTGCTTAGACTTAAATGATTATTTAAACAAACAGAAGTGTCAGTTACTCAAATAAATGTAACCGCTCCTTCATTTCCTTTGTTTCACTGGCTACTGTGTGTGCCATGTGTCAGTAAGGACAGTTAATACCTGTATGCCCAAGCTACTGTCTTGGTTCATCTTATCTCCCTTATTTGTGGATGCACAGGTGATCTTTTTGTTTTATACATCAAACTGCATTTTTCATTATACTGACAGATGTCATTAGGCAACAAGGAAACAGATTGCTGCATGTGGTGAAAATAATTGCTTATGAACCCACCAGGACCATTTAGGGTAAAAATTGTGTTTTCTCTGTTTTTATCAGTGCAGAATTCAGATGGCAAATATTCAGATATTCTGTTTTCTTTAACTGAATAGAAATGATTGATCTGATTATGAACACCAGGAACTTTCTCAAAGTTAACCACCCAAAATCAATATTTTACATTGGTTTTGACAGAATGACACACTTTTTTTAAAGTCTAAGTAAAAGAGCCATTGCTTTTCTTTCAAGGTTGCAGTTCTCATTTATTGTTTCAAGGTTGCAATTTCCATTTATTATTGTGCACCATAATCACCTAGATCATTTCCTCACAAATCTTTTACTACTTAAACATAAAACACACCCCCAAGCACTTGTGAATTGAAAGCAAGAAGAGGCTCACTGCAGACTGAGCAACATGGAATCCTTTTGTGATGCTGTTTTTAGGGCAATAGCTCATGACTGACGGATGGGAAGTAACAAATTGATAGTGGATCAGAGTTTAAAGGGAAATTAAGATTTTTGACCTAACAATACATACTTTTCCCCTAATTTTAATTTAACATAAATTCCAACTGGTTTGACTACTCAAATAGTAAATTCAAAATCTTACATTTTTAAATTCATGAATTTACTAGCACTCAGGTAGGAAAGGGTAGGAAAGCATGATGCCAATAATTTAATACTAAAAAAAATCCCAAACCATAGCATTTCTGCAGGAATTCCTTCCTTCTTTAACTTACAACTTTTCTGAAAGCTTGAATAACTCACAAAAAAGAGTAAAGCTGAATTTATGGAGATAATATAACTCTCTCACCTGCCTCCATCATTACTAGATTGCATTAATCTTAGCTGCCCTCACCTCGATTACATTTCATATTTGAAATTATTATTATCCAAAATTGTTTCCTGCTTGAAGTATAGATTTTTCAAGTCAGTCTGACAGGCATGCATCTCACTGAGGTGCCTAACTGCCTTTTATACTGGAAGATACTGCTTGAAAAACATATGCCTTCTAAACCCATCTTGATTCACACATAAGGAAACATCATGACAAAATTATTTTTCAGCACGCAGTACAAGCTATTTAACTGGTATAAGATCCAAAAAATGAAGAAATTAAATCCCTGAGGACCTAAAAATCTCTTGTTAATCCTGTAGGAAAAAACCTTCTAAATTAGGATTGAGACCAAGTATTAGACACTTCAGAAAAAAAGGTAAGGGTTTTGCATGCTCAGAGGCTGTGTTTTGCCTGGTCATCCCAGCTGGGACTGTACCCAACACAGCTGAAGAGCCCATCAGACAAAAGCACAGGACAGTCTGAAGAGAGACTACATGGGAAGTTTATTCTTTGCATGTTCCCGTTCTATAAAGGAAAACAGGAGTTCAGTTCCAGGACTGAAATATTTTTCAAGCATTTAACTCATTTAACTGCTTTCACTATTCCTTCAGTTATTGAAAACCAACCACTTTCTATTCAAAGTGAATGCTATAATAAATCTTGGTACCGCCTGCTTCCTTTGCTGCTGGGAATAATTGATTATAATGGCACAGCAGGATTCAAAAAAGCAGTGCATGCAGCCTTTTCTGTCATGTCTGTAATCTAACGTCAGAGAGGGTTGATGTGCAACATCCATCAGCCCAAAGTTGGAGTTAAGCACAGGATATTTATGCCTCTGAGGCATTTTTTTCTCCCTTTTTTCACATATGGAGGAGTCAAAAGGGTCCAGAGGAGAGCAGGTCCCAAGCAGTGCATACTAGGCTAGGTAAGGAAGTGTATCTCAGGAAAGGAGTGGGCAGCCTTGAAACAGATGCACAAGGTTCTTGTATTCTCTTGCAAAGAGTCTGTAGTTCAAATCTCAGTCTTGTGTAATATGAAGAAAAACAATTCTCAGTGATATTTGCCAGAAATGCTTCAGGTTATCTTTTACTCCAGTGTGACCTAAATATCTTATTAAAAAGTATGTGTTTGTGTAATTATATAAAATTCCCAATAACTTGGTTAAAAAACCCCATACCAAAAACAGAAAGAAAAAGCTTTTATTTGCTATGCCTGTTTCCTTCCCATTAATAAATGTCTTTGCACATTTGGTTTCTCATTAGAGTTTCCTGCATCCTAGTGGAAATAAATGTCATAAGATTGTTTTTCTGTGCTCAGTTTTGCAGGTTTTGCAGACTGGAGGATGTTTTCTCAGCAGGGAAATAATTATTCTGAAAACAATGAATTTTTCTTAACAACATCTAAATCTTCACAAGATATCCAGGGCTTCAAGCCAAACCATCCACAGCATGAGTTTACCTCTGTTTCATCAGTGATGGTGCTGATAGCTGTGCACTAACAATGATCCTTATTTTACTTATAGGCGTATAATTAGATATATCCAAGAGCTGGCACAGTTAGGGGATTCAAATAAGCCTTTCCAGATAGCTGTACAATACCCAGCACCAAGACATGCCAGTTCTAATAAATTCTCAAGGTTATGGCATTTTCACAAATTACAGTGTGACAATGGCAACATATTTGGCTTTGCAGGCTTCTGGTAAAATGAAAAGTTGAACATTTTTGTTGAATTTGTGAATAAAGCTATAAAAGTTTTCTAATTCAGTATTTTTTCCCTCAATTTAACAAGTTTTGGTATCAGAATAGCTTAGTGCATAATGAATAGAAAGAGGAACAGTTGTTACCATTATAAACTGTCCTTGATTTACTCGCTTCTGCCCTCCCCCCCCAATCCATCTTTAATGAAGTTTTGATGAACTGCAAACCTCGCACTGGCGAGGACATCAATCCCACTTAGGAAACCTTGTTTTCTGAGGATGTGCTGATCTTCAGCAACATGGTTCAAAAAAGATTTGACCTGCACTGGTCATTCAGACTAGGTCACTGAAAACTTTGGGATAACTGGCCACATTGCACAAGCCTGTACTGCTGGTGTGCAGGATGCTCAGGCTGCCTTTGACTCAGGGAGCTGTGCTGTATGCCAGGTGATAAAATAAGCCAGAAAAATTCTATCTAACATTACAATTCCAGACAACATTCATCATATAACTAGTAGGGGCTTTCAGTGATTTCTTCCTGATTTTTATAAATGCAAATAAATGAAGGAAGTCTATAATACAACAATTGGCACTTAACTGTATAAGAGCTACTTTTGATCTCAGTCTTGCCTCATTCATTTAGCATTAAGGTGCTTCAATATTATTAAATGAAATGAGGTAGGCTACATTAGGCCTTGTGAGCAAGCTGTTGTTTTTAACACAGAGTTTAGCCTCACAGACAGTTCCTGGAAGTTTGGAGTCCATGCTGAACATGGCACAGGGTCTGTAGTCAGTTTTGCAAAATACCTTTAACGCAAGGTTGCATGCACTTCTAACTAGGAGAAGGCTGAAAAGCTTTTAATACTGTGTTCAATATACGTCTGTATAAAACCAGTCATGTGCCTGATGTACTGATGACCTGTATTTTATTTCAATTAGGTGTTATTAAGTACCTGATGCCCCTAAATGCTGTTGGTGCTCTGATGTGTGGCTCCAGCAAAGAAGTTTTCAAGCCTGTGGGCCGTAGGTTTTGTAAGAGTGTCCTTCTCTTGGATGGCAGACCTTACAAGGCTGGATGAGCTCCATCAGCCCGGGTTTGAAGATAGGAGTTTTCCTTCTCCTATGTTCTGAGCAAGACTCTCATTTCCTGGGTCACTCTCCAGCGATCGCTACCATGAGCCCACCAAGGTGCCGGCGGCACTGAGGTATCGCTAAGTCAAGGCGGGATTCTGACTTAGAGGCTTTCAGTCATAAGCCCACAGATGGTAGCCTGGCGCCAGTGGGCAAATACTACACCGATATTTCAGCATGCATCTATTTGAAATGTCTAATGAATTCCCTAGTTTTGTACTTATCTCTTTCACTTAAGGACATTTGTAGGAACAAAAGCCACAGTTTAAATGCAGAAACTGAATGGTAGGCATTTAATGTTTGAATCAATAGAAATGTACCTCAGTTTGGGGCATTATAATCACACAGGCAACTCATGTTCACTTTTTATAATGCACTGCAAATTTTCAGTGGATGCTTATGTGAATGAAAATTTAAATTGTGTGTAGAGCATCTAAATTTGTGTAACAAAGTGCCCATTTTGTGTTTCTAACATAACTGTAGAATGATGGTAATTTCTATTCGAAGACTAGGTGGATCTACCTTTTGTTTGCATAATTTTACATTTTGGTAACTTAGAGCATTTCCCTGTCATAATAGAAGGAGTCAGGCCCACTGCAGTGGCTACCTATGCATCACCTGTTCAACCCCATTATGAAAGAAACCTGAAAAGTCTCACTAACTAAAGCATTCTGGGAGCTGCTGCTGAACCAGCATGGGTTACGATATGAAATTGGATCACACTACATTACAAACGGATATTGCAGTCAGGCTATATCCTATCATATTATTAGATATAATGCTTTCCATAGATTTCAGGCTCCATGTAAGTGTGAGAACCATATGACTCCGCATCTATGTATGTGCAGTTTAGCTATCCACTATGTCCAGTGACTGCTGCTGACATATCAGTGCCATCAGTTCTTAGCATTCCATTTATATAAATTTATCATTTCAAGGCTTTGTTTGCTTAATGAAAGCTGATACTCTCTTTCGCAGGGATAAAGATCAGTTCTTTTCTTAAGGACTTCCAAGAGTTCTACTCAGGAATAATTTCTTTGGTATCTACAGTGTCACTCATTTCTTTTTTTCTCTGAACAGGGCTCAAGTAAATGACTCAGGACTGTCTGTGCACAGTGCTGTTTTTTTCATCTTGAACAATGTGATTCTCAATACACACCTCCATCAGCAAGTCCTGTTTACAGCCTTGAGTGTTTGAAATTTCACAGTGAGAAGCAAAGTGCAAGGTTTAAAGTCATATATTATGGCAACTGCACACAAACTAGCAGATCATGCTGTTTTCAAGAATAAGAGGGGGCAATATGTCAAATTTGTACCAACAGCAGTGGATGATTATCTCAGAATTCATGTGGCCCTAGTTTCTCTTACACTATGGAAATTTAGCATATGAAAACAAGCAGTGAAGCTTAACTTCTGAATATCAGCTGACATACAAAATAAAATTATAAGTTTCTTCTGAAGAATATTGTAGGAACTGAGATACTACTCCCTTTTCATACCCAGAAAAGAGAAGCAGAGCTGCATCTTTCTTAACTGTCTCTAACCTTCACTTTCCACATTGCTTTAGGCTGTTATATACATCTCTCTTTGCAAATGCATAGCTAAATCAAATCTAAAGTGCAAAACGGAAATCTTAGGGCAAAAGCATCTACAAATGTTTCAGATTAGACATTACAGCCAAAACCTTTTTTTCTTCTGAAATCTTTGAAATGCCACATCTGGTATACCTCAGCATTTCCCACTAAAACATGCTGCTGTCCCCTCAGACAAACCCTGGCACTTCCCACCTGAGACTTGATCACCTTCTTCCTGCATTAACTCGGGTTTTACTTCCCAAAACTGTTCATTATACTTTGCGTGTCATATTAGCACTTCTAACCACATCCTGCACTATTCCTTCTGAAGTATCTCAGTGTTTTCTACTCACACATGAACACTGATCTCTTCAGATATTAGGGAGTGAAATCAGAAATCAGTCTGACAACTGAGCACTTCATGTTTCAAAACCTCCTCCTTCCTCCTGAGGACACTCAGATAAAAGGGCATCATAGAATTACTGAATTTTGATTACAAGGATATTTATTAAATCTGTCTGTGGCACTACAAAATGAAAACCTGCTGAGGTACCTCAACATGTACTGCACTGCTGTACCTCAGAGGCATGTTAGAACATTGTCTATATAAAATACACTTGACACATCTATTACGATCAGTAAGATTAACTCTAAAACTTGTTTGGATCCTCTATAAACAGCTATATTTGCAGTGTTCCAAATTGTCAGCTCACCTATTGGGAAGTCATGGCTGATCTGAGGTTGATCATACCCAGAGAATCATCATGAATTCTTAGAGAAGCACTGGAAGAAAATGTTCCATTGGAGAAGCTTTGTCTATAAATCACTCTGCAAGAAAACAACCTTGTAGATAGAAAAAATCCTTATATTATGAAACAGCAAATGTCACGAAAGATTAAAAAAATGCATGTGATTGAGTAGGTGCTTTTGATGCATGATATCAACACATGTAATAGCAAAGAGATCAAGAAGCCTATTTACAGAGATCAAGATGCCAATTGCATTCTTTGAGGGTTCAGGTTGTAAAATATTAGAAACAGATACTAATGTTCTTGGTCTAACCCATTTTCTGTGACAGTGACAAGAGGAATATTGAAATTACACACACAGAAGGAAAACTGGAGGTCACTGTAACTGTTAAAAACTCCTGCAGATATCAATGAGTCTACTCATGTGTTTATGTGGAAATTCCTAGTATGCATGCTTAGCCTAAGAATGAGCTTTCTGTTGAAAAACAAATCAGCCATTAGCACAAACAAATCCTCCTATGCCAGTGTAAAACATTTAGAAGGATTTGGATGTCCACTCCACAACCAATTCCAAAGACAACGCCATCCTGGGCTGTAAGCAGACTAGGGACTGCTTGCCTAACTTTGTCTTTTATTTTCAACTGAATATCAGTAACTGAATACGTGACTGGAGTACATATTTTTATTTGTCAGACACTGGGAAGACCTCTCAGCCATTCTTTGTACCTCTGAAACAGAAATGTCCAGGAAATACCATATTTAAAAAATCTGGAAAATACATCAATATATAAATACTACCTTTCAAGAACAGATGAGCTATGCAAATTTATTTAGATTATATGTTAACTAAATGGAGACCAGAAAATGAAGCACTTTATCTGTGAAAACATTTTAATTCAGAACAAGTAACTGTAATTGGTGAACTTGTCTTCTCAACATGCTTCAGATAGGACTGTAGTATCTGGAATTATCATCAATTTGATTTAATGCGAAATTTACAGTTTCAAATTCACTAATGTTACTGTAACCTATTGAATATATTCTTTATTTTGGATCCATGACTAATATCACAATGTAATTTTTGCAGAACAAAAATTTGCCTAAAAATCCAAATAGCTATTTCTATTTTGGTATTCTTGTAAGTAAGAAACATCTATGAATATTTAGTTGAGTCATCATTTCATTACCTAAACAAACTCTTCTGCAATATGGTATTTTGTTATATTATCCCTGATCCTGGTCAGCTTGACAAAAGACACCAGCCCTCAAAGCCATGGCTTATTAAATACATTATACAAATACAGAAATAAATATGAATCACAGAGTAGTAGTTACTGTATCATGTAACAACAAATGGCAAAGAAGGAATTGAGTGAAGATTACATGCAACATGCAAGATTACATGTAGCAACAAAGTAAGAAATCAAAGAAAGAGAATGCTTTTTATTTGTTTTAGTAATGCACTTCAGCCATCTTTTTACTTGATTTGAGATACTGAAAGTAAGTACAACACAGATTTTAAAAAGATAAAAAAGAGATAAGCACTCAAATAATATAGTTGTGAAATGTTTGCTTTACCGTCATACTTCCAATTTAATCAGTCTTCTGCCTAGCTTTGATTTTTTTAATTTACATTACCATAGCTATGTCAACCATTAAAAAATAGTCTACTGTTTGATTATTACCCCCCTAAATACTCTAATATTGCTCTCCCCTGCTCTTGTGTATAATCTTTTCCCAAATAGTTTATTAGGTAGCTTGCAGTTAATTTGTACACAAATCAGGGCTTCATATGTCAATGTCATGTACTTCACAGTGTCAGTAATAATTATTAAATACAATAATACATTATCAAAACAACAGTGTTCCTAGATTACCTTCTCATTCACAATTACTAATTCTCTTTCAGCTTTTCTAGTAGCCAGATTTACCCTTGCTACCATGGGTGTTCTAGTCTTGTTCTAGTGTTTGATGTTCTGTCACAAGTCTAATGTTTTTGTCTACGGAAATATTTGCCCTTTCACTGTTTTGTTTCTCTCAACCTTCTTAAACCAGTGTTTTCATCAGCCTGTTTGTCACAAAGGCTGACTTGTGCCTTCCTCTTATCCCCAGTCAATTCAGTCAGTTCTCTCTGTCACTACAGTAACCGATTCCCTGATGACAGTGTGACCTCTGATCTGACATCATTTGTACTTAACATTTGTACTTTCCCACTCTTGTATTGAACTCTTCAAAGTACTATGAGATTTCTACTGCATTGCCAGAGAGAAAAGCTATAAATATCAGTATGATTATTAAGGCACTGTGCTTTGAATTCTAGAGAATGGAAAGATAAGAAATCAAATCAGAAGTACCAGTCACCTCAATGAATAAGATGTAGGTTAAAAATACAAGGAAGCAAGTCTGAGGAAATCACTTATAAACTTGCCTTCTGAAGTTTCTCTTCTTTTCATTTGCAGCTGAAACTCCTTCCTCTACTCCAACACTGAACAAACAACATGGTTACCTAAGAAGGCTAAAAGGCAGTGACACAAAGCTGCTTTACCTATGTGTGTGTCCAGGTGGCCATTTAGTGTATGTGATTTCAGCTTTGTGGGAATATGGAACTAAATTATTTACAATAAATATGCATTCCTGGATGAACAGAAAACAAATTAGCATCTCTGGATTGTATTTCCTTTAAATATGTTGAGTTACCTGAGTAAGCAAATCCAGTGAAGGAAATTACAAGCCCTCTCTTACCAGAAAGGGCCATGATAATTTAAAGTTCTAGTGCTGGCTTTTGACTACAAGATGAAGGATGCCTTTCACACAGATGGAATTAAGCTCTAATTATTTACCAAGGAGTTCATCACAGGGTGTGAAATCTGATGTCATGTCTCTAAAATGCTTTGATAATATTTTATTTCTCTACTCCAATTTTTTTTCCTTTTTTTTTTTTTTTTTAAGTGATCTCCTTTTGGAGCACATTCTTCCTTCCTTCTTTCTCTTCTTGCCCCAAAGAAAAGAAGGACAAAGCAAAGTGGTTTAGTTTCAATACCCAGGAAATTATGACCTTGAACAGGGGCAGACCACATTGGTTTGCAATGAACACATTGCTTCTGAGCAAAAGGGACTGAACTTCTGGTGAAGTTTTGCTTCCTTTTCTATGCTGTCTTAAAATCATGTTTCTGGTGGAAGTATGCCAGCTTATATGAAGGGTTCCATCCATAAAATACAGTAATGATAGAAGGTAGTAGGTAGTGCTTATACCCATGTCCTGGTCTGAGCAGTAGCAGTCATTTTTCTCCTTCTTGGTAGCTGGTGCAGTGCTGTTTTGACTTTTGGGCTGAGAACGGTTGCTGATAGAAAGTATGTTTTGAGTTACTGCTCAAATGTTTGGTTTGTCCAAGGCCTTTTTCTGAGCTCATGTTCTGCCAGGGAGGAGGGGGGCCTGGGAGGAAGGAGAGACAGGACACTGATCCAGGCTAGCCAAAGAGGTATTCCATACCATAGCACATCATACCCAGGATGTAATTGAGAGAGATCCGGAAGGGCTGGAGCTGGGGGGGATGGAGGAGGTATCGATCGGGGCTCGGTCGGGCAGGGTGGGGTGAGTTATGGGTGGGTGGCTGGTGAGGTGTTGTATTCTCTTCACTTGTTATTGGCATTATCATTATTATTTGTAGTAGTAGTAGCAGTAGTGATTTATGTTATACCATAGCTATTAAACTGTTCTTATCTCAACCCGTGGGGGCTACATTCTTTGGATTCTCCTTCCTAACTCTCCGGGATTTGGGGGAGCGAGGGGGGGAGTGAGTGAACGAGCTGTGTGGACTTGGTTTTAAACCACGACAACCCATAAGGAAGACAAAGTCCTAGAATGTCTACATTCACAATAACAGCTTGACAGAAAATAGAATCTGAAGAAAAAAAGAAATTACCCAAAAGTATGAAACCTTCCAGTTGTAGACTTATTGCATACAGATGGCAAATGAGGATAAATCAGTTCAATTGTAACTTTTGCTAGCATATGACCTTTTTTTTTTTTTTTTTAGCTTAATCAATAAAGCAACCAGTACTTCTCCAGTTTTGTCTGAACCCAAACTTGAACAGTAAAACCAACTTGTCTATTGATTATCTCCAAAATTTAGAAAGCACACCTCAGATACTGACTGACAAATGGAATTTTGACATATTTTAAATAATCTAAGAAATCTTATTAAGGGACATATGACAATTCCCGAAATAAACTGAAATTCAATCTGAATATACTGGATGTTGTGTCTCATAGCACAAGTTTTCCTGTTTTGTGGTGCTTTTTTTGTTTGGTTTTGGGTTTTTTTGAGAGTTTGTTTTTTTGGGGGTTTTCTTTTTGTGAGAGGCATTCACTAATTATCATCATTAAAATACAACAATAATGCAGATACTATATTACTTCTTTTCAATAAAATTGCTTTGTGTTTTAAAGTGCCATATTGTGATTAAAGTTAACCTTCTGGCAAGGAATAGTAAACCATTTCTGAAATGGATTAATTTATTTTTATCGTTGGATAAAATGCCTGTATGTCTGTCAGGAAAATTTTGCACAGAAATAAGAGTAAATATACCATGCAGCACGTGTATTGTGTCTATCTCTTAGGCAATGTCAGCCCAGTTGTGTATATGTTAATAAGCTGACTGGTAAAGTCTATGTGTGTGTACAGTAACTCAGAGCATCGCATCTATATGGGACTTAGTATACATAAGCAGATCAGACAGAGAGCTCTTCTGCAGTAGCCATTGCTTCAGGAGTTCTAGATGTTGAGGCATCTTAGGGGAATCAAGCACTCAGGAGATATTGTGCTCAGGAAACACAAAAACATCTGTATTGGTTTAGGCCAAGACTCTTCTAGCTGAATATCGTGTCTGCAGCAATAGATGATGGTGCCTGTCTAAAGGAAAAACATGATTAACAAAGCTAGCGTAGGTGCTCCTACCCTGCAGCAATCTGTGGCTCAGGAACTTTCTGAAGCAGTGACATTATCTTTACAATTAGTAAAAACTTCTGCTATACAGAACATTCTGTGGAAATGAGTTCCATAGCTTAGTTATATGTGTTATGTGAAGGACAATCTTTCTCTTTTTTCATTTTGACCTCTCTTATGAAGGCTTTAATGTTTCACATCATTGTTTTAATGCCTTTTGTTACTGCAAGTGTTGGTTTATATTTATACCCCTCACAAATCTCTCTGACAGTACATCTGGGCAGTCTTTCTGCAGACTGAAGAGGGTTGTCTATTCAGTACAGAATCTTCCCTACACTTGTATCTGTCCTACTATATCGTCTCTGATGTGAGAGCTTGCACATGGTATTCAAGATGCAGAAGCAGTTGATTTATTCTTCAGTATTATATTTTTCTGATTTGTTCTCTATTTTTTTCTCTTTTTCTTTCTCCTTCTGTCTTTGTTTTTTTTTTCCTTTTTTGGATTCTTACCAAGTCTTCAGCTAATAGACCTATTTGCTATAATCCTAAGGTGTCTTTCAAGATTTGTAGTAAATATGTCAATCTACTACAGTATCTAGTATATCTATTATAGTCGAATATCTAATCTATTATAGTAAAATTTGGATGGTTTGTCTCATATGTATGATTTTACAAATTTTGATTCTGAAATTTTCTTGCCTTTTTATCACTGCCTTTTTCTGCAGTTCTTCACAGCCACCCATACCTTTACTATCCTAATTAATGCAATAGCCAGCAAATTTTGCCACCTGGTAATTTACCAGATCACTTGTGATAATAGGTGAACTAAAGTTTTCATGTATTGTCCAACTAAATGCTTCAGGCTGTGAAGTGCCACAATCAGGTTAAGTTCAGTTCTTCCACATATTCAAAATTCACTTTTAAAAATGAATCAGCAAAAAGATGAGAGATCAGAATTCAGAAGCTCTCACAGAGTTTCAGGACACATGGCTCAGGATGAAAATAAACATAATATGGGTTACACTATAGCTTTTACTAGTTTAAATAAGGGGATACTCCATATTAGCACTGTTGATCCTATTTGCACAGAACCTCTCCCTTTGTCTGGTCAAAAGTGAGGCAATTTACATTACAAATGATCACTCAGTGCTATAGGAAGAGAGGTTTTGATAATTTCATAAAGTTTACTTTACTTTCTTTCTGAGGCACTGTAGCAGCATTGATTTTCATCTTACTGTACAGTTCATAATTTTCCATTTTGTGATGTGGAGAGTGGGTGTTTTCCTAGTCCCTCTGGACCAAACATGAATCATATGATTGTCTGAGACTGCAGGAGTCTGGATATGATGAGACGTGTCTTCCACACCTCTGTTTCTTGGTCCTCAAAGAGCCTTGTATCTACCACAATAAATTACTACTAAAAAAAAAATAGGTAGGATTAAGTTGAAAAAACAAGAAAGAAAAGAAAAGGAACATGGTATGATAAAAGAAGAGAGGGCATATAAAACTACAAGTAATACTCCAAGTATAAAACTGAAAGTTAATAGAGAAAGCAGAGGCAAGGAATTTTAGGAATTCCTGTGTAACATGTTCATTCTAGTTTCTCTTTCCACTTTCTTTAGATCATTTTGGAACATGGGGTACAACTCAAGTATGTAACATGAGATGTGCTTTTTCTCTTTGTGATATTATTTCAGAATAGTCATTGACTAAGCAATCTCAATTGTGTTTGTTTCCATCTGTGTCTTACTGGTAATGTTATGAGAAGAAGACTATACAAGATTTTCCATTTTGTCTGAAGACACTGAGCTCATAAGCACTGTAAATTCTCACAAGAATTAATGCCATATTTCATCAAGTGGGTTTCCAAAAATACTACTTTCTATAAACATAAGTTTAACTTGCAAGGATTGCAATTTACTTGTAGCTCTGAAGATGGGCAGTGTGATGCAGATCTTGTCTATCAGTGAGGAATCAACAAGAGTTGAGCACTAAAACTATGTGCTTTCAATAGCTATTTTTTGCTAGACAGAAAGACTTCTGTTTTCTGAGATATTTTAATTTTTTGTAATGTTTTGGTGTTGGATTTTTGGTTTTGTTTGGTTGGTTGCTTGATTTGTTGGTTTAGGTAAGGACAATAATAATTGAGTCGAACATCAAATGTACATTGATTCCCCCTGGTTAAGTCTGAATACAATGGAAAGATTATAATGTTCCAGCCAAACAAAGGAAAAAAAAAATCAGTGTATTTTGTAGAAGAAACTCCCTGAGTAATAAAAGAAATATGAAGGCCAAGTGAGTACACATGGAATTCTTGAGTACATAACAATTTCCCAAAAGTTGTTCAACAATGTGTCTAAGTTCGCAACTTTCTCACCTGCAGATCACCTGAACCTTCTTGTTATCTTAGGTTAGACTGCTTTCTTCGAAGACTACTTTTTATGGTTTTCCACAGAAGCCAGGTGTTTTTTTCAAAGGGACTTTCCTGAATTTTTCACAGTCCTTTTGTTATTCTGTTTCTTAACATTGGTCTTTTGGAAAAAAAATAAAAAAACCCACAAACAAACAACTAGTTCTTTCCCATCACTGGGAGGAGGTAAAACTTTTAGTGCAAGGAGCTTTATACTGTCCCTTAACTCTGAAATACCTTAGCTCTTGGGTCTTGTAATTTCATATCCCAAAGCTGATGCTAACATTTGTAGGGCTGCACAGGGAAAAATGGGATATGGGACCGATCTGGGTAAAAACTAACCTGGGAGAGAGTGGTAATGGTTTAATTTTCAGTGGATTTCCCTGCCCTTACTCACTCATGCCTGCATGGACACTAGTCCTGGCATGAGGAACAGGACAGAAAATGAGAACTGGGTGAAGGTGAAAGATGACTGTTTTGCTGGTAGTGCCAGTTTGTGCTGCCACTATTATGTTAAGTTATGGAACTATGAAGTAAGAAAGACAATCTGAGATGTCAAGTGTGCAGAAATCTACAGCAAAACATCTGAATAGAGGGAGAAAGATCTCTTAGATTCAATTATTGCATAAGTGGATTAAAAATTACTTTCTGTAATTTCTGCATGGATTTCATGCCTAATGCCTATTGTATATTGACTTTCTAATAGGTTCCTGTCTAGCCAAAACATTATTGCAAGCACAGAAAGAATGCTAGGCTGCACAGCCAAAATGAGACAGATAGTGTGAGGGCATGCCAGGACCTTTCATGTTCCAGGTTCCAGAGAGAGTTGGTAAAGTGTTCTGATAGCCACACACACTTCAGAGAAGGTTGTGGGAGACATGTCTAATCCACAAGAATTTATGTTAAAGAGATAAACAACCAGTTTGCTAAAACTGTCTTCTTATATCGAGGTCATTGTAGGGAAGCCACACTTGATTTTACAGAACATATTAATCTCTCCAAATGCAACTCCCTACAAACTCCAACATGCTGATTTCAGCTATGCTGACATTTGAAATTTCTGAGTTATTTATACATACCAGAAAAAATCACATTTATAGATGCAGCTTGGATGCAGTTGGTTTGGCAGCTAACCAAATTATGCTTATATTGATACAATTTAAAATATTGGACTGAAATAATAACTAGGAAAAGAATGTAATAGATGCCAATAAAAGAATTGATAAATGAATTGTACAAATTCTTAGAATAACAGGAGGTGAACCAGTCCATCCATCAGTGAAGGGATTTGGATTGCTATTGATGCAATTGGCTACAGGCAGCTCAATAATCAGAAAATTGCTGTATTTGGAAGAATAAAGTAAGGGAAGAATATGGGACTATAACATAAGGTTCTGTAATTTTCCATATTTAAAAATACATTTTTTGGAAAAAGTCTTTTAGCCATAGAAGTCATATTGTTTCTTTTCATTTAGATATAAACTGCCCAACACTTTATGCAAAGAAATAACTGAGGAATTTGTGTGATTTAACTCTGTACAATAATTTGGAGCTTTGAAATGAGTAAAACATTCTGTACTGTAGCTATTTTAATCTTGTTTCAGAACTAGATACCTCAGCTGTGCACGCTACAATATTGATTCATCTGGGTGGAATGAAACATGACTAGCAATAGCGATACAGAAAATTCCATTGATCTGATTTCCTTTCCCCCCACCTCTGCTGCTGACCATGAATACCTTAGCCTCCAATAGTTCAGCTGATGAGTGAAAGAAAAGGCTCTGAGATAGGAGCAGTAGTTTCAAAACTGCTGCAAACTTAAGCCCATGGCTACCCCTTAAAATCAGACTAAATATAAGGAACAAAATGAATGTATAATGGTATGGGGAAACCACAGTCCTTACCACCAAACACAATGGATAGCCCACCTACCACATAAACACCCAAGCACCCTTGATCAGATTCTTCAGCACAAACTGGCACACAGCCATTCTAATATGGACATGTCACCAAGGATTGTCTAATGCAAGAGAAGTGCTGGTGATTGTAACATTTTCCTGACCTTGTTTAGTGAGAGATGTAGTAAGTCAGTGTCTCTCTGTTCTTTTTCTATTCAATGGGTGGCATTGACATGTAGCTTAAGGTTACTTCATGTAACAGTAAAAAAATTGGCTTTCTGAAGGGATTTTTTTGAGTCTGCAAAAGGAACAAACCATTCAAAGAAAGTTTTAAAGTGTTTGTTCAATTCTCTGGAGTAATTATTCTCCACTGTTAGAGTGACAATTCAGATGTCAGCACTCTAACATTGCTGGTCATTTTAGAAGACATATTCAGCTCATGTACTTATCTATTTTTGTAGGTCAAAATGAAAGCAATTTGGGGGACTATAACAGAAGTTTTCTTTCCTTCATCAATTTAAAAAGTGAAGTACTGTGAGGAGTGATGTGAAGTGCCTTTTGCTCTGGGTCACTTGAGGCAGGTATATACTTGAAACCTGAAGCACAGCAAAGGCACATAGGGATAGGATTTTTTTGTATTACTATGCTGGCAAAAAGACCTATTGTAATTGCAATTTATGGGTTTAAAATTATTTTTTCTAGTGCCATTATTCCAGCACTCATCAAATCCGTACATTCTTTTTTGTCTGTATTTATAGGTAAAGGGCTAGTGCAGACCTCAGCTGAATCAACCTGTAAAACTACACCACATCATATGAAAGAGTAGTAAATGCTGTTCTGACCAGTGGTAATGAAAAGGCTAAATCAATACTAACAGAACTCCCACCACTTCTTGGCTCAAAATAGGGAAGAGTGTCATCAGAGGAAGAAATGATCTTCTGAAGACTTTCTCTGACCCCAGCACATACATTAGAAAAGAAGAAAAAAAGCTTTTCTGTTAATCCATTCAGTACTGCACCTCTGAATGTGTAAACAGATTTCCCAGAAGTTTTATCAGTTCATGGTAAATAGAGACCACACTGAGAACTGTGAGGAGCAATTTGTCACCATGGACTGTCTGCAGCTTCAGTCAGCAGTGCTACATTGGATGAAAGCTAAAGTGCACAGTAACAAGCAAGGGAAGAGGATATGGCAATTGAAACCATCAGGATACTGTAACAACTCATTTTCAGATTCTACTTTTATACACATTTTATACAATATCCTAGGGTGTTCTTTTTCTTGCTTATTATTTCAGATTAAAAATAATTCTTAACTGACAGAAGAATCTAAAGGAATTTCTAAGCTGCTGATTATACTGATGAAACACTAAAATTTGTTACACACAGAATACTGTGAAATTACACAAATAAACCAACCTGAATATTCTTTGAAGTGTAATTTTCAAATTTACTGTGCTCCTTCTATTAATTAAAGTCCACTGTTCTTATACTACCTGTAATCTCTGATATCACTGTGCATTGTCCCTAGAATATGAAAGCATAACATGTAAAAAATTATAAATGTCACAATAGTATTTGTTTCCATATTTCAAATATATCAGGAATCATCACTTCCTTTCTTATTCATGCTTTTTCCTATTAAGACATAAAAAGCAACAAACCGAAATCTCTAAGCGATGTTCCACCTTCAAGTTCAGGATAGATATCAGAATGAAACTATGGTTTTCAACAGATTCCTCTATTGCATCCAAAGACATTCAATAAAACATTGTAATAATAGTTTGAATGGTGTCATTTTAGCTCTAAAAGTATGACGGGAACAATTACACACACCTGTCTTAACAGGAATAGAAAAAATAAAATGTAGAAACAACACCTCCAGAGAGCTCCATTGAAGAAATTGGAGGCAGAAAACAAGCCTACAATAACTTTTAGCCCTGCCTTGACAGATGACGTCAGATTCCAGTCCCAGCAGTGACACTTCTTAACTGCTCAGACCTTGAAAACAAGCATTAGAACTGCTGTGATTCAAGTGTTCATCTATGAAATTACTCTTCTAGAACATCATCGTGCTTGTGCTGCTGCTTTGCAGATTACTTAAAAATGCCCTTGCTGAATGGAGGGTGATGTTTACTATGCATCACGACTTTCACTACCCTCATTCTGAGAGAAATGCTGTCTTACGTGTTAAAGGCTAAACTGCAGTTTTCAGATGAAATAAAATCTCTTCTTGTTTGAAAGATGCTGCCAGCTCTGCACAAACACAGAGGAAACTGTCAAAACACAATCTAGGTGCCAGAGTACAGCTACAGAACACTTACTAAAATCCTTTAAAAAGCAGGAAAGACATGATTCATAAGACATTTGAAGAATTTTACTTACATAAGTGCAAGGCAGAGACCTGAATATGCTTTTACATTTATGAAAGGTTTATATTTAGCAAATAAAATTAATTTTTCTTTCCTCATCATTCAACTAATTCAGTCCTACACTATAACATCAGTTGTTTTACCTGCTTTTAGAAAAATAATTTGGCCAATATAAGGGCTTTGGCTGCTTTGGATAAATTATTCCCTCCCAGTCACACTGATCAACTCTCTCACACAAACTCTCAGATCTTATATTATGGTCCATTTTAGGTACATCTTAGGCCCCAGTTGTGAAAAACAAGCAAATAAATTAAACCCCTGTCCTGGTTTGAGCAGTAGCAGTCATTTTTTCTCCTTCTTGGTAGCTGGTGCAGTGCTGTGTTTTGACTTTCGGGCTGGGAACAGTTGCTGATAGCAAGTATGTTTTGAATTTGTCCAAGGCCTTTCTGAGCCTCATGCTCTGCCAGGGAGGAGGGGAGGCCGGGAGGAAGGAGAGACAGGACACCTGACCCAGGCTAACCAAAGAGGTATTCCATACCACAGGATGTCATGCCCAGGATGTAACCGGGAGTTACTCGGAAGGGCTGGAGCTCTGGGGGGATGGAGGAGATATTGGTCGGGGCTCAGTAGGGCAGGGCGGGGTGAGTTATGGGTCGGTGGCTGGTGAGGTGTTGTATTCTCTTTACTTGTTATTTCCTTTATCATTATTATTATTATTAGTGGTAGCAGTAGTGATTTGTGTTATACCTTAGTTATTAAACTGTTCTTATCTCAATCCGTGGGGGCTACATTCTTTGGATTCTCCTTCCTAACTCTCCAGGATTTGGGGGAACAAGGGGGGGAGTGAGTGAATGAGCTGTGCGGCTTAAACCATGACAACCCCCCTTAAACTATTCATAAACTCTCCTTGCTTAGTTTTAAAACAAAGCCTGGTTTTGCAGGACTTGTTTTTGCATGATCTAGTAGGATTCTGCCTCTACTCTGTACCTGGATATATATCTGATTTCTATCATTTTGTTAGGGATTAAAACATATTTGTCAGTGAGATTCGATATAAATAATTGCTATGACTGTTTAGTATTTAGTCTTTGTTCAATTGAGAAATAATTGTTGTTGACATGAAATTGCATTCTAAAGAACCCTGTCATTACAGAGCTTGCAGTACAGGGTAGTAATATTTGGCAATGTTCACACACTCCACGTACCCTCATTCCAGGATCCCTGTGTTGTCACTGAAGTGATGATTCCTAACTGAGATGTTCTGAGTAATGGTGCAGTGATAGAACTTACTTCTGCTGTCTATACTTACAGCATATACAGGCTCCTCACTTAAGACAGAGTAAAAAACACCAAATGTCCATAATGCGCCTCCTGGAAGGCACGCTAAGGCACATGAAAAACAACAAGGTGCTTGGTGACAGCCAGCATGGCTTCACTAAGGGGAAATCCTGCCTGACCAATTTGGTGGCCTTCTATGATGGGCCTACAGAAATGCTGGACAGGGCGAGAGCAGTTGATGCCATCTACCTGGACTTGTGCAAAGCGTTCAAAACCGTTCCACACGACATCCTTGTCTAAATTGGAGAGACATCAATTTGATAGGTGGATCACTCAGTGGATAAAGAACTGCCTGGATGGCTGCACACAAAAAGTTGTAGTCAATGGCTCAATGTCTGGTTGGAAACCAGTAATGAGTGTTGTCCCTCAGGGATTGCTGTTGGGATTGGTCTTGTTCAATGTCTGTCGGTGACATGGACAGTGAGATTGAGTGTGCCCTCAGTAAGTCAGGTAAGGGATGCCATCCAGAGGGACCTTGACACACTTGTGAGGTGGGCTGATGCCAACCTTACAAAGTTTAAGCAGGACAAGTGCAAGGTCCTACACCTGGGTCAGAGCAACCCCAGACACAGCTACATGTTGGGCAAAGAAGAAATTCAAAGTAGCCCTGCAGAGAAGGGCTTCGGGGTTTTGGTTGATGAGAAAAGAACATGAGCTGGCTTCAGTGTGCACTTGCAGCCCAGAAAGCCAACAGTATCCTGGGCTGCATCAAAAGGGTTGTGACCAGCAGGTCAAAGGAGGTGATCCTGCGCCTCTGCTCTCGTGAGACCTCACTTGGAGTATTGTGTGCAGTTCTGGTGTCCTCAACATAAAAAGGACATGGAACTGTTGGAACAAGTCCAGAGGAGGGCCACGAGGATGATCAGGGAACTGGAGCACCTCCCATATGAAGACAGGCTGAGAAAGCTGGGGCTGTTCAGCCTGGAGAAGAGAAGGCTGCATGGAGACCTCATAGCAGGCTTCCAGTATCTGAAGGGGGCCTACAAAGATGCTGGAGAAGGACTCTTCATTAGGGATTGTAGTGATAGGACAAGGGATAACGGGTTAAAATTGAAACAGAGGAAGTTTAGATTGGATATAAGGAAGAAGTTTTTTACTGTTAGGGTGGTGAGGTACTGGAATGGGTCGCCCAGGGAAGTTGTGAATGCTCCATCCCTGGCGGTGTTCAAGACCAGGTTGGATGAAGCCTTGGGTGACATGGTTTAGTGTGAGGTGTCCCTGCCCATGGCAGGGGGGTTGGAACTGGATGATCTTAAGGTCCTTTCCAACCCGAACTATTTTATGATTCTATGATTCTATGATTCTATTCTGTTTGACCTATACATAATTTTAGATAAATGTAAAAAAAAAAAAAACAAACAAAAACCTGATGTTATGTACATAGAATTATAGAATATCATGTTCGAAGGGACCTCAAGGATCATCTGATCCGATCTTTCCAGGCAAAGTATGATCTAAACTATATGTCCTAGCATCCCCTACCCCAACACAGTGTCCAGTATTGGGGAATCCACCACTTCCTTGGGGAGATTAATCCAACGGCTGATTGTTTCCAGTGTAAAAATTCCAGTTGGAATCTCCCCAGAAGTAACTTGTGCCCATTACTCTTCATCTTTTCCATGTGACTCCTTGTAAAAAGGGAGACTCCATCTTCTTTGTAGTCACCCTGTAAAAACTGTAACCTGGTGACAAGATCTCCCCTGAACAAACCCAGTTCTCTCAGCCTATTTGTGTATGTTTAGTTTTCCTACTGAATTAATTCTGCTGGTTGCATTTGCTGTGTTGTCTCGCAAATGAAGAGTGGAACTACCAGCGAAAGACATCTTCTCCTGTCAGATGCTTTCTTCAGCTTGTGTGGGGTACCTTGGGGTATGCACAACAGTGTGAAGCACCTTTGTGATGGTTTTTCAACACAGCCCATACATTCTAAAGAAGAAGTAACTGTTTTGGGTGCTCTTTGAGTTGTGGGCATGCAGTTATCTCAGAACTGGAGGGGAAGTTTATTACATGGAAAACGTACCATCACCTCCTCTGCTCCCACCAGATATTCAAGTTCCAGACCTCTTTGGCACCCTCAGCTTTCCCATAAGTAACTTTTCATGTATTTATTTATGGTGTTTCCCCTCAGACCTGTATAGTATGCTGCTACTCACCCTCTTGTCTGGAAGGGAAGATAGCCTTAGCTCCTCATTTGGAAGGCAGTTCAAAGGACAGCATGATGAAGTTCTGTGATGGTCAGGAACACACAGTGTTGGCACAGGAGCACACCTGTCAGGTTACAGTTTGGAGTATGGGGTAAAGGGGCTTGTTCATAGGCTCACAGTCACAGTGATCTCCTGATCTGCTTGTCTTTTGTAAGTCTTTTTTTGTTTTCCCATGGACAAATCATGTTCAAGAGAAAACTTGTGTTTTTTCTTTTAACCTACTGCCATAGGGAAGAGCTTTAAGTCCTCAAATAGAGACTGGGGGATGGCAGGGGAATTCATAGAATCACAGAATGGTTTGGGTTGGAAGGGACCTTAAGATCATCTAGGTCCAACCCCCCCCGCCATGGACAGGGACACCTCTCACTAGACCAGGTTCCTCAAAGCCCCGTCCAACCTGACCTTGAACACTTCCAGGGATGGGGCAGCCGCAGGTTCTCTGGGTAACCTGTGCCAGTGTCGCACCACCTTCGCAGTAAAGATTTTCTTCCTAATGCCTAATCTAAATTTCCCTCTTTCAGTTTAAAGACATTCCCTCTTGTCCTGTCACTACACACCCTTGTAAAATGTTCCTCTGTTGATTTCTTGTAGGCCCCCTTTAGGCACTGGCAGCTGCTTTAAGGTCTCTCTGGAGCCTTCTCTTCTCCAGGCTGAACAAGCCCTACTCTCTCAGTCTGTCTTTACAGGATAGGTGCTCCAGCCCTCTGAGCATTTTTGTGGCCCTCCTTTGGCCTCGCTCCAACAGCCCCACATCCCTCTTGTGTTGGGGGCCCCAGAGCTGAGTGCAGTACTCCAGGTAAGGCCTCATGACATTGGTCTCATGGACATCTAGGTTGTAGTGAGTGGTTTCATGATCCTAATGATGCCCTTAGGTTTTGTAGCTAGGTATTATTATGGGGTTACTATGGCAGGATTAGGAATTACTATAGCCATTTGATATTAGGTAGCTTTTCTTTTTCTTTTTTTTTAAATTACATGAATCTTCCGTGTGTTATATATTTACAAAATACCAAAACTAATCCATCCAGCAAGAGTATGGTGGCAAGAGTATGGCAAGAGTGATCCTCAGCAAGAGTAGCCACAACCTCTACAAAGCCTCATAAAACCAAAACTTGTGTGCAATTTAATTTATTCATCAAATTTGCCTCACATAAAGACTGAAGTAAACAGGACTTGAAAAATTATGAGCTCATTACTGTCACCCTACGTACTCTTTTAATAGAATGGATTAGCTCAGCCACGAGCCGAGACCAAAAAAAAAGATAAAACGAGCCCTCTACATCTTTTATCCATCCCACCCCCTCCCAAGAACCCCACCTCATTAACCTCCTCCTGCCGCAGGAGGTGAACCCACCCCCCGCATGCGCTCTTCCCCAGGCCCGGAAGACCCCGAGTCCGCTGGGGCGGGGTGCAAGGGAAAGCCGGAAATAGCGTGTGGCTGGGGGTGGGTCTGCCTGTCGCGTGTGGCGGCATGGAGGCGCCGCTGGAAGTGGTGTCGCAGTTGGAGAGCCTGGCGTTTGAGCCCAGCACCGCCGAGCCGCAGCCGGACAGCGCCGGGGACGCGCCGAACCCTCCGAGTTCCCGGGAGGGTGGTGGGGAGGACCAGGCTCCGCCGCCTGCAGCAGAGGGAACGTGCAGCTCGCTGCCGCCTGCGAGCCCCAGTGGGCCTCCCGCCGCCGGCCCCTCGTCAGACTCGGACAGGTGGGTTTAGGCCGGGGCGAGGCGGGCATATCGTTTTCTGCGGGTCTCTTTCTTCTGAAGCGGCCGCCTGTGGGGGCCCCGGGTCAGCCAGGTTCTGTGGCTCCGCGCTCCGCTCGCGGGCGGCCTGTCCGAGTCCGCCTCCTTCCCGCGCCCCAACATTTTACCCTCTGTGGCATTCTCTTTCCTGTTAAAGATGACATTTCCACTGGGGTTTTGTTGTTGAATTAATAAGTCTCCAAAATCAGTGCTTGTAAGGGTATAGGATTATATGTGAACATGAGTTTGACGGTGGTGGCCTGTAGAGCATCATGATTGGCTGGACCAGAATGGCTGTTAGAGTGTTCTGTTTGGCATGGTCTTCATAGAGTGTTCCTGCTTCACTTTTGGCAAAAAACCTGTAGTATTACTGCTGAAAAAGGACGAAATTAATGTAGGAGTCAAGGTAAAGAGACTGAAGATCTTGTGCACAGATTCAGCATCTCTGTAGGAAATTTTTTTCTTAACCTGTATGTTTCTGAAACCTGTAAGTTTCTGTCTTCTGCTTGTATATATACTTTTGTGTTCTGTATAGTTGGTTATGCGTTACCTATTGGGTTTGTGTGGACGGGCTTTGGTAGCAGGGCAGGGTAGAGAGGTGACTTCTGTGAGAAGCTGCTTGAAGCTTCCCCCATGTCCAGTAAAGCCTGTGCCAGCCAGCCAGACCTGTTGCTGATCAAGACTTAAGCACATCACCAATGATGTTAGCACCTCTGGGGTAACATATTTAAGAAGAGGTAAAAGTTACAGGACAGGAGCAGTTGCAGCATGAGTGAGGAGTGAGAATATGTGAGAGAAGCAGCTCAAGCAGCTCTGCAGATACCAAGGTCAGTGAAGAAGAAGGGGTGTTGAGGTGCCAGAGCAGAAATTCTCCTTGCAGCCTGTGGTGAAGACTGTGGTGAGGCAGGCTGTTCCCCTGCAGCCCATGGAGGTCCACAGTGGAGCACATGTCCGTCTGCAGCCCATGGAGGACCCCATGCCAAAGCAGGGGAATATGCCCCAAAGGAGGCTGTGGCATTGTGGGAAGCCTGCGCTGGAGCAGGGTCCTGGCAGGACATGTGACCCCATGGAGAGATGAGCACTTGCTGGAGCAGGTTTGCTGGTGGGACTTGTGACCTCGTGGGAGGTGACATGCAGGAGCAGTTTGTGAAGAGCTGTAGCCTGTGGTAAGTATTCATGTTGGAGAAATTTGTGGAGGACTGCCTCCCCTGGGAGGGACCCCACATTGGAGCAGGAGAAACATATGAGGAGTCCTCCCTCTGAGGAGAAAGGACCAGCAGCCACAATGTGTGATGAAGTGACCAAACCCCCTGTTCCCTGTTGCTTTGTGGTGCTGGTGGGTAGGAGGTAGAGAATTTGGGACTGAAGTTGAGCCAGGGAAGAAGAGAATGGTCTGGGGAAGTTTTTTTTTTTAGGATTTGGTGTTATTTCTTATTGTTGTATTATAATTTGATTGGTAATTACACTAACTTGTCAAGTTGAGTCTGTTTGTCCATGATGGTAATTAGTGAGTGATCTCTCCCTGTCCATGTCTTGACCCAGGAACCCTTTTTTATTCCCTATCTAACTGAGGAGGGAGAGTTAGGGAGGCTTTGGTGGGCACCTGGCATCCACCCAGGGTCAACCCATCACAGTAACTTTGGTTAAGTGTGGCCTCTGTTTTGGTCTTGTAAGACTGCGTGCTCTGCCAGTTTCATTAAGTTTTGTATTTTCTGTTTGGGTCACTGCAGAAAGATAGGTATGTGCTCCTTCTAATTAGTGGAAGTTGAAAAGAAGTGTGAGGATTTCCTCTTAAGAAAAAGAGACCAGGCTTCACTAACAATTCATAGGTTAAATCTTTACTATGGAAATACTTTTTTTGCTCAGCTCAAAGTTATCCTAGAACATCATGAAGTGATAGAAAGTGGAATTCCTGACCTGTGGCAGGGGCTTCACCTGTAGTTTTTCTCACTATCAAAATCTGTTGTGCTATTGTTCAGATTAATATTAAAGATGAAATTTTGATAGCTTTGACTTGCTTTGCTGTTTACATTCATCTCAGTCTTCTTTTTTTTTTTCTCCCTTCACTGATTGATCTCTGGTAGTCTGACTGTTTTTGTTTTTCTGCTATGTTGGTTTAATTTTTTTTTTCCCAAGCAGTCCATATTTGGCTTTTTTAACAGGTTTATTTGGAAAGGTGCTCATATTTGTTCTCTTTCAACATTTGATGGGGTTGAAAAATCAGCAGTTAGCTGAAGGTCATTCCTTTTCTTGTTAAGGAGACAATGTAATATCAAAATATCTAGAAGGGAAGATTTTATGTATTTTGTTTATCACTTTGTTTCTAAATGCTGCTTTATTAATGGCTGGAGCAGGTAAGGAAGAAACAATGCAATCTTACAAAAGTTCCCTTGTGTTATTATTTAAACTCAGCTGGTAACTCAAAACCACAGAGCCACTCGCTCAGTCCCCCCTTTTCTCCCCCTGCTCTGGAGAGATGGGGAAGAGAATCAAAAGAACGTAAGTCCCACAGGTTGAGACAAAAACAGTCCAGTAACTAAGGTATGACACAAACCATTACTGCTACCACCAATAATGATAAGTGAAATAACAAGGGGAGAGAATATAAAACTAAAAGGGGAAAAGGAAAACAATAAACACAAGTGATGCATAATACAACACAATCTTGTGTCCCTCCTCACTGGCAGATCGTGAGAGACTGAAAAATCCTTGATCAGGGTAAGCACTATCCAGCAACAACTAAAACATTGGTGTGTTATCAGCATTGTTCTCAGACTGAAGTTGAAAACACAGTACTGCACCAGCAACTAGGGAGAAAAATAAGTTACAGGTGAACCCAGGACACCTTTTCTCAGTGTATTTTTATGTGAGGTTTGTAATGTGTTTTTCATAGAATCATAGAATAGTTAGGGTTGGAAAGGATCTTAAGATTATCCAGTTACACCCACCTTGCTATGGGCAGGGACACCTCACACTAAAGCATATCACCCAAGGCTCTGTCCAGCCTGGCCTTGAACACCGCCAGGGATGGAGCATTCACAGTTCTGTGGGCAACCCATTCCAGTGCCTCACCACCCTTACAATAAAGAACTTCTTCCTTATATCCAATCTAAACTTCTCCTGTTTTAAGTTTTAACCTGTTGCCCCTTATCCTATCACTACAGTCTCTAGTGAAGAGTCCCTCCCCAGAATTCTTATAAGCCCCCTTCAGATACTGGAAGACTGCTATGAGGTCTCCACGCAGCTTTCTCTTCTCCAGGCTGAACAGCCCCAACTTTCTCAGCCTGTTTTCATATGGGAGGTGCTCCAGTCCCCTGATCATCCTCCTGGCCCTCCTCTGGACTTGTTCCAGCAGTTCCATGTCTTTTTTATGTTGAGGGCACCAGAGCTGCACACAGTACTGCAAGTGACGTCTCACAAGAGCAGAGTAGAGGGGCAGGATCATCTCCTTTGACCTGCTGGTCACAACCCTTTTGATGCAGCCCAGGATACGGTTGGCTTTCTGGGCTGTGAGTGCACACTGCTGGCTTGTGTTAAGTTTTTCGTCAACCCACACCCCCAAGTCCTTCTCCACAGGGCTGCTGTGAATCTCTTCTCTGCCCAACCTGTAGCTGTGCCTGGGATTGCTCCGACCCAGGTGTAGGACCTTGCACTTGGCATGGTTAAACTTCATAAGGTTGGTATCAGCCCACCTCACAAGTGTGTCAAGGTTCCTCTGGATGGCATTCCTTCCCTCCAGCTTATCAACCAAACCACACAGCTTGGTGTCATCAGCAAACTAAATCACTCATCATGATCAGTTCTCCATGTGTTAATTTTTTTCCCCAACTTTTGAAGAAAAGTCTTGAAGACTTGCTAAAAGAAACATGTTGATGTAAGGACTGAGTTCTTACTGTGCTCCTGACTTGAAATATTAAGACTCTAAGACAATTAACATCTCTTACGCAAGTGCTAGTGAAAAATATTAAACTCCTGATCTGTTAGGTTTTATTTTGTTTTTTTTTTTTTTTTAACCTTCATAGTGCTAGGTACATTGCTTGGAATAAATATTTTCTTGGCTTTCGCTTGGCTTTGTACTGCTGTTGGGATTGTACAAGAAGACTGACTAAGCTATAGAAGGTAGTTTAATGTATTTGAAATATTTTTTTATGCTCAGCTATGTCAAGTGATGCTTAATGCTGGGAATTTTAAGTGGTGCATAAACCTGGAAATTTTGGCAGTGTTTACCTAGGGTACTGTTCTGAAGTGATCATCCTGTGACTCTAATGTGTCATTTCATTTGTTAAGCAGTAAATTATACGTCCCAAACTGTGACTGTCATGTATGTCTGACAGAGGATGCTGGTGCTGGATTCTTGCATGGGGCAGCCAGTTGGAGAAACTAGACTACGTGAACTTGGAGGTGACTGCTCTCATGCCCATGCACAATTCAGCAGTGGAACAGCAGGAACCCAAAAAAGCCATTGCAATTGTTAGCTTCAGCAGTTCAGAGCAATTGCTACTACATCTCTGAATGTTTTTGTGTTTTGTTTTTTTTTTTTTTTTAATGATCTTGTCCAGTGGCTTGTAGGTTCGGGAAAGATTGTTAACCAAAGGTATTTGAGTAATGTATAATCTGGCCACTCTTTAATGGAGAAGTCTGTATTCAAACTCCTGTGTTTGTTTTATTCAGCTATACGGATTCAGATAGTTCATCAACTGCATCCTCTTCCTCTTCGTTTTCACCTTTATCAGTGTCTGATGAAGATGATCATCCAAATGAGAAGGATAACAGATCTTACTGTATTAAAACAAAAGATGAGTTGCCTATTGATGTAAGTACATTTTATTCTAATAACCCAACTTAAAATATTTTGTATATTTTTAAGACATTGCAATATGTAGTGATTGAATGGACATTTTCATACTATTTCAGGTATAGCACAGATAATTTAAAATGTCTTTTTTTTAGTATATTAAGACCGCTCTATGGTTCACTGTGCTTCATTTTAGGTTCATATGTGTATATGGATGTTTTAGTACATGATTTGTTGTTTGCCTGTTGCAGGCTTTAATCCTTTCTCTGTGTGAGAGACTTGAAGGTCTCGTGTGTCTTACAGATGTATTTCAAATATGTATAGCCTAGAGGTAAAAATTCCAATCGTTGTATTAAGCCTCCAACAGATAAAAGTTGCGTTGGCTCTACAAAGTTAAGCAAAATTACTGTAGTGGTCATAGAAATGGTTACTATTTATTTTATTCTGCATTTTTTGTTACAGGACTATTTTATGTATTGCAGATCAGAACCTTTATTTGCATCAATATACGGTCTTTTTGGCTTTGGTTCTCATAAATAACATGCTCATTAAGTATTGCTGCTGTTATTCCTTATCTCAAAATTAAGAGGCTTAAAGGAATGAGTTTTAATAATAATCTGCTAACATTATTAGCTATGCATCATTTCTAATGGCTTGCAAATAAAAGCCATGTTGCAATATAACACTGTAATATCAATTTACATTAACAGTATATGTTTATCTGTTAATTAAAAAAAATGCTCAAATAGATGTACTTTTCAGGTTTTATTTTCATTTTATCTCAAATATTTATGAAGTGAAACTAATCTCTTAGTCTGAAAGTGATCTATTGATCTGCTTGTTTGTCTGATTAGCTTACTAGCTTGAAGTCCAAATGTTTACAAAACATCTTTCTTTCAAGTTCTGGCCTGATTAATTTCAGTAAAGTTATGGCTTTTTGTCAGCGATAGTTAATAAGAGCCAAATTTCCAGCAATCACATTATTTACTGTATCTTGTACTAAATTCTTCTACAGTAATAGCATTGGTCTGTTGAAAAAATTGTAGATTCTTACATAAATTGGAGGGAATAAAATTAAAAAATTAAAATGTATCTGTTAAAAATGAAACATTATGATAAATCTTTTATCGAAAAGTCTTCAATAATAGGTAAATTGCTAAAGCATGGGTCAAAGATATAATAAAAGATTAAGGTATATGACTGGAATATGTACGTGGAGGGGTGGGGAAAGCTGCATATGTGAAGGAGAGTTAGTGGAACTATTTTAGAAACCTGCCTTGAAGTGTAGGATTGGCAGGTACTGTATATAGTATGATGACAGATGGTACAGTTTATGAGTTTGAGATTTCTGATCAAAATGTTAGGTTTCTCCATTCTAGTCTTTGGCCTTTGAATTGCTCTGGCATCTGTGACTGTTGTCTTAGCAGTGAAGTTTGGTTTAATGTTGAAAAACTTGCTGTCTTGCAGAAGAGTGTGGCGTTTCTGTCTGAATTTACATCTTGACTTTAATGCTATCTTTTTGATCTGGGAAAGTCTTGGCCTCTGGTCTTGAAGTTGCTCTAGAAGCCTTTGGCAAGCACTTTTGTTAAGAGCGAAGATTATCAGGTGATATTTTGAGAAGGCAGGATAAGATTCATCCATTGGAGAGGGATTTTTCTTCTGGAGGTGGCCTTTAAAAGTGCAGTTCAGTCCTAAGATTTGGACAGTACCTCCAAATTCAGAAGACGTTCAATTTGAATATAATTCTTACTCTAGTTGTCCTTACTTTTTTATTCTATTTTGAATTCACAGCAGTATATATACAGAGAAATTTTAGTTTGTAGGTAAACTGGAGGTAGATGATGAGTTCAGTGTTAATCAGCCTTTGATAGCACATTTTGATGCTAAAATTTCAGGAAAAAAAATTAAATTGATATTGTTTGTATACCAGCGTATTGTTTGGATATTTGAACGTAGTTTTTTTTTTGTTTGTTTTGTTGTTCTCTGATTATCCTTTTATACCAAAATACAACTTTTAGCTAAAAGTAATTTTTTGTGTGGGTTCATATGATCTTTACATCATAAGGTCTGAGTCATGGCATAAATGGACAGACACCGTTTTGTCAAAACATGTGATACATTTAACATATCTCGTGCTATTTTATCTCTTGCTGTGTATGCTTTCCTTCTGTCATGCATTGAGTATGGTTACAAGTTGTCTGATTTTTTTTTTTTAATTGCTGATTTACTGTTGTGTTGTATGTTGAACTTAATTTATCTATCTTGGAAGGTCAAAAAAATGAATAAAATGTTTATCAGTTTTCGGTTTTCTCCTGTTGAAGCTGGCTTCTATCTTTAGTTGCAATGGAGTTATGTAAACTAGCATGTCAATAGACAAGGTGTCTTCAAAAGTGACTTTCCCCCAAGATGAATTCATTTGGAATTATTCTGAAAGATAAATCAAACTAGATGTTTTTATTAAATCTTCAAAGTGCTAGGAGGTTTTTCTGATTGTCAAATTTATGCAGTGCTAAAGTGATGAATGTCTTAGTGTGATGAGATTATATTCTGAACATTGATTTAATATTTTTCAGGACCTACCTCCTGTTGAAGACTTAACAATAGTTCTGCCCGATGATGTTGAACTGAAGCTCTTTGGGACAGTTTCCAGCATCATTGAGAAGCTAGGTAGACAATATAAGCTTGCTCTGGTTTTAATTAAAATAATTTCTATATATCTCTGCATGAATTGTGTACTTAACTGTTCCCTCATAGTGTCATTCTATTTTGGGGGGTAACATAGTTGCTGAATGACAACTCAGACTACTAAATGACATTTGCATTGAATTTCCTATTAGCTGGCTTACATCTTCTAAAAATTAAGATACTACAATTCTTATGCGTGTGCTTGTATGTGATTTTGGTGTTCTTTTTTTTTATAAAAGACTTTTTTCACCTATTATGATCTTTGTATTAATTCTGACAACAATAAGATTGAACATTTGCTGTTACAAGAAAATCTTGCAGTTGCACATGTATATTTGAAGGAGGTGCATAACTGAATGCACAGATGCAGTGCAGTGCCAAGTGTTTGCTTGTTAATATGAAGACTGTTTGTTTAGCAGTGCAGGTGGTTCTTTATTTATTTTATATATATACTCAACCCACTATTGGCACCTTGACTAAATGCAAGCTGCCAGTGTCAGCAGTCATAGGACAGCATGACTAACATGCTTGAGACTGAGATACAATGGATATAAGCTTAGCTGCAGGTGATATGCATTTAAAGATCTTTTCAGATCTACCTGAAGCCTCAGTTTTTGATATAAGGAATCAAAGTTTTGCTGAAGCTGAGAATCTTGCATAGTATGTTTGTATTTAAGCTTATTTCAACTGTTCTGTTTTGCTTGAACTGCTTTCAAAGTAATTGTCTATAAAACTGTGCAAGATACCTGTGTTATTTTTCTGGTTTTACTGTCTCACTTTATGACTTGCTCTTTCTATGTGTTTTCCTTTATTTTCAGTTATTCTGGCAACAGGTATCTGAGTGTCCTCAATTTCAATAGATTTGTGGCCGTGTTGGGGACTGTGCCAGTTACGTGTGGGTTGTTTTTTCATTTTTGAACTAAATTGATACCTGTGTATACCATGTTTGTATCTAGTATGAGGGGAGTTGAGGTCTCATTTGGAAACCACAGATACTGTTTTAGCACAACGATCAGCATTCTGAACACTTTCTGTCCCTTTAACTTATTGGAAATCTCTGCTGTTCTCTGTAGCAAGATTCCAGGTTCATCATTCTGCAACATGTGATACCTGTAAGTTGGGTATTTGATACTATGAGGTGAATTTAAGGCTGGGACAGTATAGCTTCATGTTTGCTTCCTACTAGTTAAAACCAAGATGATAGCACTTTTCTGTGAACTGCTGACTGTATCAGAATTTAACAGAACTTTGCTATGTTTTGCTTCAGAGTACTTAGAGAAATGGGGAAAAAAAAAAGAAAAATCACTGTATAGGTTGTAGTCTAGGCAATAAGCAGCTTTGGTGTATATGAGAAACTTGCCCTGGGACTGAACTTTGTGCCCTGGAAGAGCAGAATCAGAGGATTTTGGATGGGTTGAGGTAGGAGAATTCAAATAGGCTGTAGGTGATAATGCTTCTCCTGAGTTCCATGTGACTGGCATGACATTTTTCAGAAGATTTTGGTTTGGAGAGTTGTGTTTTAGTTTGGTGGTGGTGGTGATGTTTTTTGTTGTTGTGTTCTGTTTGGGCTTCTGTGGTTTTGTTTTTTTTTGTTTGCTTTTTTGTTTGGTTTTTTTTTCAAAGATATTTTCATGAAGGTTAAGGAACACACTGGGTTCTTTCCCTACATTTCATGTTATAGGTAGATACAAAATAAACTGATTTGCCTAATCTTTTGAGATTCAGTGAACTATTAAGCTTGTGGCATTGTCACAGGTTTGCTTGGCATGTCAAGTTGTTTGCAGACTTGAATAGTAGCAAAGTTTGAGTTTTAGCTTGATGAAGTGTTTGTTGCTTTAAATCCTGTTATGTAAGTTTAGCAATGATAATCTTCTTAGTTTTTTTGGAGTCTGAGTGACACTAAGTGCTTGAGTGACTTTATTTGCTGATGGAGAGGCATTGAGAATGCTTAATTGAGCATTCTGTTTTTTTTAGATGTAGAAAAGATTACCTTCAGAGTTGGAATTGTTGAGTGCAGTGCTACTAGGCCACTGTATTGACAGCTTTAAATGTAATTCCTGCTGAATTTAAATGTTCAGTATTTCTGTAAACTAAAGCAATAAGTGTGAACTACTACCAAGGAAGAGTAACCTATTCTAAAATGTCAGTGAAGAATAAGCTCTTTTTGTGTCTGAATCTGGAAAACCTAAAACTGAAGTAGGCTCTATATCAGATCATGTATTTAATGGAGGAGGCACATGGTTCTGTGTCCTTTTAGGATCTCTGTGAACTTTAGTAGACAAATAATGGCATGATTTATGTTTCTTTGCAATTAACTACATGCTGCTGTTGAAACAAACTTCTAATTGCTTTTTTTTTCCATCTTAGTAATAATTGAATCGCTGCGTGGCCTACCTCCTGTAAATGAGGAAAGCATAATATTTAAAGAAGATCGTCAAGTAGCAGGAAAGGTGTGTATAAAATAAAAAATATATTATTCTAATATAAAATTAAAAGTATTTTTTTTAATGTTCCAACAAGTAGTGTTGAAATCAACTAAATTAAAGATGTTTTCTTGATATGTCATTTTATCTTTGTGCTTTTGACTCTTGCTATAATAATCTTTTTTTTTTTTTTAAATTTTAAGAAAAAAATCTAATGAATTACAATATGTAATGAGTTTCAGCTCATGAGAGTGCTTTTGGAGAAGGAGAGCTTGCTTTCAGCTGTATTATGACTGTGCTCTTTTGTTGCCAGGAGATGGGAGCAAAGATTGGAGAAATTAGAGTCAAGTTTCAGGAAAGATGGGGAATATTTATGTATCTAAGCTTTGGTGCTCCAGTTTAAGGCCAGTGTTTGTTTTATGCAAGTATAATGAAGATGTTTGCTGAGAGGGATGTTTCATTGAGTTTTGTATGTTTATTGGGAGAGAAAGCTGTCATCTAGAATGGTTACTACTATAATATCGTTGAATGCTACATGTGAGTGAAACAAAAACTCAGCCTGAAATTACAGATGTTCTGTGCAAAAATCTCAGAATTCTCTATTCTCTACGGAACTGGGGAAAAGAGAGGGGAACTGACATAAAGGCATCTTGTAAAGTTGAACTTTAAAGAATGAATGATCAGAAGATTCTTTTCAATGTACGAGATTTGAAAGCATAGTAGAGAAAAAGATTTGACAAAAGGAAAGATTACCGCAGCAGAGGAAGCAGACAGTGTAAGCAGCAGTGTAATTGTGTAAAGGCAACATTAGCATGTGAGAACTTTTCCACATTATAACTTTAAACAACTGGGGAAATACACTATTTAATAAAATGTGATAATAAAACTAAAACATGAAAGTAACTTTTATTTGCTGCATTTTGCAACTATATTACACTTCTTAAAACAAAGCATCTTAAAGTTTCATGAGTATCTACAATGAAACTATCTACTCTTGGTGGTTTATGTAGACATTTTACTTTTGTTTGTGTTTCAGATATTTGAGGTATTTGGTCCTGTTTTACATCCTTTTTATGTGATAAGATTTAACACCTCTGAGCATATCAAAGCAAAAGGTATTAATGTGCAAGATAGCATGTATTTTGCTCCAGCAGTAGAGGACTTCACCCAGTATATATTTGCAGAGAAACTTAAACAGTGAGTATGAATTCTAATATGATTGTAATGCATTTTGGATGTAGTTAAGATACTGGATTACAGTTTAGCCTTGAGTGAGAAACTGTAGGACTATGCTTGGCACTAAAACTTTTTTTTAAATACTCAATTGTGTTGTAATAAGTTTGTACTGTTTTGCCTTTCAGAACAGTTCAGAGTAGCTGTGAATTACAAGTTTTTAAAGTGTTATAATTGCTAAACTTTAGGAGCTTCTTATTTAATTCAGTATCTTAAGTGTTCTTTCTTTTCATGCTGCTGTGTTACCTAAAATATCATTGACAAATCCCTGCCCCACCGTCACACATACATAAAAACATGATGGTTTTGGAAGCTGTGTTGTTCTTCAGATTCTTGTTTAATTTCATAACTTAAATAAACTTGTTTAAATTCTGAACAAGTTTGTATTTATTTGCTATTTTTATTTCATGTTACAAGGCAAGAACTGAAATTTAATTATAAATAAATACACAGTTGGAATATAACAAGTTGGAATATGAAAATTACCTGCTGTAAATGAGGGATGGGGGAAAGAAGATTGAAGTGGCAATGTAGTAAGATACTCAGGAACTTCCCAGCAGTGAGTCTCCCAGTCTGCTAAGGAAGGCAGCATGTATGAATAGGACTTGTTGTTGTTTACAAGGAAATGTATACAGATTCAGAAATAAAGCATCGTAAATGACTGCTAGGCATTAGTATTCTAATTATTAATAAATAATGGTCTGAAATACCCATAGGTTAAAAAACTTCAGTCATACAAGTGACTTATTCTCTGTTTTATTAGGATTAGTTCTCATATGATTTGCAAATTTTTTGTCTGACTGTAGCAAATAATATTGGTGTTTGCATTAATCGTAACTCTGTCAGTACTCATGCTGAGTAAGTTTTTCTTTAGCCATGCCTGTGTGGCCAGGCCTGCAGGAATTTTTTGTTGCTTTGTTTTTTGTTTTTTTTTTTTTTGTGGGTTTTTTTTGTTTTGTTTTGTTTTTTTTGGGGGGAGGGATGTTCCTTTCCCATTTCTGTGGAAGCAGAAGTCTTCCTTTCAGTCAAGACTAAAATAAATCACTTTCTCACTCTGCTGCTTGTTTGTTTTTCTGTAGCATTTTGATGCCAGCTGGTCTTTGATTGGTGCCATTAAACTTTGTTGATTAGCACAGTAACTGCAGAGACTAATCATCTGCTTGCTACATCAGTAGCTGTCATGCTCAGCATCTGAGATGCCACATTCATGTTTTAGTTCTTTTATGTGCTTTGCAAGTAGTTTTGGGAACTACTTGTCTTTTGGTAGTACTTCACTATCATACGTGGTACAAAATTAAACAGTAGGTAAGACGTTGCAAACTTGCATGACTTAAGCAGCACAGTTGAACAGTGCATCAGGCATTGTTTCTTGTCCGGAGTTAAAATGAGCAGTGTGAATGCATGTGAAATCTGATGTAAGCCATAGTTTCTGAATAATTTGACTTGTTACATTTCACAGAAACAATATTTTATATCTGAGTTTTGTCAGTAAAATTCATTAAGGTTTTGTGAGGCAATGGTGCTGTTTCTCGAAGCTCCCATTTCACAGAGTAGGTGTCACTGAAAAAGAATAAAGATTTTTGATTTCTGACCTGTGCTGTAATATCAATATAAAGAAACCAAAATGCCATGGTTAGTAGAAAAATTAATCTTTGCTCAGTGCTTCACAAGAAGGGTTTTGGACATTAGCATATTGCAAATTTGATGACCAATGATTTTTATTCTGTGCTTTTTGTTTGGCTCTGTGCAGACCAGATTGTTATGGTACTTCAAAAAAAGAAAGGGATCAGGATTAAGATCTGAAAGAAACCTTAATTTTGAAGCATTTCCTGACATCTGGAATGCAGTCTGCTTGCATTGTACTAAGTTGCAGTGCCCTGAGTCTTACACTCTATAGCAAAATAAATGGTAATGTAGTGTAAAACTTGAATGCAAAATAATTGTTTGGAAAAAAAAATAGGTTTGTTTTGTATTGCCAGAAACACGAAGTAATTCTAAAGAAGCTCATGTGTTTTCGTGATTCCTCCAAGGCACCTTTTTTAGACTTCCAGATCTTACAGTGTCTTAGATCAGAAATTAAAGAATTACTGTTTTGTGCTTTGCAAAAGATTATGAAGTATCTCGCAGCATGAAAGGTATTTTGTGTTTTGCTGAAATGGGGAAGGCTGCCTTGGGAGAGTGAGATAAGCTGCCTGAAGAACTTACAAGGTTTAAATTTTTGCTGTCAGTTGTACTATATATTGCCTAATAACCACAGGTCTCAAGAGTTCCTTACATGTTGTGGTATTTCTGGCAGACATTTATTGCACCAAAAGAACAAGATGAGAGGGACAAGCAAAGAATTTGGTTCAAAATAATAGTGATAAAAAATGATGCTAAGGTGTTATTTTCCATCTTTGCAAAGGTAGAGGGTTTTCTGCAGCTGAGAAATTACTGGTACAGAGCCCTCGTCTTCCTTTCCTCTCTGTAATGTTTTTCTCTAATTGAACTTTAAAATGGCTTGCTTGCTAATATGATTTGCACATAACCACAAAGGTGGTGTGTCTTTATGGTTTTCTAGTGATATGTGGAGATTGAACTTCAGTTTTTTGCTTGGGTTGAGGCACAAAGTACCTCCAGATGACTTGCCAGCATTCTCAGGGGCAGCCTTTGACAAAGGACCTGGTCAGACCAGGCTACTTAAAGCTAATGGTTCTGTACTTTGATGTAGCTATTGCTGCTTGATTGTTGCCTACCTCATGTATACATAAAAAACCCTTTGGTTGTTAGAGCACTGCTTGATGACATTTCACACTGAACAGGATTGCCTTAAACTCTATGGTTCAAGTAAGAATTTTTAGTATTGCATTATTTTATATAGTTTGTTTGCATAGGTAAGGAGTCTGTCTTAACATTTCAGACCAAAACATATTAAATTCACAAGCAGTGTGGAAAAACATTCCACAAAATTTTAAAAGCATAGTTTAAATTTGTTCCACAAATTCATGCTAAAAAATTTACTTGATTTTTAGCAAAGTTCTTAGTAATGGGTCAAATAAATGAAACCACTTTAATTTGTGTGCTTGTCAGGGAAGGTAATTGAGTTTTTTCTTCCTTAAATGTCTTTTTACCTTTTTAATTTTATATTTACGACAGAATAGAAGATAAAACCTATTTATCTAGCTAATACTGTCCTAATAGAATTGTAAGCCAAGTTTAGAGGTTTTTTGATTCTGATTTCATTTACTATAGTTATACTTAATGCCTGTGTCCTACTATACTATTTCATTGTCCTTTTAATTGAAGATGTGTTCTGAAACCAGAAGAATGAGAATGCTTGTGACTGTAGTCAGCAATTAGCTTAAGAAGGTTGCAGTGAACAACCTCAATTCAGGTTCAGAGCAATTTATATTCAATAGGCTGTGTTGAGAGAATATTGACCTAAGCTTAATATAAGCTGTACGAAATGTTCAGTCTTCACCAAACATTTTTCATTGCATTTTTCCTTTCACTGAACATTGAAGTTTTTTCAGGTGACATACACAGTGAAGTCTTAAGTTGATACATACATTAGTACTCACTTAGAAATTACACAAAAAACAAATGTCTCTTAGAAACAGGCAGGTCCTTGTTTAGGAGATCTGATACTTTGAAGAAAGTGTTACCCTATTTAACTACAGTACAGTTCTTGCAAATTATTTCTAACTTGGAATATTGCTACAACATGACTCAAAGACATGTTTTGTAGCCTCCTTACACCATCTCCATTCCTCTTGATTGCCTAATTTGTGGTTTGTTTTTTTTCTCTTTAGGGAAAAAGGTTCAGATGCATCCTGGAAAAATGACCAAGAGCCACCACCTGAGGTAACTATGGGATTGTGGGTTTTTTTTATTGTTTATTCTTTTGATTACACAAGATATATGTAGAAAAATATCTGTGCAGAGTAGCTAATTAATAAGGTTATTTTTCTTATGCAGGCAAGAGTTGAATGTGCCTCTTAATTGAAAAGACAGTCATGCTTTTCTTGGATGTCGCACAATCAGTGTAGAGAGTACTACCTGCCTTTTTCTACTTGCTTTTTGCAATTGGGAAAATGTATATCTTTATTGTTAGTTCCTCTGGTCCTTTGAGGACATGTTTGGCAACCTGAATGTTCAACTTTGAAGGGCTTCTTGCCTAATACATTTGCTTCTGCTAGTGAAATTTTGTCCTTGCTGTTCTTTTGATTGCAGCTTTGTCTTTTATCTTGCACAAGCAATTGTTTGTCTTCAAAGGCCTGCTAGTACTCTGCAAATAGTATTACTTGGGGTGTTTCAGCTGTCTGTTCTGTTAGATTGACTTGACAACTTCTCTTGCATTCTTTGAATGGCTTCTGAGTACGGTTTCCTAGGACAGCTTCTTCCATACAAAGGCAATAATACAGGATCATGTAGAAGTAAGATCTTATGCTGACCACTGAGATAATTTCTCTGGATCTGTAAAAATTTCTTCAGTGAAATCCAGGCTTCCTGACCAGAGCTCTTCAACTCCACTCTAACTATGCTTTTCATAACTATTCTCTTCAGTAAAAATCACAAGGCTGGTAGTTGTTATTGAAGTGTTTTCATAAGATTTGTTTTCTGACTCAACACTTGAGCCACTTTTCCTTGCAATTTCTACTTTAAGCCTATCTTACCCAAAATAGCTGAGGTTTCTGGAAGCCTTGTGTTTACCATAGTCTCCTAAAGAGATCTGTCTTTGTGGGTTTTTTTGGTGTTTGGTTTCTGCGTTATGTTTTGTGGGGGGTTTTTGGATTGTTTTGAGTTTTGTTGGGTTTTTGTTGGGTTTGTTTGGTTTTTTTTTTTGTGGTTTTGGGGTGGTGTGTTTTTGCCTTTTTTTTTTTTTTTTCTGTGTATGACCTAAACAAGTTTTAGGATAGACTAGACTATTTCCATCCCTGGAAAGCTGATGGAACAACTTATTCTTGACACCATCTCTAGACATATCAAGGATGAGGGGGTCATTAAGAGCAGCCAACATGGTTTTACCAGGGGGAAGTAATGTTTGAGCAACCTTATAGCCTTCTATGAGGAAGTAACTAGGTGAAGGGATGATGGTAGAGCAGTAGATGTGGTTTTTCTTGATTTCAGTAAGGCATTTGATACTGTCTCCCACAGCATCCTCATAGATAAGCTAAAGAAGAGTGGGCTTGATGATCAGGTAGTGAGGTGGATCAAGAACTGGTTGAAAGGAAGAAGGCAGAGAGTTGTGGCACAGAACCTAGCTGGAGGTCTGTGACTAGTGGAGTCCCTCAGGGGTTGATGCTGGGACCAGTGCTGTTTAATATTTCCATCAACGACCTGGATGAGGGAACTGAGTGTACCCTCAGCAAGGTCGCTGATGACACTAAACTGGGAGAAGTGGCTGACACACCAGAAGGCTGTGTTGCCATTCAGCGAGACCAGTACAGGTTGGAGAGTTGGACGGGGAGAAACTTGATGAAATTCAACAAGGGCAAGTGTAGAGTCTTGCATCTGGGGAAGAACAACCCCATGTACCAGTACAGGTTGGGGGTTGACCTGCTGGAAAGGAGTGAAGGGGAAAGGGACCTGGGGGTCCTGGTGGACAGGAGGATGACCATGAGCCAGCAATGTGCCCTTGTGGCCAAGAAGGCAAATGGCATCCTAGGGTGCATTAGAAAGGGTGCAGTTAGTAGGGCAAGAGAGGTTCTCCTCCCCCTCTACTCTGCCTTGGTGAGGCCGCATCTGGAATATTGCATCCAGTTCTGGGCCCCTCAGTTCAAGAAGGACAGGGAATTGCTTGAAAGAGTCCAGCATAGAGCCACAAAGATGATTAAGGGAGTGGAACACCTCCCTTATGAGGAGAGGCTGAGGGAGCTGGGTCTCTTTAGCTTGGAGGAGACTGAGGGGTGACCTCATCAGTGTTTACAAATATGTAAAGGGTGGGTGTCAAGATGATGGAGCTAGGCTTTTTTCAGTGATATCCAATGGTAGGACAAGGGGCAATGGGTGTAAACTGGAGCATAGGAGGTTCCACGTTTAACATCAGGAAGAACTTCTTTACTGTAAGAGTGACAGAGCACTGGAACAGGTTGCCCACGGAGGTTGTGGAGTCTCCTACGTTGGAGATATTCAAGGCCCGCCTGGACAAGTTCCTGTGTGAGGTACTCTAGGTTACCCTGCTCTTGCATGGGGGTTGGACTAGATGATCTTTTGAGGTCCCTTCCAACCCTTGGGATTCTGTGAAAGGTACCTACAGCAGTCATTTAGTCCAACTTTGCTATAGGGCTGAAGGAAGCTTAAACAAAATCAGAGATGCCAGGGGTTGGTAAATCTGATTGCTGTTTGACACTTGTTTCTGTGTCTGCTGTTTGTGATACATCTGTACTCTGTTTTGGAAAAAACACCAGATTTAACAACTTGTGATCCTTAATTAGAATAATCTTTGGATAGTTCTAGCAGTTATAGTTCACGCTAAAATACCCAAACTGTGACAGCTGGTGAGCTGATACAAAGTAGCTTTTGCTGTGAAGGTAATAGTTGTTGACAAGGGTGCAGATGAAATTTTATGCTACTGATGCTTGAAATTGTGTCTTACAGCCAGGCTTTTTTTTAATGCCCTCAGCTGGCAGCTGATTCTATAACTTTTCTGGCCAGCTTGCATGATAAACTGCATGCAGTTGCTGGAGTCAGTTCTTTTTGTGGTACTGTGAAGCTTTATTTGTTTGTGAATGTTAAATCAATCCATGCTAGGCCTTTTTATTCTTCTCCTTTAAGGTAGATGGCAAGTGTTTAATTTCTGACAGGTTTGAAATTAGCCCAGTTTAACTGGAGACTCGGTGATATGATGTCTCCTGCCCTTGTCTTTGGGGTCACAGGATGTGATCTGTATCCTGAAAGGCTACCAGGAGCAGATAACTGCAGTTTCTCTGTGAAGTGACTTTTATGAAAAGTTATGTAGAAATTAGCTAGCAACAGAAGATACCTGTTGATTTTATTTCTGCACTACTGGAGGATGGCTTATTGTGAAGTCCTTAGAAAAAGCAGGAGTTAGTGAAATGTTTTCCTACATGGCATGTATCATCTTGTATTCCTTGTGGTTTTTTTTTTGTTGTTTTTTAGTAAAATTCTAATTCAGTTATATGGAAGAGAAAGTGTTTCAGAATTAACTTTGTGTGGCTGTCGTGGTTTAAGCCCAGCCAACAGCCTAGAACCACACAGCCGCTTGCTCTTTTTTAGCACTGCTTTAGTGCAGTGGTTTTGAGATCCTTGCTCTGTATATACTATAGAGATATATCAGGAAGCAGCAAAGCCCTTCCTTTCAGAATTGGGAAAGGCAGGGTGACCCCTTTAAGTCATATGAGCAAGCTGTTTTTCAGGGACCTCATTAATGCTGACAGATCTATTTCCTTTTACTAACAACTTTCCTCATTGTAAATGTAAGCTAGGATTCAAAAGGTAACTTGTGTAACAGTAACAAAATGTTGCAGTGACATTAAATCTATTGTGAATAACAACATTCTCCAAAGCTGAAAATTCCTTCGGCATAACATTGCTATTGCTTGTTTAATAGGAACAGTGTTATTAAATATACTACAGGATTTTCCAGTATAGTGACAGTTTTAGACTAGAGATTTTTTTAATGCAGTTTCACCATTCTAAGTATTGGTTACCAAAATTTTTTTAACTTATTCTAAAAATCCATGTTTTAATTAATCTACTCTGCAGTTTGGCCTTCAAAAACATTTTCTTGGCAATAACTAGCCAGCTCCCTCAGATATCCATTTTTTTTTTCTCACGAATATATAGGCAATCAAAAATTTGTGTTTGGTACTTGAATATTGCAGTTTTTTTTGAAAATTGGAAGAAATAACTGAGTATTCTGTAATTATCTTACGAAAAGATTGTGGAGCGTTAATACATTTATTGTGTTGAGAAGTCAGCTGAATGCACTTTGGCTCTTTGAATGCATAGTAGGAAAGTGCAGCTTTAGTATTCCTTCCTGTAAGCTCATTACAGCATAGATTGTTTTCTAAATAATGACTTATTGCTAGTGCTGAAGTTCTCTGCAGTCGTTATATGGCTTTGTTTCACCACCCATCCCTTTCTTCCCCCTTCTCCAATTTTTCTTTTTTAACCAGGCCTTGGATTTCAGTGATGATGAAAAAGAAAAAGAGGCAAAGCAGAAGAAGAAGAAGCCTCAGAGTCAAGGGAGGAAGAAACTCAGATCGGAAACAAATGCATCAAGTGAGTGAATACTATGTGAGAATTTTTATCTGTTAAACTGAGCTTGATATACACAGTGATACTTATCTTAATTATTGAGCTTTCATACAGTTAATCAGTATTTCTGTGTTTTTCAAAGTAAAGTTCATGAATTTGTGACTACATTCCTTTCATTTTTTTTTGTTAGAGGAAAATGTTTGGGGTAGGGTTTTTGGTTTTTGTTGGTTTTGTTTTTTTGGGGTTTTTTTTGGGTGGTTTTTTTTTGGTTGTTGGTTTTTTTTTCCATTAAACTGTGAAAGGGAAGTAGCGTAGGAGCAGGATACTTAGAGATTCAGCAGTATTGGCTGACACACGGAGGAAAACAGATGCTGTATTTTGGAATTTGGAGCTTGCTTATTGCAGGGGTTATGGCGGCCCAAGTTCAGATTAATCCCGTGAGTGCAGGGAGATGATAGACATAAGCCATGTGCAACATTTGGAAACCTTTCGGTTTCTTCCAGTTAGGGAGAAGGCACATGATGCAAGTCTTACAGAATTTATTCCTCTGAAAATGAAGTTCTTCCTCACCCATGGCATGTAAATGTTTCTTTAAAGTAACTGTTACTTGTGTAGCCTACTGAGAACCTCTGTTTACCTAACACAATTGTTAGATAAACAATCCTACAGTAGTTTATTAAAATACAGTTTTTCATAATATACATAGTTATCTTTACCTTCCTTTCTCCTACTCTTGACAGATCTGTTCCAGGTATATGCTTGCAGCTGTTCTGTTTGCAGTAATCAATTTTCCTATCTGTCCTCTCTTACATCTCTCTACTGACAAAATATTTTCTTTTCTGTTTGGTTGCCATTTTAGTTGAATAATTTAAATCACATCCCTCTTTGTTCTCACTGGTCTGCTCCGGTTGTATGCTTTTCCTACCACACCTTTCAAATACTGCTGATTCTCATACCCTCTTCCTCTTCTTCTAATGGTCACAATATCAGGTTGCTTCAACTGTCTGCAGCACAGTGCTTCCCCCCACTGAATTTCTTGGACTGACTCCTGTGAGTTTCCTGCTTTTCCTTTGTAAAGCTGCTAGATGTGCCCTGCTAAACCCCTTTTCTCTTCATCTGTTAAGTCAATTAACCCTTTTATTCTGTCTACTGTACATTCCTCCCTTGTACCCTTTAAAGAAAGCTGCGATCTTTCTTGGGCTGGCTTTTGTGCTGTAGTTTTGACAGTTTTCCTTTAAGGGAAAGATCTGAGTTGTGCCATACTTTACCTTCATTGCTAATGGTTATTTTCTCTCCTGGTTTCTACTTACCTAGCATATGGCATGTTTTCCACTGTATCCTCATTCTGCCAGCTTACTGTAGACTTGCCTTTGCCTGGGGCTTGGTGAGGCTGTTGCCGAGCTATGTTTCATAACTGAGAATACAGTTAGAGGAACTTTCTCAATCTGTCAGAGGAGTATGGATTATGATTTGCTGGGTTTTTTTTTTTAAATAATGAGGTATAAATTGACATTGTATTCAATTTAGTTTGGCTATGCAATTCAACAACAGGCTGTCTGGCAAATTGAGGCACAAACCGCCTCAGCTGGAGTTTTGCTTGCTTGCATCTTCATAAAACTCTTGAGTACATTAAAAATGATTTGCTAGTCTTTTTGATAGAAGAAGGAAGAACAAAAATATTCATGCAAAGGGCTCTTAAATCCTAATCCACCATAAAAATGAGTAGGAATTCCAGCATCCAGCCAACTTTCCAGACTTAGCTTTTTAAAAGTGCAGATATTTCTGTGTTGTATAGTGCCAAGGTTTAGGTCCACACAGATTCTGAAAATTTGTTGATTTTGAAATGGTGTTATGTTCTTAAATATCTTTTTACTTCTAGCCCTAAAATCCTTTAGAGAACATAGAATCATAGAACACTTAGGACTGGAAAGGACCTTAACATCATCTAGTTCCAACCCCCCTGCCATGGGCAGGGATGCCTCACACTAGACCATGTCACCAAAGGAACTGTCCAACCTAACCCTGACCACTGCCAGGGATGGAGCATTCACCACTTCTCTGGGCAACCCATTCCAGTGCCTCACCACCCTTATAGTAAAGAGCTTCTTCCCTATATCCAAGCTGAACCTCCCGTGTTTAAACCCATTACCCCTTGTCCTATTACTACAGCCCCTGGTTTCAGTTTAAATTCTACAGCCTTTTGAATATTTTAGCAGGTTTTTGCAATATTTTTAATACTTTGGTGCACTTAGTTTTATAGCACTTATCCCATTAATACTCTTACAGTACTTGTGTAAAGTGGCAGTACATTTGTTATGAACCTTAAAATACATGCTTATAGTGACATGCTGAAAGCTGACTGGCTAAAAGTACAGGCTGCCTTTTTTCTGATAGAGTAAGCTAATTTTATTAGTTTGAATTTGAATTATTTCTTGTGTCCTGTGTCTGCACTGTAATACCAACTCAGGTTTGAAAGCTGCATATTTCAGTGCAATGCAGTGTTGATTTATCTTCAGTTTTAAAATGTCTTGCTTTTAAATCTTGCTTTAAACCAAAGCTTCCAAAATCCTCAACAGTTTGGCTCCTAAAATACTCACAGTTTGAGTGTTCCTGTAATTCATTAATATAAATAAAAAATGCCTGGAGGGGAAGAAAGTGAAATTTCTTTTTTAGTGACTGAATTTGCAGCCCTCAGGATCATCCTTTTTGTTACTCAAATAAATCAAGATGAGTTTCTAAACAGTAGAGTTGCCATCATTATTTGGTTGTTTATGTATTATTTGCCACTATTATTTAAGATTACTGGGTAAATTTCCTTGACTTCAGCTTGAAAGATTTGTAAGGACTAAACTTAACCTTTACAAAGTAATATTAAAAATGGGGTGTGTGTGCGTGTGTTTGTTTTTAAGGTGAGAATAAAGGACTTCATCAACCAGTGCAACAGCCTGCTTCGAGTTATTCAAGGGGGTATCGTGGCAGAGGGTCCTCCAGGGATCCATTTACTCCTCCATCAGGCCATCCAGGATTTTTGAGACCACAAGTAAGAGTGACACAGTCGTACTCTTCAGACAGCAGAATACCTCAGGAATCTCCAGTGTTTCCTCAGAGAAAAGAAAATCCAACGATGCGACCGTATCCCTTTCCTCCTCCAGTTTTTGGTTCTGTTAATGATACGCATCAATTCCACCTTCCACCTTCAAATCCAAATGTGATTTGGACAGGCCCGAATATGTACAACCCACCATACCCATTTCTGCCACCTCCACCGCCACCACCTCCACCTCCACCAGATAGCCATCCTCAGTTCAGACCTTACTAAGTTTCTCTAAATGTCCATACAGAGCACTGCAGCTTAAAGGGAGGAAGAGCAGGTTGTGAAAACTATATTTTCTTATTTTGGAGATGCTTCATTTTTCTGCAACAGACAAATGCAGCATTTGATACTTTGTGAGACATCAATAGAAACCTTTATATATGGTTTCTGTTTCAAAAAAGAAAACTGTGTTATAAAATTACTGAATATTAAATAATGGTTTATTTTCCTAAGATCTGCAAGTTTGAGATGATAAATAAAAATTTTTGGAGACTGGTATATAGTGGTGTAAATCTTTGTAAAAAAAATTAGGAGTTTATGTAAGTGAGGATATGTCACATGAACTGTACTTAAATATTTTAGCGTGGCTGTATATTGCTATACTGAACTATTTTTCTCAGTTTTTTTAAAGTTTGCAGTCTACTTGCATGGAAACTGAAAACCTGGGACGTAAATTTTAAGCTACGTGTGCCACTATTTATATAAGGTATAAGTTCCTCTTATCCAACTTTTAGTTTCTCATTAATTTCATATTAACTAAAATACTGGGGCTGGATGGTTTTGGTTGGTTTGTTGTTTTTGTTTGTTTGGTTTGGGTTTTGGTTTGTTTTGGTTTTTTTTTTTTAAGTAGGTGGGGTAGCTGGATCAGAATTTGGTCCAGCAGCTGAATTACTCTGTCAGGTTTAGTGTCCTACAATAGCTATAGATTATATTGATTGTTGATAATATCTATATTATATATAGATATATATTTTTATATACTTTATATTTATATATATTTATTTTTATATTTATATATATATTATATATTTATTTATATATAATATATATAATACATAATGTTATTATATAGATTATTGATTATATGTTTTGCAATTAATTTATGATATAAACCTCTACATTATGGGAAAATTGAAGCCAGCATAACATCTCTAGCTTGTCTTTGCTGCTGGTGCAGAAATGACCACAGATACATAAAGTATGCAGTCAGCCTTTCTAGGAAGAAGTTATCAGACCTTCTGGGGGAGAAGATCTGCCATTTCATAACGCCCTTGGTTAAATTTGCATCCTGAATGCAGGTAGTACTAGATTGCTATTTGTTGTCTTTGCATTCAAAACTGTCTCTTGTGAAATTAGGAGATTGTCAACCAAAGATGGCCTGCTATAACCTCCACTTGTCCAAAAGACAGTCCTGCAACTGTATTTCTCTAGTATTTGTGGTAGTGGCTCTGATTAACTACAATGGAAATCCTTACACTGCATGCAGATTTTAAAAAGGTGTGCAAGTGAGAAGGTTGTATAGATTTTTGGGTTTTATGGCAAACAACTGCTGTACAGAAGTTTCAAATTGCTGCTGTTCAGTGGTCCAAGATGAATCAGACTGGAGGAAAAGCGGCAGGATTTACGAGGTAATGGGAGGTTAGAACTTTACAGTAGTTTGCTTTCATTTGATGAGATACAGTTGAGAAGCCTGTAAAAAACCTCAAGAAAGTGTTTCTTATTTGGTTATTCTTTTCTCTCAAAGGTGAGTAAAGTAATGTCAACATCTGAAAAACTTTGAATCCAGGACAGAGTTTTCAGAGGTGACTCCCACCAGCTCTCTGCTTGTGCCAAAAGTAGCAGGGATTACTAGGCTCTGGACTGTGATGGGTCAGATGTGAGTCTTCAGTATAGTATTTTCTCGTAGGCCAGTATTTCTCTATGACTCATATGATGTCTATTTTCAGATTCAGCCTGGAGAGTGTAATAAAGTCCTGTCACTTCTGTAACATTTTTAGTTATTCCCCCATGGGATTTAGCATTTCTTCATGGGCTGCTTTCCAGAGAAAGCTTAAGGCATAGAATGAGTGAAAAGACATAGAGTAGAGACTCCAGGAAAAACAGAGGCTTAGGGGAAAGGTTGGCTATGATTTCTCAAAAGGCTGAGGTTTATAAATAGAAGTATGGATGCTGTAAACTATTGGACTGTATAAAGACTGTAACTATGGTAACATGGGAAAATGAAAATTATAATCACATACTTAATAACGTTCCTCCTAAATCTGTAAACAAATTTAAATACCAGCACTGGTACTTTTGCTGGCTTTAAGCTCCAGTTTGAGCAAGAGTCAGCAGTGAGAAGGGGCTGAACTTTTCCTGGAGGTAACAGTAAAAGGGCTAACAAGTCTCTTAAAGGAAAATTCTGACAAGTGCTGTGGGGAGGGGGGGGAGCTTAAGCTGCCACAGGTTGATCGGAGAAATGGTAGAATGCATGGTCCACAGAAGCTGGCTTTGGACAAGGGGCTGTATGATGTAATATCCAGTTTAGTCTTGTTTTGAATAGAGGTGGACCAGGCAGTATGAAAGCTATCCCAGCCTTAACTGTTCTTGTCATTGCTATCATTCCTCTGGAGTTCTGTCTTTCCACCAGAGAGAATTTGTCATAGATGCTAAAAGTATGAATATCCAACCTGAATTATTGGTGTTCAGGAAGCCTAGCTTTTCTTTTGTGCTATTGTGCTTTTTCATTATCCTACAGATTTTTATATATAAGATACACATGCTGTGCTAAAAGTTGGACTTGCTGTGGAAGATAATGACTGCTTCCATTTCACTTGTTGAAAGAAGATTTAAGAATTGTTCCTTTATTAGTTGTTTGGGGACTAATGCTAATGAAATTCTCAATTGCTGTCATTTTCCCTGGAGGAGTAAAACATCTTGTATTGTAAAATTTTATTTTGAGAATAATGTAAAAGTGGGGTTTTTTTTGTTTGTTTGTTTTTTTGGGGGGGGGTTTGTTTGCTTTTTGTAGGGTTTGGTGGGGTTTTTTTAGGGTTTCTTTTCCTTTTTTATTTTAGAAAAAAACAGCAACAAAAAAAAAAGCCCTGAGAATTATTTTATACCAAATGTTCTTTAAAGAAGGGATTTTTGCCTTCGTGGAGACCTTTTGAACCACACAGAGGAAAACCAGAAAGAAGCAGGGGGTTTGTAGGTTATATTTAGCTATTTCCAGGTTCTGTTTTATATTTCTTTGCAAGTTAAAGCTACAGTCAGTTATTCTTGTATAGTGAACTTAGTGATACACGTACTCTAACTTAAATGGACTGCTGAATCTGCACACAATCCTTAGTAATAGAATTTGCTATGGTGATAAGTGGAAATATGGAATCATAGAATACTTAAAATCATCTAGTTCCAACCCCCCTGCCATGGACAGGAACGGCTTCCACTAAACCATGTCACTCAGTGCCCTTTCCAACCAGGCCCTGAACACCGGCAGGGATGGAGCATTCACAACTTCCCTGGACAACCCATTCCAGTACCTCACCACCCTAACAGTAAAGAATTTCTTCCTTATATCCAATCTAAACTTCTCCTGTTTAAGTTTAAACCCATTACCCCTTGTCCTGTCACTACAGTCCCTAATGAAGAGTCCCTCCGCAGCATCCCTGTAGGCCCCCTTCAGATACTGGAAGGCTGCTATGAGGTCTCCACGCAGCCTTCTCTTCTCCAGGCTGAACAGCCCCAACTTTCTCAGCCCGTCTTCATATGGGAGGTGCTCCAGTCCCCTGATCATCCTCGTGGCCCTCCTCTGGACTTGTTCCAACAGTTCCATGTCCTTTTTATGTTGAGGACACTGCACACAATACTCCAGGTGAGGTCTCACGAGAGCAAAGTAGAAGGGCAGGATCACCTCCTTTGACCTGCTGGTCACGCTTCTTTTGATGCAGCCCAGGATACGGTTGGCTTTTCTGGTCTGCAAGTGCACACTGAAGCTGGCTCATGTTCATTTTCTCACTGACCAAGACCCCCAAGTCCTTCTCTGCAGGGCTGCTCTGAATCTCTTCTCTGCCCAACCTGTAGCTGTGCCTGGGATTGCTCCAACCCAGGTGTAGGACCTTGCACTTATCATGGTTAAACTTCATGAGGTTGGCATCAGCCCACCTCGCAAGTGTGTCAAGGTCCCTCTGGATGGCATTCCTTCCCTCCAGCATATCAACCGAACCACACAGCTTGGTGTCATCGGCAGACTTGCTGAGGACGCACTCAATCCCACTGTCCATGTCATCAACAAAGGTGTTGAACAACACTGATCCCTGAGGGACACCACTCGTTACTGTTCTCTAGCCGGACACTGAGCCATTGACCACAACTCTTTGTGTGCAGCCATCCAGCCAGTTCTTTATCCACCAAGTGGTCCACCTATCAAATTGATATCTCACCAATTTAGAGACAAGGATGTCATGTGGGACAGTGTTGAATGCCTTGCACAAGTCCAGGTAGATGACATCAACTGCTGTACCCTTGTCCATCAGTTCTGTAGCCCCATCAGAGAAAGCCACCAAATTGGTCAGGCAGGATTTCCCCTTACTGAAGCCATGCTGGCTGTCACCAAGAACCTTGTTGTTTTTCATGTGCCTTAGCATGCCTTCCAGGAGAATCTGGTCCAAGATTTTGCCAGGCACAGAGGTGAGACTGGTCTGTAATTCCCTGGGTCATCCATTTTCCCCCTCTTGAAAATGGGGGTTATATTTCCCTTTTTCCAGTTGTTAGGAACTTCACCTGGCTGCCATGATTTTTTACATATTGTGGCCAGTGGCTTACGAATTTCATTTGCCAGCTCCTTCATGAGGATGGATTTCATCAGGTCCCATGGATTTGTGCAAATGTTCAAGTTCTTAAGATGGTCTCGAACCAGATCCTCTCCTACAGTGGACCTAAGGTCTTCATTTTCACAGTCCCTGTGTCTGCCTTCCATGACTTGGGTGGTGTGGTCAGAGCAGTTGCCAGTGAAGACTCTGAGGAAAAGAAGTCATTAAGAACCTCAGCCTTGTCCAAATCCAGGGTAGCCAGTTCTCCTGATAGCTTCCGGAGAGGGCCCGCCTTGTCCCTAGTCTGTCTTTTATTTGCAGTGTAATTATAGAATCCCTTCTTGTTACCTTTCACATCCCTAGCCAAGTTTAATTTTAACTGGGCCTTAGCTTCCCGGACATCATCCGGTATTTTTCCCAGGCCACCTGTCCTTGCTTTCACCTTTTATAAGCCTCTTTTTTCCTTCAGAGTTTCCTCAGCAGCTCCTTATCTGTCCAAGGTGATCTCCTGACTCTCCTGCTGCACTTCCTTCTAGTTGGGATGCAACACTCCTGAACTTCTAGCAGGTGATCCTTGACTATCAACCAACAGTCTTGGGCCCCCCTGCCCTCTGGGGCTATACCCATAGAACCTTACTAAGCAGGTTCCTGAAGAGGCTAAATCTGCTCTCTTGAAGTCCAGGGCAGTGAGCTTACTGCACACTCTTATCACTGTCCTGAGGATCCATAACTGAACCATCTCATGATCACTGCAACTAAGGCTGCCCTGGAGCATCACATTTCCAACCAGTTGTATCCTATTGGTGAGCACAAGGTCAAGCATGGCACCTCTCCTTGTCGCCGCCTGTATTACTTGCAGAAGTAAGTTGTCTTCCATACAATCAAGGAACCTCCTGGATTGCTTGTGCCAGGCTGTACCATCCCTCCAACAGATACCAGGATGGTTGAAGTCCCCCATGAGAACAAGGGCCTGCGAGCATGAGGCTATTTCTATCTGTCTGTAGAGTGCTTCATCCACAGGTTCCTCTTGATCAGGTGGTCTGTAACAGATCCCCACAGTAATGTCCCTCGTCACTGTTCTCCCTTTAACCCTGACCCACAAACTCTCTGTTAACTGCTCACCTGTCCCCAGACAGAGTTCCATACTCTCCAGCCTATCCCTAACATAAATAGCAACTTCTCCCCTCTGCTGGGCCTGTCTTTTCTAAAGAGCCTGTAACCTTCCATTCCAACACTCCAGTCTCAGGAGCCATCCCACCATGTTTCTGTGATGCCTATTACATCATCCCACCATAGATGTGCACACATTTCGAATTCCTCTTGTTTGTTCCCCATACTACAGGGGTTTGTATGGAGGCATCTGATCTGATCTCCAGATAAAGCTGGCTCATTGGCTCGAGCAGCTCCAAGCGTTTATTATAGGCGCTGGCAACTGACTGGGTATATTGGGATGGGATGATGCCCCCCTCCCCCAACACATCTAGTTTAAAGCATCTTTGACCAGTCTGGCAAGCCTCCAACCAAAACCACAGATTCACCAGCCTCCAGTAGACCTGGCCTCCTAAATTGAGTCCCATGTTCTAGATACCCAACCCCCTAACTATGGCACCACTGTTCTAACCATTTATTAACCTGGCCAATCCTCCTAGCCTTTTTAAGGCCCTCCCTTTTATCCTGGAGAATTGACGAAATGACAGTCGGAGCTCCAGAGCCCCTAAGCACCTCTCCCAGGGCTTTGTTGTCCTTCTTTATGTTCTCTGGGCTACTGCTATCTATATCACTGGCACCCACATGGATCACTAGAAGTGGGTAATAGTCAGTGGGACTTACTAGAGCAGGCAGCCTCTCTGAAGAATCCCTGATCCATGCCCCTGGTAGGCAGCACAACTCCCTTGAGACTGGGTCAGGCTGACAGATGGGTGCCTCTGTGCCTTTCAGAGTCTGCTATTACTGCGACCCGCTGCTTTTTGCTGGCAGCACCAGTAGTGATCTTTACCAGTGCATCAGCTGGTTATTCATGGTGCAAATGTGTTTCCTCATCAACCCCCTGCAGGACAGTAAAGCAATTCTTGGTGGGGACAACAGATTTAGGAGGAGGCCCCTTGCTTTTAACTGAAAATATGGATAACATTCCATTTTCATATGGAAAATGTTGTCAAGAATGAGACGGGAAATAAAATGCATTATGATAGGCATAGCCTATAAGGCTTTTATAGACCAGCTTACCTTTCAGGGCAAATACATAATTTTGGAAAGTATGATGAATGTTCTTTATTTCTCAATCACTTGAAAATTTATTCAGCATTATTGAATGTGGGGTAGTCTTCGATTGCTGTAGATAAAATCTGTGGTAGCTATGGAAGAATATTATTGTTGGTTTTCCTGTGAATTTGGTGCTCTTAGTTTTTTAGATAATAACTTGCAAAAACACTTTATTATAATTTTCTGTATGAGTTCTGAGGTCTAAAATAGATAGAAATTATGTATAATGTCTTCAATTTATTTCCATGAAGCCAGTAACCTATATGCAGAGCTGAGCAACTGTTACATGCTCTACCTTTGAACTTAGAATACGAGATTTTCTCTCTCTGACACCTGAGTAATGTGTGTATACATGTATAAAATAACTTGCTTCACCAAGTGCTGAAACTAATAGGGGAGTGAGGATGGTTGTGAAACATCTAAATTTGTTCATATTGAGTCTCAAAGGCTATTATTTGCATTATGTTCTAAACAGGAAAAATTCACTCTTCAGGTTTCTTACTGTGGAAAGTAGGAAACGGTCATCAAGAATGAATCTTAGACTAATTTGTCATGGAGGTCTGTCTTGTAGAAGAAGTGATACAGGTAAGATTTTTTTAAAAGACAATAAAAATGTCATTACCTATATTCACTTAATAACCTTTACTCAATTTTTAATATTAGGTGATCCTAAACCTGCTTTGTGAGGTCTGCATGCATACGAGGTCTGAAAAATGTATTTTCTTCCACAAAGAAGAAAAGCAAAGAGTGTATTTTGTGAATTTTCAGTTGAATCCTTTATTTGCATGTTTGACAAAAAGTAGACTTTCTACAGTATTCAGTTTACAAGTGAATAGTAAACCTAGACTATGAAGACCTCTTTAACCTTTATATTGGATTTGCACACCCTTGATTGCACAATTCCTAAGTTGTCCTGTGTAACAGTATGCCCACTTATATCCAAGCAAACTTTATTAAAGGTTTAAAAATGAGGCATTTTTTGTAAGCATTTTTGTCCGAAGTTCTGGTCAGCATTTAGAATCTTGGTTGCACTCTTCACCGTGATGCATTTATTGCACAGATAGCTGTACATCTATTTATTGTACCTTGCAGACCTCAGTCACCACAGTTTTAATTTGCCACATAGTGATGTACTTGATCTTTAGTCTTGGTCAAGACTCGTATCCTGCAAGTTAGAGAGCACATGGATATGTTGCATTTTTATCCTGCGTGGTGGCACTACATAGTGCTTGTCTCTTCCTCTATCAAAAAGTGGTGCAGTACTACTTGCAGTGATATTCTGCTTTTGGTGATTGGCTGTGTTTTCCCTTGCAGTCTATCTGGCTGTGTGTTCTCTTCCTACTGACAGTATATAAATATGTACTCTCACTGAAGTGCTGACCCTGAAAATAAATGCTCAGGCATTAAAGATTTCCATCCCTCCACCATCAGGTGAGGAAGTGGTGATACTGGATTTAGAGATGGAAACAATTACTGTACTGGAGAGGAAAATGCAGCCTTGGGTAAGTTACATGGGTTACATCTTTGTGAATAGAGAATCCTATTTGCTGTTTGTTTTACTATTCCAGTATAGTGAAAAAAAAAAGAAAGACTTGGTGACCTTAACAGGAAAGGGATTATCTTCCCTCAAAATTGAGGTGTCTGTGTGTGACAACAAAGGACATTCAGATCATTATATTGTCACCCTCAATCACTTAAGCAAATCAACTGGTTCTTCAATGGGAGAAGCAGAACTGGGGGGAAACAGTAGAAAGCTATGGCATTTATCAAGGTCTGGATTCCAAGGCAAAATATTTCCTATTAAGTTCCAACTCATTTTGGTGGGATATAATAACACATTGGAAGATTACTTTGTTATAACCAAGGGTAGAGAAAGTGTCCTTTATAGAGGAGATTATTTGAGTTTGTCACAAGTTAGGTCAGTATCTCTTGTACCTTGTAACCATTTCAGAGATTCCACTGAAAAGGCAATTTCTGTCAGAATCAGTCTCACTAGTGTGGACAACTGGAAAACATTAAACACTGTGTCCTGAAGGGAAGCAGTTTGTATTTGAGAGAGAACTTGGGATCAAATACTAGATTTCTCTTGTCCTAAATGAGTTAGAAAAAATGAAGGATCAATCTTTATTTATTTGTGAAATATAAAGGTAGTGTAGAAACAAGTGTAAAGTGCTCTTACTTACCCTTTTTCATTGTTGTTATTTCTTCACGTCATTTAGATAGTTGTCATGGTTTGAGCATGTTTTGAGAGTGTTTTTGTTCAAGGTTTTTTTCCAGCCAGGTGGAGGAGGGGAGTCCGGGAGGAAGGAGAGACAGGACACCTGACCCAGGCTAGGCAATGAGGTATTCCATACCATAGCACATGATGCCCAGGATGCAGACTGGGAAAGAGGGAGCTCTAGAGGAAAATGGAGGAAGGAGCACGCGGTGCTCAGCCGGGCAGGGTGGAGTGAGTTATGGGTCAGTGTCTGGTGGGGTGTTGTATTCTCTTCACTTGTTGTTTGCTGTATCATTATTATTTGTAGTGGTAATGGCAGTGGTGATTCTGTGTTATGCCTTAGCAATTAAACCGTTCTTATCTCAACCCGTGGGGGCTACATTCTTTGGATTTTCCTTCCTAACTCTCTGGGAGTTGGGGGACTTGGTTTAAACCACGACAATAGTAAAGTGCATTTTGGAAAAATACTTACTTTTAATTTATAGCAGGATACATATAAATGAGAACTGTACAGTGTCAATAAGGAAATATTTTTTTTGTCATTTAGAGTACCTACAGACAAATAGGAAGACAAAGACCTTTTGCAGTAATTTAATGTTGCATGCTTGGAACACTGAAAATAACAATATTCTCATGGATTCTATGAATAAACAGAAAAAAAACAAGCAATCTTTCTTCTAAGTTTTACAGTTAACTGTCTTTACAAATAAGTCTTTTAGACTCTGCTTTAGTCTGACTAGGCTAATTCATATTTCTGATTTTGACACTCCTTGTCATTTATTCTGTGGTATTAAGAATCACAGAACTGTAGAGTAGCTAGGGTTGGAAAGGACCTTAAGATCACAGAGTTCCAACCCACCTGCAGTGGGCAGGGATGCCTCACCCTAGGCCATGTAGCCCAAGGCTCTGTCCAGCCTGGTTTTGATGCCAGGTTGGAGCCTGGCAAATGCCAGGGATGGAGCATTTACCACTTTTCTGGGCAGCCTGTTCCATTGCCTCAGCACCCTCACAGTAAAGAATTTATTCCTTACATCTAACCTGAACTTTCCCTGTTTAAGTTTAAACCCATTACCCCTTTTCTTACTGCTACAGTCCCTGATGAAGAGTCCCTCTCCAGCATTCTTGTAGATCCCTTTCAGATACTGGAAGGCTGCCATGAGGTCTCCATGCAGCCTTTTCTTTTCCAGGGTAAACAGCCTGAACTTTCTTACCCTGTCTTCATACAGGTAAGACAAAGGGCTAGAAGTAGAAACTGAAATACTGCTGATACCTTCTTGACACCTGCTATATCTCAGGCCTGAGAAAAGCGAATTAGCTCAGCATTTTTAAAGTGTAAGGGATTTAGATTTATATCTTCTTGAAAGGTTAATGGGAAATGTGTCCAAATTCAGTGACTTTTTTTTCCCCTTTCATCATCTGTAGAAATGTTAATCTAAAACTGCTTTGAGAAAGAAGATTGACCTAAAAATAATTCAAAATGCTAGAAAATCCAATGTTTTCCTACTTATTTTTAGGAGTAAAATAATTTTATTTGCATTGAGGGCTGTGGCAAATGGGACTTCAACATATAGGACTTGTTGACATGCAGAATATTGGTTTGACTTTTCAGGGGTTTAATTCCTTTTTGAAACTTACAGACTAAACTGATTTGCCTTTTTATCAAGATTCGGATACTGGATGTTTTGTTGATAACTCAGTCTTTGCATAGATCCTATATTGCTGCTGAATAGTACTGCCTTTGAAGATCTTATGAGGAGCACTCTGGGTCTTTAATCCAAAAGCTGCTTAAAGCCCATCTTATTTCTTTTTTTTATCTGTGGATGAAAAAGTGTATATCTAAAAATATTTTTAATCTTGACATTCCTGAATTTTGAGTGTTTCACTGTCCAGTGATGATGATATTCTTTAAAGGTGATTTTTTTCATAATTTCTGATTAAAACCAAGCAAATCTAAAGATAAAAATAGTGCAAATGCATCTAATAAGGCACAGAGGGATTTGAAAACAATAACTGCAACCTGTGTTTTTGAGGCAAATGCCTAAGCAAACTCTTTCAATAGGCATCTAAGGATTTTGGATTGGAATAATTGGAGTTTTAAACCTTGGGAAAAGACAGTTTTGGAAACATCAGCATTAGAGGTTTACTTGTAGATGTGCAGATGTCTTTTTCAAATTGTTACCAACTTTGCAGCCATACCAGAAAGTTATGTATTTCTCTGTCAAATTTCTGGCCTATCCAAACTCATTTTTTTTTAGTCTTGAACCTTTTTCCTTTAGAGCTCAAAACCTGCAAAAGTGGCAGAGTTCCTACAAGCAGTCAATCCCTAATCCGTTTAAGTTGTGATGCTCTGTTGCAGTCTCAGAATAGGGAATGTGAGTAAACAAAGAATAATCATGACTGCCTCTAAACTAGCTTCTAATGTAATAAAAAAGGAGACATAGAAAATCATTGAAGACATGTTTGATGTCTTGTTTAGACTCCAATTTTCAGAAGTAATCTTGGGAAATTAGTCTTTTTTTCAAGGAAGTTTGGGTTTTGTGGGGTTTTATTGTTGGTTTTTTTTTTCAGTAGGGTCAGTCTTAAGTATTATCAAATGTTTTATTTCCAATAGTTTTAGTATCAATATAAAGAAACGTGTGCATATATATATTATCACATGATCATATAATTAAATTATCATTAGTAATTATATATGTGAGTATATGTGTGTAAGTGGTTTTTAAGTATCCTGAACTAAATATAACATATCCTGTCTCATGCTAAGCTTCAGCAGCAGACAGAAATTGCAAATTACTGAGTTACTACTTAACCAGTTACTGCAAGACTCATTCAAAGCAACTGGGCAATTTAATACTCTTATTCCATTGCATTGTATCAAGTAAAATGTAAATTGAAGTTATCCTTGAGACAAAAAAAAACACTTATTTTAGGGGAGAATCTGTTGGCATTTTCCTCATTTACCCATGGTTGCTAGGATGGCTGTACTCTGTTTTCCCTGTGCAAATGGCTGAATGGAGGGATACACACTCCTCTCAAGTCACTGTCTGTGGTGGTTCACCATTCCATTCCATGTGGTACATTAGCAGTTCAGGGCTTTGCTGTCATGTAGCAGCTGTATGTGGCTGCCTCTAAATTATTTGTAGTTTTGAGGATATGGTTTCATGACCAGTTCAGTGAATGTAAAAATGCACTGAAAAGGTGGACACATCCTCTCCACTATGTTTCTTTCTGCTGAGAATAACAGTGGTCATTTTTCAGTGGGATTAGTTTTCTGACTCAGTTGAAGAGCAAACCTAATAGTAAGATAGAACATCTTGATGTGATCTGAATGATAATGTAGCTTAATGGCTTAATGTACTGTCTTGAAAGACATGGACCTGTTGGAATGAGTCCAGAGGAGGGCCATGAAGATGACCCAAGGGCTGAAGCATTGTTCTTATGAAAACAGGCTTAGAGAGCTGTGGTTGCTCAGCCTTCCAGTACCTAAAAGGGCTTATAAAAAAGATGGGGAGAGGCTTTTTAGTAGGGCCTGTAGCAATAGGACAAGGGGTCAATAATTTTAAACTAAAAGGAGGTAGATTCAGACTAAATACAAAAATCTTTTACTTTTTTTTTTCAATTTATTTTTAATAAGAAGTGTGGTGAAATACTGGAACAGTGTTGCCCAGAGAAGTTCTGGAAATGTTCAGTGTCATGTTGGATGGGGCTTTGAGCAACCTGGTCTAGTGGAAGGTGTCCCTTCCTATGACAGTGGTTTGGACCCAGGTGATCTTAAAGGTCCCTTCTAACCAAAACCATTCTATGTTTGTATGAAAGAGGATGGTCTTCTGTATTGTTTCAGAAGTTTTCAACATCCATTCGTCTTAATGATGAAACTACAATTTCATTGTAGTAGTATATTTTTTCAAATTATTAGCACTGTCAAACAGTCAATGATTAAAATAATAATCTGGAGTTTTAACTTTACTCCTCTGCTTTTAAAGTGATTAATTTAATTTCCTTTTCATAACTTGTTTCCTATATTTAATTCTGTTGGCATGTATTATTACATTTCAAGTTCCATTAAAATTGTGATTATAAAAGAGGGTAGGGTTTTTATACTCAAGAGGCAATTTAATAACTTCCAGATGTAATTACAGTACCTCTTGATGATCAAGTAATCCTGATGATTAAAACCACCACTTGACAAGTATTTTCTTATTCTCACTTACAACATCAGGCAGAAGCAAAAGACAGCAAGTAAAACATAAATTTTATAACACGAAAGTAGATGTAATTAAAAATTTCAGCATGGAAAGAGAACTATTTTTATTCACAGACAAAGAAACATTTTTCTCGATGTTGTTCATTACTTAGGATGAAAATTTGCATTCCTTAATATTTAATAGAATTCGCTTTGTATGCAGCAGAAAGGGGATCAAACATGATTATTTTTTTCTTTTAAAGAAGTCCTTCCCTTGCCCATGGCAGGGGTTGGAACTGAACAATCTTTGAAGTCCCTTCCAACCCAAGCTGTTCTGTGATACTGTGATTCCTCTGGCATGGAAACAATTTTCTAAACCAATAGTATATGAGGTACAAACACAAAAGAGACGTCTCTGTTGGCATCCTATCAAAAGAATTAACAGAATTTTGTATACAGGTTTTCTGAACAAGGCTTAAGGAATCAGAATATCTCAGAGTTATCAGATACTCATACTGTTTTGAATGTAATAAAGAAAAACAAGCAACAAAACTTACCTCTGAGTAATCTTTACTTGGTAGTGCCTCCTGAATGCTTATTTGTATGGGCTAATAAATAGTGCTACACTTAAATGTTTTGTGTGCAGATGTCTCATGTTGAGTACAGAAGCCAAGAAAACGGAAATGGGCTTTGAACAGAGTACATAAGAGAGCTAGTTAGTCACAGTAACCATCAGTCAACACTGAGGTTTTAAAGTCTGTGTTTATACTCACAAATTGTCCAAGTATATAATGGGATCTAGCTTTTAAGACTAATCCTGAGCAATTTGGTATGTCTCTAAACAGAAAGCACTGTGGTATGTTAGAGCATAATGACAGACAAATATCTTTTATAGGCTTTAAAGATAGTGGCTACAGATCAGTTCATCTCTCACGGGTGAAAGTTGGAAGCATCATTTTATGATCATTATGAATAAATGCTTTAGAATACACTTGAGCTGAAAAATGGTGCATAAAATATCAGTCACATGGTTTATTAAAAAAGATGCCCATCCATTTTTCATATATTACAAGCTTTGTATTGCTAGAAAACCATCTCATTTATGTTTGCCTCATGTACTCCATTTGCTTTTAAGTAGCCAGAATAATTAGGATGACATGCCATTCAGTTCACAATTGGAAGGAATAACCCACTGGAAAGGGAAAAACCTGCATAGTCTCACCAGACTAATGCAGTGTGTTGAAAAAAATACTTGTAACTGCAGTCCAGTTTAAAAATTGTAGCAGCTCAGTGTGGATCACTGTTTTCCTATAATGAAAATACTATCAAGTTGAAATAATATCTAAGATGGCTTTCCAGAAAATAGGCAGTACTAGGCAGGTATTTGTTTTTAGATTGATAAGCTCAGTAATCAGTTTTACTACTTAGTACTCATGTGGATAAACAGGTCAAGAGTACAGACCAGGACCATAGGGATGGGCAAGATCATCTCTTGATGGCAAAATGTCTTAAGCTTCCTAGGAAATCTTACCCTTGTTCATATTTAGCAATATTGATATCAATGCCTATATCCCTGAATAAAGATTTGGACACATAGTGTTAGGAAAATTTGTATCCTTAATTGTCTTTGTCTTATGTCCAAATGAATTTGCCAGTCTCCTTTCATTCCTGTCTTTCCAGTATCCTATTTTCTGCCTTCAAATTAGAGCATACCACTGATATAATACTAGTACTGTCTGAGATACGTAATTTAAAATGCCAGGATTTAAGTATGTTGTGCTCCTTTTGGAGTATGAACAAGGTGAAAGAGGATGTTATTAATGGGTCTTCTCAGTTAGTTGAATCATGGGTGGTCGTTGAAGTACATTGAAGCTCTGGTGGTAGGTTTTTAAGGGGGCAAGAGATATCTTGCTGTCCTTCTTTACCTTTTGCCAAATTTGTTCCTTCATTTTCCTGCTCCCAAAATCTAGGATATTGATTACTCATAACAAGTATGTAAGAACAAATACATAGACAGAAACTGCTGAAAACTTGCAGTACATTGCCAGTTTGTGAATATCAGAATACCAAGAAGTACTTGTGTGGTAGATCCAGCTGTTTTCAACACTGTACTTCAAAACAGCAGAGTGAAATTACTCTTTACAGGCTATAATGAAGGAGCATAGTTTTTCCAGTGCAGTGAGTCATCAGTAGAGATTTAGCCTTTAGTGCAGATCCTCAAAAACTTATGCACAGGTGTAAGTCTGTAATCACATGAGAATTTGAAAGCATCCTTTAATATCTGCATAACTATATCTCCTCAAAAATAGAAGTGGTTTGATGTCTTGGGTATCACTATCTCAGACAAATTGTAAAGTGGGGGAGAGAAGATAATGGAAGGAAATGGGCTGCTTATGCATGGCTTCTGAGATCAGAGGAGATTGTACAATGATGTGATTTGTGGCTTCCGAGGAGGGATATGAAGTCCCCAGTGTATGCAGTAACCTTGGCTAGCAGAATTCAGTGTGTACAGTCTTGCAGCTTCAACTGATTTATTTCTGGTAACATTTCACCATTCACCTCTCATATATTTGAGATATACTTTACCTTTATATTTGAAAACTGTGGCCTGGTTGTCACCCAAGAATGTTTGAGGGCCAGACTTCTGACTAGGAGATTTATGTTAGATAGTACTTAGTCACGTTCACAAGCATATGTGTACACACACAGAGAGCAAGGTGTGGAATAAGATTTGCAAGGATGCCAAAATTTGGTTTTGGATAAAGGAAACATCTGCTGATCTTATTTAGATTTTTTTTTTGTATGTATAAAACCTTAAAGTGGAAATTAAAGCTGGTGACTACTGTTGTGCATCTGAAAATATTAGTCTGTCAAAATGGAAACATCCCTTGAACAAATATCAGTGTCAAAATTCCTGGGGTGATATTCTGAAAGGGAGCTTGGAAGCTTTGGAAACAGTATTTGCTGCTCTAAATCCATTGTGTGACCAAAGACAGGGCAGGAGGTAGCAGGCACTAAGGCAGCTGTATGACAAAGGTGTGTGGTTTCATTGGAGTTCCCCTGGAAGTTTATGCAAAGGTTTTTAATACTGATTATTTGGAAAATTCTTAAGGGAAGAAGACCGGAATCTTCCCTTAAGAAGGTTAAGGGAATCACTGGAATTTTTCTGAAATGTTCTGCCTATTAGTTTGATGTACTTTGTGTGTGCTGGATTTGTGCTCTGTTTCCCCTGTGTGGGGCTGCCCTGATAAAGGACTTTTCAGTCTCTCATGCTCTGTCAGTGAGGAGGGACACAAGAAGCCAGAAGCAGAGACAGGATGCCTGACCCAAAGTAGCCAAAGGGGTATTCCATACACAGGAAATCATGCCCAGTATATAAACTGGGGGGAGTTAGCTGGAAGGCCCAGATTCCTTCTTTGGTTGGGTATTGATCAGCAGGTAGTGAGCAATTGTGTTGTGCATCACTGGTGTTTATTGGTTTATTTTTTCCTTTCCCCTTGTGTTTTCATATTCTCGACCCTTATTTCAATTATCATTGTTAGTAGTAGTATTGTATTGTATGTCAGTTATTAAACTGTTCTTATGTCAACCTGCGGGTTTCCATTCTTTCAATTTTCCTCCTTATCCTGCCTGGGACAAGGCAGGATAGAGGAATGAACCTGTGACTGTGTGGTGCTGAGTTACTGGCTGGGTTTAAGACCATTCTCAGAAGTGTTACTTGGGTTAACTTTGTAACAAATGCCCATTTCTTCCTAGATGGAAGATGTCGAATGTGTAAATGTGAGATTACCTGAACAACAGATACCCAGACTCCTAGCTGGAGCTCCACCAGTTTGTGGTTGAAGGTCTGGTTTGGTGCTGCAGAACAATGTGATGCTGTCTTAGTTCTATTCCGAAAATTATTAACATATGGTTTATTTTAATCCTGAAATACTTAAAGAGGAAGAACACTGATAAGAAAAGGTGTTAATCTGTAAGAAAAAAAAGCAGATAATTACAGGTTGATGATTTAGTAAGGTTGAGGATTATCCCATTGTGGTCATTACACTTGGGCATGTCTTACGTGTATTCACAAGTAAATAATTGCTGTGCTCTGAACTTTGTGTATCCTGCTTTTTGGAGTCTCTTGGCATCTGGTAGAAGTTGCTGAACAAGTGACCCAGAGAAGGAGAGACACAGTGTTAGCAAATTGAAGCAGGCTCTGTGAAAGTAGAAGTAATCTATGTGCAGATGAACACAGACAAGATTTTGGTCTAAATAGAAACAAGTTAAAAACTAGTTAAAAGCAAACAAATGGCACCAAAGAAAACCGTACCAAAAGAACCCTAAATCAAAAAACAACCCCAAAAAACCCAACAATCCCCAAACAAAATGTCCGAAAACCTAAGCAGGAAAACCACACACCTTGAGCAATCTTCTAGGATGAAACTGGGCCCATAGCTTCTTAGGTCTTCTTAAATACCAGTTTAATCAAGCTAACTTTTTTTCTGCTTCTAGCTCTCTTACTCAACTTCTGGAGTGCCTCAGTTCAAGTCATGCATAAGTGTATGAATGTTTGTGCTGACCTAGTGTAAAGTGAGGGGTAAAGCTAGAAAGCATTAATGCATGTGAACTTAGAGCCAGAGAAGACACAAAGAACCATGAGAGTCAGGTGTAGAGGTAAGAAGCAGTTTAAACAGGCCAGATTTTTTTGTTTTGACATATGGCTCTCTGGAGTGACAGCTTTGGGGATTTCTAAATACAGAAACTACATCTAATTGTAGATATGGCCTTCTGGGAAATAAGATTTCATGCATTGTTATTATTATTATTCCTCAGTGTGGAAGAAATATTATGTTGTTATTTTTATTATTATCTTGTTAAGAAATAAGATTATAGTAAGTAATATGCCTGACTCAATATGTAATTTTGCTTTCTACTGCAAAGGAGCTGGGTTTGCATATTAGCTCTCTGCTTGAACTATGGGGAGTAATATAGAAGAAAATATACTAGGTGTACTACAGAAAGTATTTACTGCTGTATATAGAAAAGAATAGGAGCTATAACTTCAAATGGTAGGAAGAGGAGACAAAATGGATTAAAGAAGAATGCTTTTTTCAAAATATGTGTTGAAATGTAATGTTTGTAGTGTATTCAGCAGTTAAATACAAAAGCAAGTAGCTTTGAGGGAGACCCTAACTATCAGAGATGTGGATATTGATGTCTAGTGGAAAACAATGAAAATAAGCTAATTTTTCTAGGTATCTTATATACATTTTGAGTTTTCGTGCAATATTGAAGACTTAGACTTGAGATCTTATTATCTTATGATAATCTTCTAAGAAGCAATATGCATTGTATGTCAGCATCCTTTCCTAAAAAGCTTTTCTGTTCCTTCTTTATTTCTTCTACTTGTACTTACTCTTTGGGAAGGCAAATGGTAGTTAACTATGAGCGCAGTCAACACTTTTCTGGCATGGCTGCAAGACATGCCAGTTTGGGGTTTGCTAAGAATGGTTGGTACTCTGATGGCTTTGAAAAATGTATTAAGACCTTACTCAAAGTTTTTTAGACAAAATCAGCATATTTTAGATTTATTTGACTTTATAAATGAAGTGAAAGTAAAGGAAAAAATATCTTGCCAAGTCAGTTTGCGCATGGTGTCATTTACAGCAGCAAGACTCATAGATTAATCTTTGTCAGGTGAAGCTAAATCAAAGTTGAGGAAAAATCCTCAACAATAAAGTGCTCCTGTCCACATAAGGTATCTGTAGATGTAAAGTGAGCAAAAGATCAAAGAGACAACACACAGCTGAAAGAAAAGAAATAAAGGCCTTAAGTGAGAAGACAGGGATATATCTGAAAAGCAGAGGTTGTTGTAATGTGTGCTGTAGTTAACAGAAGTACAGTAAAAGGAAGTAAAATGAATTTGGCAGCTTGTACAGGTGCAAAGTGATGCTAGAATAATCAAGAAAATAAAATAAAAAGAAGCTAGCAGACATTAAACAAGCCACTCCTGCCTAATAACCAGAAGAGGAGCTGAACACTATGCAAGCATATGATGGAGCCGTACAGCTAACCACTAAACATAATCCTATGTATAATAATCTCAGTTACTTTCCAGAGGACAATGATGCCTTGAGAAGTTATTAGAGAAATAATTTTAAAGACTAACTGTAAACACTGTAGATTTCTATGGTTTAGGATACCTGTAAAATGTATTCAGGTTAGGATACCTGTAAAATGTATTCAGTCTCAGGACTTTGTCAGAGCAGGTGGATTTCTGATTAAATGGTATAAAAATAAATCCTATGCTAATAAGAAGTTTAAACCATAAAGAGTTTGAAAAAAATATACTTTTTCCAAGAAAAGTTTTTAATCCTACTGAAGTAATTTCTCCCTCCCGTTAGCAGTCCCAATTCAATTATGTTAGCTTTTGTTCTCTCAGCTCCTTAATTCGTGGTTTCTGTGTCTTTTTTTTTTTTTTAATCTTGTTTCCATGCTTATAATGCCTTGCAATGCAAGCTCGTCTATAAATTTAACTGAATCTTTGTGCATATCAGTTTTACTGTGCTACCTTCAATGGCCTAAATAGATTTTCAGTGTGATGTGTTTGGGTGTACTGTTGTAGAAAGATCAGCAGTTATTTGATGGTGCCCTGTTGCTGAAAAAAATCTCCTCTGTCTCTCCATTTATTCTGATGCATAATTGTAAGGAATAGATGAAGCCTTATTTCCTTGGTTTAGTGTTAGGTATTAGTGTAGAAGTCTGTAATACTATCACTAGGTACTAACTTCACTTAAAAGTTAGTGAAATACTGCCTTTTTAACCCTGAAAACTATTTTTTTACACTGGCAAACTGGATAACTGAATGCAATAACTCTATCATTAATAAGAAATTGTAAGCATTGAAGTATGGGGAGGACACAGGATGACTGCTTCACTGCTGTGAAAATGCAAGAGGGAGGAAATTAAGTCAAATGAAGTACTTGTGAAGAGCTGGGTGCAGACATTCACTTACGTGAATTATTCCAGAACCTTATTCTCTATAGCCTATGCCAAGAGAATCTCTAGTCATTTGTTTTATGCCAAATATACAGCTGCTTTTCTCCTTCTTTGGACTGTAACTGCCTTGTAGTATATTATGCTTGTTTTCCAAAATAAGTAGTTCAGTTTTCTTTTCTCAGTGTCTTTACCATAGAGAAGACAAGACTTAGGCATGAGAAACAGTCTATTAATGACTGCCATGTAGGCCATGAAGAAGATCTAGTAAAAGAAGTATCCACTACAAGATTAATTTCTCATAGGTGACTGTGAAGAAAATCTATGGAATAATAGTGTGTCTTTTATCTTCCAGAGATAATTGTGGATTCACAAGGATGATAATGCAGGAATACAAGTCTATCTAGTACCTGTTTGAACTGAACTATGCTGCAGCCTTGCATGGCCTCAAGACGTAGTTGTAGTGACAGAGGGTTAGTTAACTAAATGCTTTTTAAGTATTTCTGCTTGCTTCCATGTGGTGCTATTGCCATGACTTTTATCATGTTCCTGAAACTGCTGCCTTCTGTGCTTGTCCAATAGACTGTGTATTTGTTAAGATGCTATTATTTGATTTCTCATATGAATTAAGCTTGTTCTAAGAGTGCCTAGATTGTTTGCTCAGTGCTGGAAGCTAAAACTGTCAACTTTTGATGGCCTTTACCTGGTTTCATAGAGATCAGTTTATTCAGTTTGTTACCTGTTCAGAGACTGAGATGTTTCCAGATAGCTTTTGCTGCCAAGCCTCAGTGTTTGGATTTCATTGTTTGTTGTGGGGTTTTTTGTTTGTTTGTTTGTTTTTTGTTTTTTTTGGGGGGGGTGTAGGTTTTTGTTGTTTGGGGGTTTTTGTGTGTGGGTTTTTTTTTTTTTCCATTCGCTGCTTTTCTTCTCTACTTCAGAATGAACTACTTCATTTTGGAATGTGCATTTTGGAATGTGCTGTCATCCTGTTTTATAGCAAAGAGGCTCATCTGTGGTGGCTAGATTTGTGAGTCTTTTCATGGTTTCTATTTTATTAGGCAATTTCTCTTTTATATCACCTGGACTCCAAAGTGGAAAGAAGATAGTGTTTATAACACTGCAAAACCAACTCCAACCCCCTCAAACTCTCTAAAGATAGGGTGGATATAGTACACTTGCAGTTGCTGTTAGATGTAATGCAGTTGCAGCATTTGGGTACCTAGCAGCAGGTGACTTGCTACGTGTTGCAAGCACAGATTCAATCTGAGAGAGAGGTTCACAGCCCAGAGTTGAGAAGTAGGTGTATTATTCAGAGTCACACAGCAGGTCAGAGTCAGAGCAAGAACTCAGGGAAAGATGTCAGAAGCAGCCTGATACTGCTGGGAAGATAGTGCTGAGCCTTTGAACAATTTATTTCCCTGGAGGCATGTTACTCCCTTCTTTGATTTTAAGTGAGCTTTCACTTCAACAGGGCTACAAGTTTAACCGATTTTATTTACAAAAGAAGCATTACGACGTAGTTCTGGAGTGTCTGTCACAGTGATATTTTGGATCCCACATAGTTGATTCACTGGGATTTGACCTTTGTTAGGAGTGGCAATGACATTACTCATACACTGCTTGTTCGTAAGCTCTAAATTCACAAAGGACACTTTCTTTAAATGGTACCAGCAAGAGTTCCAGTTACCAACTTCCAAAGTATATGTGAATTAAATTATTCTGGGTGATGCTGGTGGCTTTCTGATGATGACACCAGAGGCTCCAGCTCTGTCATGAATCTCAGCCCTTTCCAAGAAAGAGCTCTTCCTTCCATTGCTTTTACCCTTGGAAGTGTAACTGCAGGGAAAAAGCAGAGGTTTCTGCTCATGAACTGGAGAGGGGCTTGTGCTGGTTGAAGGAGGACAGTGCAAAAAAAGGGTTGGTGTGGTTCCTCTCTCTCCTCTGCCCCTCTAGGATTTTTTCCCATTCTCTCTCAGGGATACCATGTCTGGAAAGGGGCACAAAGGAGATATGCTTTAAACAGATAAAGTTCCATCGGACACCCTTCTCTCACAGCTTAGCAAAAGTATGTGAAATGGTGTTGCTAGGATTCTGTAGACTGAAAAGATATTGATGTTAAAATTGGTGTAATGAAAGCAAGTGCAAGTGGTAGTCATAAAGTTAAATTTAAGGATTTCTGAACTTATCATCTCTGTGAATGCAACTATATAATTGCATGTTGCAAGGTAGTATTAATGTCATTCAAAAATCGGCAATAAAATTCATTGCACAATATTATTTTTAACATTTTTTGGTAAGTATGGTCTCTAGACTCTCTGTGTTTTCCTAACCACTTGGAAGAGCTTATGAGAAACAAGAGCTTATAAAAGACAAGAACTATTGCTACAGTTCACTGTATTTAAAACTGATGATGTATTATAGCTAATTTGCCATAAAGCATCCTATTTGTAAATTGTCTCAAATTTGTAATTGTTATCAGTCAGCCTTCTGCTTTCTTTTAAATTCTGGGGGATAGTATAAGTAAATGGGCTGGGAAATTAACTTTTAAAATCAATCTATTTTCTCACAGCTTCTTTGAGTGAGAGCTATTGTGTGATTTTTGTGTTTGTTTTTATTTTTGTCATTCTACTGAGATGCCAGTGTTTCAAGGAACTAAGGAGTTGAAGTCTACCCCGAACTAACACTATACTTCAGCAGTACAACACTGGAGAAATTAATCTCTCCTGGGGTCTTCTAGGTAGCAGATGTTCAGTGCTAACCTGCAAATCTAAGTAATCTTAAAAACAAACAAACAAAAAATCCTTTTTAAAGTTCTCTACTACTCTCAGTCATTCTGAATCTTTTTTATTACATTTCTAAATTGATCAGTTGCTGTAGGTGTTGTACTATCACTTTGAGCAGTAACATCACTTCCCAAGTGGATGGAATATAAACATTACTTGTAACACTGTTACCAAGGTACCTGACTTCTCTGCCCTTGCTGACTGGAGCCTCCAGTGCCGGTAGTTCACCTCCTGTGGCTGCTGTGCAGGTGGTGGTTCAGCACAGAGACTAGTGTTTAAAAGATATAGCACAAAACCAACATGATTGTGTTTTTTTTCTGTTTGTTTGTTCTTAAAAGCTTACTTAGGTTTTTATAAGCACTTTCTTGGGGACAGAAAATGGAATTTTCCAGCTTTGTAGATGCAGTTTGTTACCCTTTACTGATCTCTGGCAAATATGGCAGTGATTTGTTTTACATTTTACATTATCAAAATTTTCTCTTTTTTATGAAGGAATGTATGTGATTTCTTAAATGGTCGTTAGTACTGATCAAAACAGTTGAAATTGTCTTAATACAGTTTAGTCATTGTGCCTCACTTCTACTCAGTCGCATGTCAACTTTTACTACTTGTCCTGTAAACTGTCATCTTCATGGGAACTGGCATTCATTTGGTATTTATTCAGCATGTAGAACAGTGGGTCACAATTTACATGATATTGTGAATGGCACTAAATCCATGTGAGTAGGAGCAATAATTTGAATATACTATCTTATGTGGAGCCAGATGAAAAAAAGCTGCTTAAGACACTTGATCTTTTATCTACAGCATAACTAAGTCAAACTGCAATGGGTTCGGGCACTCAGTTCTTGGACAAGAATTTGCTCATGGAAGTTGTTTGCTAGATTCCGTTTTACTGTTCCTTTTTTTTTTTTTTTTTTTTTGCAGGTGAACTTGTTTGTAAAGGTTGCTCTGATTTTTTTCTTAACCCAGGACCAAAAAGTAAATAGTGAAAAACAAGCCCTTTTTTTTGGAGCCCAAAGTTTCCTGTTTATTCCTGAAATGTAGAAGCCAAATGTTTGCAAGATTTGCAAAAAGATCTCAATTTTCTGTATACTTTGCTTCAATATTCTAAGCTCATAAAACTCACACTGGGTTATTTTGGACAGTTTGAGATCTAGCAAGAGTGAACATGATTTTGTGAGCAGTTAGAAATAGGTCATGAATCATGATATAAAATTTTCCTACACGTTTTACCTCTGATTCAGCTGCAGAGGGCAGTTAAACACTATTAAATAAATACATGACAGTTAAGCTATTTATAATTTAAGAGCAATTGGAGAAATCATATAGAAGATGAAATTCTTTCCATAGGGAAAGATGTGAGTAATTTTGTTTTCATGGATTATTTCATGGCCTTTCCTAAGGATCCATTTTGTGTTCTGAGGCAACTACAGACAAGCAAGATTGAAGATGATTGCTGTGAGAGGCTTAAATGCTAGCAAAACTTACTCTATTTTTAAAGCAGTGGACCTGAGCTCCCTCAGCATGAGGGCATTACTATAAGCATGGAAGGTTCAGAAGCACATCTGAAATGCTTATACACCAACGCATGCAGTGTGAGGAAGAAACAGGATGAGCTGGAAGAATTGGTCAGTTCCCAGAGCTATTACATCATTGCTTTTAGAGATGCTTGGTGGAATGAATCCAACAATGGGAGTGCTGGGATGGAGGGCTATGGGCTGGGGAGGCAAGGTGCATAAGTGTCACCGTAAGGGAGAGGTTTGCTTATACAACTCTTTCAGTTAGTGATGATGTGTCTGATTGACTTGCTTATATGCTTACGGAAGTTGTTATGAAACTCAGCCCAAGCAAGTTCATTCTTTTTGTAGCCCATGTGTTTGCCATAGGAGGACAATATCTTCTGTCATGGTCTAGGTTTTCAATATCCACTGCAGTGTGTATTGGCAGCTACACTGGCAGTTTCACCAAGATTGGTGCAGGATTATCACATCTTTGTGCTTGGAAGATATTTCAGTAGTAAAATAATGGGCTGCTGAGAGAGTGGGTCCATCCCAAGATCTCTTTCCTTCTGTTCTCTTCAAGACCCTGCATGGTGCTCAACTGACAACTTGTTCTTCATAAGACTTTTCCGAATGTTAGACTGAACAGAAATCAGTTGCTTGTGAATAGAGGGTGCCTTCAGGAAGAATCATAATTTCACACTTCAAAAAAATTATTTAATTTGCTAAAGCTAAATTCCTAGTGAAATAATCTCAGCAGCTGGAGATCCTGTTGTCATGTCTCTTTGGAACTTGTGGTTAGGGTCAGTTTCTTAAACAAACAGAAATATCTGTATTGACAAAGTTGGTTTTTTTGGGTGTTTTTTTGTTTTGTTTTGGTTTTGTGGAGTAACTGTCTTATTGAGAGCTAAATAAGATTTTGGGTTGCATTATTAAATCAAGGTGCTTTAACACCTGAAATGCTTATTCTTCTGTTATAATTGATGGTATCAAACAGAGCAGGGCAATTTTCTAAGTATTTCCACATAGACTTACCATGGCTATGAGCTGTGGAGCAGCCATTAAAAGTATCTCGGTTTGATGCAAAAATGTCAAGTAACGAAGAATTAGCTACCGCCAACACTTGTTTTAGTGTCAAATTACCTTAATTTAAATATGTTTTTCCTCCTTGTAATCCAAATAGTTTTTGGTGGGTTTTTTTGATTAGCAGATTTTGTCAAAAGTAGGTGTGTGTTGGTTTTTTTGATTGGTTGGTTTTGATTTGGGTTTTATTGTTGGTTTTTTTTTTTTTGACTGTAGTGGAAAAATAATCCTTATGTAGGTTTTTGTGAGAGCTGTATCCAAGCTTTCATGTCAGACTGTGGTCAGGAAAATGTAAAAGTGCTCTGATGCACAAGGGTGGGCTCTGTGGCAGATGTTACTTTCAGCTAGTGCCCCCACTTTACCCATCTTCTGATTGCCCAGCCCTAAAGACTTGTCATAACCTGTGATTTCTTGTCCAGGCTTCCCACATGAGGAACCTGCTGTGCATGGGAGAATTTGTTTTAACACATTTTGTCCTGATATGCTGTTCAGACATGGCAACAGTGAAACCTGCACCTGGGAACTGAGGTCAGGTTCCCTCCTGAACTGTGCCTGTGGCTGCTATGGTACAGTGCTCTGGTCTGACTCAGAATTTCTTAAATGGAATAGTACTCTTCGTTCTCAGAAAAATCTGACAAAGATGTTTCATATTCTATAGCTACTTAACAGAGCTTGCTTGCCACAATAAATCAAATGAAAATTTACATAAATTTTTACTGTTGCAGAAAAGATGGTAACATCAGGCGGTGCTCAGCTCAAGGGACATGGTCTAAAACTGTTGTGGTTTAAGCCCATGAGTAGAAAAGAGGAGGTGCTTTTTCCTCTTAGTGGTTTTGTCACTAGGTGTTGTGTTTAGCAGTTTTGTCTCTCTGAGTGTCAGATACGAGACTAAAGCTGAACTCAGGAAGCAGTAAAAAGTTCTTTCGTACTAAGTGTTTCTTCTTCTTCTGATTTTACTGCGTCTATGAACTGATGAACAGTTGCTAAGGCTTGGGGAGAACAAAGGTGCTGTTCAAGAACAAAAGCTTCTTTTTATTGACTGTTTCTTGGCATCAAGGAAAAACATGTTAAGATTACAGAGGAAAAAAACTAAGTGATAAAAAGAGATCCTTCATCGGGTGTCTTTATATAATATGACTTAGTTTTGCCTTACAATTCAGCTGTCATCTTAGTAATTTCTTTTTTTTCTTTTTTTTTTTTTTTCCTATTCCCTTTCAAGCTACTGTTGCAACATCAAGCTGGGGAAACTGGAATATTGTAGAATGGCACCACCTGGTCAATAGAGTCTGCTGATCAATACAGTCTGCTTAAGCCTCTATTCTTCTACTTTTAAAATGCTCCATGACTTATTTTGTTAGAATTTTCCTTGTAGAATTGGGGTAGTCTTGGGAGACTGTTTGTGCTATTCTTTTTCAGTACCATAAATGCCTGTTTAATTTACAGTTTTCATCCAAGAATCTCATAATGTTTATCATTGCATTCAACTGTGAATATGCAACTATATCACAACTTGCATAGTTTAGTGCCTAAAGCAAGTTTTCTACCATGGTAAGATAAACCAGTTGGTTAGGACATTTAACCTTAAAGGTTTAAATGAATGAATGATAATGATATAGATTGTTTTATTTTGCTTATAATAACAATTGGGTTATAGAGAAACATTTCCAGAAAACAAATAATAAATTAGACAACATAGATGCAAAGTAAGTGGAATGGTCTAACAAGTTCAGAAATCTTTCAGGTAACTTGCAAGACTAGAGAATTCAAAACCGTGGTTTCATCTGGCTTAACATGTCAGGGAAAAAGTGTTCTTTTTTATGTAATAATGTTTTGCCACTTAGAAATCCAAGCTGAGCACCTGTGAAAAAATAAAGGGGTTAAAATAAGAATGGTCAAATGCTTTCTTTACATGGTTAAAAGAGCATTGTAAGTGAAAAGTACCAGATTTTCACAGTGGAATTAAAATCAGCAAAGAGAAAATTATCTACCCCGTATTTTCCAGTGGGATTTGCAATTGTTATAATACGTCTGTCTCCCCAAGAGGAAGTCTGGAAAAAAAGCAATAATTATGGAAACTTCAGCGCTTTTTCCCTGAGATGTCTGCTCAGCAAAGCCAGGTAAACCCAATTTCTCCAGATATTTAGGGCTTAAAAGAGACAGTAGAAAGTGCATCTAAATCTGTACAGGTGAGTGGTAATCTCAAGAAAGAAGCAACAAATTAAGCTGTCTCCATGGGAAGAAGAAACATCAGTGTGCCAGAACTTCTTCAACCTATTTGCTAAAGGAGTAGCTCTGGCCATGCTTTGTTTATGATGACTTCGTCACTTGAAGTCAGAAGGTACCTGAATGTCTTAAATTTTTCTGAATTGTTTGCAAGGGTGGTAAGTCTCTTTATATTTTTCTAATAAGCCATTGTCTATAATGATGTTCTGGTGATGTTTAATGAAAACTGCTCTCACAAAATGGAAGTGCTAATAGAAGGAGATATGAGAACTACTTGTCTCATTTCCCTTCAGTTCAGTTTGTGTTGGTATGAAAAAGTGATAATAGTTTTGTGAAAATTCTCCTGAAGTGTGTCTCTGCAACACAGACCTGGTAGTCTGAATGTGTAATCTTGCTAGAAAGCCATGTTTTAAACTGCAAAAGTTTGCAGTCCAAAATCTTGGGAGGAGGAAGTTGAGGAGGAGAGTAGCTGACAACCTGCAGTGCTGATGAAGAGGCAGCCATTGCAGTTCTGAGAGATTCGCCCAGGACTCAGTCTCCCCTGTGGCAATCTTCTCAAGCCATCTGGGTAAATGTCAGGACAAACTTAAAGAGATCAGAGATTCTTTAAGAAGAGATTGATCTCTACTTCCAAGACAGCTAGTGTTCTCTTTCATTTCAGTGGCCTGGTCTGCACTGCATTCATGCTTCCGCATTCCTTCTGGAGTAAACCAAATACTTTTTTGACAGGAAGCTGCAGTAGCTTGTCTTGATAGGATAGTTTTCTGGAAGTTCTGTCCCAAACAGTGTATAGAATCATTTCCTTGGACCAGAAAAGCTTCCTATTTGCCATGTAACATGATAATTTCCTCCAGCATCCTCCCAAGCATACAGTGCTTCCTCAGAACTGTGATAGTAAATGCAGTGCCCTCTGGATATTATTTTAGATACTTTTGAGAAAAAGGAATAGAAATCTTCCTCTTCTGTCTTGGGGCTGTAGTGACATTATACAAAATCTTCAGGAGACCAGGCAAAGTGTTATGCATTGTTTTCACATCAGTCATCTCCCCATGTTACTGATTCTAAGCAGTGGGAACATCATAGACAAGCAGGTCTGTAGCCTAGGTTTCTGTCCACAAGGCAGTTTGCATATAGCCCTCAGGCTATATGTAGCAAGTGATAAGAAAACCCAGGAGGTGAAAATAAGCTGCTGAATTTCATTGATATTGACTGGAACTTGTCACATCAAAAAATGCTGGGGAAAAGGATTTTGGGCTGAGCTACTGGTAAAGAGCTTCAGCATCCTGGAGATTGACTGGGTCTGGACTCACCTGTGATGGTCAGAATGACAAACTATTATTGTTGAATATACTGTAAAATAAAATCTCAACCCAAATAATTTGAAGCCAGAGAAACAATTCTGTTGCCCAGTGCTGATATATATTTTACTAAAACATCTACCATGACCGGTTTAGATACAGACAGAAATATCCTAAGTACATCACTGAAATGTCACATTTTCACAAACAATATCAGTTTGATCACTGAGTAATTTTGTTTTAATATCTACCATATTTCAATGTATTTACAGAAATACTGTTACCAGGATGGCAACAGCTGAAGGAAGATTTGGGCAAGTTGACCAGATATAAATTGTCAGTTTTCATACATAAGTTCTGGTATAGTGCAGATGATTAAACGTAGAAAACTCATTATCAGAGGAACAGCTGTATATAAATTCCTTGTAGTTCCAGAGATAGCAAAATCTGAGCCAGGAATCAAATCCTGAATACAACAAGAAAGAAATTAGGCTGAGAGCAGTTTTAAAATTAACCTTAACTAGAATAAAAAATTTTGATTTAGCTACAGTTTGACAAACTTCTATTTTTCTATTAATCACCATGGACCCTTCTGTTTACTCATATGGCCTACTGAATCCTGAGCAGAATGCAGCACCAGTGAAACCTTACCCCTCCTCCAGTGATTTTCTGAGTGATTCTTACAAGACTAGTAGTGAGCTCTAATACTTGCTGTTACTGTTATTCTTATCCTATTTTACAAGAGCTATTCCTTATAATTAAGGCACTACTTCTGTCTCATGAGAGTGCAAAGACCAAGTGTAGGATCATGCCTCATATAAGCACAATTATTTGAGTGGGGTAATGATAGATGTTACAGGAATGCATATTCTGGCTCATCCTGCATAAAATGTATTTGGACTCTTCATTCTTGGATGAGGTACTGTCAGTGCAATCTGCAGCAGAAAAAAAAGCTGTAATATATTAACAAACAATGATGCATGTAAACAGTTGTCACTTAAGCCTCAATTTAGCATTCAAACACAAAATTCATGTCAGCAGGTAGTAACTTAAACTGTATCATATTTAAAAATCTAATATAAATTAATGATGTCACAGATGTCATGCAAATGCTACAGGAAGAAAAATCCATTAAATAGATGTAAATATTCCAAGTTGATTAATGATTAGTGAAAGAAAAAAAAAATCTTCAAAATTACAGAACTGATACTAACACACCAAATAGGAGCCCTGTGTGGCTGGGAGGCAAGAAGGATTGGAAAAAACAATATAAGTAAAAGTAATTTAAATTTAAAGTTCATATAGTGTGATGAAATGGCTTGGGGATTAAAATATTGAAGACTGGAGCGTGTGCTTTTTCATGATAATCAGAGAATGTAGTAAGCTAATTTAAGTTCTGTTGTCATGCTATGCTGAAAAAAGCAATCACCAGCAAACAAACTTTTTATAAGCTCTAGAGAAAGTAATTAAAAGCTACATTTGACCTCTCCAGTGCCCCTTAAAAGTAAAGACATAGTATTGAATTCAAGAACTCAAAGATTAAATCTGTTGGAGAGAAATAGCTATGTATTTAAGAGGCTTTCCTGTCAATTAAGAGAATTACTGTGTTTTTTTTACCATCCCCTTTCCTAGTAATCCTACTCCAGATGCTGATTATAAATGGAAATCTGCTTAGCTTTTCTATATATTCCTAATCAGAACAGTGCGTGCTGCACCTTGCTCATCCTATCATTTATGCATATGTTATTAGGGAAATTTGGCATATCATCATTCATAACACTGAATCTTGTTATTTCAACTCTTTTTATACACAGCTCTGTGCAGTCTGTGGCCAAATTCTCCATTATTTTCCCTTTTGATAAAGTTTAATAATATAAATACTTCTTTATGAGATGCTTACTTGAGATTCATTTAGATTTTTAACTCATTCGAAAATCTTTGCTTTGGTGGACTTTACATGGTTGCATAAAATGTAAAGACTTATAATTTTTTTTGTGTGAGTTTGTTGGATTATTGCTACAGGGTCTTATATCAATTGCAAAGTTCCATATTTTTGTTTCTTTTCAGTTTAGTGCTAAATTATTTAGCTTGCTAATAGTTGATTTGTTTTCAGTATTTGAACTCAAAACCTTGGGTATGAAGAATCCCAATCCATTTATATATCTAGGCTCTACTCACTGGACTCATGCCTTACACATTTATATGAATAATTTATCAATCTCTTAGCACTTTTGATAGCAACTTTTAACCCAACTCCTGTTTTTCATTGCTACCCTGTGAACTGATCGTTGTGGGGATATGCATTTGAGGTTGCATTATCGCTCATTACTGCTGATTAAGAGACATTGATAACCAAACTTCTCCAAAGACTTGAGAATAGTGATATATCTTTGTTTCAAGCTCTGATGAAATAACAACTATGTATAACCTTGTGAATAATGTTAATGTAAACCTTCAAAACAATGAAAGCTATGGATAATAGTAATCCCCAGGTGTGTTCTAAAACTGGTATCCCATGTTTGGTATAACTTTAGTGTTGCAAAGTTTATGAAAAATAGAAATACAACAGCAGCTGTATCTAATAAAGCCAGTTCATTATGTCTGGCTGCAATAGCTATCTGCCCGCTGCTGCAGTCATTATAGAAATGGAAAGCTCACAGAAAAGATTTGTCTTCCTCCACATTCTAAAAGTCTTTTGTAGAACAATACAGATTTATCTTTCTTGTAGATAGGGAAGTGATGATTTTAATTTCTGCATTTATTGTAATGACAGACCCACTTAGTAATGTTGAATTTTATATATACAAATCTCCCAGCATAATCTTTTTCTGTGAGATTTTGCTCAAAATAAATCTCTGGAATTTTCTCACTCTAACTTTGATCACCACTCAAGATTAGAAATATACACTCTTCCTTGCAAAAGAAAAATCTTAAAATTATACAGTGCTTTGAGTCTGATGGATTCTATTTCAGATATACTTTTCAAATAATTTTCTTTATGTCATGCTTTTTCTTCTATGTAGTAAATTCCATATTTATAAAAACCTTTAAGCCACCTCATTGAGGATGTGAAATAAAACTTCATCTGTTGGCATAGTTCTCTTCACAGAACAAGATTTTAAGACTTTTGTATATTCTTGCTTTTTAGGATATTCTTTTGTGTGAGTTTTGTAAGGCAAAATGAAATAAACCTTTATTGTTCTACCCCTCATCTGCAGAATATAGTTTATTGCATCTATGTAGGGTATCAATTGCACATTTGTAGATGAGTTTTTTATGTATTCTGGTATATTTTAAAAAATCCCACCTTATTGCCTTGGTGCTTAACTGACTTTTTTATTTTGTCTTCTTGCTATCAGTAAAGTGTTAAAATTGTCATGCCAAGTGTCTGTAGCAGTCTTCTTGCACTGGGGTCAGTTTTAGCAGCACCATCAATGTGTACTTATGCTTCAGGAAGTTTAAAAAATGAGTATGCTTACAGAGCTGTAAAATACTCAGATCTGCTCAGTTTCACTTTGCTTTGACCCTAAAATGCAGATTTTCTGCCAGAGTTCCAAAACTGCAAAGTTAAATTCCAATCAAAAGATATGCTCATATGAGAATTCAGTTAAGCAGATCTTCAAACTTAAATTAAGAAGTGAAAGTATAGTACTTTTTCAATATATCAATCATCTTACTGGTAACAATTCTCTGTTTCTAGAGTACGGGATGGTATTTCTTTGTCTAGGTGTATTATTTTTCTCAATTTTCGGGTATGTTTATGTCCAACAGGTAATGCTGCTTTGATAACTTCAAAAGGAAGTTCGAAAGAACTGCCAGAACTTTACGTAGTATATGGTCAATAAATATAGACAGTTCTTTTCTGAATGACATGAATAACAGTTGTGCTTTGGATAAACCAAGCCTCCTTGCTGGAAACCTCATAGTACAAACATAAAGCCCAGAAGCTGTCACACACTCTAGCATTCCTAGAGAGCTAACTTCTCTTATTGATTTTTTTCCAGTTGTCACCTGTTTTTAGAGACTCAGTTTTGTGAATTTATTCCATAGTTAATATTTGAGTGGTGCAGTGCCAAAACTGGAATGTGGCACAGCAATATTTGTTTATTTGACTGTAATATAAAAGGATGCTTTCCATAGTGGAGATATTAGACTAAAAAAGGGACTAAAAGAAGGAGGTCAGGTCTCTACTGTTCTTATTTAAAAAGTAGGAAAAGATAATCAATTGATGGGTAAACAAAAATGATTTTGATAAGAAATAGGGATGGAAGAAGGCACTTAAGCCACATTTCTCCTGGGTACTTAAATATTTAGTTCTCACTAAAATCATATGAGTGCTAGGCATCAATATAGAAACCCAAGAGCATATGCACAACATTCTTCAAATCAGTGAGCTGCTTTTATATTCTTTCTTCCTAAAACCTTACTTTAGAAGGTAACCTTTTTTAATTGCATACTTCAGTCTGTAGCACTCAGAAGACTATATTTTATATTTTATTATGCTTCTGAGCAAAAAACAAGAGAAAAAAAAATTGTGCCCTGACTTCTTGTTTCAGCTAGAAATTTGTAACTTAATATAGGTTTTGCAGCTACAGAACAATATTCACCACCATTCAGTATTTTTATAGGAGGATGATAACAGATGGTACAGGTGAATTCATGTAAATGAGGTAAATTATTTTCTTTGATCTGTTTTTTTCACTTCTTTCTTTATATGATTTATTTTTTTTAAAGTTTAGCTGTTTTTTTTTTAAGAGGAGAAAATGGATTGCAATGATGCATCTTCTCAAAATAGAATGAAAAATCGCAGTTAAAGTAGCATTGAGCTTCTGGAAAGAAGTGATGCTGAAATTCATTTACTACAGGTTTAAGGTATGTTTTTTTCTTGAACCTTCATTGTTTTTGGAATATTCTGGGAAGAGAAGAATAATACTGTAACAGATTGAGAGCCTGTAATCAACAGGTCAGTAGGGCATCTGTAAGAAAATTTAGTTTTGATGTAGTTTTATAAAATTTGGGTTTATCTGTTTAGCGAGGAGACAACTTACAAAGAGGTAAGTTTTTTACTATTACTTATGTTTCACTGCGCATAGAGTTTTGAAATTTGTAAAAGTTGAAAGAAACAGCTTTTTTTATACTTAATAGACTTCCTATAATAAACAAATTACTTATAACAAATTTCACTAATTCCACCTTACTGTTCTTTTGAACAGTAAAAGATAGTGTGTAATGCAAAGAGCTAACTGTTATTGGTGCTTTTCTTGATTTTTGCCATATTCTTCTGTTTCTGTATATTTCAGACTTGATTGCAGCAAAGAGTGGAATACCAATCAGTAGAAGGTTGTTCTGGATGATCACCTTCCCATAGCAACTTGCTGTAGCTGAATACAGGAATAAAAGAATCTGTAAGGTAGCTTTATTTTTTTATTTGCATCATGAAATGTGAACTGTATTTGGATGGGCTGCTCAGTTTCAGCAGAATGAGCAATGAATTTGAGAGTTCTTAGTACAAATGTAATGGAAATTATGGGGCCATGGAACTTCCATTCATGAAAATGGATCACATCAAAAAATGTAATGTTAAATCGCTCATCACATCACATTGCACAGGATGAAATTTGAAAGATATCAGACCTTTCTTTTGCCTCAACAAACAGGTAGTTTCTCTGCATACGCAGAAGCTTTCCTTGAATTTTGTGGCCAAAGAGCAGAAAAGGGGCAATTAGTGAAACAAACTCAATACTTATCACAGCTGCTATGGGGTATCGAGAAGGGCATTTAGGAGGATCTTCTGAATTCTCAATAATGTTTTGAGTCTGTTAATTCTCCTGTTCTCACACATCCATATTCACTATTTATACTGAGAATTCACTGTCTGATGTGACTGAATTTTTAATGAACCTTTTGCTAGTTGTCCATTGCTACTTGTCATTAAGAAGGCTTCTTGAAGCTGCTTGCAGTTAGAACATATTGATTCATTTAGCATGACTCCTAACTGTGCTTGTGCATGAGAAATGGATGTCTCATCCTAAATTCTATTAATATGTTTCTATGTAGTGTTGAGTTATAGTACACATTTAATGATAAAATAACATTGGGTCTAGTTTATTTGCAATACCAAAGAAGTTATGGCAGTTATAATTCTTAGAAAAGAATCAATTTATTGTACTGTGTTTATTCTGTCTTTGCTGAGAGAGCCAATAATGTCAAGCCTACATAAAAGACCTCAGGCACAGCCCCCATTGTCTGGAAATTGTTATTTCTTCTAATGCTTTGCAATGAGTGATGAAACGGTTGGAAATAGCAAAAAAGTGGGAATGTGGATTGTCTAAAACTGTCTACCGCATCTTGAGACTTAGTATATAAAATTACCTCTTGAATTATTGCAGGCATTAAATGTGATGCAAATGCATTTCATGCGCCTAACAATTCTCCTAAAGGAAATGTCTGAAATAAAATGGTGGTGGCTTTGTAACTTTGGGAGCTTGAAGGATTAGGGAGAGGAGAATTTCTTACATTATATATCAAGTAAGAAGCTGAGGAGGAAATCTGACTCCACAAGAAGGAGTTGCATACATTATTTCTAAGTAGGAGTAAAAAAGTGTTTTTGGAATGAAATGGTGATGCTCCTCAAAAGTTTTTTCCTAATGGAAAAAGTCTGCCTTTAGGAATCTGTTTTCTTTTTGCCTTAATGTGACTGAGTTACATCTTTGAGAGTTTGCTTCCTATTCCACTAATTTCTCAGGGTCTTCAATTGCTGAGTAGAATTACTACTATGTAGTGTGAAGAAATGGGCATGTTAAATTTTCAGACGGTTAATTTGCAAGTAAGATCATGAAAGACATGTTTTCAGCACCATGCTCTCTAAAGTATGACTCTTTCACTGTACTTTTCATGTGCAATTGAGCTTGTAAACCTCTCATTTACTCTATTGCATCCCAGTTTCTTCTAGAAGATTTGCCTAAGTTTCTGCAGCATGTGTCAGAATTAATATGGGACTTTCACGTTATGCTGTTTTCCAGCAGGGAATCATTATTTTGTTTAAAACTGTGTGAAGCCAAGCAGACTGCAGTTCAGCTGAATCCTAAATTCAGAGGAATGCAGGTAGTATGCATACAGATGAACAAAAGCAAAACAATAGTAAAAAACAAGGCTAAAGTTCTGTGGATTCTTCCTTGTACATAGCGCTCATTAACAGGTGATGTTTCTTCAGATATGCTAGTTAATTTTAGATAGTGGAAAAAAGATTAATCTATTTTGTCTGTTTATTCTGCTGACTCTGAATACTATCACTAATATATGCATGCATCACAACAAAATGGGTTGCAGCCAAAGTGGATGCAAGCATTCACTTGCTATACATTGGCAAACCCTGCTCTTCACCCTGAAGGTTAAAAAAATACAACAGAAATCACGCAAAAGGAAAGCATTAAGATTTTGATCTTGATATTGTGCTTCCTGTACCTTCCCACGTTTCATTGGTTTTGTTTCCTGAGTTAATATATTATATATGAAATAAAAAATGATTCAGGGTGACTCATATCTTCATGTTTCATTGAAATTGTTGGTTTTGTCCCGTTTTATCTAGTGTTTTTGCTGCGTAATAGATAACTTTAGTGGGTTTATTATTATTTAATTATTTTCATTTTCGTCAATTTTCAGACTAGTGTAATGGTATCCTAATTCACAAGCAATACTTTCTGTTGATGGGACAGTGCATTGAAGACCCAGTTCTAATTTCAGCAGCAGTCGTAAAAATGGTGTCATAAAATAGAGATAAAGCATGTAAGTTTGAAGAATCTAAGTTTAAGGTATGATATAATAGAAAGTGCAATAGCATATCCCATATGGTGTTTCTTTCCCCACCTTTTTTTTGTGTTATCACCTCTCAAAAAATTGCATTTGGTACTGAGCTTAGGAGATAGTGTAGTTTCACTAATTTTTTTCTTCTGTTAATTTTTACTTGAGTAATTTATTTTTGCTGGTCTAACAACAGCTACTAATAAAAGATTGTGTCTTTTTGGATGCCAATACAACCCACTGAGAAACCTGTATGATAATATTTACCCTGAAAACTTGGCTCCTGAAGAGCCCCAGGACTGCAAAATACCTTGTGTACTCAGGTGTCATGTATTTCCTATATTTAGAACATGATTTCCTGGATTAAAAAAGTAACTGCTGACAGATCTGTGGGGAAATTTGCTTTGAGAAGGCATTTAACACACAGCAGTCACCAGTTTGCTTACTAATGTAGTTAGTACATGTAATTCATATACATTTACATGTACACATGTAAATATATTTTATGGCAGGGAAAAGAACTCTCTAGTTAAGAGATTACATGAGAATACCTGTGTTTTAACTGACGCAGGCAATTGTTTTGAAGTGTCTATGACACGATTCTTCTGAATTCTTTTAAATTCTTTTCAAAAAATTCAGAAAAGATGGACAGTTACAGAATAAGGTTGGGTTGTATTTGAAGCAAGATATCTTCCAGTTAGGATGGCACCATGATTTTCTGTACATTCAAAGAAAGGATTTTAAGTCAATTATAGGAAATTTTGTCCATTTATTTTTTTTTTCTCTGCTGTTCTTTGTTTACCATTGCAGGCTTCTTTAAATGGTTTGTATTCAGCAGGGGTTCATATTAAACTTGGTGTTTGAGTATATGACTTGGAAGAAACACCTTTTGTAAGATATTAGTACAACTGTAAACACAGATATGTGGATCTATGGAAACATGAACAATTACCAGAATCTCCACCATGATGAAATACTAAAGTGTGATCATATGCAGTACCATATATATACTGGTTTTGTATTTTAGTCAGACAATATTTCAGGATGCTTGTCCTTGCCATCATCTGTATATTTATCTGTACAATTTTGTTAGTAATTTTATTAAGATAGAATAATCTTCATTTCTCACTTAGCAATGCTGTTCAGGAAAACTTTCAGAATGACAAATATTTAAATGACTTTATAACTTAATTATCTATTTAAATGCTAAGCTAATTTACCCCACATCTCATCCTATTGAGTTAAATAAGTTTGTAAGATTTAGACGAACCTTGGAGAATTCTAAGGATGCACATTATCTGTGAAAATGTGTGCTGTTTAATTATTGCTTAATTAAATGTTGGTTAATTAATAGAAGGAAATTATTAATGATTTCTCAGAGGACTGGAAAAATGCTTCAGCCAAATGTTCTGAATTTATCCACGACAGGTAGTGTCAGAGTAAAAATCAATGCTCCTAAATGGGTTTCTAGTGATTGGGAAAATTTTCCTTTCAGCATTGGAAAGCTGCAATTATAATTTTATGTTATTAATGCAACATATATATGTGACTTACAAGCTGACAGCAAACTTTGTAGAATCTCCTACCACTTGGATGCCTTACCCTGTGGCTTTACCAGAACCACGACAAAAAAAAAATGTGGGGAAAAAACGTTTTTTGGTAACAGAATATTGGCCCAGCTGAGACGCACACATGCTTTTTTTTCTATCTTTTCTTTACTTCCACTTAAATTTAAGCTCAAGGTTGTGGAAACTTAGATGCATGCATTCCAAGGTCATCCTGGTAGCATTCACAAGGCTCACGGTGTTGTGTTTGACAATGGAACGCTACCTTCACTGAAGAGGAGGACTTGGGAACTTAGCGCTTTAGTGACATTTTGCTTTTGGAAATTTCATTTCCACTGTGAAAATCTTTTTGAGATGTACAATTTATGGGACACTTGGTCATTGCAGAATGATTATGCAAAGTTTCTTAATATGTGTTCAACCTCGTGCACCACAAGCAGTAAGTTATCTTGTCAAGGGTCATACCTTTAGCTATTTCAAATCCAACACACCAACTCTAAAACTGTGCAGTGAGATTTAGTTCCTGTGAGTTCTAAGTATTTTAGGACTGATTTTGCAGTGTGTTTTTTTTATGCTTGTTTGTTATTTTCTTTTTTTTTTGGGGGGGGGGGTTGTGTTTGTTTATTTTTTATGTGGGTTAATACAGGCAACTGCATAGAAAATGAAGTTCAATATCCATGCAGAGGGGCTGATTTAGCAATGTTTATGGCAGTATTACAGCTATTTTAAGATGAGTTTCAATATGTCAACATGACAAGCCAAAGGAGGAAGGGGAAAAGATGTTTGTATCATTAAAAACTCACAGCTGAGAAGGCTAATACTGTGAAAGGCTGATGATTCAAAAATCTTGTGGACTTCTGAATGAAAAACAAAATCTGAAAAAAAACCCAGATCTCAAATTAAGAAAACTTTGTTTGATTGTGTCGTGGTTTAAGCCCAGATGGCAGCCAAGATCCATGCTCACTCCCCTCCCCTTTCCTCCCCCCACTCCCGGGGAGGGGAATTGAAAGAATGTAACTCCCATGGGATAAGAACAGTCCAGTAACTAAGGTATAACGCAAATCACTACTGCTACCACCAATAATAATTACAATAAGGGAAACAACAAGGCAAAAAAACTGCTCACCACCCACCAACCAATACTCAGCCTGACCCGAGCAGTGATCTAGCTCTTCTGGGTAACTGCCCCCAGTTTGCATGCTGGGCATGATATACTCTGGTATGGAACACCTCTTTGGCTAGTTTGGGTCAGGTGTCCTGTCTCTGCTTCCCCTCCTCCCTGGCAGAGCATGAGACTCGGAAAGTCCTTGGTCAGAGTAAACATTACTGAGCAGCAACTAAAAACATCGGTGTTATCAGCATTGTTCCCAGGCTGAAAGTCAAAGCCACAGCACTGCACCAGCTACTAAGGAGAAAAATGACTGCTACTGCTGAGCCCAGGACAGATTGGAATTTGAAAGTAGTGAAAGCATAGTAAAAATCAGTGTTCACTATAAATCAATGTTAATAGTAAAGATCAGGGGTGCATTTCTGTGAAAAATGCTCTGAGATTATAATGCAATACTGGACAAAGCAGCATTATAAAGTTAGAATATGTTTACATACAAATTTTAAAATATTTAAACACATCTGTTACATTCAATTTACATAATTTAGTAGAAGAAATAATTACTACTTTTATTAGAATAAATAATGAGGCTTGTAGAATTAGGTATAGACGTTAGCATTTGGTTACCATTATTTCCCCAAGGCATACTCCTCTGACATGCACTGCATGCCTCTTATCTGCATTGCAGTTTTCTGTTACATATTCTATTCTTGTTCCATGTTTGGGATCTCCAGGGATTTACAGCACTGATCACAGAAGACACTTTCACCCTAAATGTTGTGAGTGTTCTTGTATTTTAAGTAAATAATAGTAGAAGAGAATATAATTGAGCATTTGTTAAATTTGCTAGGATAGCAGTCTACATAGACTATCGTATCTCTCTGTCACTGTTCTTGCTGCAGTGTTTTACTGAAGCCAGACCTTGTTCTCTTGAGATCAGTGAAGTGTATTCCAAAACAGATATGACAAAAAGACAAAGAGAGATTAAGTAAGTGTGCAAGAACCTGGTTGATCCTGTTGGGTTTTTGTTTGTGTTGGGCTTTTTTTTTTAAAAAAAAGTGGTTTTGACCTGTGCTGTTTGCTTTATTTTAATATCAAGTAGAATTTCAAGGAACTGGAAATGAAAGTTAGTAGTAAACAATGAACAAAAATCTGAACTCTTAAATGCTTCTACACTTTTATTCATGGGGAATAAATATAGTAATCAAAGCTAGTAGATTTTGTAACAACGAATTTTCATGGGAGCACTATAATGAATCTGTAGATTTGGAGGGTATTAAGACTACAGTGGCCAACCAATTACTTTTGGAACAATATTTCTTTGGATAAATCGTTCTGATGAAGTCTTCACACTGAAAGAGTCCAGCTAAAATGTTACTGGGATGGCAGCAATTATGTACAATGAAATGTATTGGTTGGCTAGAAATAGAATGTGTTGAAATAATAGGTGCTATTTTGTCCTCTTAACAAGCATTATTTGGATGATTAGTTTATCAAAGACATCTTAAAATTTTCATTCTGGATAGATGTGTTCATCCTGTATAAAGCTTTAATGCTTTCTGTGTTTGACTAAACTTACCTGACTCAAAGCAGAAGGCTTGGCGTTTCCTTAACTATCACTCACAGTCGTTTGTTAGTTGAATTGCAAGCAGCAAAAGAAAATAATAGCAATAAAAGTGCAAGGTGAATTTATTGTAACACAGGACTGTTTTCTTAACTACCATACATCTTTCTGAAAGGAAGAGTTGTGTCAACAGCCGCTGGGGTATTAGTCATGTCGTCCGCTCAACAATGTTCTCCAGTGGTGCTTTGAACATCATTGCTATTTAGCAGCAAACAGGGCAAAGTGTTCTTCAGGAACCAAATGTATCTAAATCAATCAACAGGCTTATTATCTCTGTAACAGCGTGTATGAATAAGAAGCACTGCTAATAACTGTGCTTATCCTGTTGGATGTGTTATCCCAACTTCACAATGTGTCACAGAGCAAGAAAACAAATCGATGTTTTTCACTTGAAGCTAAAATGTTTCTAGGATCATTTAATAGTGCCTCTCTATTAATGTAGCTTTCTCTCAATATGTAATGTTCTACTGCAATAGGCAGATATGAATTTAGCATATGTAAAATAGCTCTAGTTTGAAAGTTGATCAACTTTAAAATTATAGCTATTTTTTTTTTCGACTGGTGTAGATGACAGGCACTTAAGCTGAGCATGTTTGTGGAGGTAATTTTGAAAGCTCTGGTGACACTTCTATATTCCTTTTAGTATCCAAGCTAGGGTGGTTAAAGTACCTTGGGGTTGTACATAGCATAGACCAGTATCTTTGGAACATACTACAGATATTAACTTTGGTTTATTCTCAGTATCTAGTACGGTAGTTATCATAGAGACAATATAGAAATTCTATTTTTCTCTAAGGATGACACAATGGAGAATTCGAAATATTCAAATAAAATGTGGGATTATTTTTTTTTTCTATCTATACAAATAATGTGATAATCTAAAGATTTTCCTGCAGTATTATTTGTTCACTTAGGGACAAAACTGCACTAATATTTCTCAGTGCCATCATTTATCCTGCTCAGTATTAAAAAAGCTTATATGGTTACAAGTGATGAATGGAGAACATACAGAGATTAATGAAACTTACAAGTGATGAATGGAGAACATACAGAGATTAATGAAACCTCTGTGTATCACACATAGGAAGATATCTTTGAAAGTTAAAAATAAAAGGACAACATTTTTTATCTTATGGTGCTTTTTATAGATTCCAGCACATTAAATGAGCAAGGTCATGCAGTCAGAAATAGAAGTTGTAATAATACTTCAGATAGAGGCTTGAGAGTTTGGACACAATAGCTGTATTTTAAAGGTGAAAATGTAATATATGACACCAATGCTTGATAATTTCACTACAATAAAAATCTAACTAGTAGGCTAAGTCATTATCAACAACTTAAAATATTTTTAATGTCGTATGAGGGAAATATCACAGTGTTATCACCAGTAGCTTGTTAAAGGAAGCTGCAGCTATTACTGCTATTTCACAGCTGACCGCGTTTCAAACTTAAGTTTTTATTTTGCATAGTAATGTAATCTGTATTATTTCTTCCCCACATTTTTTCTATAGACTTATTCCAGTAATTGAGTAGATCAGGATGGTTATGGTAAATTAAGTAATGTTATAATTTAAACAGCTTTTTGAGCATTTATAACTGTTAACAAGTGTATCACTCTCCAAGAGGTATCATCTTTGTGAAAATACCACCAAGTAGTTCACTCATAACTGTTCTCTTTGGTCCACAGCTTGGAATATTTATGAAGTGACCCATGTAGTGCCAAAGAAGAGAAGGACTTGACAAAAAACGCTTGAAATTTCTGTGAAAATAACCAGATGAAAGTTGCAATTCAAAATTTCTAGATAATAAATAGTTTGGACTTATCATGATAGAGCTTAAATTTTATGTTTACAATTTAAAAAATCCATAACAAATATGGAAAGGTGCTGTTTACTTTGTCATAACACATTTAGTCTTAAATTTGATATCAGTTAGGGAAAAGGTGATCACTTTTCCTTAACTTTTGCAACAAATCTGTGGCAAACCTAAAAATATGCTGATGACACTACTGCTTAGGGCAGAGCATGAAAAATCGTGATCTACTCTCCCACACTAATGCAGGTGGCTTATTAAGAAAATAAGTTATGGAGCAATAAAAGGTGAATCAAAAGTCACCAACTCACAGAATTGTTTTAAGCTTTTTTCTCTGACTCTATCATTTTGGGAAAATTAAATGCAGGCTATTTGCATGGGTTAAATAGATAAAGCTTCTGTATTTGCATGTAACATATTTTTCCAGACAATGGACATTGTTTTTCTAGTAGTAAACTTCACTGTGTATTTCAGATATGTTTGATAGGAAAACAGGAATGGAGAAATCAATTTGCTCCCACTACACTCGGGGGCTACATTTCCTCTTTTAAACAGGAATGGATACTAACCCCAAGCTAGAAAGGGAGAATTTACAATAACGCGTAGCGACAGGTCAAGGGAAATGGTTTTAAATTGAAAGAGGGTAGATTTAGGTTAGACTTCAGGAAGAAATTTTCTTCACTATGAAGGTTGTGAGAGAACTGGAACAGGTTTCCCAGAGAAATTGTGGATGCCCCATCCCTGGTAGTGTTCAAGGTCAAACTGGGGCTTTGAGCAACCTGGTTTAGTGGAAAGTATCCCTGCTTCTGGCAGGGGGATGGAACTAGGGATCTTTAAGGTCCCTTCCAACCCAAACCATTCTGTGATTCTATGAATGTAATGTTTATGTATTGCAGCTGAATTGACTCCTAAACAAAACTTATTTTCAGAGGTTCATCTTCATCCCAGTAAGTGAAACTTTGCAGTGCCTATGCAAACAGAGGCAACAAAATTATCTGCTAGCAATGTATTTTCAGACTGCAATTATACACATACCTAAATATCAATACTATTACAGAATTAAAAATTCAATATTGCAAGGATCCTTTTAAAATTGTTGTGATTAGCTGTTAATTATGCAGAGGTAATTAAAGACATAACTCAAATGATGTCTTTATTTACTTAAATAGAACATGCACTCACTACTGATAATTGCAGTAACTATAGCTACCATTAAATGAGACTGAGAGCAATCTGTCAAAGACAAATTTACTACAGTCATGGCTGTAGTAATTCTGCCTTAAAAAACAACACTGAATTTTGAAGTTACGCCATTTTAGAAGAAAGATGCCTAGTCATTAATGCTCTAGGTATTTAAAAGAATTGAGCAATTCTTGGGCTGAGTGTAATAATTATTCTTATGGCCTGAATAAAAGGAAAAGTAATACTTTGTCTTATGCCTTCCCAGTCTAAACAAGTAATTACTGAGTGTCATACTTCAATTATGCTTTAAAATAAGAAGTAAATTCAGGTCTTCTGTGATCCTGTTGAAGTCACATAGCTATGCCTTGGCCTTCAGAAGTAGTGCAGGCTGGGCAGTATAAATATATTTAAGGCTAGCTTTTAGTAGTACTGGCCAAAAATATGAGATTCTATCTCCTTAGAACATGATAAGTATGCATTTTGATGTGAAAGAAAAACAAATGCATACCTTTGTCCTTGAATGATCCAGCACCTGGATTGCTGTGCCCTGAGTTTACACGTTTGAAGCTATGTAATTTTACAGGCTTCAAGTATATTTTGTGACCAGGAGAAAATGTTGAGTAAAACAGTGAGTGAAACAAGGTACCATTGGTATGAATAAGAAGTATTGTTGGTAATGAGTTGGTTGTACACCATCACAAAGGTACAAGTGCCTTTCTTCTCTTTCCACATTCATAGCACAGTTTCAGGTTTTCTTCCTCCTTTCAAATGAAGACATCATCCTTCTGCTTTCATTCTCCCTGCTTTCCAGCCTCACAGCGTATACCCCTGCTTAATTTTCTTCTGTTTCCCCACAGATTGTCACCCAATACCCTCCTGCCTCCACCTCACCAAGAGTGACACTCACTGTCCTGCTTTGCCTATGCTTTATTCAGAAGCTCACAGTCTGTTAACAATGGCAGTTCTGCAGCAGACACTGTGGAAAGAACAACCTGGGGAAGGACTAAAAGAGTTTATCTGACTCTCACAAGCAGTGGACTATTGAAAGAATCATCTGAATTTGTTTGCAAGTGATGTACTGAGAAAAGACACAGCTTTAAGTAACTTTGGATGTGTTCAAAAGTTCAAAATTGGAGTAAACCAGCTGTATCTACAAAATAACAGAAGCCTTTGCTCATGATTACAATGAATGTTTCAAGTTTTTGGCTCTGAAGCACAAATGATGCCAGGTACTTTGACTGCAAAGCACTGGAGTATTTAAACTGGTAACTTTTTCAAGCAGTAGCTTCTTGTTGATGTATTTTAATGAAAAAAGATTTATGCAAAAACCACAAAATTGCATGATGTTCTTAGAAAAAGACATCTGACTACAAATGCTGCTGTCAGGCTGCTCAAATGCCTGTAAAACCCACTGAAGTAAGGAAATAATAATGAAAAATAACAATGTAGACCTTGTGCAGATCAAATTTATACAAATTCTCAGTTCTTTTCTGCACAGAGAATTTATAGATTCTAAGTAAGTAAGAAGAAAAAGTAAGAAGAAAAGTAAGATAAGTAAGAAGAAAAAAAATGCAGAACAGAAAAAAGGAATTTGAGCATCCACATTTATTACAAATATAGTTATGCTGTACAAGATATGAGTATCAGAGAAGTGAGATAAATATCAACACATTTCATAGGGGATTTTATGATCTGGAAGTGCTCTGAGAGCCATTAAATTGGTTGACTGATGCTTGGCTTCTTAATGAGAAGCAAACCATAACAGCCAAGCTTCAGACATTTCACAAAACATAAAAAGGATAACTTTTTTTTACCCTAAAGAGCTAAGTAAAAAATGCTAAAAAGAATACTGAAGTGTGATGACTATGTTTAAAATGAGATTATATACTAAAACTGTTAGGAAAAAATAGAAAAGAAAATAGTATTATTTGCTATATCAGAAGTGAAAAAGGAAAGGAAGATTATAAAAAGAGATGGAATGATAAAAGATAATAGAATATCAAACCAAGTCAAAGGTACCTTGTTCTTTCATCTGGAAGCTTCTTTGGCTTTCCAGATTATTTCTGATTTAAGATGCTGAAGCAGTGGGGTCTTTTTTAAATTACATTTTATTCTTCTCACACGTGAACTGATGATGTTGTCCTCTCAGATTTCAGTTGTCATTATTTTGTCTTGCATCATGTATATTTCTGATTTTTGTGGGTTTTTTACATGTAGAAATATTATATATATATTTCTAGACATATTTTTTCATGTATTTCTGTATCAATTTACTAGATACATTTCTGCATGCATGATTTCTATATACATAGCCACATGTACTTTTCTATGTATGATTTATCTATTTCTGTATGTTAACTTATATATTATATATGGAAACTAAATGCATATGTGTATGTGAGGGAAGGAATGCCATTCAGAGGGACCTTGACACACTTGTGAGGTGGGCTGATGCCAACCTCATGAAGTTTAACCATGCCAAGTGCAAGGTCCTACACCTGGGTGGGAGCAATCCCAGGCACAGCTACAGGTTGGGCAAAAAGGAAATTCATGGTAGTCCTGCGGAGAAGGACTTGGGGGTGTTGGTCAATGAGAAAATGAACATGAGCCAGCAGTGTGCACTCACAGCCCAGAAAGCCAACCGTATCCTGGGCTGCATCAGAAGGAGCATGACCAGCAGGTCAAAGGACGTGATCCTGCCCCTCTACTCTGCTCTCATGAGACCTCACTTGGGGTATTGTGTGCAGTTCTGGTGTCCTCAACATAAAAAGAACATGGAACTGTTGGAACAAGTCCAGAGGAGGGCCACGAGGATGATCAGGGGACTGGAGCACCTCCCATATGAAGACAGGCTGAGAAAGTTGGGGCTATTCAGCCTGGAGAAGAGAAAGCTGCATGGAGACCTCATAGCAGCCTTCCAGTATCTGAAGGGGACCTATAGGGATGCTGGGGAGGGACTATTCATTAGGGACTGTAGTGATAGGACAAGGGGTAACGGGTTGAAACTTAAACAACAGCAGAGGTTTAGACTTGATATAATGAAGAAATTCTTTACTGTGAGGGTGGTGAGGTACTGGAATGGGTTGCCCAGGGAGGTAGTGAATGCTCCATCCCTGGCAGTGTTCAAGACCAGGTTGGATGAAGCCTTGGGTGATAACAATGAGGTTTTAAGGCTAGAATACAGTGTGAAGTCAGAAGTGGCAGAGGAATGACAGAAGAAGGATTTATGGGGTAGCTTTAGGCCCTAGCCAATGGACTTGCTGCTGAAGGGAAGCATGAAGAAAAGCAGGCACTCTCAGCTTTTGCAACCTGCTTTGGAGAACATGTGCTGTGGTTATCAATCAGCTCTCATTGTGGACCAGTCCAAATAAAATCACCCTACTAAATTGCCACTGGTGATTTCAGACCTGTTGCAAGGCTCTGTTATTGGGTGACAGAAATGAAAAAAACGACTTAGGGCATAAGCAGGAAGCAAACTGTATTGTTGGGCTTTTCTAGCTGCTTCTTCTGTTGACCTTTGAGGGAAACCTTTAACTAACTGGGTTTTTTTTTTTTTTGGAAGTCTTAGCTCCTATGAGAGGAAGAGGATTGTGATTATTCTAGCTATAGAAATAATTAAAGTTATTATGCACACAAGTTGCTTTCAGTTTTTGTTATACTTTAAGAACAATATCTACAAAACCCCACCTACAGAAATTATTTAAAATTCAAATAACAGCAATATTAAATCTGTTAAAAAGCCTTCAAACGATAAACCTTTGAACACGATAAACATTTTAAAGGATACAAGATTAATCCTTACTATAGTATGGTTGTTTTGTTTACTTTAATATGGACAGATTACAAACATTACTTTCCCTTACAAACCTGAACTTGAACAGAAAGGTTTAGTTTAAGTGTTACCCATTCTGCAAATTTTTTTTACCCTTGAATGGAGTATGTTCTTACGCCAGTTTTGCCCAAATGGGTCTTTCTGTTCTTCTTTTTATGGCAAAACTTGATAATGTATTGAATTATTTGAAAAGTTAAAGCTGTTGCTTTAACTATTCTGTTTGCTTGTCAGATTTTGAGTCAGCTATTTTAGCCTGTGCCTTAACTGCCAACAAAAAGACACAGACAAAACTTTTGTAATTAAGGTATACCATGATTACATGAATGTATGTTGGGATACAGCCTTACAGCTGAAACTGTAAGGGTTACAGTAGCTAGGGGATTTATCACAGCCAATGCAATTCCTCTTGATTTTGAGAAAAACTTCCTGATAAAGAACACTCCAGTTACCTATTACATGTTTGTTACTGTGCAAAACCTAGTTCTGAATTTTTCTTTTATTGTTCCTGGAAAGCTGGAACACAAAAATATCAATGAAAAGAGCCATGAATTTTAATCATTTTCCTTTGGTCTAGAAACTGAGTCACAATCATAGGGACAGTGTTCTTCCATCTTCCATTTCTTACTATTCCTATTTCTGTTTTATTCCTTATATTTTACATTAAAATTATATGTTTTAGTAGTCATTTAGTAATAGAGCTAACATCTGACACCCAGGCTTTGTCTTACATTTATTCTTTTTCCTTTATCAGAGAGAAAATACAATAATGTGTCTCGTTTTAACACAGCTTTTTTTATTTGCTGGTTTCCTTTGACAGACTTTGTGATTTATGTATCTGTGGTCTGAATTATGTAGGAGGTGGCAATTCAAGGGAATGAGTCTTGCACTTGGAATATGGTTTGTACTGTCTCATCTGTAATAAGGGAATTCATTCTATTGTCTTTGCCTTATTTTTGGGTAACTATTCTGCGTGAAAGGGCTCCTGTTTCTGAGGGATGGAGATGTTAGGCTCATGAGATTTTTACCATATTTACTTTTCTCACTCTGGATTATGTCAGGATTATGACAGAGTAAGCCTTCACTGACGCTTTCTAGTTTGTACACAATTGACATTCTGAAATGAAGAAGAAAAAATGCTGATTGAACATTTTTTATGTTTTGGGGTTTTTTTATTCAATAAAATAACTTGAGAAATCATTAAGTTGAACTAACAGATGTGGAGTATTTGGGAACAAATTCAACTATGCTGTTTACATTGTAAATTCACTTGAAGTTAAATGTATATTCACCTTCAAAAGGTCAAATGGGAGAGAATGCTACTGTCCAGGGTATTGCACAGATATGTATTTGTTACTGCTCCTTAAGTCCCTCACAAGGACTTAGGTCTTGGGTATTAGTTAACCAGACCTAACAGAAGGCTGCAGCAGTTTGTAAATTGACCTTTGTTATTTTGATCTCTTCTGATTTAGACTCCTCTTTGGATGTTACTGCCCAACGAGGCTGATACAAGCAAGCTGAAGTGTGGTCTGTTGCTCCAGGTTTCATCTCTAATACATTCTCATTTTATATGACACAATATTTCAGATAACGTGCTTCTGGAGAGCATAAATTGTGAACTTTCCATTAAAAGTACCCACACAGTTTGTAATTGTTGATGAGTATATGAGTATACTTGTAGTACAGTACAAAACTCCTCCGAAGCACATAAAATGGTATGTTTCTGTGGAGAATTAAGTATGCATTGTTGCATGGGAAAAAGCCTGAAGGGGACTTGATCCCATCAGATGAAATAGGAATATATGGAGTATTCAAACAGGAAAGACAACCACTGTAAAAATAGTATAAAAAACATGTTTATTTTCTCTAGTAACTGAAAAGTAAGTTTCTGAACTTGAAGCTGAACTTCCCTAATGTATGCTGGTGACAGAAGTCTTATCTCTGTGTAATGGTGTACTGCATTAAAGTAGTATGGATATTGTTATCCTGAAAAAGCCTTGCAAGCAGAGGTCAAAGCTGGTAGACAGTACACTAAACATTTATCTGGAATTATGGATATCATGTTACCTTGATTCTGCTTGCTTGCTGATAAATGATTATTAAAATTTAACTCTGGAAGCATTCATTTCTTCAAACAAGATATTTTAAATTTGTCAGTTTCTTTATTTTCATGTCCACCAAGTTTCGATTCTTCTGTCTCGATCTTTTATATGTTTTATTTCAAAAGGTAATTTCATGATACCAGATCTGTTTATAGAAATGGCTGCATGGTGTTTAGCTGCCTACCGAGGTTAACCCATAACATATGGAAATCAGATTTATTGCTTCTGAAAGGTTTGTATTGCTCTGATAAGGCAAGCCTTTTTTGTATCTGCAGGATGCTAACAGGGCAAGTTTCCTTTATTATCTCAGCAAAGTTAGTCCTGGATAGGAGGTGCTGGATTTTCTTGGAGATTAGTAGCTTTGTGTTTTGACCTTGGCTATTTTTACCCTGCATTCCACTAGTTAGGAAGAAGTGTGATTGTGTAAAAGATTTATGTGGAAGCTAATGTATCTTTAGTGGCTCTCTGACACTTGTCAGCTTTAAATGTTTTACTTGAAACTGTTAACCAACAGTTTTCTTGGTCTGGTTTGATAATCCATTGAAATATCATTGATTTCATATCTCCTACTAACTCACTATATGAAAACTTTGAAAATCTTCTGTGATGCTTTTTCAGGGCTTACAATCTGTTCTCTCAAAGGTACTAAAGCTGAAATAGCCATTACAGGGATTTTATCCAAGTCATGATAGCTGAAAAGTGATGAGTGTTTTCTGTTTACTACAAGCTAAACCAGGGTTGCTTCTAAAGGATCTTAAGTGCACTGTGGCTTTTAGATGGTTGAAGGCTTAATTCAGAACTCATTGAAATTGATAGAATTATCTGCTGATTTTGATAGTCTGTAGTAAACTTCATTAGCAAAAACCAAAAATAGTTCCAGAGTATTTGAGAGAATTAGCATCTTTGTGATCTCTTTCAATTGTATTATTTACCATTTAAAAATAACTGAGAAAGTCTTTCAAAGAAAGCAGAAAAGAAGGATGAAATTCCAATGCGCATAAATGCATGGCTTGGATGAGATACAGAAGTACAGCTTCATGTGACAGAAGCTGCGGAGGAAGAGATATTTGCACCAACAGTGACCAGATTGTATGCACATACTGCCTTAGAAAAACAGAAACCAAGGACTTCCTGAAAGACCCTCCTTAACAGGAACAAGGCTTTGCAGCCCAGCAGATTTTGCTATGAGGTGTTTAGAGCTGACATAATTTTGAAGCCACAGAATCGTGTTTTCTCTTTTGTTCAGTTTAAAATTTTAGTTCACAGCTCTTCCACCAACTCCACTTATAAGTAATCTGCACACATTTTGAGGGAACTGCATCACACTGATACCATGGACTGTGAGCAGAAGGGCAAAAAATCTATCTCAATGCTGGAACAACTCAGGCAATAGCAGATACACACAGGTGAGTAGGCATGGCCTCAGAAAAAAAAAGAGGCTGTTCAGGGACAAGTAAGTATTCAAAAGCATGCCAGTTTCTCTTGGATACACCAAGTACTGAAAGTGCATTGCTGGTGCAAATATTGTGCTGCTTCGAGCCATCGTGGAGTTTCAGATTCAGGAAAGCTTGACTTGCACCTTCTTAATTCAGTCAAATGTCAATGGGTTTAGTAGTTCATTAGGGCAGTGTAGAGACAAAGGTTTACACTTTGTTGTAATCTCTAGTCATATTTTAAGTGATAATTTCTACTGACAGTGGAGGTGGTTCTTCAGTCAGTAGTTCTTAGAATCAGAAAAGTCTGAGCTGTTGCATTGAAATATTGTTTTAGTTTGTGAAAGAAAAGGTGGTAAACATAAGGAAGAGTTGTAGGTGGATTTTTTCATTTATTTATTCTACCTGCACCTATTAAGGTGTGCAAATAGGTCAATTAAACACCTTTTAAGGGATGATTGCTTAGTAAACAAATTGGGATACCAGCATGTAAAACATGTTTTGTCTCTGCCTAAACAAGGTAGTTGGCCAAATCGGCTTTTTTTTCCTCTTGTTTCCAAATTCTTTATCTATATTAGACAGCTCCTGTGATGACCTCGTTGCGTGTAAACCTTGTGAGATACTCAGATATTATATAATGAAGCATATGTACTGTATATGCCAGATAAATTTATACATTTAGACTACCTAGAAATTCTGAGATACATCCAGGCGTGTATGTTACGCATGCATAGATAGCAATACAAGCTTTTCTTTTAATAGCAGAAAATAACTGTTACTTTTCTCGATAAGGAGGTTACTGAGAATGAAATACTTGAAAATAATATTTTGTGATGGCATCTGTAGTCTTAAAAGGGTCTAGAAAAATGATAAAGTCTATTGTTTTGGAGCAAAGTCTCCTCTGATGTATTATAGAAGGGATCAGTTCATCAGTTACTGTCATATTTGTGTTGAGTGGAGGGATGTAAGCCAGGTTATTGAATATATATGAGCAAGATTTAGTGTCAGCCTTGTGTCACAGTTGTCTGCATGAAGCCTCAGGCATCTGGTATTTAACTGTAGATACTTTATGGGATAAATCTTTAGGTACCAAAAGGGCAGCTGTTTAGAAGTGGTTCCTTTAGATAAACTAAAACTGTACTGGAAAACACATCAACCATTTTAGATAACAATAACAATTGAAATTATATTGCTCTATAGTTGTTGAAGATATTTAGTGTTTTAAAGATTTTTAGATGAGTTTTATCAAATAAAATACTGTTGATTAGATCAGATACACAGCATATGGTTGCGCTCCTTTTGCAAAAGTAAGCACTCAGAGTAGATGCTACAGTTATTGATAGCTCTTTGTTTTTAAAATTTTTTAAGGTTCTTTGTGTCTTTTTTATGGGTGCCTTTTTGTGGGAGATAATCAAGTCTCAAGCTGGATTTCTGAAGAGATCTTTTTCTTCATTTATCCTGAAATCCTGAGATCAAAGACAAATGTGTCCTTTGGTTTTGGCTCTGAAGTCTACCTTCTACAATCTCTGAGGAGCCTAGAATACACCAGTGCACTACAGTCAGGCTCTATAAACAAAAGACTTCTCATAGTCCCTGGCTCTACCAGAAGGACTTGTTACTGGCATGTTTCAAAACTTTGTGTTGCATTGCACTGTACCTGAGCAGCACCTTCTGTGTGGAAGCAGAGCCAAAGATAGTAGAATAAAGCAGATGACTAATATTAAGAATACTAAATGCATACTAAATAATAAAGTTAATTAAATTTAGATGAAGAAACATCCATATCAGTAGTTGAAAAGTTCTTAAACTTGACTAAAAGAACCCAGAAGTTAATGATAGAGAAGGAAAAAAAAATCTTAGAAATAATGTTCTTTGATTATTTATCACCATGTCCTACCAGAAGCCGTTAAACTAATATAGAACTTGGAATGCATGCTTGAGAGAAAAACAGGACAGATTCCTTGATGTCTTTCAAAGGACTCTTGGGGAACTACATATACAGATTTTAATGAACTATATTTACATTTTCCAGATGTTTTATTGAAATACATTCAGATGTAAAATAAATCAGTAGACTATGTAATGAAATCAAGCTCTATAAAGCAAAGAAGAAAACCAATCTCTCCAACAGCATAGTTTCTAATGGTCTTTTCTTTTAAAATTATAAATCCACCAAATTTAAATATTTATGGCCTTAGTGTTTAAAAATAATCTCCAAGCTTGTCTGTCAGCTTGCTGAACTCTATGATAAAGACAGATATTCTTTGGCTCTATGAACCTCTTGATTATTTATCCTGACTGGGTGACAAAAGAACAAATTACAGCCTGCATGAAAGCCAGCTATATTTACTATAGAAAGCTGGGGATGCTAAGGCTGCTGGCTGTAGTTTACAATAGTTTAAAAAAGGATAATGAAACTTTAGCTTCCTTTTAGGTATGGAAAAAATTCAACCTGACAATAGTTGGCATTTATTGACCCTTTCTATTAACCTTTTTCTAGAGCAATTACTTTTCTCTACTTCTAGATTATACATGAGAATGAACGTTCTTTTTTTCCCCAAGATTTTTTACTAGTAGTTTCAAAACATTCACACTATTTCAGACATCTGAATTATGTAATTTCACTACCTTTGTTTTAAAAATAAGATTTCTGAACTGTTCTGGTACTTTCTCGTTTTTCCCTGTTATCTTATGTAGTTTTCAAATTTGCTGCTCTTTCCATCTCTGTTCTTCAGGCATTCAGTATTCACCTTGCTAGGCAGAGACAAACATGGGATATCTCTGGCTTTTCCCAGCACATCCAGGTGAAAAATAGGTCAGGTTCTGGGGTAGGACGTAAGGTCTGTCCCATTCCAAACTCACATGGAAAAGTTACTTACAATGTTATTTAAGGTTGTACTTGAATGCAAGGTCCACTCCCTTTTATTAAAAATGTTAGATTCAATCTTAGCTATGGTTCTTGCTACGGTTTGAACAGTAAGAATGAAATGTTAGAAACAGTGAGACCCAGCTGGGTCCCTTATCTCATTTATGCTTGTAATGCTGCTGCAGGTCAAGCAATAGCCTGAATAGCTTGTATTATTTCAGAATAAGTGATCCATTTATAAGTAGATAGATTGCTCTTCTGCAGTATTTTAGCATCTTCATAAATGTAATGATTACAGTTGTAGATTAAGAAAAACACGGATGGGGCAGCTGTCTCAGTTGTGCATAATTGCATTTTTATGCATGCTGCTAGTATAAGAACAACCACTCATCTTGAGGACAAAGGAACAGAATGCACTAAATATGATGTATCAGGCTCAAGGCTGCAGAGCTATGCTCTATTAGCAACCTGGCATTGCTTCTTTTAACTATAGTTCTTACTACAACTGCACTGGTTACATTTGCCTTTGTTTGCACAGTTTAATCCTGTTCTTAAAGCAGATCCATTTAGTATTTTGTGTTTGGTTTTGTTTTTTTTTTTAACCCCATTTACGTTTGTCTCCAACATATGCTAGCACTTTTATAATATAACTTTGTAGTTTTCTTAAAGTCAGTGACTCACCCATTATAGATTCCCATGTACTCCAAGCTTTGTACCATAGAAAAATTTTCTCCTGCTCGATCTTTTCTTATTATTTGAATTCAGAAATCGTGTACAAAAATAATGTTCATACAGATTTAATATCTCAAAAATGTCTTTAATCTTTTTATTGCTTATTATTCCAGGATTTTATCCCTAGTCCTCCATTAGGCTTGAAATACTCAAAGAAAAATAAATTTTACCTAAAAGAATCAGAAGTGTGTTGGCTCAAATTCAGTAGCTTCACGTTTAAAATACAGGGAAAGTAATAGTTAGGTAAGATCTCTGCATTGCTACACCACACTGTTCTTGAGTCATTCAATTAAAAACTAAATGCTCCACTGCAATAACCATTTACAGCCATTTCAGCAGGTTTTTTGGGATTTTTTTTAATTGCTATTACTGATATGCAATTAACATTTATTTGGTAGTAGCTATGTGAGGAAAATAAGAGTAAAAAAACAGAACCTTAGCATTAAGATAGATATTTCACATTATTAACCTGAAGGGTCAGACACATGAAAATCTAGGACTAAATCTTAAAATTTATTAATCAGCGAGGTACTCTAGTACCATGTGTACTGTAAAACTACAACCTGCGGTGGGCCATGCAGAAATCCAATGGCTAGAATAAAGTGGCATTTATGCATCCCACCACACTTGGGCACCCAAGCTAAGAACATGGCTCTTGGGATTCCTCAGCTCAATTTTTCTGTGTTACAAGGGTGGTAAGAAACATCTGAAAACAATCTGTCAAGTCATTCTCTAAAGAACTCAACAGGTACATGCCAACACTCCATATCTGAAACTTTGTTTGTATAGCTTTTTGTTAACAGGAGCCTATCTTTATTTTCTTTAAAATTCATTAGTAAAAGCTTGAATCCTGGTTTACTAAAGTTCAGTGTTTCATTTATGAACAGTAGAGAGGCAGAATAAAAATACAAGCTGTCTCTCACTTGAAATAAACAGCAATTTCTTTTAAGCTTTGTTTAGAAATTGAGGCATTCTTGACAACAGATAATAAATGGAAAATTGTTTTCCTGCTTCACCTATGATGTCCTTTATAATCATAAAAATCTTAATATTTATTGCAAAATTGAAAATCAGAAGTGATAAGCATTTGATAACAATCATTTATCTGTTGATCTTACCATTAAATTATTTTGTTGGTTTCAGATTTTCTTATGCATTGAAGAGATAAAAATAAGCAACCTGGGATCAAGCATACAGTATGATTTTTTATCAAGATCATAGCAAATGGGGGAAGGCATTAACCCTAGAAATTTTTTTTTTACCACAGTGAGTAGTGAAAAGTACATTTACCTGATATAAATTTAAATGTCTTGTAGATCCAGCCAATTATTTTTCTAATATAGATATTTTCAGGAGAGTATGGATGTATATAATACATTGATTTTTCTGGGCTTCCACAGTATATAGAACTGATAAATACCCTCCTAGCATATTGTACATACTTATTCCATCTGGCATCCACATTGCCTCTTTATAAAAGGTTTATTTGCTTCAGATGGTAGATGGTATTGTTAGATGTTATTTAGATGGTAGATGGCTAGTTCTTCTCCACGTGAATATGTTAAATGCAGAAACAGTCATTCACATTTGCAATTACTTATCACTAGTGAACAGGAGTATTTTATTTCATTGGAAAAGTGACATGAAGGACAAATCTGGTTAAACTAATAATACATGATTTATTATACTTTTATCAGCCCAGGTCTCCTGAAAATCAGGTATGTTTCTGTCAGTTCTGTGTTTTCTTGAACTGTAATTTATTATCCATATGAGAGTATGGTGTAAAAAGGAGAAATCTTAGAATATATAATTAGTTGTTAATATTTGACAAGTAATATCTGGTCAATTATGCATTGATACCAAAGTTGATTAATGGTACAAAAATATAGGTCTTCATAATGATAATATGCTAATATATCTTGTGTGGCTATTATGAATATCCTGACACAAATTAACAAAGCAAATATTTGATTACTATATTATCATGGTTCCTGGATTACCATAAAGCTTTGAATATATCAACAGCATATGTAGCAAAACACTTTACAACCAAAGGAATAAAATTGTGTTTCCTAGAAAGATTATGACCTTGATCAATACTTGCTTGATGATTTAATACAATTTTTTGGGTTTTGTTGATTTACTAGTTACTTGATCGAGAAAAACTATTGGTGCACAGAAAAAGGAGTCACAATGGCAGTCCTGTACATTCATTTCTTTTTCATATTTACTGAATAAGAAGAAGCTTTGAGGCTAAACCATGTGCAGTATCTGTATAGTCTCTTCTACAAGTAGAGCTGTGAATACGCTGAATCTGCATGCTCTAAATGAAAGAGAAGAAATTGGAGCTTTTTTGATTTTAAGTCTGTGCCATGAATAAGTGTATCTCTTGCACTGACATTGGAAAGATTTTATTTGGTTAAAATAGTGTAATCATCGCTACGTTATATTTATTCGATTACAAAATGGTCATTTTTTTGCAAGCTGAACTCTAAAGAATTTCTTCTTGCTTGATTCAGAATTTACTCAGATTTCTAAAAAGAAATTATTTTAATAATAATGTGTAACTGCTATTTGTTAAAACATCTAGCACTTAAAAATTATTTTTTTATTTCTTGATGCATTTCTATGCCTATCGCTTAAAAATTAAATAACAGCACATTCTAAATGGACAATTCTTCATACGTTAACATGAAAGACTTTGGACTAGAATCAAATTAGTAATTTCAAAAACTTCATGTTAAGTTGTGAACAAGTAATTTAAATTTACATAAATATAAATTATGTATGTATGTGCATACATATATTTATAATTAGAAGTCACAACTTATGACATTCTGACATTGATAAGAAAGCTGCTGTGGCTGGTAAGTATCCAGGCTGTTATACATGAAACTTTCAAATTACTTATAAAAAAATAATTCTCATCTCAAGTAAATTCTAGCATGCTTGTTCTCATATAGGTCTCCAAAATAAGTTAAAATTTCTCAGGTCATTTAGTCCTTTCATTAATATAATTAATTCCTAATGTAATATTGTTTCAAAAAAGAATTTTTGGACTGCTATATGTGTGAAAGCTGATTTCACCCTCCACTGTTAATAAGAACTTAACACTGTCTTAGCAGTGGAGCAGCTGACCCAGGAAAAAAACAGTCACCTTAGTGTCTGGGGCTGCTAAGTATATTTTCTTTCCAGGCTCTCAGCATCCTCTCTCTTAAGCTATGAAATGCAATGGCAGTTTTTCAGAAGCCAAAATTGGTAAAAAAGTATGTGCTGAAGTTGTATCAAGGAAGATAGTAGTGATTAGTGGATTTCCATGAGATATAACATTGTTAGGTTAAGCATGTGGTTATGCAGACTTTTGTCTCAGTAGAGCTTCTTGGCACAATCATTTGGCTCACAGACTGGAGCTCTGAAAATAGATAAGGAGCACAGATAGAAGAAGCTGCCTGGGGCAAGTCTGAGAGGCTCAGGAAGTTGTGAGTGCATTGGAAATAGGGTTGGCAGCACTTAAACTGACACTGGTGCCTTAGAAATGACTCAAGTCTCACTTTCTGTGCAACAATGATGATCAGAGAATGTACTGTCTGATCATTTAACATAACTTCTTATGTTAAATATTTACCTAATTGAAAATCTTTCTCATCAACATTTCTTCCTTATACTTGCTCATTTAGACTGACCAGAAAGAATACTCTGCATGCTAGTAATTGTCATGGGTTCAGCAGTAGCAATCATTTTTTCTCCTTCTTGGTAGCTGGTGCAGTGCTGTGTTTTGACTTCTGGGCTGAGAGCAGTTGCTGATAGCACGTATGTTTGGTTTATCCAAGGCCTTTTCTGAGCTCATGCTCTGCCAGGGAGGAGGGGAGGCTGGGAGGAAGGAGAGACAGGACACTGATCTAGGCTAGCCAAAGAGGTATTCCATACCATAGCACATCATGCTCAGGATGTAACTGGGAGAGACCCGGGAGGGCTGGAGCTCTGGGGGGATGGAGGAGGTATCGGTCGGTGCTCGGTTGGGCAGGGTGGGGTGAGTTATGGGTCAGTGGCTTGTGAGATGTTGTATTCTCTTCACTTGTTATTGGTTTTATCATTATTATTTGTAGTAGTAAGGGCAGTGGTGATTTGTGTTATGCCTTAGCTATTAAACTGTTCTTATCTCAATCCGTGGGGGCTACATTCTTTGGATTCTCCTTCCTAACTCTCCGGGAGTTGGGGGAGCAAGGGGGAGAGTGAGTGAACGAGCTGTGCGGACTTGGTTTTAAACCACGACAGTAATGTTGTGCTGCTTGGTGTGGTGGGGCTGATACTTCAGGCATTATTCCTATGGAGGTATTCAGCTCCAGAACGTTGTTTGCGGCAAAACAGAGGTGGAGAAAGGCATTAGAATACAGAAGTGGTGCTAAGAATGGGAAGACAAAGTATCAAAATGTGCAGCCTAGGCTTGTTCTGTGACAGCTGTAAATCTGTATCTCTGCTGTAGGACCCAAGGGTGTTCCCAGCTTCAGCAATATTCCAGCTTTTTGTTAGACACATGATCTACTCTCAGATGTCTGAGAGCTTAGGAATAGCTACATATCTCAACTAATCAAGTATGAATTTGTTAACACCTTGCTGTGATTAAACCCAAAATATCTGTATAGCTGAGCTATAAAATATATAAATAGACACAGATACATCCCATCCCAGGAAGTTTTGGTAAAATTATTTTTTGCTTGTTTGCACAGGAAAGTTACTGAAAAGTTATATTCAGAGATATCATGAATAGCCAACATACATATAAGATAAATGAAAAAAGTCAGTATATGCTATTTCTTTCACCCTACCTTGGCTATTCTGAACCTGTAAGGTAAACAAAAGACAGATTTTTACCTCTGAGTCATCAAAAGGAGCTCACACAAATATAAAAGCCTTCCAAAAGTGTTAGAAACATATCGACATTGGCAAAAAAATGCAGTAATTGTTTCAGCAATACCAAATCTTTAAGCCCTTTCAAAAAGCAAGCATGCCTTGTGTGCTGAAAAAATGTCATAGTTTGATATCCCATTGGATTCACTGAAAAGACCATTTCATATACTACTGGATAAATAACCTTTTTTTTTTAAAAAAAAATCTCAACAGTGCCTTTATGTGATAAATAATACAATAGTTATCAATCATTTGTTCTATGCATACATATAACTATATTGCCCATGTATATTCTCTTATGATCTTAAGGTCCGTTCCAACCCTAACTATTCTATGATTCTATGATAATGAGTGATTATGTGGATTGAGTTTTATGGTTACAAATTTATGTGTAAAAACTAATCCATGGTGCTTAACCCAGAGCAGCTTCTTGGAATCCAACTCAGTAGGGTCAGTAGATCACATTAGGTAGGTCATAGAGTGAATAAATGACAGAAAAAAAACTCGTCCATGTTTTATTCTTACAGGTCTTTCATTACATTCCTTCATAATTTTAGCTTTCCCACACTTTGTCCTGACCTTCTACTTACTTTGTTTCTTGATTTACTAGAGTACTATGGTGTCTGATTGCTGCTTAAAAGCTTTGGGGTTTAAATTATTAAAATCTTATTAAGTGACAGTGGTAGAAAATTAGTGTTATATTTTTTTCAGGGAGATTTGAAATTTACTTTGAAATTGAAGTAATACTCTTGTATGGAAGATATTGTGATGTGATACACATTCACACATATATATGCATATATTCTGTAAACTGGTCACAGTATTTTTGTCTGCATAATCCTATCCTATACAATCAAATGCATTTGCTGGATCTTAATATAAATAAAAAATAACCTCTCTCATCACAGGATGCTATTCTGCAGCATGAGCAGTATTGAAACGATGGTTTGATTTATATTTCTTCTCATCACTTAACCTCTTAGAAAGAAAAAATATAAAACTCTCAAATGCTAAAAAATGTAACTTGCTGCTAAATGGCCACTTTAAAAGCTTTTTTCCCCCCTATTAAAAATGTACAAAGCTTGTAGCTCATTGTGTAACTTAAGGTCAGTGTGAGTAAATGATGGCTGCACTCTAGAAGTTATTGTGCTGTACAACGGCACCATAAAAAGGCAAGCATCAATCTGTGTTTTGGCTTTCTAAGGTACATTTGTGTTAATGGGAAGCTCATGCTCAAGCTGGTATTAGAGCAAAAGGCAAAGAACAGAGAAAGAACTGTCTGCTGGGGAGGGGGTGATTCTGCATTTTAATAAGCAGTTTCTAAAATAATTCTTCCAGCTGCTTGTAAAATTGAATACCCACTTCATGTATCAGGGAGCAGCAGGCAGAGACTGCCTTGCTGGTATGGAAGGGTGACAGCAAGGCAGGCTGTCTTGTTTGAAATCTATGTTTTTCATATTGTTCTTCTTTGTAGTAATGTATGAGAGCATGGTCTGACTGCAGGTGACTCTGAAGAGAGTTGTATTTAAGATCTTTTCTTGTGAAATTTGTTTTTTTCTGTTTTAGCCTTTTATTTTTGGTAGTGGCAAATCCCTGCTACTGATGCAGACAAGTTCCAGCAAAACTTGTCACTACAGAAATCACACGTACCTGAAAATAGTATTTCTATTTGGTCATGTCACCTTTTACATAAAAAAATATATTCTCTCTACCGTAAAGCATCAAAGTTAGATACGTGATCTGCATGACTGGGATTTTTTTGGCAGGGGGAATCTAATTTTTATCAGCCTTTGGGAGAATTAGAGAGCTTCATAATTGCAGTCTGAAAAATCCTGCCCATTATCTATAAATTTATTAGCTCATTATAGTGCAAAGAACATGATATTTTTCCTACTGCAACTTTAAACATATTTTCTTGAAGGGATAAGGGTATTTTAGTGTTATCCTTTATTTCAAAGTATCAAAATGTTGTGATGGATAGTCTCGTGCTTGAACACAAATCCTTTAAGTAGCTATGTATGCAAATAAAGTAATTAATATGAAATTAAACATGCATGTTTATCTTTGGATCACTCTAGTGGGCTAAAAGAAGAGGAGATGACTAAATATCCCCTTTTAAAATGAAACTGTTCTCTTTCAGTGCTATTTTTTTTTAATTTTTTTTTTTAATAGGGTGGTGGTGGCTTAGGTTTTTTTTCCCAGTTTGGTGACGTGAGAGTCAGGAGATACAATTTTTATTGCTTACCAAAATAGGTGATTTTTAGCTAGAATTTTTTAGATGTTTAATATGATATATTAGATATTTTTCCTGAGATATTTCTGATGTTGATTATGATTTATTATATTGCAATCTATTGTAGTAATTTTGAATGAAATCTAGTTTATACCCAACCAAGAGGCAGTCTCCTCAAGGTGAACGTATGCCAGTTACAGAATGGAGCACACTGAACAGTTAGGAAAAGTACTGCAAAATCTTTGGTTATCTAGGATATTTCTAGAGACTGGATTAGAAACTGACTTCTGTCTATCAGCCTACCTGCATATATCGCATACTGATATCTCTACTATTGTAAAAAGGAGGTTGTAGTAGCTGTTGGTGGTTGTCATGGTGTCGTTTGTCAGCAGTTTTAAGGCCATGCAGAGATATTCTTTTGAGTTTAAACAAAACAAAACCCAGAAACAACAACAACAAAAAACAAAACAACCCATGCCCAAGCATTAAAAAGACAGTGTTCCTTTTAAATTTTTCAGGTAATAGATCATACATAAACCACTTCCCTTTAGAAAAGCCTCAGAGGAATGCTTTGTATGAGAAATCCCTGAAGGAAAAACAGCTTTTTTTTTGTTTCAAGCTGGAAAATAGTACTTATAAATTCTCTACAGCTAAACACAGGAAGTTCATCTGTAAAACTGGATTTTTTTAGTGAATATTTTCTCTTATTGGTAATAAGGTTCTGATATATTATCTCAGCTTTAGCATTCCTCCAGGCGGCAGCATGTTCACCAGTAATTACTGGTGTAATATAGGCATAAAAGAAAGAGTGCTGCTCACTAAGTTCATAATTTTGCTGCCACATGATCAGAATGTTTTTAGGGACCAGAATGTTCAAATAACTATCCTAGCTATACCACTAGGTCTGTTTTCCTGTATTAACAACATTTTGCCTTCTGGCAATATGCTGTGTAAACTTTTAAGTTTCTGTGTCCTGGTTTCAGCTGAGATGCAGTTAATGTTCTTCCTAGTAGCTGGTGCAGTCCTGTGTTTTGGCTTCAGTCTGAGCACAATGCTGATAACACACAGATGATTTGTTTGTTGCTCAGTAGCACTTACCCTGATCAAAGACTTTTCAGTCTCTCATGCTCTGCCAGTGAGGAGGGGCGGAAAAGGAGAGGAGGAGCAGAAACAGGACAGCTGACCCAGACTAGTCAAAGGGGTATTCCATACCACAGCATGGCATGCCCAGTATATAAACTGGGGGCAGTTACCTGAATTAAAATGTTTGTTCTGTTTTATGAGCCACCTTTAAGTACTGAAAGGCTGAAATTAAATCTCTCCAGAGCTTCCTTTTCTGCAGGATGAACAACCCTAACTCTTTCAGCCTGTCTTCACAGGAGAGGAGCCCTAGTTGTCTGATCATCTTTATGGGCCTTCTCTTGACTCACTCCAACAGATCCATGTCTTTCCTTACGTTCCTACCTTTTACATGGCTCACTTTTACAGTCTTCAAAATTAAACTCCTTTCCTCTCACATATACACCAAGAACTGTAGGGACAAAGTAACATCACAAGCAGACCAGAGGTCCCCTAGCGCCTTTGTATCACCTCATAGAATCATAGAATAGTTAGGGTTGGAAAGGACCTTAAGATCATCTAGTTCCAACCCCTCTGCCATGGGCAGGGATACCTCACACTAAACCATATATCATTGCTCCTTGCGCAGATGCTCTTCAACAAACTTTTGGCAGCAGTGGTATTGCAACAGCTAATGACTTGTTCTGTAGATACAGTATGTTCAACTGCACAGCTTTCTTAGAAGATATAAGAAGTAAAAGGCTCCATAAGTGATGGCTGGGGCACATAAAACACATTCATATTGCACATCTTTATCTGATTGTTGAGAGATAAAAAAACTGTATTACTCATGGGCAAGCTAGGAGGCTCATTTACCAATTGTTTAATTATGGTATTTGAATGACCAGTTCCATTGGTCCAGAAGAATGTAAAAATCTTCTGTGTAGATATAGTTACTTCTGTTACCAGGAGTAAGCATTAACACCTGATGGGTCTGCATGTCATGTACTAGATATCCTGAGAAATTCTAGGTGTTTTTATTCTGCATTTTTTATGCCAGAAAAAAAACCCCAGAACAAACCAAATATTAAAGAGTAACAAGTGTCTTGCTCAGGATAAGTGACTAGTGTTTATTACTCTGTATTAGATTTAAATAAAGGCCTTTTATTTTTTGTATTTCAGAAAATAATGAAAGACTGTAGCATTAGATAAAGATTTTCAAGGAATGGGATTCCCAAAGCACTTTACTTTGCAAACATCAGTAGACTGAAATAGACGCACTTTCGGTGTAAAGTGCTTCTGCCAGTAGAAACTGCAGCAGAGAAGCCGAATACAACAAAAGAGGAAATGAAGACTATCCAAATAGAGCTACAAAGAGGAGAGGCAATTAACCAAGCAGGATTTTGATTGAGGCCACTGGGCACAGTACATCTGCAGTTTTGAAAGAATAATGACCAGTGGTACAGAAAATTAGATTTTGGGGCCCAAATAACTGCACTGAAATATAATTTTAATTAAAGTATAGATTTGAGCTTAGTGTTTCCTTGGAGGCCTTATAGCCGTCATATTTAAGGTCAAAACACCTTAGCACATGGAAAATAATTTGTCTTGTTGCTTCAACAGGATGTAAACATTTTGCCAATTATATGTTCCTGGAAAGGATTAGAAGATAGTAATTAAAGAGAAAAAGAAGCTCTTGATTGCCTCTCAAAGCACTAAGAGAAGAAAATACCTCTTGAAAACATTTAAAGGCTAAGTGTTAATGTGTTAAGGAACCATTCATTTTTAATTAGGTTATAACACATGGGATGCTGTGTATCAGACATCACTGATTCCTAAATGCTAATAATTAGAGTTTGCATTTACAGAGCACATAGTAAGAAAAAGAAAACTTAGTTTCTGGTTCAAATCTGGTTTTTTTTCCAGACAATATTTAGACTATTAATGGTTTCATCTAAATTTGATGTTTTCCATTCACTAAGCAATATAAAAAACTGCCTTTATTCCAAATACAACAGCTGGGTTTCAGGATTAAATTTCCACATTCACAAACTGCTTCTGCATTTTTGGAGGACATTTGATATGTAATTGCTAAATAGACTAATCTTTAGAATTTTTTTTTTACCACATTAACCCCTGACTGTTATTTTTTAAAAATGTCTGTATAAGATATTAATGTAATATTTGTATAATATACAAATCAGAATGTCTTTGACACACAATTAACTGCACAGCATATTCTGTAGTGTACCTGTTAATCCACTGTGACATTATACTTGTTAATTCTTATATAAATATTTTGATTTATTTTGTTGGAGCAAATATGTATAGGGTATCAACAGTTCCTTATTCTAAGCTACTGCCTGGGAACAAATAATTAATGAGAAAGGCTTGTTGCAGGGATGATATATAGAAATCATTAAGCATGCTAATGAGAAAAGGTTGACATCAGTAAAGTGCATTTCTGCAGTTGGAGAACAGTGGAACTCAGGTCAGTTAAAAGAAAATGGAGCAATTTTTGCATTCAGGTAGAGGGGGTATGTATGAGCTTCATCATTGGCTTAATCAAAACCAACCATGTAGGAAGAAAGGCCATGCACTTACCTAGTCAGCCTCAAAGACCAGATGGAAACAGAAGCACCAGGTGTGTGTTGGTATAGTAAATAATTCCCCTGCTCTTTCTTCTGATATAAATCAAAGCAGCTGAAGTTAATGAATTTGAAGTCTTAAAATGTAATACAAGGGAATCTGACCTTAATACTTGTCTCCTCTTCAAGGTAAAACACCTTGCCATGATGAAAGAAAAATTTTAGGCTCCAACTGCATCCTTTTCCTCTCTGTACAGCTTGTACATCTTCATGATCAAATTCCTCTAAGGGGGGTGGGCAGCATCATCTGGGTTTTGAGAAACTTCTGCCCACTATGACTTCTGTCTGATAATATTTTCTTGTTTTTTTGCAAGAGTGGAGCCTACAGCTCCATAATTAAAACAATTATTTCAGAGGTTGTCTTCTCTTTCAGGTGCTGATTACTTTGTATAAAAGTGGCATTTATGAATTGGTGTCCTCTATCCAAAACTCCTTATTTTGGAAATAAGATCAGACTTTTGTACACTGCTCAGAGACCAAATTTATATACTCCTTCTGCAAATAAAAATAAGTTGATGTAATTTAATAAAAATTCCAATAATAATAATGCTAGATAAATCCAAACTATTTCAAAATGGTACCTAAACTGTATGGAAAAGATGTTTTATTCAAATGCTGCACATAGGACTAACTTGTAATTCCACATAAATCCTGGTGATAAGATATATCAGTGGAAGACGAGTAAGCATAGTTCTAGCTTAAACATTTTGAAATTTATGTCTTCACATACAAATTATTAGTAAAATAACCATATGTAATAACTTTGTTTGAAAACCTACAATACCTGCAGGAGGTTCTTAGTAGTTTTTAATATGACTTTATCTCACACACAAGAATACTCCTACTTTAACTGACACCTTTAAAATTAATGAAAATCCTGAAGTTTTCTTTCCAGAGGTCAAGAACATTCATGCCTTGTGAGAAATGTCCTGTGATTCTTGGTACCAGAATCTTCTGAAAGACCTAGTTGATATCTGTATCAGATTATGACAATGATTTCTCATTCAATGGAAATGAAAAAGCTATACAGAGTTATTTCTTCAAACAATCTTGGAATTTAAACTTGATCTGAATGACTTGTGCATGATCATTGATGATTGCTTTAAAACTAGAATTTTATACTTCTTTTATTTTCATGCTGGATAATTACTGTCTTCATATCTCCTTACAATTTAATTTGATCTCATACCTTATGTCACCCAAATGTAGCCACTGAAGTTGTATCTGGATAATTTCCAAAATAAGAGTCCCAAAATTTCTGTAAATTTAAGATATATGACACCATTAATCAACATTTATTTATGAGACACTAATGAACTTATTCATTTCAAGTAAGGAGAGGGAAAACCAGGTTAGCCAAAACAGGCCCTTTTTCTTGCTCTGTATAGTATCTTTGGCCTAACAATAGCCATCTAGCAGCAATGAAATGCAAGATTTCTTTTTTCTGCAATGAAAAGTTGTTACATTTATTGCAATAGATTTCGATTTACCATATCAAAAATATGTTCTGATCAGTAGTATTTAAAAGCAAAGTAGCAATAGAGATGTAATCTCATGGTTGTATGCTTTGTGTCATCGTAATTCAGATGAAGTATACTTTACAATCTAACTTTTGTAGAGGAACTCACAACAGAGCTCACAGTTACATGGTAAGAGTGAAAGTTTATGCAGATGCATTTTTTCATTAGACATAAGATATAACATCTCCCCCTTAGTTTTCTCAAACTGCTTCACTTATTCCGAATACCAATTCACAGACTTCCAGTTTTTGTTAAGCAGTTTATTAATTCTTTCTAGAACCTTTGCCTGTTTATGAAATAAACTTCCAATCTCTTTGCCTACATGCAACTTCCTTCTAAATGTAAGAAAAGTTTGAGGCCTGATGAAGATGCCTCATTGACTGAGTTAATTATATTCCTCCTGGTTTACCTTGATGTGAGCTAAGAATTAGCCTATTCTCTCTTAACTGTCTCACCATTAGTGGGGAACCTTTTATGAACCTGTCAAATTTGCCATCACTGTCAAGAAACAAAAGATGTAGTCTTGTTTAGTGGCTGTCTCAAATGTCCAAGGACCTCAAAAATTACAGTTTTCTGAAAAGTCACTGATATAAAACATAAACGAATGGTTTATATCAGCTGGTGTAAAGATCAATATTAATAAAAGGAAGCTATAATGTACGCTGTGCTATGTCTAGAATTTTCACTGGCACCTAAAGGAAATACATAACAATCAGAGTAAGATTTTTTTTTCCTCTTGTCATAGGAGAAAATAAATTTCGACTGATGTCTTCTTGATGCAGCAGTACAGTTACCATCCTTCTGTCCCATCTAGCTTACAATCTGAAAATGCCAGAGTAAGTTTTCTGCTTCCTTTGTTTTATTTAATGGTCCCCACAAGTACAAAAAACATTTACTAACCAGATCCAGTAGATGCAAACACCAAAACCATTATAATCAAAACAGAAAAAGTTCAAACAAGACAGAAAAATCCAAAAGACTCATTGTAACAGCAGAAGTACCTATCAGGAACACCTTGATTGTATAGAGCAGAAGAAGAAGACTTATCTACTTGAGCAGCATGTTCACAGTATTGCTCCTGATGTTGCCAGCTCTGTAGCTCACAGCAGCTGCTATAGAACACCAAATTCCTTTGGATTTGATGCCACCTCATGCTGCGTTAAGCAGTCTCACACTGTATCTTTGCAGTCCAAAATGAGCAAGATCAATCTTAGTTCCCAAATAGCCAGAATTACAAGCAATTACATTCTGCCTCTGTGATGTGGCTGGAGTCTGAAGAGGACACTGGGGACAGAAATTAGACATATGTTTGCAATATGACAGTATCCTTAAGTGTTGTTGACCCAGTTCCTCCTGGCAACAGTTCAGCTAAAGTCAAACTTGCCTCCTTGTGCATCCATGCTAGAGCAGGATGTGGAAAGGGGAAAGGAGGTGTTTGCTGAGTGGCAAATAAGTGATGTATCTCTATGAGACTGCAATGGCAATTTTCACCAGCCAGCTCTGCTGGTTCAGGACAAGCTATCTGTGGCGTCTTTCCTTCATTTTTTCTCTTGCAGAGACAGAAGATTTAAAAACTTTGGAATTCTGCCTTGGACATTTGCTTTTGGCATTAATGTTGTAGACCCTGGGACCTCCAGGGCCTCTGTTGCTGGACAGCCCTGGCAGCTGTGGCTCTGGCTGCTTTAGCTTCTTGGGGCTCTATTAAACACTTGTCACAAATGACCTGTCCTTGTCCAGCTGTGGGAAATCTGAGATTTTCACAGAGTTAGGGAAAAGAAGTAGATCAGGATAACAATTATTCCATCTTGATCTGAGGAAACTAAGCTGCAGTAATTTAGCTATTGCCTTGCATTGCTAGTTTCTATTCTTTCTTATGTGGAAATTTCTATTCTTTCTTATGTGGAAATAGATTTCATCCTTAACCTGTACATAAAAGGAAATTCTTAATGTCAGAAAAATTCAGTATCGACCCACATTCCTCTCTGCTTTTCTCTTGGTTGCCAACAGCCAGTATCTGATTAAAAAGGTTCAGAAGCGTCTTCAGAAACAAATTAACCTCCTCAGCCAAGCGTATCTGTCTCTCACAGATACAATTAAAAAAAGGAGGAATACTTCTGTGTATATTTCCTGCTACCAATGACATTTTATCAATGCAATGTTTCAGTTTTCAGGGTGAAGTAAAAAAGTGAAGAATTAGAGAGCAGAGCATCTGTTATTGAAGCAGTAAGTGCTTTTCCTTGTATTTCCTTCAGCTCACACTTCAATCTTTCCCAAAAAGTTTTGATAACCTCTGCTCAAACCAGTTACTTCCATCTTTGATCAGCAGAAGGAAATAGCTTGTGTGTGTCTTTCTGCCTCTTCTGTGTCTTATCAGCAGCTCTCACTCAGCTGCTGAATGCAATTTGACCACTTTTTGGATATTCTGCTATATGCTTTTGGATATTCTGCTTTATAGGAGACACTGTTGTTTTGAAATGTTTTCCATGATCAGAGCAGGTAACTCTGAACCCTTTAATTCACTTTTTCTTTCTTCTTTGATGTTGTTTTAAAGCAGATGTTCTCCTCAGGTCCATAGTTGCTGCTTCACCAAAATAACAGTTTTTACCAATTTCATTTACCAGCTCTCAGTATACTTTCAAGGGCTACCAAAGCTTCTCTGGGCTATGGGCCCTCAATGTTTTTCACATGCTTGCTAGCTTGACTACTTAGGCTGTCAAAGGAGAGGTATTCAAAAGCTACAGAAATCAGGAGCTAATCATTTAAAGAAAATTATTTGGAGAGTGCAATTTATCACTGTCTGCTTTTACATTTGAATTCTTTGAAAGACAACATGCAGTGTAAGTACAAAGTTATACAAATGACTTCTCTTGACAATGGTATTGTGAGCTGAGTAACAGTAGAGAGACTTATCAGAGAAAGAAAAGCATATTATTGTTATAATTACTTGAATCTCAGTAATGAGTGAGTCAGCCTTGCTTTACATTCTTTCATAGAGTATCCCAAAGTATAGATGGTAGGAGGTTGATTTTATCTGTCTCTAACCTCCATTTTCCAATGATCTGGAGTATGTAAGAGAATAGTATGCATATATTCCATGGAACTGTAAATTGTAGAATTGTTTTTCAGCATCTTTTCAAGACTAGTACTGCCTTTTATCTTTTTAAAGGGAGGTTTAACAAATGAGTTTCAAGGTGAAAAAAGGTGTGAAATGGCACACAGAAATTGTCAGTTTTTTCCCAAGTGCTCTTCCACTGGTGCATTTTTTAATACAACTTTCAGAGTGGGTAAATGCATTATTTCAGTGTGTTGTTAACCTCAAGAAACTGAAAAACAATGAGGCAAATTGTACATTCAGGGCAAGCTAATTGCATGGCTTATGACATTTTTCATCATTGCATCAGGTTTAGATTGAGTTGTCAATGACAACATCTAGCCTAGAAGAGTAATTATTTTTGTTCTTTTCCTCCTCTGTTGAAAGGTGCTAGCTCAGTGAAATTATATGGGTGTTCTGAGAAAAGGTCTTAAAGTTGAAAAATGGAACCAAAAAAGTACTTCTGGGTGCTCAGTTCAGTGTTTATACTCCTTTATTTTTATCATTTTTACCAAAGGAACAGACCACATACTTGTCAGGGCTTGCTGAATGAAAAATAACTTGGCTGTTACCACTCTCTCAGTGACTTACTCGTTTGTGAGTTAACATACATATTTTTCATTTATGAATGTGCATTCTTGTAAGGGATATGCAAAGTATTGCATCTGTTTTTTTGTTTTCTATTCATTGCTCATGGGTTTGTGTTTTGTTGTTTGGGTTTTTCTTTTTGTCTGGAATCCTTAAAATTAGATTATTTTTTCTTGGTTTTGTTTCCTATTTTATAACATACTTTGTTATGAGAGGTTTAACAGGAGCTGAAGTTGGGGTTTCAATAAACCTAACACTAAAATAAACAAATAATTTTCTTGTTAGAAAAATGGGTAAAATTATTTTTTAATTTGTTTTGTACTTTATACAAAAACAGTTGGAAAAGCTTTCAGTTGTTTATAAAGAGGAGCTGCTAGAATAATCACTTTTTAAGACTCCTGAAGGTAAAGAAACCTTCATAAATATAATCAGAAATGAAAAGTTATATACTAATAGTTGTCTAGATCATCACCATAAACACATGGTTTTCTCAAGCAGCAGCTTCATTCATTACTGAATAGTAATATTTGTTTCTTACTGATGAACTGCACTTCTAGTCATTGTAGTCTGGTTCTGCAACAGTTAATTGATATGAAGGATGGAAAGGCTAGAAAGTGGTCACTGGCATGGTCTAGAATCTTTCTTCTGCTCCAGGAAGAGCTATTATTCAAGAGGCAAGACAAAAGCGGTGGCGCTTGCTGTTGTACTGAAATAATGTTTAAGTTAAAAGAACTTATCCTGACTGAGGAGTAGGAGGGCAAAGTTAATTATTTTTCCAAGGAATGTCACTTAAGCCCCAACTTTCTGTGTGCATTATCTTAACTCCCCAGTAACAGGTGCATATATCAGATTTGAATACATGCACAATCATTTTCACGATAATCTGCAAATGGGAAGATGAGTCTAAATGCACAACTTCATATAGATATGCATGATGCACAAAACTGCACCTAAGAATTGGGAATTAAATATTGAACACTTTTTTTTTTTTTCATATCCCTGGTTTCTGCTCTGGTATACTTTTTGGGTATCTCTTTTGGATGATTAACTGTCTCCAAGCGACAATTGATACCTACGTTATAAGGAAGGGGAAGTGCAGTTGTAGGGGAGTGTATTTATTTCTGACTGTATGTATGCTGGGTTTGACAGACTTATCAAGATTGTGTTTTCAGGAAGTTCTTGACAGAGCTGCTTCCCTTCAAACTTCCTTGCCTGGGACACTTCCAGACATCCTCAGATTCATTCAAAACATTATCATCATTTCTCCAGTCTGTCCTGAAACTTATCAGGGAAATGTGTGTCAAAAGATGCTCCCACCATAATCTTTCCTTTGTATTCTGTGTAGAATAGAAGGATATAAATCAGTTTGGTTCATTAAATATAGGCTGCAGACTATTTTTCTGCCCTAGCTGTCTACCAGCCACAGTGGAAATATAATCAGCAGAGACACAAATTGTGATTGTTAAGTCTTTTGGCAGTAAAATATTACTCATAATGCTCATTTATTGTAATTGCTATTACTAACCATATTGATTCCCAGCATGCTTAAAGACAACAGTAACAGTCAATATTGTAGAGGTGCCATACAAAACATCACTGCAGAGACTCTGCACATCGCTAAAAACACACTGCTGTTAAACAAGCCCACAGTTGTTTATGACACAAATGACACTGTGGCTCATCTTTCTTAGCAGCAGGATTAGCAATAGTGTTTATGTGTCATTTTGTCTGGAGAAGCTCTTGCTGTTTGTCATTAATACTTCCCCTGTACCTTCACTTACAGTGTTGCAAGAGTGTTGGAAATTTTGCTAATTTTCTCTGGTTAGCTTTGTGAGTTGCACAAGGTTTACCAACACACATTTTTTTACTCTCTTTTTTCCTGTCACTTTTGTGTCAGAGATTGAAAAGTCCAGCAAATATTTTAAAAATGTATATGAAAACATACACACTGGCTGATTTTAATCTGACATCCGAAAGTACAACAAGATCGAGCTAAAGTTAACCATAAGACACCCAGATGAAAACCATGCAGAATGTTCGGGGGAGTTGCCTGTCTGTGGACATCTTTAACTATTCAGTTGGTTTTCCTGCATACCCCATGTACTTTAAACAGAAATGGGGTAAACAATCTCCCTCATCTCTTAAATTGCAAAATAAATAGCTGAAATGGCTTATATAAAGCAATTCTCTTGAATTTGATTTTTTTGTTTGCTTGTTTGTTTGAATTTGGATGTTTTCTGATTGTGCATATGCATGAAAAACTGATTAGGAAAAAGTTGCTGCATTGACTTTGTTCTTAAAGTTGTTTCTTATTTTTTTTTTCTAATTGTAGCTCCCATGCACTAGAGAAAACTCCCAGAAGAATTTGTTTTCTTTCCTCACAGGTTAGTTCAATTTTCCACTGTTATTTTGAAAGGTCACACACACAAATTTTGAAACTCTATATAGACACTGTGAAATAATCTCTGAATTGAGCAAAGTCCTTTTTCAGAAGAGACAGTGTACTCCTGTTGAGCTTTAATGGCATATGATTACTAAATTTCCTGTTTCTTCAGTTTTTTTGAAAGGTATGGTTCCTACATAAAAGGAATTGCTATAGATGTGCCACCTCTCCTTTCAGCAGTGCAGATCCTCTTTGGAACTATATGATATTAAGGTCCTTTCCAACCCAACCATTCTATGATTCTATGATTACTTATGTGAAAGATAATGAGATGGGTATGAAGATGCTTTAGATGGTCACTTAGTAACCAGGCTCTTTGACAATGATAACCTGGCTCTCAGCCTGTTTTGGTTACTCTGAATAGATTTACATACCTGTACTCCAGCTCAGTTATGCATGCACCTAATAGCAAATAGGTGATTTTTAAATATTAATAACTATTACTGAAGACTATTAAATGCCTTCACTGAGCATTGACTTCTGCTCATTGATATACATGATCTTAATCTATGACAGCATGTATTCAAAAGTGATAATGAATTTTATTATTATGTGTCATAAAACTAAACAGTAGTAAGCTGATGGTAAGAATTGCTCTCCCATGTAAAGATATTTTGGTAAGATTATACCTTATATGAGTACCAGCAAGCACAATAGAAGTCAAGCAGTACTGAGAAAAAAAGTTACAGCTTATTCCTATTTACAATTTATCATTATTTTTTCCTCTGGAAACTAAATGTATTTTAAATACATAGTTGCAGAATCTGTAAACTACAGAGAGATTCAGGGAGCTGCATTTCATCTTCAGGTTACTCAATTTCTTATGCAGTAAATCTTTTAATTTATTTTATTTTATAGATAGGGCTAAATAGTAAATGTAGCAATTGACTTTTAGATAGCTTCAAGTCCGTCCACCTTTAACTATGTCTGAAAATTTGCTCTCAATTCCTGCTCTTAAAAAAAAAACATGAAGTCAGATGCAGTACTTCCAGGACTTGAAATTATATTAATATGAAAGAGTTACTAACACAGTCTGAAGTATATTCTAGCTTGATAATATGCATTTCTTAGGAACATAATCATGTTCCAATTTGTTTAGAACAGAAAATGAAATATCATAGAAGCACCTGTTATATATATATATCAAAACAATTCGTCTGAACCTCTTGTTCATCATTTCGTATGTTTCTCTGAACTATAATTGAAAACTTGTAGTAATAGAATGGGGTGTAGTACAAATGGAGATAATGCATTTCTTTGCATTATAGATCCTAACTGTGACAAGGCAACCGACTCTCACAAATGTATTCTCTAGCCATGCAGTAATGACAGCAAAATATTCAGAGACATCTGGTGTAAATAATTATTTTTTCTAACCTTTGAGATAATGGTAAATCTTTATAGTCATTAATATAAGAAACTCAAGCAAAGCAGCAATTGCCAGCTAAAATTAAGATATTCAGAGTTTTTCATCTTCTGAGTTATTTTCTCTTTGCTATCATCTATCTACCCTTTCCTCTACTGGGACATTTTATTATGGAAAATGCTTAGTAAATTTAGGTATTCATTTATACGTATTTTATTCTTGCATGATTGTTTCCCTGATAATTTTGTACGTGAAGTAGATCTGGCTTTTCATGAAACTTTTGAAAACATTCTTCAGTATCTAGCAATATTTTCGATATTCATAGATGCCAAGCTAAAGCTAAACTCTGAGACTGAGCCTCCACTTTGATTTCTAATATTGCAACTTATCAGAATTCATCATTCTGATTCGATTAAAACTCTTGAAGCTAATTTTTGTTTCAGGATTATGGAAGCGTCTTGACTGTCAGTCTTGAAGTATCTTCTAGGACGTGCTCTATTTCTGAATACTCATGGTGTTTTCAATTCCAAGCAAACTCACAATGATGAGGTCAGTATGTCTGTTTTGTCTCTGACTTGCAGCTATCAGCTACTATGAATTCAAAGTGAATGATATTTTAAGAGAAAACTGAAAATAACCTCTATGTTGTCATGTTTTTGATTTCAGCATGTAACAGATCATTTAATGGAGGTCAAGCTTTTTTTTCTAGGTCAAAATGATTTTCTCTTAATTCAAAAGTACAGATTATGTTGACAGAAATATTTGTGTCGGGCAAAACATTTTGTGAATCCACGTCAGCACTGCATTGAACATTTTCTGGATATTTTTTTTCTACTGTGAGCCATCTTTGAAGGGAACTATATATTTTAATATGACTCCTGATATTCATAACGTTTCTGATCTGAATCTATTAGCATCATTTGTGCTTCCAGGACTTAGTACATCTTAGCAACACCTTCTGTCAGAAATTCTGTCCAGGAAAATTTCAGCCATTTACTTAGGAATTCTCAAAGTTTTTAATGAGCTGTGATTGAGCTGCTGGACACCAGGAAATCTTGGACAAATTCCTAATATGTGAAGATCAGTTTTAGATACAGAAAAACAGATCGATGCATCTAAGATCTGCTCTATATACATTAGGCAATTGATATGTATATGTGTGGTAAGAGGCATAAAGAACATCAGATTTACTGTGTAGGAGCAGTGAGTCATTGGACTGACTCTGCACAGCTATGAATCAGAAAGCAAATAAGCATGCACATTTTCATGCATACTGTAAAAGAAACAAAATTCTAGGGGTAATTATGAATATTTAAGATTTTCCATCTTTTAATTTCTTTTATAGTAACTTATTCCATTACAAGCAAAGTTCAGGGGTACATAAGATGGTACACAATTTGTGGAGGTGTGGTGTTCTTTAGCCTGTAAGAGTAGATAGTGTTTCCTTTTGCAAAGGTGCAGAAATGCTGCTAACAAACCACATCCACAGAAGTCATAGGATCAAAATTACTATGTTGTTCTGCAACTTATGCCATTGGCTATTAACTTCAGGTGATATGAAGTAACTTGTTCTTTCTTTGAAAACATTACAAGATTGTTAATTTCTTATTTTACTGTTCTGTTGTGCATCTCATTCGACTGCACTAGTGCTCCCTGTACCCACTAACTGTTGAAAGATATCTGATGTTTATCTGGTTCTTCCAGTGTCCTGAGTGTTAAGTATCCTGTACTGCATAAACAATAAACTGCAAAGTGGAATAAGACTGTCAAAAAGGAAAATAATTTGTTACTGAGGAAGTATATCACCCTGTGAAAAAGAGGGGTGCTGTGGAAGATGACTGACTGAATCAAAGCCATTTTTTGAAGCTTTGTGTTTTGGCACAGCAACTAGTTAGTCTCGTGTAAAGCTTAAAGCACAGGCTTATGGAATAAGCTGTCTGGTTTAGGAAATAGTTCTTAGTCAGTTTTGTCTACTCGAGATATTCCCTGAGAATATAAAAAAATCAAATCTATTTTTATTGTATGCAATGATTGTGTTTTCAGTATATGTATGTGGGTGTAACTTTTTGAACTAGGTTTCCACAATTAAAGCTTTGGAACAACAGTAACTGCAGACAGGCAGCTATATTTCCTTAAACAAAATTCTGCTGTCATTAGAGTGTTTATAGAAACTGAAAGGCTGTGGATGCAGCTTAGTCAGATATTTGATTACATTTTAAGGAGGTAATTATGCAATGTCCACCAAGCTTCTGTGCAATCTATAACAATAATTATACTTGTACAAAAATATAAATTACACTCCAACATATGTGTCCCATGGCAAATTGCTCTCTTCTGCATTTTTAAACTGCTCAGAAGAATAATGCTCTCCTAAGGTATTATAGTTTGCATTGTTTTCACACTGAACTTGGCGCTGGTAAGACAACTGTATGGGATTAATCTGCTCTATACTGAACTACAGCAGTGCTGGAATAACTCCTCTACAGCTAGACTAGCTGAATTAAATGCTATCAGTTTGATAGCAATATCTCATTTACCTATTTTGTTTCTCTTTTGGGTCTGTGGCAGAAATATGATGATTCAAGAGAGTTCAATTTACTGAGACCATAATCTATCAGTGTACTAAGTGCTAATATACCATATTCTTGTTTTCCTGTAGCTGTGTTAACCAAGACTGTGGATCGGTGTACAATATGATTTAGGAGAAACATATTTATACATTAAACTTGGTAACTTAAAACATTTACAGAGTCACCTAATCTGATCCAAGCTCACTTACAAATGGCCTGGAATACTAAGGAGTGAATCATGCTAACAGTTTTCAGAGGTATCAAATGGATCTGAGCATAATTCACATCAGAAGAGGGCACTGAAAGCATGGGGCATGCAAAGTTTTCACATGGCAGAGAATAAACACCTCATTTCTGTGAATCTCTTACCAGTGTAGATTATGGAAGACTTTCACTAGGTGTTAGAAATTAGTTATTCTTCCATCAATTTGCATGTCCACAACTAGGAAATGTTACAGTGCATACTAATGGAATACATACATCCATGGGTTTTCTTAGTTATCCTTGGAAAAATATGATTTTCCTCTGGCATTGCATGAAAATAATTTCTATTCTAGATGGCCTGTATAATTTTGATCATTGCTCTCAACTCTGGATTAGATTGGTTTTGCAAAGTAAAAAGTAAGCTGGGGCACAGCTGGCTGTGTACAGTTAGTGAGTAAATGTGATCATGGGGTTCTTTAACCTTGCCATGCAACTCAGAAATGGAACTGGCTGCCAGTTTCCTAAGGTTCAGCATAGCAAATGCAACAGTTTTGTAGCTGCAGTCTCTGGTCTTTCTCTGCTTCACTAACAGAAACTCTTATAATTTTTGTCCTTCACTGCAGAGTTTCTCTTAAGTATGTTACTCGGTTACACAAATTCCCTGTAACTCAAACAGTAACTTCTCATTGGCTAGACTAATAATATTCTGAGGACAAGAACACAGTGAGAAGAGAAAATAGATCATAATGTTTAAGGGGATGGATGGTTTGATGAAATGTAGGTGCCGGCACTAGAGGCAGATATCTATTTTTCCATTACAGTCAGCAGAGAATAACAGGGAAGAGTAGGACATAACTCTACTTTTCCTACAGGGCTAAAACTGTGCAGATAAGTAATTCTCTATAAAAGCCAGTTTCTCTGATGACCATAAAAGAAGACCTGGGGAATAGTTTGGGAGCAGATGTGCAAATAGTCTTCTCGGGTTTTTAAATAGATCTTTTGGCAGAATAAATCTTTTTAGTTAGCCATGGATGAACAAACACAGCTGATCAAACTAATAATTTGAAGCTAGCACTTTTGATAGACTGTTTCATTAGATTTCTGACTAGCTCTAAACAAAACTGCTAACATTTTGCTGTAGAGGGAGCCGTTCCAAAGGCAAACTCTCCTGGAATCTCCATTCAAACTGGGAGAGTTTTCCTGGTTTCCCATGTGGGCTCCTACCTCCTCTAAGTGGTGCTGTTTGTCCTTTTAAATAGTGCTGGCCACGTATGAAGGTACAAGACACCATTAATGTCTCAGCCTTCTATGTGTAATGTAATTTTTTTCTGCTAGGTTAATATTTCACCTAATCTGTCAGAATGTATAATTCACCTACACTAACCCCAGAGGCTGCATTCCTTCACAGAGTTGTAGTTGGTTTTGCACTTGGTGAAAACAGTAAGAGAGGGAGAGATTTTACATTTATAACATTGAAATGAATTAGAGATCAGTTCAGAACATTTTGCAGATATTGCTGAAAAACATAATTTGGTTCTGTGTTGGGTAATCCAATTCCATCCTGTAATCTCTCAAGCCTTGCAAAAAATGTCTATTTTTTGTCTCTTCAGAAGAATATATCTTCTGAAATATATTTAGCATAAGCTAAACAGTGAAATACTTTGATAAAAAATATTTAGCTTGCTTTCTTGAGGGGATATGAGCACAAGGAAGAGCTTGCTTTTTTTCTCAAACAAAAAATCACACAGAGCACAGCACATCCAAACCTGGGATTTGAGTAAGTACTCCTGGGCCACACAGTACAAAGTAGCTTGACAGTTGCATGTGAGTCCACACTGGCATCATCCAGAAAGTGAGAAACTTCACATATAGGACACAGATCTGTGTTGTTATATCGGACTGTGCATAGTAGGTACTTTGAGGGGGCAAATTCTGTGTCTACTGTAGACTTGGATATGGTCATAACTTGCCTGGACTACATTCTTTTTACCTTGTGTCATACTTTATCATGGCCTTTATGACACGTGTATTTCCTTATTCCACAAACAGCAGAAAATTTTAAATAAAGGAAAGAAGGAAAAATACAATACCCTCTTCTCTCCCCCCCCTCCCATGTCCTTTTATATGTTCCTTATGTGCAAAAGTGTAGTTTTTGAGATACATAATTTTGTAGGGTTTCTCCAGCAGCAGAATGCAGTAAGGTGAATAAACACAATTTCTGCCCGCTTCACACACCGGTTGCCTTAGTAACTGCAGCATGGTGTGACTGAAGTGTGTGAATACCCTTGAAACAGAGTTTGAAGGAAGCAGATGGGCAGTGATTATCATTATCAGTTAGACCAGAAGATTGTGAGACATTGAAAATAATACTTTCAGTTGCTTCAAAATCCATTCTGCAAGTGGAACAGCATTTTCAATGTGCTCATTTGGTATATGTCATTGTATCTGCTGCTTTTTTTGTCAGTTTATGTGATAAGAAAAGGTGCTACTTTCCCATCTTTTACCAGAAGATGGACATGATAGCTTCACTTTTTCTCAGTAATTTCTTCATTACCAGGCAGTAGCTGCTGGTATGAACAAAAGGTGTTAACATGATTAAAAATTAGCTAGTCCATAAAAAATAAAGGAATTAATTTATAAGCTAGTTATACTCCTTAAGTCTGAAAACAAAGCCAAGAAAGGTAATACTGAAATGTCTTTACAATAAAACGAGGAGCAAAAAAAAATCTGTTACTTAGAACTTTGAACTTTTTTTTTTATTTTTAGAAAACCTGTCTGGAAAAAATGCATAAAACTTTTGTAAATAATAGCTTTCCTGAATGATAGAGTCTACCTTTATTATCATGATTTGATTTACTCTAGAATTATTCCAAAGTAAATGAGAGTGAAAAGATTTCTACTACTTTAAAATTTAATAGAGGAGTTCTCTTTATTTCTCAATAGGATAATTTGCAGTCAAAGCTCAAAATATTCTATGAGTTCTGAAAAAAATTGACCACTACATTCAAAATTACTAGTAAAGAAACAGGACTGATACAGCACAAATGGTTCTTATATCCATGAGATCTTGTAACTCTCCCCAGATGTAAAAACCCCACCTTTTTCTTAAAAGGGAATCACATATATATGAGAAATTGGAGAATCACAATCCTTTTGTTGGATCTCAATCCTTGTATGAAAAGTCTTTAAGCTTTGTGTCTTGACAGTATCAGGTGTCATAGACAGTCTGTAGTAAGGCTTCATATTCAAACAAGCATGGCACTAGACTTAGCAGTAATGCATGCCCTCCACACAGCAGAGAAAGCTACATTTCTCTAACAAAATTTGAGCTCCCAGGAGTTTCTGACCTGATCACTGCATTGAGAAAGGTATGGGATCATTTATCTTTTGTCTCTTGCAGAGTTTTTTATGAGTGTATGTTTTCTGCGTTCCTCTGTCATATTCCTGCTGGCCAAGATGCTCTGATTACAGATTATTTTCACTGCTGGGATGCTAATACACCTGTTTGCAGCACTCCTTCCTATGGTCTTTAGGAAGCTGAAAGGGTTGAAGGGCTGGAGCAAAAGCAAAGAGAGGGGAAGATGAGGGCACACATAGCTCCTGAGGGGCTACGTTTACTCCTGGAAGAAATGGCTGTTGGAGGAGAAGAGGATAACAAAATGCAATTACAACGAAGAGTGTGCTGGTGAACTATAGAGAGATACTAAAAACTTCTGTGTTACCTTTTATATGTACCTGTTAGTGCCTATAAGTCTCCCTCGTATTTCAAGAAGTGTGACTTTCTGTGAAACAGTCACTTCATCTTACTGTAGGTCCAAGCGGGAAATGGGGTTCAGGAAATTTAATAAAGTCCACATATTCTTTGAGGTCACAAAAGAATTTTCACCTCAATGCCTCAAAAGCTTTGCAACAGTGAATGCTGGTAAAGACAAGTCACAGAGCCAGAAGGCTGAGGTGAGTGCTCACTAAAATGTGCTATCTTCAGTAAAATTGTCCAAGGCTGATTTAAAGACAGACATAAAAAAGTGTGTGAAATCGTGTCGTATTGTTTCTCTTGTTTGTGGGCTGGTAAGCTGGAAGTAGAGTGAGAAATTCTTATGCTTTCCTGCTTTTTTCCACTTATGCATCTCAGTCCAGCTGAACACAATAACTGCTGAAATCTCTTAGGCACCATTACTGGCTCACTAACTTTGAGGCCCAGAGAAATGTGCAAGAATTCCCTCCTTTTGTAGAGGTCAGCACTTCTTATTGCATTTTTAATGGTTTGGTTTTGACTTGTCTTTTACCAGTTAGCTCATTGCTCAATTAACAAGCTGAGCAGACTAAAACACTGCATTGTGGATAGGATGTGCAGAATTTATATGACAAGGTTATGAATGAGAACTACCATAGACTTTCATACAGATTAGTTATCTTAGATGGCTGCATTTCAGTCCTGGATATGTCCAGGGTAGTTAGCTTAGACAAAGAGTACATGAAGGGTAAGATAAGTGACTTAAATAAGATTAATCACTTCATAAGGTTTCACTGCCTCACTTGGTTAGAGAAGTATCCATCACTATTACAACAGTGGTGAACATCACAGCAAATCCGAAAACAGGAAATCTGAAAGATATTGTTAATACATTTAGAATAACAGGTACAGATTCAAATGATGTACGATTATGTGTGACAAAGTACATAAGGAAAAAGACTGAAAATAGTAAATGAGTTGGGAAACACTAGAAATTAAGTATATTGTGGTGATTTTAGTCACAAGCTTTTAAAGGATTTTTGGCTTAGCTTTTGGTCTGTTTCCTTTGGTTTAAAGTTTCTCTGGTGTTTAAAAATTAATTTAATAAAAACAGTCTGCTTTAGTACTGCCAATTCACTTTATTTAATTTGCTGTTAACATGACATGAGCTCCCAGAGAGCTTTTCAGCAAAATACCTGAAAATATGTATCAAAAAGAGAACAAAATCCTTAAAAGAACTTGCTAGTATTAAAGTGTTACTATCTGAAACTTAACTGAATAGCAGTCTTTTTTTTTTTTTATTATTATTAATTTAACTGAAAGACCTTACATTTACATTTGGGTTACCAAAACCCACTGTTATCTTTAATGTCATTGTAATTTCAGAGGACATCTATTTGGTTATTTTCTGGGTCCTTTCCATTTCTGGACTCTGGCATATAACTATATTAGTGACTATCAGTATTACCTTAATTTTAGGAGCTTGTGACAGCTGTCAGTTCAATCACAGGTGCTTGAGATACTGGTCTTCAGTTATCTACATAATGTGCAAATCAATCTTTGGTCTTCTCTCTGCAGCACTTGGGATCTTTGGGTTCACCCAGCACCCACTGCTCAATTGCCTTTGATTGAGACCCAAATGTGTTTAAGAAGAGTAAAGATAGACTCATCTGCCATGGAAAGAAGAATTCCATTGATTGATGATTTATTCATATTTCTGTGTTGACTTTAACAAGATTCTACTAGTGATAATGAATCTGTAAGTCAATAGCTTTCATACCAAAAGCAGAAATGTATGTTTAATGGGACTGGTGAAGCTGAGTGTTTATTCTGGGTTAAAGTCTAAAAGGAGAAAAATATACTAGGGAACTTTTAACTGATCCACAGTAATATCATACATATTTTCATTCATATACATTTCAGAAGAAGCAAAAAGATCTCTGTTAAATTAGTACTCATCCAAAGCCAGGAAATAAAAATTGTAAAGGATAGCTTAAAAGCAAGTTTCCCCCATTGTCAAAACCCATCTGAAATGTCTACTGGATACTCATGATTTCAGGATTCATACTGGGCTGTGAGGCATTAAGAATGTGCTTCATAAGTAGATAAATTTACACCCAGATTCAAAGCTGTGTTACTCAGGTTTTCAATCCAGAAAATCCAGACATCTTTCCACTGTGCAGAAATTAGCATTCCAGCTTCATCAATAACAAGTCACGCTCATTGATGAGTGGTGGTAAGTGATCCTTTCTGAATGTAGTATAACTTCCATGCCCATATGTATCTAAACCATGGAAAATGCTTTTGAAGATACTTTGTACAGTATATATATTGTTTCCTTTTTTATGTTGTTAATGTTTATATTACTAACAAGACTTAAGCTAGACACATACACTTGCATACATCTGTTGGATTTGTACTAAACGTTCATGTGCAAATTCAGACTCCTGAACTAGTGTATTCAGGTTTGTACAGAACTAAAACTTATTTACAAGTACAAAGTATTTCTCAGCTGTCATAAGTTTGTAAATAAAATTTCTTCAAATTGCAAAAATAGAAAATGTAATTAGATCTAATTCTTCAGTTAGTTACAAATCCTAGACTCCCCAGCCTCTGAGAAAACAGATGGATGGACACATCCTCCTTCAACAAAGAAATACCTCAGAACTAATACTGATGATATCAGCAGTCTGTCTTTGGAAGGCACAGGTGATGAGTCAAAACTGGTCTCAGATTGCATGTGACTTATGAACCTGCTCTTAAGTTTGGGCCAATAGTGGAAATTCGTGACAACAAAACCCACAAAAGCCCAAACCTCACAGAACAAGCTTACCTTGGGTATCTTCAGGCTGTCTTTGCAGGTTTTGTCTTTTGAAATATTTTGCTTAGTCAGGCTATTTTTGCTCAAGTAATTTTCATGGGGCAGCTTTAAGTCATTTTTTTTTATGAGGTACAGACAAATGGTGCAATACATCTTCTCCTCAGAAAAAGAAAGAAAAAAACGGAAATCTTTGGCAGCCTACTTCAAGGAGAAGTCATAGACAGATACGTTAAGGTTGCTAAATGCCTTGTAATACTTGGCTGTGCTGAATCCCCAAGGATGCTGGTGACTCCAGCCAGCTCTGTGTGCATTTGTAATAGCTCAGTTCCTGGCATTATCATTATGTTTGTAGGCAGATCTGCATAAGAAGAACAGAATTCTAACAAGCTTCTAAAAATGTAGGAAGTCATAAAAGTGGGGGAAATTAGTGTGTAAACAAATGTATAAAAAGCTACTGAAGAGAGGAAAGGAAGAATTCGTTCTCTCAGTGTGTCATATATTATGCTAAAGGCAGCAAGGAATAGTCAGAACTAATATGATCGATGAAATGGTAAAACATTCCAGCAAATGTGTTCATTGCTTGTCATCTGTAGTCTGTAAAATGGGTTAAATAAACATTTTATCTATGCTTTCAAAGGGTTGCTATGAGTAGCTCCTGCCTTTTGGAGGACTGATTGACTAGTGATCTCTTGTGTTCCTTTCCAGACTTGTGATTTGTGGTTCATAAAGTACAATAACAAGATACTGGCATTTGAAACTTTACAGTGATTAGTATTAAAAAAAAACCAACAAAAAGCTAAAAATAAAAAATAAATATTAAAAGGACGCTATAAACCCCCTTTTATTTACTATATCCTAAATGAGAAATCACAAATACTTCAAAAAAAATCTAAGATTTTTAAGTAAAGTACAGGAATAGTTTAACTGATATTAATAAATTCTTATAATCCTGCAAATAGATATTTTGGTTATATGTTACCAATATTTTCATAAGTAAAAAAAGGGAGAAAAAGCTGTATATTGCAGCATGCAAATTAGCATCTTGACATATCTTTCCCCTTATTTTCAATATGTATCTTTTATTTTGTCTGTTTCATAAGACTCTGCAAATGGGACAAAAGAAGTTTGTGGTAGTTTATGATTTACAAGGAATCACAAAAAAATAAAATATTTGAAAATTTCCCTAGATTGCACAATACACAGTTAAGTCTTTTTCTGTAGGGAAAGAGGCTGCTGTCTGAGTAATGAAATACCATCTTCAGAAGTGAATGCCTAAGTACAGCAGCCTGAGAAAGTATCTTAAAAATCAACTTGCATTAAGCATTTCTGAGGCCTAAGAAGTCATCAGCAAAATTAAAAGAACATTCTCAAAAAAAAAATGACATGGAAAAAAAAATCAAAACAATGAAAAGAAAAAAAATCCTAAGGCATCTTTGCAATTTTCAAGTCTTGTTAATTACAACAGATTGTCTGCAGGTGGCTTTTTGATCTTTATTCTTCTTCATATTTTATTTATCTTGTGAAAATATGCACTTGGAAAACTTGTTTAATTCTGTCTTAAAAATATTCCCAGTTTTAAAAAGATGCCTTCTAGTTTTCCTAAATGCCAAGCAAAAATGCAACATAATATAAATTCTGCACCTCAAACTTTTCTACATTAGGTTACCATCAGAACAGATGTCTTTAAAAGAAAGAGATGGAAATAGTAATATCCTAATAGAAAAAGACACTTTAACAAAAGTATTAAGCTCCTACCTTCTGTCTTAAGAATAGGTATAATTCTCCTCACTGTGTGAAAAATGAAGAAGCTACCTTTCTCATGCACTGTCTTATTCTCTGTTCTTTTCTTTCTGTGATGGTCTGATAAATTTCTAACTTCAGCTATCTTTGTCATCAGATTGTTTAAAATGTATTCACATAATTTTCCAGATTCTGGAGGACCTCTTTGTCAGAGAAATTACAGAGGATATAGCCTCTATTTGATGAAATTGATTGTTGCTAACTTAACAGATACGATTAAAAAAAGATTAACAATTTGATTCATCGTTTGTAGTAGGAACCCTGTTTTACCAGCAATTATTTTTAAAGAACCCTAAAACAACACATATGCCTCTACTTCCGTGTGCTAGTATTTTATTTTCTACCAAGTAAGACTCAACATTTGCGAATATTATGGTCTGTGGATGTGTCTCATTGGTAATTTGGACCATAGCCTATGTGCTTGCTACCCTTGGCCTTAGAGCTTCTAAATGTGTAATCCAAATTTGAACTAATTTTCCTAAATCAGTTTCTTTTTTACATTCTCTGAGTGTACCTGTGGCTTTTGGCACACACAAAAGCCCTATGTATAACAGCTGGTATTCTGAGTTAAATCCTCAAAGTTAAAGGCTATCTGCATAGTCAGGAAAGAAAGGCATGATCCTAAACTAAATTAGATGCCTAAAATTATATGATGATAATGTGGACTCTGCTCTAACACTGGAAATTACTTGCTGTATTCCATTTGCAACACAGCTTTTGTTGATGAAAAATATACTCTGGAAAGATACAGTTTGCAATCAAAAATTTATTCTGAATGATGTTTAATGGCACCTCATCGGCTCATTCTTCTGATTGCCTGGCTCTTGAGGTATCTGTATTTAGCTATTATGCTGCTAAATTTGCAGGATTTTTTTTTTAATTTATCTGACTGTCATGGGTTCAGCCGTAGCAGTCATTTTTCTCCTTCTTGTGGCTGGTGCAGTGCTGTGTTTTGACTTCTGGGCTGGGAACAGTTGCTTGATAGCGAGCATGTTTTGAGGGTGTTTTTGTTCAGGGCCTTTTCTGAGCACGTGCTCTGAGGAGGGGAGGCCGGGAGGAAGGAGAGACAGGACACCTGACCCAGGCTAGCCAATGAGGTATTCCATACCATAGCACGTGATGCCCAGGATGCAACTGGGAGAGGGAGCAGGGGGGGGTGGAGCTCTGGAGGGAAATGGAGGAGGGAGCACGCGGTGCTCGGCCGGGCAGGGTGGAGTGAGTTATGGGTTGGTGGCTGGTGGGGTGTTGTATTCTTTTTGCTTGTTATTGGCTTTATCATTATTATTTGTAGTAGTAATGGCAGTGGTGATTTGTGTTGTGCCTTAGCAATTAAACCATTCTTATCTCAACCCGTGGGGGCTACATTCTTTGGATTCTCCTTCCTAACTCTCCGGGAGTTGGGGGAGCAAGGGGGGGAGTGAGTGAGAGTACTGTGAGGATTTGGTTTAAACCACGACACTGACTACAAATATTTTTTCTCAGAACAGAATAGAATGCTTTTCAAATTCTTTCCCATGGTTCAGTCTCATGGAAAAAAGGACCAATGAAATCTTTGGATCGGTAAAAAATTATTGAGAAGAAAGAGAAGCTGTGGGTCTTTGTCTATGACATTGAGATACTGCTAGTGAAATCCATATTTTTAAAAGAATATTGAAAAATTGGAGCTGATGAAGAAAAGAGCTATTGACATGCTGCTAAGATTAGAATGTGTCTTGTTGTGAGGAGCTGAGCTCAATCTGTTTACTTTATGTGAAATAAAATCGAGATGTTACTTGATTACAACGTATGAGTATATAGTGGTTAATAAAGAGCACTTAAACCCAGTAGAGAAAGACGTAATTAATTTCTGGTAGCTGAGCCACAGGCATTTGCATTAGGAATTTGGGACAGCTTTTTAACAATTATGATAATTAAGTGCTGAAATAAATTATTATAGGATTGCTAAATTTACCATCTTTGAAGTCCTCTGCATGGCTGGAAGGACTCACAACATGACATTCTGCACTTGTTCCAGCTGAAATTCTGATGGTTGCATGAGAAAGGTGCTACTGTCTCCCTCATTCTTCTTGAAAAAAATGCTGTGCCAAAGAAAATTGGATTGTTTTCTCAAATTTTTCCCTTAATTAAACACCAGTTACTGCAGTTGAACACAGAGATACATGACTGAGATCTAATGACTTGTGATATGGAGTCTAGCAAAATAAATTGATCTGGTTTTGTCTTTTGATTTGCAAATCCACAGACTTCATACAGAGTACTGAAATCTGGAGTAGCAATGTAACTGTACTGACTGCACACTTGGCTTTTCTCCTCATTTTGTGATGGTTGCCTACTTTAAACAGTTTTAGAGTTGGTTACAAGGATGCTGGAGAGGGACTTTTCATCAGGGCCTGTAGCGATAGGACAAGGGGTAACAGGCTTAAACAGGGGAAGTTCAGGTCAGATATAAGGAAGTTCTTTACTGTGAGGGTAGTGAGGCACTGGAAGAGGTTGCTCAAAGCAGTGGTAAATGCTCCATCCCTGAAAATGTTCAAGGCCAGCTTGGGCAGAGCCTTCAGTCACATGGACTAGGATGAGGCGTCCCTGCCCATGGCAAGGGGGTTGGAGCTAGATGATCCTAAGGTCCTTTCCAACCCTAACCATTTTATGATTCTGTTGTTATATTCATAATCTGCATGTTTCTGGGCTTGGGCTTCAACCATTTTTTCCCCCAAGGGGTTACCTATTTCAGTGGAGAGGTTGTTGTGTTTTTTGGAGTACAATCAGAAAATCTGAGTAAGTTTTTCTGAAGCTGTTTATATTAGTTTTACAAAATAAACCTACTTACTAGTACAGACATTTTCATTCAGGTGAAGAAAAACTTAGAAATAGTAGTCATGGCAGAGCAATTACCAGAATTCCAGAAGGCATGAAATCTGCACTCCCTTGTTCTGGGCGCAGGCTTTAAAGAAATGCGATATGAGAGATAAAGATGAGCAAATATCACTCAAAAGCAGTTTTATTTATCTAAGATGTGTCACATCCAAGTGTCTCATGCTCGTGTTTAGTTATATGATATGTTAAAGTCAGTGTGTTCTTCCAAAACAAAATCAATCAAACATGTCAACTCGTAATCCCTACCAATTAGTGGGGTTTCCATTCATTCATTCATACAGGTAATATGTCTTGAATACAATTAGCTACAATACCAAACCTGTATTACAATTGCCTATTATAAAAAGAAAAAAAAAAAGAAAAAAGAGAAAAAACTTAACTATTCATTTAAACTATTATTGGAAGTCTAATTAGGATTGCAGACTCTTTGCTCAAGGCATTGCATGAATAGACTGTCTCTGAAAATTTATATTTTAATTAAAGGTGGAAAACCAGGAAGCATACATGCAAAATGTTAGTATTTTATATCTATAATGTCACTCGAAGATGTTTATAAGAAAAGAGGATCACATTAGTGTTGTATTGCAAACATGACTGCGTGTTTTTATAACTATAATTAAACCAGTAATCTGAATTATGATAGCTCTGCATCGTAATTCCTTGCTACCTAATTTCACGTAAAATAAATGCATATTTACACCATGCTCAGTAAGGAGTGTGTATTAAGGTGCCATTTATGCTAAAAATCAGGATTTTTTAAAAAAATATTTCATTTCATAGTGAATGGAAAAGACACATTAGAAATTTTGAATAACATCTTAAAATTAAAATTTTGTTTCAGTGAGGCTCAAACGTTATGATTAATGACACATCATGCCATTAGACGTAGAAAGTATTTTGGTGGTTTTATGTATGTTAATAAATATACTGGAAATAGGAAGTCTAAATGAACTATATCAAACCAATTAAATAAAATATTTTGATCTTCTAATATAAATTGTTCTGCCAATCTAATGTTGAAACATATGGGGAAGTTAAACTATTCTCTTTCAATCAGTTTACCTTAAAGGGAGACATTATTAATATAAATCTATGTAAAATCCAGGTGTCATCCCATATTTGGCACTAAAACATGAAAAATGTAGCTTAAAGTGGTCCTACAGAAAACAATTTTGTTAGCCAACTTGTAAAGGTATGTAAAAGTCAACCTCTATTGTTTTGGAAAACAGCTTCTCATTTCTTTCCTACAGCCCTTTAGAGCACAAAGTATGATAATGGCCCATTTTGATACGTGCTTAATTGCCTTTGCATGTATTTTTGCTGTATGAATTTGTGGGGCTTTCTACCAAAGTTTCTGTGTCAATAAATAATGCCAGATGTGTCTCTGTTCACACAGACAGTTGCGCATATGCTAAAGTCTTCCTGAAATGCTAAGTGCATACCAAAACTGTAAGCAAAGAAATGCCCAATGAATGAAAAATAAAATCTGGACAGGAAGATGTATTCAAGGACTTGTACTTTCAGTGTGATTAATCACCTTAAGTGTTTTTAACTTCAGTCAGTGAGTTGACAAATAAGAAATAACTATAATTTAGAAAAAATACCTATTTTAGAAAGTCTTTTGCAGTTCTCCAAATAATAATCTCATATTTGATCACTGCTTTATTTCTCAAATTATTCATTTAATTCTCTGTTTGTCAAATTGTCTCTCAAATAATTCTTAGTGCTAAAATGAGCATAATTGAATAGATCTGGCAAAGGGCAATTTATGATCTCTTTACATAATGATACATTGGAGCATAATTTTTTCTTTATTTTGGATGTAAGACATACCTACCATTAAGAACTTTGTTTTTTCAATATCTTTCATGTAGAATAGACTCAATTAGTTTTAAAGCATGTATGCATTAAAAAGTTGGTTTTTTTCTAAATGCTTACTGGGATTGAACTATGTCTTCATGAATGGACTGGAAATAACAACGTATTTTTTATTACCAGGCAAAATGTTATATAATTTAGATTATTGTAATGAGTAGAAGGTAGGACTATGTCAATTTTCAAATGCTCTGGTTGAAAAGGAATAGTGATTGTTTGCATTTTTTTACTGTGAATTTTTAATGGTTATTAAGACAGGCATTTTTCTTTGCTTCTATGCAAGGACAAACGATCAACTGGTATCAGTTTTATAAGGTTTAAAGTTCTTTTCCTACAAATACTTACTATACTGCATTTAATTTTTTTTTTCCACAATCATCAGGTGTGAAGCATAATGACATAGTCAATAACCTATTCTGCTTTTAAGGGTAATTCCTGAAATGATTTAGTTAGTTTTATATTTAATCTCAAGACATACCACAGAAGAAAAGATAGGAAGAAGAAAACAAGAAATGAAGGGCTGGGACTATAGCTGCCTACCAAGAGATTTTCTATAAAGCCCATGAAATAATGCTTTAAGACAATTACAGTCAGCATTTCAAATATAATCATCACACGTTTGATTTCTACAAGATCTGGATTCATAAGATAAAATCCCAATCTCTTTGAAGTTAGTTTCAAAATTCTCATTAACTGTCATTAAAATATTCTCATTAGTAAGGTTGGAACTTAGCTGTCAATACTCAAAGGAGTTACTGCTGAGCATTATGATTATTAACAACATTTGTAATGATCCTTCTCTTCCATATGAGAATATTTTTTCCATTTATATGAGCTTGTTTGTCTGTTTCGTGTGATTTGACTCCAAACTCTTGAGGACAGAAATTAATTTAAGAATGTTTTGTATACCCTCTTACTGAAAGGGCCTGTGATTTCGATTTGAGCATCTGTGTGCTATCAGAGTGCAGTGGTTTAATAATAATGGCATGCTAAACAGCTAGGAAGAAAATTACATACAGAAAGACAATTAACTGGAATATGATAATATAGGCTACCACCTACATTGTCTTTTCATGGTAATGGCTGTTGAAAGAGACTGAGCACCACTGATAAGCATTTTAAAAATGGAACAGTGGCAGGTGCTATATAAAATTCAAGAGCTATTGTTTAAATTTAAGAAATATTGACTAAGAGTCTGATTTCACCCTAGGAAGCCAGTTAATTATAGCTGAGTCTTTATTCAAAAGCTGAGATGACATAGCTAACAGAATTACGGATAGATGAAACCAAGCTAGTCTTTGACATCAGTGATATAAAGTACCCTGCTGCTTCCTATCTCATATGAAGGAATAGCTACAAATTGCTGGCATGGTTGGTGATACACAGTGGTTAAGGACACATATAGTAACTTCACTATGGAAAAATAAAAATCATTCAGATGTAATTTATATGTATTTGATATAGACAGTGTTGCTGTCCTTAATGGAAACTGGTAAACAGAATGAAAATTGTGTGGTTACATACATAATTTCCTGCAAGGTAGACCTGAAGTACTAAAGGGAGGAAAACCTTTTTTTACTGGATTTTGATAAATTTTAAAATAGTTCTTCTATTTTTATGGGTTAGAAATGCAGCTTTGGTCTGTGTTGGATAACTCTGTAGAGAGTGGAAAACTATGAGAAATAAAATTTACCAGGAGGTAAAAACTGAATGTCAGGGAAAATATAATTGATTTGAGTAGTTTGAAATATGCAAGGGCAAAACAATTCTAGTTCTGATAGAAGTTACCTAAATGCCTGTTCCTTTACATCAGGAATATTTTGATGTAGAAAATAAGAATAAATCTAAAGTCTTCTAACAGGAAATCTTGTATCTCAAGTGTAAACGCTTATCACAGGAAGACAGATAGGAAAGGATATGTAAAGAAACTTGTTAGATATTACAAATAAAGAGAATATGAAAGTACATTCAAAATTAGTAAACTAGGTAAACCTGACAAAATAATTAAGAACAAAAGTCTGAGCAAGGCTTACAGAGTTCCTAATCCTCAATACAATACAGATGGCCAAACTTCAAGAACTCCTATGGCCTATATTCCCAGAACACAAATACTGCTTTCTGGTTTTACACAAGAACAAGCCGTTGGCTAAAAAGACAACCCAAAAATACTCCCTGCAGTGCAGCCTTAATACTTACCCCATTTTAGAGACATGCAGGTTTACTTTCGTGAGCTGTGGACCCATATCTCCTATTTATAGGAAAGAACCATACTACTAAGTTAAATTGTGTTCTGGGGAAGGGGTGGTTTTTTCTCTGTTCTTCATGGAGTTTCATCCTTTACATTCTAAGTCCAAAAGTTAATCAAGAAAAAGAATGCATTTAGTACTTGGGACATTCACTTGGGTAAATGGATTTAGAATTTTATGTTTCTATTCTGATGAATATAAAATGTATTAATTTAATTACTCGAGCTACTGGATAATTGTAAGACCAATGTGGTGTTTATATGGCTGTTTCCAGAGAATTCAGGGGATTCTGTCCTTAGAGGAAAAGTGGTCTTTTGTACAGCTCAGATAAGGGGCTTAAGAGATCTTATAGGAATTTCTAGTGGTTACTTTAGCAAGACATCACCTTATGGATGTGTATTTAGGCAGCTTTTGGTGCTAGCTCTGTAACTCAGATGTTGGCTCAGGCTGTCCCACTGTATCTAGCAGATGCATGCCTAGTCAGTTCCCAGGCTATTATACCAGCAGCAGCAAACGTCTAGTAAGTACAGGTTTTACCCACTTTCATCTTCTGCTCCTTTGGCTAGATATGGTTGGCAGAGCCACATAGCTGATGTCTTGTCACAGAAACTCCTAGCGAAAAAAAGGTGGGGAGACAAGCAGACCATTCACTTTGCAAGCTTCTTTTCTTGACTTCCCACAGCACTCTGCAGGCTCCCTGTGCTGTTTGCATAAGCACAGGTTTCAACAGACACCAAAGCTTCTGACGCATTTTATAAATTACTATCAAGATAAGCTCTCCTGCCATCTAGACAAATTACACCCTGGGCCAACATGTACTTCATCAAATGCTTGGTAGTCACTGCTTGGGATGTTTTTCATTATCTGATCCTCAGTGAGAGATCAAGAAAAATCTGTTAACAAAACCTAGAGCTTAAAAGAAGTCAGAGATCTGAACCAGTATTTATTCATTTTTAGTTTTAGTTTTTGTAAACTCTGGTCCAGCATAAAATATTCGTTACCAGATAAGTCCTATGCTTCACCAACTGATTTTATTTCGAGTTGTCTTTCTGTAGAGATGTTAGTGTGTGGCTCCTAATTACTTACTTCACATATTACCTCACACCCGATGGTAACATAAAAGCATATTTATGAATGTAGGTGGGAAATTACTAATATGACAGTATCTGGAAATGTCTCAGAATGTTTGGGAGATTTCAGATTCTGGTAACTTTGACCATATTAAGGAAAATGCTGTCATGTGCACCAGCACCTCAGAGCTGAGACAATAAGTTATATCTGAGATTTGAGACATACTCAACCTTACCAGTATAAAGGATACTGGGCAAGATTGACTCTAACTACAGTAAACTAATGAAAAATGGTGGAAAGCGTAAAAAAAACAAGATAGCATTTATTCTCTATCAAAATGTCTGTGAATGGACCCAAAATATAAAAGTTAAGTGATGCATTAAAATCAGAGGAAAATGTATTCCTGACAGTAAAACTGCAGGTAGCAGATTTAATGGTGATATAAAAGTGTAACCAGCCTGGAAGAGCTGCAATCCTAACCTTTTTCCATAGTTTGGTTTCTTCATTGTTATTAAATGAACTTTTATTTACTTAAGCTGCTGGAAGCCCATATTCACTGCATTGTCTGCATGTATCTTTTACATATAGCCTTCATACAATACAATCTTAGTTTAATTCCATCCAGTGTTTTTAAGACATCTTTCACTACTTCTTCATTTTACAGTCCATATCCGCTAGTAGAGTGTTTTGTTATTTGCTCTTGCAGTTTTTAGTCACTGATGTCTTACACTTATTTTGTTGGTGGGTCAGGAAAGAAGAATGCTGTGAAATAACATATAGCAGATGTTCTTAGAAAATACTGTAATGGTTCAGCTACCTCAGAAAAGACTTGTTTTTTCCAAGATACCTCTTGGTCTCTCTGTTTGGTGTCATAATGTGCATGCAGTAGGATTAAATCATGTGTTCACCACACACAGTTCTGAGTATGTGCTATTTCTGGGAGCTGACATGCCTAATATTTACACAGTAAATAGAATTCACTTTGCCGAACTCTGAAAGTTGCAGTGGCATATACTCATGATATCTCATTTATTTAATCTTTTAATAGCTCAGGAAATTACACTTGAATTATTTTCTATCAGTCTTGAGAGCAGAAAAAAAATTACTCTAATGTCCTATACTTTAAAAACAAAGAGGGATGTCTATTGTATTGGTTAATATATATTCTTGTCTGGAAGAAAAGGTTCAGGAAATTATTTTCTCTATAGAGATTTTTCACAAAGACTTTCACAAAAAAAACATTTTCATGAATTAATGACCATTAGTGGTATCAGCTGTTTTCGTGTTTAAGATGGTCATTCCTTAGTGAAAACAGTTACTTCACAGAAAATTGACTAATTTCCAAGGAATGTAAGTTACAAAGTCACATATTCAAGTGGATTTTCAGTGAATCATGACTAGTTTAACCACCCACAACATATCTAAAAGAACAGTTCTTTAATTCAATGATCTGATGATCCGTTATCTATTTTAAAGGACAATACCTATTTTTTTTTCTGAAACAAGATAGAAAGTGCCTGAATCAGGTCACTGTGAAGCAACACAGGACATATAGTTAATCATATAACTGAAACTCTTTTTAAGTGGAAGCACTGTGGTAAGTCCATTTATTTTAGCAGCATCTGAAGAAAGGCCTCTTCAGGAGCCTGCTTAGTCAGGTTCCATGGGATATAGCCCTTGAGGGCAGTGAGGCCCAAGACTGTCAGTTGATATTCAAGGATCACTTGCTACAGGCTCAGAAGTGTAGAAGAAAGTGCAGCAGGAGAGTCAGGAGATCACCTTGGATGGATAAGGAGCTGCTGAGGAGACTTCAAGGGGAAAAAAGAGGCTTATAAAGAGTGGAAGCAAGGGCAGGCTGCCTGGGAAGAATACAGGGATGTTATCCAGGAAGCTAGGGATCAGGTTAAGAAAGCTAAGGCCCAGTTAGAATTAAACTTGGCTAGGGATGTTAAGGATAACAGGAAGGGATTCTACAGGTACATTGTGAATAAATGACAGACTAGGGACAACACAGGCCCTCTTCGGAAGCTATCAGGAGAACTGGCTGCCCTGGATTTGGAGAAGGCTGAGGTTCTTAATGACTTCTTTGCCTCAGTCTTCACTGGCAACTGCTCTGACCACACCACCCAAGTCTTGGAAGGCAGATACAGGGACTGTGAGAATGAAGACCTTAGGTCCACTGTAGGAGAGGATCTGGTTCAAGACCATTTTAAGAATATGAATGTGCACAGTTCCATGGGACGTGATGAAATCCATCCGTAGGTCCTGAAGGAGATGGCAAATGAAGTTGCAAAGCCACTGTCCATCATATTTAAAAAATCATGGCAGTCAGGTGAAGTTCCCAAAGACTGGAAAAAGGGAAATATAACCCCCATTTTCAAGAGGGGGAATATGGATGACCCGGGGAATTACAAACCAGTCAGTCTCACCTCTGTGCCTGGGAAATCGTGGAGCAGATTCTCCTGGAAGGCATGCATGAAAAACAACAAGATTCTTGGTGACAGCCAACATGGCTTCACTAAGGGGAAATCCTGCCTGACCAATTTGGTGGCCTTCTATGATGGGGCTACAGAACTGATTTACAGGGGTGGAGCAGTTGATGTCATCTACCTGGACTTATGCAAGGCATTTCACATTGTGGAATCCCACATCCCAACCTCTAAATTAGTGAGATATCAATTTGATAGGTGGACCACTCAGTGGATAAAGAACTGGCTGGCTGGATGTAGGCAAAACGCTGTGCTCAATGGCTCAATGTCTGGCTGGAGACCAGTAACGAGTGGTGTCCCTCAGGGATGGGTGTTGGGACCGGTCTTGTTCAACATCTTTGTCGGTGACATGGACAGTGGGATTGAGTGCGCCCTCAGCAAGTTTGCCAATGACACCAAGCTGTGTGGTTCTGTTGATACGCTGGAGGGAAGGAATGCCATCCAGAGGGACCTTGACACACTTGTGAGGTGGGCTGATGCCAACCTCATGAAGTTTAACCATGCCAAGTGCAAGGTCCTACACCTGGGCTGGAACAATCCCAGGCACAGCTATAGGTTGGGCAAAGGAGAGATTCAGAGCAGCCCTGTGGAGAAGGACTTGGGGGTGTGGGTTGGTGAGAAAACGAACATGAGCCGGCTTCAGTGTACGCTCACAGCCCAGAAAGCCAACTGTATCCTGGGCTGCATCAAAAGGAGCGTGACCAGCAGGTTGAAGGAGGTGATCCTGCCCCTCTCCTCTGCTCTCCTGAGACCTCACTTGAAGTATTGTGTGCAGTTCTGTTGTCCTTAACATGAAAAGGACATGGAACTGTTGGAACAAGTCCAGAGGAGGACCATGAGGACGATCAGGGGACTGGAGCACCTCCCATATGAAGACAGGCTGAGAAAGTTGGGGCTGTTCAGCCTGGAGAAAAGAAGGCTGCGTGGAGACCTCATAGCAGCCTTCCAGTATCTGAAGGGGGCCTACAAGGATGCTGGTGAGGGACTATTCATTAGGGACTGTAGTGATAGGACAAGGGGTAATGGGATAAAACTTGAACAGGGGAAGTTTAGATTGGATATAAGGAAGAAGTTCTTTACTGTGAGGGTGGTGAGGCACTGGAATGGGTTGTTCAAGGAAGTTGTGAATGCCACATTCTTGGTGGTCTTCAAGGCCAGGCAGGAGAGAGCCTTGAGTGGCATGGTTTCATGTGAGGTGTCCCTGCCCACTGCAGGGGGGTTGGAACTAGATGATTGTACAGTCCTTTCCAACCCTAACTATTTTATGATTCTATGATTCTAAGGAATGGAAAATGAATATCATCACCACCATTCAAAAAGGAAAAGTCTTGTATATCACTCTTACAGTAGTTAATACAGCAATTTGTCCTTCCAGGAAATCACAATTTTGTCAAAAGTTTACAGTCATATTATTCATCTGCCAAAGGCACTACAAAAGTAAATATTTTAGCAGTTTCTGCAATATGGCTTTACCAAACAGTTGTCCTTGATCTGCAATTTAGAAAGACTTCTGAGGAAGTGTTTTTCTTAATGAAGAAAATATTAGTTTTAGATTCTCCACAGATGATAAAAGGGAAAAGAGAAAAGGTGCTTTGATGCTTTTATGAAAAGATGGAAGCAATTCACTTGATAGTCTAGGAAGGTAGACTGTGCAAGGCTACTGTAAATGGAAAAATAAATAATGCGAATGTATATCTTCGTGAGTGTGCCCATGTGTCTCAATCAGTATAGAATCAATAGCAGGAAGGACAGGGCTTTGAGCAACTTGGTTTAGTGGAAGGTGTCTTTGCCCATGACAGGGGTGTTGGAACTAGATGATCCTTTCCAACCCTAACTATTCTATGATATGTGTGAGGAAATTCATATGGTCTATTGTGTTGTCTTTGAATCTTGTTCTGTTTCTTACACAAATACTCTTGTTACATGTTAAGTTAAACACTGGAGTAATATGAATACTTTTTTTGTACAAGACACTTGGATTCATTCCAGAAAACAATATAGGGTTTGGTTAAAATTGGACTTCCATGAACACTAATTTCCTGGTATTGGTACTCATGCAAATGTGCAGTAACTCAATCTTAAAAAGTATTGACAATATATGCTTCCAGATCTGTATCCAAAGGAGTACAAGTGTCAGAAGAGAGGAAGATTTAGATAGGAGATTTGGTAAAATAAGTAAGCCACATTTTTGGCTTAACCTAACTGTGACTAAAACTTGGTAATTATTTTATTTATTTGTAACTTCTTTTGTTTTGTTAAAAGCAAATAATTGCTCTTAAAGATTATGAACGCTAGAATACTCTTCTTATTTTGACCCGTATGGTATCTAGTGGAATTAAAAACTTCTTGTGTTTCACTTCATATTTTGGTTCAGACTTAAAAAAAAAACGTAAGAAATGTAAATCTAGACCTGGAGAGGAGAAATTTCAGGAAGTAACAATAATGCTCTGCTTCTAGGAGTAAAGATTTGGGATAAGGTTCCTGTTCTCATTATGAGGGTAGACAGACTTTCACAAATTCCATCAGAAATCAAGTTTTTATTGAATAAATAACATTCCCTTAAATTTTGATCCAATTATCTTTCATTTTTAATTCTTAGAAATGTTTCACTTCTTACTAAGTTTTTAATGATCCCTTATTGCAGTGGCCTAGGATAATTTCATGATTTCTACAGAGCTCTTGCTGTAAAGGTATTGATGATTGAAGCAGTATATATTTTTGCTTCAAATAATGAATAATTATATCACGTAAAGAAGTATTTGAAACAATAACTCAACAATAACTTTCCTAGTTAAAACATATGCAAAATTTCTTAAGTTAAATCAAGTATTTTTTGCACTGGAAGCTTATTAAAATGAAATGTACATTTTATATTTTTTTTTTCCCCACTTCCTGTCTGCTCTTTGATGTTTTCAGAGATTTGTGTCTTTCACTTTCACAGGAAACTGCTCTGATTGAATTCTTAAAACTTTCTCCTTTAGTTAGCATTTTGCATTCTAAATTCAAGAAAGAAGTAAGAGTCCTGAGATGAAAGCTGACAACTGCATGACATGTAGTTCTTGATTTAAAGTTGTGTTTATGTGCTTAGAATCAGCTTGGAGCCAAAGTAGTGAATTATTATTCTTGGTGTCACATGAAAACAAAGAGTGTCACAGTTTATAGAAACAAAACAACTTAATGTCCACAGCCAGGTTAGCTGTTAGTAAATGTTTGCAATAAGGCAAAATCCTGAGATATTTAAAAGCTTTTTAACATTATTAACAACTGAGTATTTATTCCATTGGTAATTAATGTGATCCTTCTGCTCTCAATTTCTTATTCTTTCAGGATGCTGGTTTTCAGGCAGTAACCGGACAATGTGTCTAAAATGCAACATTAGAAATCAGAGTAGTGCTCTGCAAGTTAGAATGATGCTGATCTTCCACAATTTTTATCAATCACATGAACAAACAAAAAAAACAGCAACCCCAAAACCCTACCAGAAATAGATCACAGGTCATAGTATTTAGGCATTCTTTCAAGATGATGGGGAGGGGAGAGTGTAAGGGTGATCTCTGCTGCTGGTGACAGGGTATGAAGGAATGAGTGAAATGTGTCAGAAGTTCAGACTTGATGTTAGGAAAAAGTTCTTCCCTGGGAGGATGGTCAAGCATTGGAACAAGCTCCCAGGGGAGTGATCACAGCGCCAAGTCAGTGTTAAGAAGCATTTAGAAAATGCTATGCCTTAGCTTGCTCTTTGTGGACTCTGGAGCTGGACTCAATGATTTTCATGAGTTTCTTCCAACTCAGGTTGTTCTACAGTTCTGTTCTACATTTCAGATCTGTTCATAAGCAGCCATTATTAGACATAATTTAAAGATTTTACGGCCTCCAGCAAAATTTCTTTGTTGAAACTCTTCCACATGTTGATAACAAAATAATTCTTGATCAGAAAATAATTCACAAAATAATGAACATTACTCATAAAAAATCAAAGGTAGGTAGAATAAAAAGTACTGTGGAAAGCTTCTTCCCAGGTAGCAATCAAAAGATGAAGATATCTTTTAACCTCTGCTACTTTAAATTTGCCATGTTAAAATTAGTCACTTCGTTGTTTGTGCAACTTCTATGGTATTCTCTAACCAAAGTGACTTAAACACATCTTAGATTCTGTGTTCCTGTATCTTCTTCCCAACGGAGAAATGCATACAGCAGAACATTTTTCTTCTGTGTGTTTTTGTGTGTTTTGAGGGGGAGTGTGTGTGTGTTAGTTTTAGGTTGTTTTTTTCAACCCTAACATTCACAATTATTTCTGTTAATAATAAAGAGAAAACTTCAAGGAAACATGTTTCACACCTGGAATAGCCAAAGCAATGTTTCATAAATTTTTTTTCTAAGAGAGCATATCCTGAAGTACCAGCTGAGTCCTTTACATACCTGTATTTCTACAATATATATTTTATAACCTAACAAGCCTCGCTACCTTTGATTATGAGTTTTTTAGGAAGAAGGGATAGGAAACGCAGTGCACAGAGAGAACTGTGTGATGAGAGGAAGGGCAGTCCTGTTAGAGATAGGGAAAAGATGATACAATCATCAAGGACATAGAGAACAGGCAGATATAAAATCAATGTATTTTCAGAACAAAAGGCAAGAATAATGGGAAATTTAATTTTCAAGGTTTGTTTCTGTGGAAATTTAAGAAGTCTTTAAAACATTATGCTATACCAGCTATTTTGTATCAGCTTGCTATAGTGACAGATGTGCTCTCTCTTTTTCTCTCTTTATTTAAGTCCAGACTTAAAGATCTTCAAGAAAACACTTAGCAGAATGACATCTATATGAATGTGCACAGAAAGGTTCCCAATTACATTTCTCCTGTTGCTGACTTTCAATAGAAAGACTTTTTTTATGATGTTAGAGAAGGTAATGATGCAAAAAGTGCAAAAAAGTTCAGGCGTGGATGGTATAAAAAGCTTGCAGAAGGTATGCTGGAAAAAGATAATGGACAAAACTTCAATACATATGCAGAAGTAAGTATCTTAAATGTTTGAAGAACTTTAAATTGTTCATTTTCCTATAAACATGTCCTTCAGAGTAAAAAAAAGTTGTAATAAATGTCATTTATAAGTATTCAAATTTCAGATGAGAAACACATGAATATGTATTAAAATTCTTTACTAGTAGAGTAATAGTGTTGATGTTCTACTGCTTAAGTTCTATTATTACATTTGGTCAGTGTCCATAATCAACTTCAAGATGCTTAATGTTAGTTTCATACTGTTACATCCAGAAAATATACATGCATGTAAATTTCATGAAGTATTTTATTAACTGAACTATTCAGACTGTTTGGAAAAACATGAAGTGAATTTGCTGGGTTGAATGGAGAAAACAGTGGTTTACACAAATGCTGCATACACATTTTAAACTGTTTTGTTTTAAAAATTTGTGCTGTATTTATTCTTCTGTATCTTGAAAAATGTATATAGGTCTTATTGTTTTATTGGTATTTTTAATTGTTTTTCTAGGTCTATTTATTATAAGTTGAAGTAACATACATAGCAAACTTAAGGAGACTAGGTTAAAAGAAAAAAACATTTTACAAGTTAGAAAAACAATATAATTAAATCTAATATATCAGTTCATATCGAGAACATTGATTTTTAGTGTGTGTAAAACAACTGCTTTTTAGGAAAGATCCTGATATTTGTGAAAGAATGAGTTTTTGCTTTTAAGTTTATTCAGAAGTTAGGAGTTACTTTCCTATGGAAAGTAATAAATTTTACCAGTATTCTAATTTCCGTGTTTTAAGATCTTTAGGAATAAAAACAAATTTTACTTCAGTTACTTTAAAATTTGTGTTTCCCATTCAAAAATAAGAAACTTTTTAGTTCCTTATGTAACTCTGTTACTTTTGAGATGTGCAATTACAACTTTGAGACAAGATTTTTTTTTTTTGGTAGATGCAACACATTTTCTCCTCAATAATAGTAAAATCAGTCAATGTAATAACTACAGTAAGGTATATACTTATGAAAATATTATGTTAACCAGGAAAGTCTTTATCTAACAAAATTGAATCAGTTTTTTTGTCCAGACTCAAAATAGTAACAGTTACTTTTCCAGTTATCAGTTAAAATATATGGGATGCAAATTTTTAAGTAACTATTTAGATTAAGAATTTACCTGATGGAGTAAGTTCAAAAGTCTATATTGAAGCAGAAATACTTAAAAATGATGTTCAGATGAGACATTCTTTGAGCTTTGATGTAACTGAGATGTTAGGAGAGGAAATGAACCAAATAAGTAATTAATGTATCAGCTTGAAACTACTCCCCCTAGTATTTCTTACCATACAAAAAAAACAATTAATGGGATGCTAAATGTCCAGTCATTAGGTGCATGTCCATGAGCTGAAGTGGTAGCTACCAGTGTTTGAGGGCATGTTCAGACCTAGAAGAAGCTTGATTGATCTTTGGTGTAATATAAAGCTAATCTCTCAAGCAAAGGAAGCTGAGATGTGATTTTATGGTTCTCTACAGCTTCGTGAGAAGGGGACATAGAGAGGTAGGTGCTGATCTCAAACACTGGAACAGGCTTTCTCCAGATGTGGTCAATGCCCTATGCCTGTCAGTGTTTAAGAGCCATTTGGACAATGCCCTTAACAACATTCTTTAACTTGATCAGTCCTGAATTCATCAGGTTGGACAGGATGATTACTGTAACTCCCTTCCAGCTGAAATAGTCAATTCCAGTTTTATTCTAAAACCTCCCTCCCTTTTGGCAAAATTCCACTTGCCAATAAAATGATTTTTCATTCAAAAATTTTTTATAATGCCCATTACTACTGTCCTTTTTTTTTCTTTAATTTTTTAAAAAAGAACAAACCTGAAATTCAAGACATGATTTGTAAAAAACAAAATAGATGTCTATAAAAATAATGCAAAGAGGTTCTTTAAAAGGACATTTTTTCCCAAGTATAATAACTTAGAGTATATCAAGAAAGTTTAATTTCTCATATATATTTATAAGTATATATTTTACAGAGTGGTCTTCTCCCACTGATTTAGGGCCAATTCTTCAATAGCATTTTTGCTTTGCAATAAGGATCTTGATGCTTAGTAGTTCTTACATTTGGGGTGTCATATAATTAGTCTTTTTGCTTGACTGACTTTTAATCCCATCAAATCCAGTATCAGTTACGCTTCTAATGCTTGTGCAAAAAGAATCAGAATGTCAGGTGCTTTCTGGACTCAAAATATGTATGGGCTGACTTTAAGCCACAAAAATTTATATTAAGAATCTGTGAAACTGGATTTTAAAACAAGAAATTATATTTTTCCAGCATACCTGTATTCAGTACTCATGGCTATTCCTGTAACACAACCCTTATGAAATGAAACCCTCTATTTGCCAGGAAAGAGTTATTCACAGAGAAATCACCAAACAACTTTATTTTCAATGGGAACACAATGGAACCTTTAATTTTGAAGGTGCACGTGATTGATTCCGTTGTTTTACGCAGTCAAAAATGCTTAATAAAAATACTAATTTTAGTAATATAAAAATTATTAATATTTTATGTCTTTTCCCAAGCATAAATCTGTATTTGTGCTGTCAAGATTTATTGAAAATAGATTAATGGAGGATAAAATGGAACATTAGTTCCACTTTGCTGCATTGTGTAACTTATAGGGCAGTGCTGGTTTTACAGATGGTGGTCAAGGAAAAAGACATGTAAGGGAGAATTTAAATTCTTAATTTTACAGTCTTGATAGTTTTGAAATCCTTAATGTGGGGCTTATTAATTTATGCCAGCAAACATATTTTTTCCAAAAGCCCTGGAGGAAAACAGTAGATTTTGATTGGAATGCCAATGTAAAGAGGATCTTTTCTCTTTATTGCATTTCTTTCTCTAATAACAGATTAGGAGGAGCTGCAAGCACCTCTGTCATCCCTAAAGCCTTAATGCAGCTGCTTGTTTCAGTCAGTGATGCTAAAGTAACATGTAATGGACAGTGTGAAGTAATAATTGTATCACAAATGTTTGGTAAATGTGCCAGTAAAAGTTCATGAACACTGAACCACCTGTTTTTATATTAATTCATGTACATTGCACATCTCTGAAATCATATTACTAATAGCCATTATTCATTAAGTTGCAGAGTTAACTTGTTCTTATTTAGGACTTTGAGTGATAGTACCGTATAATACCAGACTTTTTTCATTAATAGGCTGTCTGAGGACTGAATGGATCTGTATACAATAAACACTGTTTTAAGAAGATAATTGATTCCCTGAATTTCTGAATTAAAGTGAAAAGTTTGAATTTCAGTGTTTTAGAGGGAGCATCTAACATGAGCAAATCAGAGAATGAATGAATCCACAGAGGTCTTCACTGACTCTAAGAATGTCTACTTTTAATTACCAGTTGTATTAATAAACCTCTGTGTCAGTACAAATGGCTTTCTCGATTAAAGGGCAGTCAGTGGAGATATAGCCTATCATATCTATCATATCATATCAATCAATCACCACTTATACCCATATCATAGTGGAGATAACCCATCTCCAAGATGAGATGGCCATGGAAAACAATTTAACAGTGAAAGCATGAATGACATTCTGTCTTCTGATGGAAGTTATAGTTCTGGAAGGTATTGATAAAAAATAATATAGATATGAATAGAAAATATGTATGCATCTGTTTCTTTTTTTTGTCATAATAAGGAAAACAGATGGCATTTTTATTGTTTTCTTGAGGAATTTGTTAGCTGAAAGTATATTTATATCATCTGAAAGTTCTTGTAACCCAATTTTCTTAGAGTATGTCTTTGTGTCTCCCATTTGATCTCTAACACCATATGGAACAAGTTTGGAACTGGACTTTATTGAGTGACTTCTCACCATCAGTCCTTTGACTCTGAAAACCTTTGGAAGTCCCATTGACAATCTTTACCTCTGCCTTTCAAACTTTTATAGAAACGGATATTGGATAAAGTATATTTTCACACTGTGCTTGTCTCAAAGCAATTAGTCTCCATCAGCTGTTCAAAACTGTATTCTTCAGACTTTTAATGATGCACACATGTATTCTCTGCCAAAAATGCAAAGGAGGAAAAAGAGACTTGATAATCTGGGTGCTGAAGCTTTAATGAAACAAATCCCGTGTAATCATGTAAATCACCATTTGGCTGCCTTTTCTGGACAAAGAAGTTCATTCTCTACCTGCTAAATGGTAAGCCTGCATGGCACAAAAAGATAATTCTTCCTGCTTTGTGTTACCACAGTTCAGTGGTAATACTGTGTCACTAGTGTTTGCATTTTGCTATACTGATACTCAGTGGGGATTTTTTATGTAAGCTTTCTGTTCCAACAGAAATTCAAAGATAGCCTAATACTAAAATAAGACTATAAAATTACTGACTCTCTTTGATGTATCTCAGAGTAGCAATTAGAATTGTTCTTCTTTAACAGCCAAATGATAGTGGAGACTGAATCCTTTAGGATTCAACAATGTTTTCACATGTAAGGAATATCCTAAACCATGTTGTGCATTGAATTTGCATTATAAACTATACTGTGAGGTTGCTGAAATTGTCTGGGCTTTATACAGTGAATTCCAAGTCATATCTGCAAGTTTTCATTTTAGCCAGTGCTTCCACAAAATGTGTAAGCAATGTTATTCTGGTATGATCTATGGCTTGATACTAGTTATGTTGCTTTCACTCTTGTGTTTTGGTTTTTTAATTAATCAAAGAGCTTGCTTATTAAAAATTACTAATAACTTTGGAGAGCTATTCTTATCTAATCCAGAACAACATTTTCTTAAATGATTACCATCTAACTTCATTAACACCTCACTCTCTGTCTTACTTAAAGAAGATTATTGAAGCTATAGGTATACTAAGTACATATTCATAATAACTAATAAAATATAGCAAGATATCTTTCCTTTTTCATTCCAATAAGCATACAGCTGCCCTTACTTTTAGACTACAGCAGACTGTGATTAAAAACTTAAAGCTTATTTACATTTCAAACAGTTCAAATTTATCTTCGCACTTCCAATGCAGCTGCATACTTAGCAATGTGTTCTTGGAAGGTCCTTCCATTTCCCCCTAGGGCTGGTGATGCCTGCTGGAGTGTCACTGTGCTTCCTTCTGTCTATGCTCTCTAGCTTGCTGCATAGACTAGCAATTTGTAGAACAGACAACAAGCTGTGAAAAGCATTTACTGTCATGGTGCTGCTTCAGCTCTGTCTTATTTACTGGATATAATGGAACTACTGTCCAGGAAAATAGAGGTTTTTACTCTGCTCTTACTTCAGAAGAGTGAATGTTAGTTTGGTCAGGCTTCTAGGAAGCCTCTAAGGCAGCCAAAGTTTGTACTGCAGCTAAAAGAAGCATTTATTAGCTTAGTCTCACTTCTGTGCCACTATTTTCTTTTTGTTGTTGGCAAAAGCTTTTGTGCAGCTTTTTGCTGAAATGAGTTAAGGAAACAACCCAGGTTAAAGTTCCCACAAGGAACAAACAGAAATGGTTACTTTGAAATCCAGCTGATAGGTCAGACCAGATAATATTTAGAAACCCTGTGATTAAAGTCTTTCCAAAGATGAATTACTCAGAATCATCCATCATTTATACATTTTCTAGACAAGACCTTGTTAGGATGCCAGGTCTCATCTAAGAGATTGCTCAGATCTTTGGTAATGTTCCTGACATGAATGATAAGGGTTCAGTTGAAGTCAAATCTGATATTACAGGGTATATTCTGCACCAGATCTGAAGTGTAGATTTTAGGGCACCCAGGAACACTGAACCACCCGTTTTTACGTTAATTAATGTACATTGTACATCTCTGAAATCAGATGCACAAAATAGAAAGAACTTTTTAGCATTTAAAAGGGAAAAGGATAAAAGGCCTTGGAGCACTTCTCAGGTATTTGTATGAAGCATTTCATAGTAGAGCTCCAAATTTTTATTCCCTGCAAACCAGAAATGAGATTTAACAGATGTGATTCCTTCTTTGTTGTGTTTTCAACATTGAAATCCATGCCAGACATTTGGCTACAGCCAAATATATTTTTTAGCAAAAACAATTTTTGTATTAATTTTATATCTAATTTTACAAGACAGTACGCCCTGTACTCTCAAGACACATTTTAGTCTAAAGTCAATCAATATTCTATGTTGCATCAACTTTATATAGATAATCTATATAAAGATATATAGATTATATGTAAAGATATATAGATTATAGAGAATATACCTGAAACTGTGAATAGTTTATACATATAATTCACCAAATAAAGAATAATTCAGCAGACTGCTTAAAATGCCACCTTTTGCTGCACTCTTTCTTTTTTATGTGTCACTGTAGGGTGGGTTCTTCGTGATTTATAGTAATGAAAAATATGAAATGAGAATAAGGCACACTTTTGGATCTTCCCAAAGCCTCTCAGTGCCCAATTTTATCAACTTTATGATTTTTCAACAGAATTACATACCAAAGATAAGGTTTTACATGCATTTAAACTACTAAGCAGTTAACTGGTTTTACTGTAGGAAAAATCATTATATATTTGTGCTATCTAAAAGAAATAAAAGTACACAGAATGTTACTCTATAATTTATTAACTTACATTTGATCCTTTTTGTAAATTTATGAGCACTTGTTGCCAACATGGGCACCGCAATATCATGTTTAAAATGCAAGTAAATCAAGAAATCGTTCATTATACCTTGCATCCCCATAACACAAGCCCTTAATAGAAAAAACCTTTACATTGAATTAATAACAGCATTCATATAACTGTAATCAGTAGAACAAAAGAAATAACCTTGAATACTAAAAAAATGAAGGATTAGAGACAAGCTAGAACATTTTAAATGCTTACTATTTCTTCTTTATCTACATGTTTTTCATGTAATAGTATGTTATTCCAAATTTTGTCCCCAGTTGCATCCAAGGAGTTTCCCTAAGGGCAGTATATATATGTAATATCAGAGTAGACAGTCAGTGCACAAAACATAAGCAGTATAAAAAGGTCAGAATTTAGAGACTGTGGAAGGGATGGCTTCCAAATCCACAGAGAAATGAACCAAATGGGACATTATATTTAGTTTATTTAGTTATATTATAATCTTTCATTTTGAATGGAGTTGCAGTTTCTTAAATTTATAATTTATATTACAATAGTATTTTTATGAAATGGAAGGTTTAATACTTAATACATACTTAACCATGTATGTTATGACTAGAAAGTGCATACAATGATGAAGGAGTGAGATATGGGCAGAATATGGAGGTACTTAAAGAGATTTTAGCATACTTCTTTTAGAAATGGTTGGCAACTTCATAATCCCATTCAGGTTGCCTGCTCTGCACCATCACACAGAAGATGTGACATGGCCACCCTAAGAACTGTTTTGATTTACAAAGTGCTATGCCTAGTTTATAAGTATTTACACCTCACCTCATTTGTGTTATATCCAGTCAGATATAAGCTGTAATGCTCTATTTCAAAGCATCAGATACATGGCTGCTGAATTCACATATGGCACAAGCAAACTCTGATCATGTATTTGGCTGAATTATTCCTTTTGTCATCTGCAAGCTTTTTCATAGATTAACAGTGGTCTTCATGTTTACAAGACAGGACTTTCTGCTGTTTTAACTCATGTAAGTGGTGGCAGGAATAGGGCCTAAAAAGGCTTGATCACACATGTTCTCTGAAGTACAGAAAATATTCAAACATGATTTGTATAGCTATGCTCTTGTTTAGGTTCAGCTTCTGATTGGTCACTTGAGATTAGAAGAAAATATGCTGGCAAAAGCACTGTGACCTGATGGAATTTTAAGGGTACTGAAGAGCTTTTTGCCATTGACATCCTTCAGAAATCATAGCCTCAGGCCTTTCTGAAAAATAAAGTTGTGTTCTGTATTTTATATGACTTTCCCAATGCAACTTCATACCTATTTATCTGATAAAATTCAACATACTATTTTGCTGTATTTATTACAATTTGGTGTGTGTTTTTTTGTTTGTCTGTTGGTTTGTTTATTTAGGGCTTTTTTGCTTGCTTTTTCTGGCATTCCAAAACAGCTCATTTTCTGCAGGTCCAAGATTCATTCTTCATGACTATGGTAGTGAGGTCCACTCATATGCAAGAGGCTTCTGAGAAAATTCAATTCCTTTTTTTTTTTGCTTCCCATTTTTATTTATTTCTTTTTCTTTCAAGCAAGTTGCAAAGCATGAAATGGGCCAGATTAGTTTCAGAGTTAAATATGGCAAATTAGTCATTTGTGATTTAGCTAGCTGTGTTTTTAAAACTTAAAGCTCACAGGTTCTCTCTGTTGAAAGGGGAAGGTCTTGTGATCCATTTCTTGGCCAAAACAGAGCTCTAAACAGGTATTCCTTTAAATAAGCATCTTATTTTACATATAAATTTTTCAAATGTTTAGTAACCATAATAATTAGTACATCAAGAGCCCAATTTTTATTGCCTTTACAGACTAATCTTTTATATTTACATAAATCCTGCATCAACAGTGTAACCATGGTTACATACTTATAATTTAACCTTGCAAGTGGCTTATCAAAATATCAGGTACTAAACCAGTGCTGTGACTGAGTCTACATATCCCAGCCAAACAAGCACCACTTTTGTTTTCTAATTAACTACAAGTTCTTCTGCGTAAAAATAGTACTTCCTAATCAAGAGACTTGTGTCAATCAAAATTCTCCATCCTGAAATTTCTCTTTTGCTTTTCCAAAAATCTGAAACTATTAACAGAACCTATTGGCTTGGGTTTGTGTTTTCCTGGATCAGTATTCCTCTAGTGAAATTTCCTTGCAGAAAAGATTTTCCTTTTGAAGGTGGTCTAATTCACTTGCTAGAATGTCTGCATTTTAGTGAAACAGAGCTTCAAATGTCTTTTATTAGTTTATTGACTGTCAAACAACCATGTAACTAATTTAAATTAAACAATCTGTGCTGGGAAACTTTATGTTTCCCAACATCATCTCACAAGCTATCACAGAAGTTCTGGACAGTTGTGTTATGTCAACTCAGCCTTTCTTATGTGAGTTATTTCAGCATCACCACTGACCTGCTGGCATCTCAGATGAAAATGGGAAGGTCCCACATGACCTACCAATCAACAACACATCACAGGAAAAGCCCTGTAGCTACGTAATCATTTTTCCAGACCATCTGGTTCCTAGTCTTTTTAGGAAGAAAAAGTTCATCATAGAACTCTACATGGGAACAGCCACAACATTGGACATAGTAAAAAAGTACTTCAGTAGGTAGTGGTGGTCTACAACACTTTCTTACAGAAAAATTTGTATTAGCTTAATTAGTCCTGCCTCTTCAGAGTGCTCATGTTTGCTATTTTCAGTTTCTCACAGCACACAGTTCATTTTTTTCTTTTTCATTAAACCTCACACAAACATAGTAAAGAAAAGCACCTCTGATCACCAGTTACACAATTCACTTGTTACTCCACTTAGAATTTCTGGTAGAAAACATTTTGATTCTTATTGTTCTTGTTTGGTTGTGCTGTTTTGTTTTTTTTTTTTTAAACAACACCAATTCAAATATGGCAGTTAGATGCAGGTTGTGTTAAAGTCCAGACTGCAGCATTTGGTACACATAGGGTCTAGATTCTGCAAAATTTCTCTGGGAAGCAGTGAAGGAGAATACAAAATACTGCAGCTGCCTAATGCTGTGATCTCCCCTCTGTAAGGTTTGTAAGCTGTATCTTGCTCTGTAATGGCCTGCTGCTGCTCCTGAGCTGGGTCAAGGTAGAGGGAGAAAGTTTACAAAATTTGAAGAGAAAGGCGAGGGGAAAAGAACAGAACCTCCACCTGATGCAACTGACAGCTTTATAAACTTTTCATTATTTCAATACAACTCAAAGAGTAGCTGACTTGGCTAAGATTGGCAGAATTAGGAGTCAGAAAAGTACTCCAGAAAAGTACTATAGATGCATTGTGCCTTCTTGCATTCCCAAGCTAACTGTGCAGAGATAAAAAAAATAAATAAATATGATTCTGAGTGCATATGCATTCAGTACCTATGCAACGCTCTTGTGGAATTCGAGCATTATGGATTCAATTCTTTACCATTATTATTCAACTTTTTTAACATACGGAAGCTCAGTTGGTGTACAAATTGTAAACACTCATTTAATAATATGCTTGTTTTTTCCCTGGGACATTTTTCATTTTGAAACAACATTTTTACTTCTTTCTTGGCTGCCTGAAGAGTCTCTCAGGGACTCAGTTATGTGGAAGTGTTTAGTTTTCTTGGTTTTCTTTTTCTTCTTCCCTCTCACCTGTTTCACACTCTTTGGAAAAGGCAGCAGGTCTCAGTATGTTAATAAAACATTTTTATCCTCCTTCTCCTGCTCCTAACTTGTTTAAATGTTTAAGTCTAGAAATACTTACAGACTGTGCTGTATACCTCTGTTGGCACAACAGAAAAAACAGGAAAAGCATCTCCTAGGCTGAAATACAGTATTGTAACATTAAAACACAACAAAATAAAAATGTAACATCCGATGCCTGGACTATTTCCCTATTGATCACTCTCAGTCAATGAAATAATAATTAATCATGTAATTCTTAAAGTGAAGAACAACAAAACCTCTATGCAGTCCCTGAGGAAACTTGCATATTCTAAATTATTTACCTAAAATTGAGATACTTGTGACTACAACATAACATTTCAACTAATACATCCCTTGTAGTCTGCTGCATCTATTGGTACTTGAAAACTGTTGTAAGTAAACCAAGGAACATATTAGTTAGGAAAAAAAAAAAAACCAACAAACCACACATTGTAAGTCAAACAAGATTGCACCAATGAAGTATGGCAAGGATAATATTTTTCTTCATATTGTTTGGTAAAATCTGACTCTTTGGATCAGGGAATTCCAAACTGTGATGCTATATAGCATTCTACCTTCTGAAGTATCTATGTAAGTACGAACTTGCCTTCAGTTTTAAAAACAAAGTTTGCCAGATCTCTGTGCATTTTAGGTCCCTTTTGAACTAAGCCATATGAAAGAATAACACCATACGACTGTCCTGCTTCTACATGTTGATTCTTTTCACTCTTTGCATTACAGCCCAGTGTTTTAAATCAGCAATCTAAAACAAAGAATGTTTCATCTTTAATGTTTGCCACATTAGAAATTCAGTATTAGTAGTAAGGTCATCTTAATCTTACATTCATACTCCATTCCCTTGATCCCAAAGCCAAGACTGAACAGAAAACCTCATGGCTTCTAGCATGTAATAAGTAATATTCATTCCAAACCATCTCTCAGCATCTTGCAGTACAGAGTTTTGTATGAAACCACACTACATTGGCTGTCGATCCCCCAGTGAAAAGTAAGGTTGGCAAAGAGAATGTTAATAAAATCAGATTTAACAATGTTAATCCTTAAAAGGAGACCAAAGAGTGCTTTCAAATTATTTGAGTATCCATGAATTTCTAATAATAACTGATATTTTCTGGCCTTACAGAGCAATTGTTGCAATCAATCTAACTTACTCTCAGTTGATACTTGATTTCAAAGTAACAAAGCATCATAACAGCCCAAATCTTGCATATGGAAAAAGACTGGGCAAAGTTCAGTAATAGGAGAAGCAGATTACTCTAGGATAACACCCCAAAAGAAACAAGACATGACATAATTGCTGAGGTGAGCGGCTCGAGAGAGGACGCCTTCAACACCTGAGCGGGTTGAAGCTCAGCATCAAGGAGCCTCAACTCAGAGCAGCGAGAGCCACTGAGGGAGCCTCAAGTCCTCATCAGGACTTGCCCGGGAGCCGGCAGCTCAGCTGACGTGAGCAGGGACTCGCAGGGGGCGGAGCCGGGAGGAGCAGCGCCAGCCCTGATTGGTTAAAAACCTGCCCAGGGAGTGCGAGTGATGAGGAGTGCGGCAGGTCGAGCAGGATGGTGAGTACTTGACTTACAATGAGGGCCCGGTCTGGGAGCTCTGCCCTGGCTGCCCCGGCGGTGCCCAGCGTAGGCACCCAGACAGAGCCGATGAGAGGGGAGGCTGCAGTGCAGAGCTCGGAGTGTGGAGGGTGCCTGCACTGGTCTGTGAGGGAAAGGTGCACAATAGGCAGGGCTGCACTCGGTGCTCCCTGGTGGAGGTCCTCCTGCAGCGGGGGCTGAGCTGTGGAATACTGTTAATAGGCTGCAAGATGTCAGGGAAGCTGAGAGGAAACAGGACTGCTTGCTCCAGGCCCAAACTGTGCAGGGTCCTCAAACGTCCCCTGTAGTTCATGGAGGAAAAAAAGAAGCCGTTAACCAGAGAAGCTGGGAAATAGTAACAAAAAACCCCAATCCAAAAAAACAACAAAACAACCCAAACCCAAAAAATTAAAAAAAAAAAAAGAAGAAGAGGACAATTAAAAGCAAGGGGCTTTCTCCTAAATCTGATGTCCCCACTCAGAACAGCTTTGTTGTCCTGCAGGGGGTTGATGAGGATACATACTCACACCAGGAATAACCAGCTGATGGATGCACTGGTAAAGATCACTACTGGTGCTGCCAAGAAAAAGCGGCGGGTCATAGTAGTAGTGGACTGTACTTTGAAAGGCACAGAGGCACCCATCTGTCGGCCTGACCCAGTCTCAAGGGAGGTGTGTTGCCTACCTGGGGCACGGATCAGGGATGTTGCAGAGAAGCTGCCTGCTCTAGTAAGTCCCACTATTACCCACTTCTAGTGATCCATGTGGGCGCTAGTGATATAGATAGCAGTAGCCTGGAGAACATAAAGAAGGACTACAGGGCCCTGGGAGAGGTGCTTAGGGGCTCTGGAGCTCAGACTGTCTTTTCGTCAATTCTCTAGGGTAAAGGGGAGTACCTTAAAAAGACTAGGTGGATTGGCCAGGTTAATAAATGGTTAGAATGGTGGTGCCATAGTCAGGGGTTTGGGTATCTCATGGGAGATGGGACTCAATTTGGGAGGCCAGGTCTGCTGGGGGCTGGTGGAGCTGATCTGACAAGGGGAAGAGCAGTTTTGGTAGGAGGCTTGCCAGACTGGTCAAGGAAGCTTTAAACTAGATGTGTTGGGGGAGGGGGCATCATTCCATCCCAACACACCCTGTCCATTGCCAACACTTATAATAAATGCTTGGAGCAATGTAGAGATATTCCAGCTGCTCCAGCCAACGAGCTGGCTCTATTTGGAACTCGGCTCATATGCCTCTATACAAATGCCCGTAGCATGGGGAACAAACAAGAGGAGTTAGAAATGTGTGTACATCTATGGTGGTATGATGTAATAGGCATCACAGAAACATGGTGGAATGGCTCTTGTGACTGGAGTATTGGAATGGAAGGTTACAGGCTCTTTAGAAAAGACAGGCCTGGCAAATGAGGAATGGGAGTTTGCTATTTATGTTACGGATAGGCTGGAGAGTACAGAATGCTGTCTCGGGCCAGGTGAGCAGTTAACAGAGAGTGGGTCAGGGTTAAAGGGAGAACAGCAATGGGAGGCATTACTGTGGGGATCTGTTGCAGACCTCCTGATCAAGAGGACTCTGTAGATGAAGCACTCTATAGACAGATAGGAGCAGCCTCATGCTCACAGGCTCTTGTCCTCATGGGGGACTTCAACAACCCTGATATCTGTTGGAGTGATGATACAGCCCAGCACAAGCAATCCAGGAGGTTCCTCAGTTGTGTGGAAGACAACTTCCTTATACAAGTAATACAGGAGCCAACAAGGAGAGGTGTCATGCTTGACGTCCTGCTCACCAACAGTGAGGAACTTGTTGGAAATGCAATGTTCCAGGGCAGCCTTGGTTACAGTGATCATGAGATGGTTGAGTTAGGGATCCTTATGACAGTGAGAAGAGTGTGGAGCAAGCTCACTGCCCTGGACTTCAAGAGAGCAAACTTTGGCCTCTTCAGGAACCTGCTTAGAGGTTCCATGGGATATATCCCTAGAGAGCAGAGGGGCCCAAGGCTGTTGGTTGGTATTCAAGGTTCACCTGCTACAAGCTCAGGAGTGTTGCATCCCAACTAGAAGGAAGTGCAGCAGGAGGGCCAGGAGACCTCCTTCGATACATAAGGAGCTGCTGAGGAGACTGAGGGGATAAAAGAGGCTTATAAAAGGTGGAAGCAAGGACAGGCGGCCTGGGAAGAATACAGGGATGTTATCCAGGAAGCTAAGGATCAGCTTAAGAAAGCTAAGGCCCAGTTAGAATTAAACTTGGCTAGGGATGTTAAGGATAACAGGAAGGGATTCTATAATTACACTGCAAATAAAAGACAGACTAGGGAAAATGATGGCCCTCTCCAGAATCTATCAGGAGAACTGGCTACCCTGGATTTGGAGAAGGCTGAGGTTCTTAATGACTTCTTTGCCTCAGTCTTCACTGGCAACTGCTCTGACCACACCACCCAAGTCTTGGAAGGCAGATACAGGGACTGTGAGAATGAGGAGAACAGGCCCACTGATGAAATCCATCTGCAGGTCCTGAAGGAGCTGGCAAATGAAGTGGCTCAGCCACTGGCCATCATATTTGAAAAATCATGGCAGTCAGGTGAAGTTCCCAAAGACTGGAAAAAGGGAAATATAACCCCCATTTTCAAGAAGGGGAAAATGGATGACCCAGGGAATTACAGACCAGTCAGTCTCACCTCTGTGCCTGGCAAAATCTTGGACCAGATTCTCCTGGAAGGCATGCTAAGGCACATGAAAATCAACAAGATGGTTGGTGACAGCCAGCATGGCTTCAGTAAGGGGAAATCCTGCCTGACCAATTTGGTGGCCTTCTATGATGGGGCTACAGAACTGATGGACAGGGGTGGAGCAGTTGATGTCATTCCACACTGTCCCACATGACATCCTTGCCTCTAAATTAGTGAGACATAAATTTGATAGGTGGATAGGTGGATAAAGAACTGGCTGGATGGCCACACTCAAAACACTGTGCTCAATGGCTCAATGTCCAGCTGGAGACCAGTAACAAGTAGCGTCCTTGAGGGATCGGTGTTGGGACTGGTCTTGTTCATTATCTTTGTAAGTGACATGGACAGTGGGATTGAGTGCGCCCTCAGCAAGTTTGCCAATGACACCAAGCTGTGTGGTTCTATTGATACGCTGGAGGGAAGGAATGCCATCCAGAGGGACCTTGGCATGCTTGTGAGGTGGGCTGATGCCAACCTCATGAAGTTTAACCATGCCAAGTGCAAGGTCCTACACCTGGGCTGGAACAATCCCAGGCACAGCTATAGGTTGGGCAAAGGAGAGATTCAGAGCAGCCCTGTGGAGAAGGACTTGGGGGTGTGGGTTGGTGAGAAAACGAACATGAGCCAGGTTCAGTGTGCACTCACAGCCCAGAAAGCCAACCATATCCTGGGCTGCATCAAAAGGAGTGTGACCTGCAGGTGAAAGGACGTGATCCTGCCCTTCTACTCTGCTCTCGTGAGACCTCACTTGAAGTATTGTGTGCAGTTCTGGTGTCCTTAACATAAAAAGGACATGGAATTGTTGGAACGAATCTAGAGGAGGGCCACGAAGATGATCAGGGGACTGGAGCACCTCCTGTATGATGACAGGCTGAGAAAGTTGAGGCTGTTCAGCCTGGAGAAAAGAAGGCTGCGTGGAGACCTCATAGCACCTTCCAGTATCTGAAGGGGGCTATAGGGATGCTGGGGAGGGGGTCATTTTTAGGGACTGTAGTGATAGGACAAGGGGTAATGGGATAAAACTTGAACAGGGGAAGTTTAGATTGGGTATAAGGAAGAAATTCTTTACTGTGAGGGTGGTGAGGCACTCGAATATGTTGCCCAGGGAGGCTGTGAATGCTCCATCCCTGGTGGTGTTCAAGGCCAGACTGGAGAGAGTCTTGGGTGTCATGGTTTCATGTGAGGTGTCCCTGGCCATGGCGGGGGGTTGGAACTAGATGTTGTTAAGATCCTTTCCCGCCATAATTATTCTATGGTTCTATAAGTGAGTGTCCTGGGTTCAGCAGTAGCAGTTGTCTTTTTCTCCTTCTTGGTAGCTGGTGCAGTGCTGTGTTTTGACTTTCAGGCTGGGATCGGTGCTGATAGCACCTATGTTTTGAGTTACTTCTCAAATATTTGGTTTGTCCAAGGACTTACTGAGCCTCATGCTCTGCTAGGAAGGAGGGGAGCCTGGGAGGAGGGAGAGACAGGACACCTGACCCAGGCTAGCTAAAGAAGTATTCCATACCACAGCACGTCATGCCTTGGAGGCAACGGAGAGTTACCCAGAATGTTTAATACTCTTGGGGGTTGAAGGAGATATAGGTCAGTGCTCAGTTGGGCAGGGTTGGGTGAGTTATCCATCGGCTGGTCGTGAGGTGTTGCATTCTCTTCACTTGTTATTTCCTTTATCATTATTATTGTTATTGGTGGTAGCAGTAGTGACTTGTGTTATACCTTGGTTCTTAATCCGTTGTTATCTCAACCCGTGGGAGCTACATTCTTTGGATTCTCCTCCCCAACCCTCTGGGAGTTGGGGGAGCAAGAGGGGGGGAATCAGTGAATGAGGTCTGTGGTTGGGTTTAAACCACGACTGTGAGGAATGACCACCAATTTTTATATGAATTGTATTTAAATTTCCAGGAAGACATAACACAATAGGGAATTTATTAGTAGGTGGTTTTTAGTATTTATCATCATGGAGCGTCTAAACTTCAGGGCGTTGACTACAACTGTCATTACAAGAGATGAGATTTATGTTTGTAGTTTTAACAAGTTATGAATACATGCTTTCATTGTGAAAATGTTTACAATCATCCATGTATATTTGTCTGCTCTCTCTCCTGCTGCTTCTGTGCGCACCAGTGTAGGAGCAATGTAATTATGGAATTGCTTATTCTTGGTTAGCATCACTATATTTCTTAAGCAATCAACACTTTATAATGCACAGTAATTTAACAAAGAAAACTAAAACTCAGCGTGAGAACTGCCAGTAGGGATTTTGCCTCAGAGAGCTGACACTTGATTAGATACCTGTGTTAGCACATCTCTGCTTGTTTGTTTTCTTTCTTTATTTTTTTTAACTAAAACTGTTCATGTTTTTGTCCTATTTCGAACAAATTCAGATATATAATGTTTTCTTTCTCACAGCTTGATGCTACAGACTTTCATTTTAATAGCAGGTTTAGAGTGGGCTGGTTCTAGTGCCTAGATATCACTGACATTTTTGCTTTTTTCTGACTCATTGTTTGAAACATCTGCTTGCACTGTCAACCTGAGAGCTGTCTTTAAAATCATGCATCTTGACATATAATTAACCAGTTTGGAGAAAGATGGTTGACCAAAGCTGTACAGGGTCAGGAAAGAAGCTCGTTGCTTGGCACATATTCATATGACCTAATTAACCTAAAGGAGCTGGAGGAATTAACCATGCTTTCAGTCATTTCTCCTGCCACTGTCTCTCTACTTTTACTATTTAATGTACTCAGTTTTCCCACACAAGATTTCCAACACATTTCTGCTGAAGATGACTGCAAGTTTGTCTGCTTTTTACTGATGGTATATAATTGCCCACCAGGAATGAAGGCTAAGAGGACCAACTTTCATAAAGTTGAAAGCAATGATGTTAACTACAGATCTGCAGAACTGCAGGTAGTAAGCATTATGGATGTCATGCTTAGAAGGGAAAAAAACCCTAAAATATGTAGGAAATCACTGCAAATCATAGTAAGCGTCTGACTTGGGACATTATTGACTGGAAATCTTAAATAATATAAATTTATTTTAATTCAAATATTAATATGTTTTGAAAAGCACAGATAATCTGAGTTATTTTATCCAATTCTTGTTTTAAGAATTTATCTAAGTAGGTCATATGTACTCCATCCTGCATCTTTAATTATTAGAAAATGTTTTAAGATTTTCTTAAATGACATTCTTTGGCACCAGAGTAAACACATATGACCATTCTACAGAATGCCATTCTTCCATATTTAAGCCTGGCCTCCTTTCCCTTGTAAAGGATAATAGTTAAAAAAAAACTTAATTTTCTAAACATTTGTAATTTCTTCAAATTTTCACTTCTTCTGTAATATTTGAAAAAGACCTGTGTATTATGAATTAAATTAAGCTCACTTTTCAAATACAGCCTCTCTTTGACCTTTTGTTATTTAAATGTATGTTATCTTTGGTTCTGCTGAAAATTATTTTCTCCTCACACACTAAAATCATGAGGTTTGCAAGCATGACAGCATGCAAAGCACTTAAGCTTGAACACTGTGGTAGAAGTCTTACAATGACTTAGTATGTCAATGTTTTGGGTGTTTTGCAAATGAGAATATTTGTAGATATGCATTTTCTCAGAAATATGCTTTGTTCTTTTCACAGTTCAGGGTGAGACCCTGCAAAGGAGAACCACTGGGAGGGTTCCTTAAATGAATAGCATCAAGCTCAGGATACTCTGAGCTGAAAGCAGTTATTTGATATTAGATAATTTGAGAAATCCTTCATAAAAGCTTCTTGCAACTTGGCATCTTTTCATAGCCCTGCTAGAAAAAGGATGCTGAATTAAATGGTCCTGGGTCTGAACAAATACCAGCATTCTTATGTTTTGTTAATAAATTTTAGATTAACATGGCTTTTTCATGAGGAGACTATGGCTAGTGTAAGGCTTACCTTGTCTCTCAGAAGGAAAACCAACTTGATGATTTCACAAACAGGATTAAAAATAAATGCCTAAAAATTGTTCTGCTTGTAATTATTAAGACTCCCAGCCTACTTCAGTGGGCTAATAGCTAATGGGAAACAATGATATTCTGGTCTTCTTTTTATTAATGTATTGATTGGAAGAAACAAAATCTTCTTTTTTTTTCAAGGTTTTCTACTATTATAGGTATGCCCAAGATTTTCTTTTTTTCTTACATAAGAGAGAATATAGAGTGCTTCAGTAACTTTAGTCAAGTTGCATAGGATGTTCATTTGGCTAACCAAGTAAAAAAGAGACTGTAGTTTTTCATATCAATTTAATGTAAGCAATATTTTTATTTAGATAGTATAATTGTTTATCTGGACATTTTCAAGCATATTATGCTAGGTTATAAGCTGCTTTTCCTACCATAAAAAATCTTTAACAATAAAGATCAGAAAAGAAACAAGAATAAATTAATGGGAAGAAATATGTTATTCATAGGCCAATATTAGTACAGGTAGTATAGCCCTACCTCCAAAATTATAAATAAAATACATGGACCTTAAAGAAGTGCAAGCAGAATGTGCTTATTATGAACATTTTATTTTTTTTTATAGCTTTGGAGAGCTGTAAAGAATCATGATTCAGTGCACATTAAACCAGCTAATGACATACCATTATTTTTAGGTATTTTAGGAAGTAACTTAGAGGTTGCTTTACGCAACATACTAAGCCACATTTTGATTCTCTTTAGTTGCCTTTACATAGATAGCATAAAAACCCCAAGATGGAATATTTATCTTTAGGATATTTCTTTGGAAATAACTTTAATTAAGAAATAAGTATGAGTGATTTTGAAAAGCAGATGAAGAAGGCTATAAAACCCCTCAAAATTTAAAGTGTCTAAGTTAATATTCTTTTTGTCAACACAATCTTAAATTTAAGATATAATCCTTTATTACAATTCATAAAATCACTTTAATGAATATCGTTCTGTGTCATAGAATGACAGAATTGTTTGGATTAGAAACGATCTTAAAAATCATCTAGTTCCAACCCCCTTACACAGGCGGCAGCTCCTTCCATCAAGCCAAAACCCCATCCAATCTGTCCTTGAACACTTTCTCTTAGTGATCTGGACATGTTCTGAACATAATAGTACTTAGGGAACATTAAAAACTCCCACTTCTGATGAGACTATTTAAAGCTAGGTGTCAGATTAGGGCTGGCATTGGTTTGGTATTGGTCAGAAGATGACAAATTATAAGTAAGGTTTTGGAGGGCTGCCATCCTGGATGATGATAAAATTAAGTCCTTTTGTAGACATTGTCCTAAAGTTCAAAAAGAGGCTTCTTGAACTTCTGTATTTATGCTGATTCAGTAAAAATTAACTTGAAAATGCAATGTGAAAACTGTGCATTTCATCTTTTTGGGTCACATTTAGTAGTATACAGACTACATCAATACTAAGTTAAAAAAACCAACATTATTTACAGTCTGCATGAAAATTCAACATTTAAATTAAAACATTTAAAAGGGATTGAAAATTATTTTAAAAAATTGTGATTTGCTCTCTCTGAGAAAGGCCCACCAGGAATTTAGATGCAAATTGTCAAAACTTGTCACTGAATATAATGAAGTTCATAGCATTCACTGTTATATCCTGGTGTAAACCAATTTGCTACAAACTTTGTAATCTGTCATGACTACTGTTTTTTTGTTTTTTGGTGTTTTTTTTTTTTTACTTAACAGCATTTACATATTTAAATGGTATAGGACACATATATAGAATTCATCATTAAAAATGGTTATCTTAGAGCACATGAATTTCATTTAAACTGTAGAAAATTGCAAATGTAGGTACAATCCTAACACCTGTCTCTGCTGCTTTGCTAAAATACTCCAGCACAGCCTAGAACAGAGATGTAGACTTTTCCAGCATGCTCAGCACCTGAATTCTGTGTTTTTAATAGCAAAAGGCTGGGCACTCCTTACCCACTCTCACAACCACGAAGAGGTATTTCAGCCCTGATGGGCATCTTTTTAGACGTCCATGGTTGTCATGTTCCTTACAACAGCTGCTGCCTCCCATGCACCCAAGCATCCATGTACCTCATCTGAGGCAGTGAATCACAGCACGTGGTTACACATGCCTCTGGTTCTCTCTCTTTTCTCCCCTTCCTGCCAGTGTTACTCTTTGTATCTTTGAATTCAGCCAAAAGGCTCACACTTTTACAACTGGGTGATGTCTATATGCTTTTTTGAAAAAGTGCAAACCACAATCCAAAAAATACATGCTCAGGAGTTACTCTGCTATGTAAGCAATGAGAAACTATTTTTTTTAGCTCACTCCAAATATATATAAATGGTAGTGGTTTTAGCAATTATTATTTAAACTCACAAACTACAATAACAAAAGCCATAGCTTTGATGCAGCTTCATTAACTAAAGTATTTCTACTGCATGTCCTTTTCTGTTTAAAAACTGGGTGTATACTGTATCTCTAAAAAATATAAAAATAGTTCTCTATTTTGCTCATACAAATATTTTAAAAAATGAGTTTACAAACCTTTTCTAGTGCAAACCAAAACTTTAATCTTCATAGAAGCCTCACTGTAAATTACTTTTCTGAAATACTTCACCTACTTAGAGAAAAAAGTGTCATTGCACATTTCTAGCAAAGAAAGAATTATAGTACTTACCAAAAAATTATGCTCATGTAATTCTTACAAACTCAAACATTGTACAAAGAAAATAAAGGTCTAAACTTGGTTTACCATGATCTCCTCTGCAGTAAATAAATTTGATAACAGATTCATTTAAAAAGTAAAATACAATGTCTTAAACTCCAAGGTTAAGAGCACTTTACAAATGTGATAACGTTCCTGTATGTGTGTGCATAGTTGTGTAATTGTCGACGTCCCTTGCTGGGACACTGTAACTTAATCTTCACAGTACTTTGGATCCTTTGTTAGACCACTCACACTGTCTGTGCTAGACTGCTTGTAGAATTTATGTGAAAAGTTTTTGCAGTTTATACAAATTTAGAAAGCCACTATATGATCACATATTCTATTATTGCATAAAGAGCATGGATGTTCCTGTTTTGATAGACATTCTCCATGTTAGGAAACAAAGTATGCTGAGTTTGTTCTTTTGCAACCTTCACCTGCAGTGCCGTCACATCTACCAACCTGGAGCGAGAATGGAAAAGTAACTGGAGAAATAAACTTGGAACTGATAAAGGCATTTAGTGATTATTTCTGTTAGTACAGGAGTTCTCATAAGTTACTAGAGAAATCTATTGAATCCTAAACTCTGAGAAAAAAAAAAAAGTAATAGGATTTATTACTTCAATCTCCCAGTTTAATTAGGTGAAAGATATGTCCACAATTGAAAGCAGTTACTTGCATTTTGTAACTTATTCTTTGCTATTTAATTCAGGCCATATACAAAAAATGGTACAGAATCAATTACTGTACTTTGAATCTGCAGTGAGCAATATTTGCAATGATTTAATGCGAAAAAATGAAGTAAACCTCTTGTTTGTTTATCTTGCCTTGAGCATGACAGCTCAGCTTCAAATGAAAGTGCAGTTGCTGCACTGTTGCATTATACAATAGACAGCTTTCAGTAGTTGTTGCATTGAATCTTTTTGAAATTTAGTTTAATATTAGTTTATAAGTATGAACTGTTTTCTATACAGTACTTCATAAAAAAAAAAAAAAAGTACATCTAATTATTTCCATGAAATGTTGTGTTCTCATTTTAAGGAGCCAGTCTAACGTCTCACATAGCAAGAGAACTATGATACAAGAGTGTCACCTAGTGAACGATTTGGATGAATGACACAAAACCAACTAACTGCCTCAGTAGTATTGTGGGAAAATCACTGCTGGGGGGGAAATTAGAGAAAACTGAGGTCTAACAGAAGTTGTAATATTACAGAAACCTTTTATTGGTAAAATACAGTTGCCAATTGATGCGCAGAGTCTACTCCACCATGACAACATAACCTGCTACTCTAGAGGAGCAACGGAGCGTGGAGCAGATTGGAGACGCCATAGCCAGGCTTTGTTGTACCCCCTGCAGGATTGGGAACTCGATGGTACTATGCGGCTGATAAGCTACATAGCAGCTGCCAAATGGAAAATATAAGAGAAGATGTTCATTGTTGAGCCAACAGCTGTGGTAAAATCACATTCCTTAGGTGAACCTTGCTCATTATAATATTGTAATACTAATGCACACATCCATCACAAAGTTACCCACCTCCAAGGTATGACCACCCCTCACTGAGCATACACTTTATACTTTTTGCCAGCTATACCTTTAAATGAGAAACAAGATAATTTCACACCAATCAATAATAAAAAATGTATTACTGGAGTCATTCAAGCTCCATCTGAGAGTAAAGAAAAGTATAAAAGTGAATGAAAGAGAGAGGGAGATAAGGAAGACTCCATTGTAAATTCTGGCATCAGGCTAAACCTGTCTTCTCCCCCATAGGGGCCCCTATTGGGTAAGAAATTTATCTTATGACACTAAATAACTAACTCACATTAGCTATGATTAGTGATTATAGTCTGGTGGCGTATCATTTCAAGCTTGGTTTTGCAGACAGTCTCTGTCACTGGCAATCACGAACCTTATTTTGTCATGATTTTATAGTAATAAAGGATGTTATTCTGTACCTGTTAGTAACAGTCCTTTGTGGAAGCTAGCAGTTGCCAGCAGCAGGTAACACATTCAAACAAAGTGGGAAGACATGCTGAAGGGTCCCCCTTATGCCATTGGTATGTTTCCCTGAACAAGTGAGTCAAATTGCCCTCTGATCCAGAAAGAAATTTCAGTGGAGAGTCCCTATAATGCCATGCTGACAGACTGATCAGGCACAAGTGTGGAGACAGTGTTCTCACAGGAGAATGGATATTTGGTACATGAACTCTGAATAACTCTGAAAGATACAGCAAGGCCATGAGAGGCCCAAGGAAGCTCAAGTAAGCAAGATAAGAAGAAGCTGGAATTCACTGAGTTATGAGAACTGTGGACTGTTGGCAAGCTTTCGAGGTCAAGTTCTCACACCTGTGCTTAACCAACTATATGTTAGTCCTTAAGGGTCTTCAAGGCATGTATCCAATCATAATATACCAAATTGCTGTAGGTGTGTGTAAGCAATAGTATATAAGAAGTTAATGCTTTGCAATAAATGGCTTTTTGTCTGATCATATTGATCTCTGACTGAGTCCATTCCGTGGCACACAAGGGTCTCAGCTTACCTGGGGTGTTGATTGATAGACAAATCAAACACTAGGGGTTAAGAAAATCTCTCCCCCCACCCCCACTTTCATGAGATAAGTATCCAGATTTTGAGTCATACTAAAAATATAGCTGGTTAAACAGTGGAAATACTCAAAGCATTTTTAAACTTTTCTTCTGATCAACACTACACACTAAAGAAAAATTATTTGAAGCTTGCACTATTAAAAGGAAAAGAATAAATTGTCACTTCTCACTTCAAGACATGGTACATATCCTTCCTTAATATCTTCAGTTTTTGTGTACTAAAAACTCAGTCCAAAATTCCAAACCCCAAATACTAAATGTAAAGTCAATTAAATTAGAAAGTTAATTAGATTTATTTTTCTAACACAAGCTTAATATTTTCTGAATTGTTGAAAATATTTATTTGCTTTACCTTAGGAAGCAATAAATGTTTTCTTCAGAAAAGTCTGAATATAATATTACCTGTGGAGAGCACTTAGCACTAAAGAATTTTTTATGTCTTTAAAAAAGTTAGTAAAATTCCACACTAGTCTATTTTAATATTATGCCATTATGCTATGTTGCAGTGCAATAAAAGTTTTAAGGTAAATCTGAATATAAACTCTATTCTTATTATAGTGTTGTCTTGTTCTTTGGTATTCAATAAATCAATGATGTATCAGGAGAGATAATCAGAAAATACTTACAGAGTTACAGCTACAAATTGCAGTTCTCACTAAGCAGACTATTTTGTTGGAATTTCACTGCATGTGAAGGAAAAAAGCTAAATTAGGCAGTCATTGTTGACAATTTTTACCCTACAGATAGCTAAAGACTGGGGGGAAAGACTGGGGGAAATATATTTAGTAACATGCCATTATTTTTAATTACACAAAAATTATACATTTTAGAGTTTTGATATTACATGTGCACTATAAAAAGACCACTTATTGAAGTTTATTAGACTTCTAATATGAAAAATTAAATAAAATTTAATTGCAATGAAATTAAATTTTAGGGTGAGACACTTAAAGTGATAGCATATCCTGTTATTATCCAGACCATGAAACGGTTCATCCACTTAGTTTCAGCTGTTCCTTTATGTTCTTCCTATCTGTAATCATTCCCTGGACTAGATTCCCTAGGACTAGAATCCCTCTAGATTCCTTTCAGTTATCAATTCCTCTTTTAAACTCAGTCATACTTTTCCCAGTTTTGCCTGTCTTGTTTATTTGTTATAAGCTACCCTTTTATTTTCTAATAACTTCCCTTTCAGCCCCTTAGTCCTCACTTTTTTTAACCAATGTTGTAGAGGAATAATGAGGAGAAATAAAATAGCTGTGGAATTACAATAGTTGTGGAAATAAAAGCTACAAAATAGCTGTTAAATAAGGTAAACAGTACTTAGTGATTCAGTCATGGCTGACTTCAGTGTAGGTTTATTGATAACAGTTACAAGTTCAACACTGTTCTGACCATCTGAGGCATGGAAATGCTATACTTCGAAAGTCTGAAAGCTTGAGAATATGATCAACAGAAAGTTACCTTATTCTGGTAATCAGTATAAAATACTATTAGCCACTCGGTGTAATACTATGACAGATTTGTAGCTGTCCACAGAATACAGGTCTGTGACAACTGCTTTAAAAATTTCGAGACTATCTTTTCATCAATATAACAGAACACTTTTTCTTGGCTGAATATTCTTTTCTTATCTATGGATTCATTGTGAACTTCGAATAATGATCATGTTTTGTAAAATCTTCCAGCTTGTCTCAAAGAACAGTTTGTGCATGCAGATTCTTCCCTTTAAGAGTACTGTCAATTTTCTCTACTTATTAGCCAAGCTGTGAACAGTATTTTATTATCATAATAAAAAAATCCATGCTGTGCTTTCTATGTAATATGTGGCTCTAAATCTCTTAACAAGTTGAAGTTGTAAATAGCCTTTAATAATGCAGACATTTATAATTCTTCTATTCTTCCATGTTTTATTCATGAATGACCATTTTTTCAGATTATGATCATTGAAGATCATCGAGGATCATCTCTCCTGAGAGAAGGTCATTCTTGGACAATGCTGATATCAGCTTTTCTTCCATTCTTTAGATGATTTTTCCTCCATTTTCTTCTTGTAATGACTTCTATGCATAATCATCTTCTTCAGGAAATATGTCTCTTTTCCAATGAAGGAGAAAAACCCTGTGCAGTCATAAATTCAAGTTTGCCTGGAATTTAAGAGAAAGATTTTAAATTGTACTATTATACTCATGCACAAAACACTGTAATCTAGCTCTAAACCAAAATAATTTTTGAGTGCATTCCCAGAGGCAGTGTAGCCAAATCTATCATGCTATACTGCAAGTACAGCAGATTTCATTCGTTCTCCCAAACAAAAGCCCATATAGACTCTGAGTTCTGAATGTGCATATTTCTTTCTGTGCAATAAACAAACTTGGGATTTTTGAGGTATATTACTTGTTAAATTAAAACTGTTTCCACCCAATCCTCTTTCCATCTGCTTTATAGATTGCTATTTCATTTAGTACAATAGCAATCTATTTACCAGTTTGTTTCTTCTGGTACTAAGTTTCCAACTATATCTTCTATTACACTGCTGGCAGCATGCTCAGAGCTACATTTCCCGCCTTTCAACAATCTTTAGAAAATGAAGTGTTCTCTGGTACTATACTGAGACAGCCATAGTTCAGCACCCATGGAAAAAAATTAGGAAGGCAGTACTGCTTCAGATGCAGTGTGTTCCTGGATGTCCTGCAACACCAGGGACCACAAGACCACCATGTGGTGGGTGGCCCTCAGTAAGAAACAGATGAGGAACACCTGTACCAAGGTGTGTGAACACCTGTAACAAGGACACTGACAAAACAATGAGATTAGCACAACCCCCCCACCCCCAACAAACCCACAACCAATTTGGAATAATTCTGATGGGCTTGCTGATGTTAGTATTAAATCATTAGCTGTCTGGGTCAGTCAGCTGCATTATGTCCTGGCTTCTTTCATCTAGCCATCATCTGACCCTCTAGCTCTTCCTCAGGACAAACAACTGCCAGGCTTTCACACCTAGGAGTCAGCTTCTCTTCCAACAGCCATTCTGAGCCCTCCTACTAACACAAACAGTAGTATTTATACCAACATCTCCACAAGTAGTTACACATATTACTCCAATATAAGGGAAATTTCCCAGAATCATCTGGGCTGCAGGTGTAGTGTGCTAGTGATTCACATGCATCTCATTTAAGCCTCATGGAGAGGAGGGAACCTAAGGCTTTTCTGCAAAGATTTAAAGAGAAGGCTAAAAGCAGGAGCTCCCTGCTCAGAGCAGCAGGATGATTCCCATTAACAGGCCAGTAGCTGTGCTTCCTCAACTGTACCTAATAGAAAGAACATGCTTGTGTGATCAGGTCATTAATAACAGCACCTTTCCTTCATGTAAGTGCCAGCTGTCCCAGAATAAGAGGACATGATTATTCATGGGGTTTGTTGTTTTTCCTAGAGATTCAGCTGATTTTTAGCAAGGGGGCTGAGGGCATCCCTGTTATAAATGCTTACAATCCAGCAGGATTGCACTATTGAAGGCAAAATGTCCTTGTAAGCTTTAAGGCTTCCTGGGTGAAGAAGGAACACAGAACAGCTTCAGCTGGGCCACAGAGGTCATCTTCTGAAGGACAAACGTATTGAGTAATGCTGTGCTTAGGAGAAACAGCTTGTCTTGCTGGAGAGCAGTTCACCAAGAGTATAAGCAGATGAAGGAAGGTAGTGTTAAAACAGGTAAACTCACTCCTTCTGCTGCTGTTGTGAGACACTTGCCAGAGTGTGAAGGAAGCATTTTGCAGGCTGCTCCAATGACCAGAGCTGTATTTATCCCAGGGTAACTGGGAAGCCTATGTGGACAACTGCTTCTACTAGGCATGTGGATTCCACCAGCACCTTTGTCAACAGCTCTCGGGGGGCAGAAGAGTTGGCATCATCTGCTCAGGAAGAAGAAGGTGTAAACGTTAAAGGTAAATCTTAAAAATCTGTTTTGTTTCACTTTGAAGGCCCTTAAGCAGTAGGGGGGAAGATGTACATATCTGAATTCATGTATAAGCTTTATGACTGTATTTATAGTAGCTATTGAAGTACTAATGATATTACAAATATTTTGCAGTGTAAAGCCAAGTACTCCATTTACTTTTCTAGGCTGAAGAAGGATGTTCTTGTTCATTTTCTCTTAGTTCCTGAGAGTTTTGTTTTGCCTGAATCTAGCTAATGATTTAAATTCTTCTCCTGTTATACAGCTGGATAGCATAATTAAAGATATAGACAATCTTTAGACTGTGCCTTAGCAAGGTGTTGAAATGAGCAAAACTTTCAGATGTTAACTTTTCAACTTCTTACACAAAAGCCAGAAGTATTGTGTTTAGAAAATCAGGGTTCCTTTTGCTTTATTTTAAATCTGTTTTAAATTTCTGGTTTTCTCCTGTGATATGCACAAATCTTTTTCTGAATAAAAAATTAAAATACCTATATTTACACAATGTATTACGGAAATCTATTTTGTGGAGGAACATGATAATGCTGCACTAAATAATACCACAGAATTGTGATTAAGAGGTGGGAATGAATTATAGTTTAATGACAGCAACATCATCAGAATTAAGTGTATGGGGATCTACATAAGATACTTTTAAGTTTAAGGTGCTGTAAGAAGCATGCTCTTCCCTTATGTATGCCTAAGTCATATGTAAACATGTATTGTTTCCAGTTTTAGCTGAACTGATTTACTTTCTTGTAAGATTTAGCAATAAACACCAGACTTGCATTAAATACATGCCTCAACCTAGCAGTATTCAAGGCCAGGCTGGGCAGGGCTTTGAGCAGCCTAGTCTAGTGGAAGGTGTCCCTACCTGTGGCAGGGGGTTTGGAACTGGAGGAGCACTAAAGACCATTCCAACCTAACCGTTTAATTAAAACCAAAAATATGAAAAATGTTCAGGGTTCCTGTCCCTTTTTTCTTCCCTGCCCCCTTTCCTGTGTATAGCAATTTGCCAACTAAGGTACTGTGAGCAGCATTAGTGAAACTCTTGCCATTGTTGGTATAGATCTGCAGTAGCAGAGCAAGTTTTTGTGCTATGATGAGTGAGTTTTCAGCTTATTACTGCAGCTGCATTTTCAGTACTACTGTTATCTTCACATGAAGCTATACTACAATGCAGTGTTTAAAGTTGGGTTTATTTTAAAGCATGTTTTGAGCATAATGTTAGACTAGACGTCTCCTGTGGCTCTTCCAGCTTCAATTATCCTGTGATATGATGAATGTTGCTTCAGAGGAAGAGTTTTTCACACTTGATGAAATATGCTTTTCATTTTTCACAACATATTGAAAACCTGTAGAAAGCTTAAAAAAATATTGATTTCTAATAAAGAAAACTATATTTAGTAAAACACTCCACACATCTCAGTTCTAGGCAGAGAACCTATTTTTCAAGCTTTGTTTTTTCACCAAATTGCATAAAAGTAATTTGCCTGCTTTTGTTTTTAATCCATAAACGAAGGTAGGTAAATTCAGTATTATTTTTGTTGTAACAAGTAAATATATAAATAAGCTTCAGTCTAGAGGTTCTAATTTTTTCTTTAGACATTTTACTAGTCTAATACAGAGGATTTAATACACTTAAAATGTGGTTCTTTATCAGATCATGTCAATTAAAATGCTTCATATAGATGTCAGAAGTGAACATAACTGCTATTGTTTTTCCTAAGTATTTACAAATCTGTGAGGGGTCTATGTAATTCAGATTACACTGGAGTATGCGTGACTGTATCTGAAAGTGGTATCAGCATGTCTCTATTTTTTCTCGGATTAATTTATTGTTTCTTTTGTAGTGTCTAGGAATGGTTTACTAAACTGTTCTTAGTGTTAGAAAAAAGCCTTGAAGTTGGAGTATTTCTTTCTTTGGTAATATTTTATATAGGTAGCCTGGATGAATGGTAACACTGATCTCAGAAGAAATTCTTCAATCAATCATTCTCAGGCTGACTTAAGTGAGAAATAAAAAGAACAATTATTTAAATTACAGAATAATTTCTGTTGGATGAACTCTCCAAAGGTCATCTGGTCCAAAGCTAACTTTAAATTCAAATTTTGCTAAGAAATTTCAGCCTGAGATTTATTATTGAATCTAAGTAGCAGGCTATCTCATCAGTTCAAAATAATCTCTTTCCAAAATGCAAGATAAATGAGTACTTATCTAGTGCATATTGATACATTCATGCTGGGAATGATGGCTTATGCATTTCTTCTTTTTTTAAGATGCAGACAGACTTTTAACTCAATAACAGTTGTGCAAGCAAATTACTTCTTACAGCTTGTGGTAAAGACTGGCAGCTTATTTGCAAAGATAATGGGATCATGCCTAACTTGCATGCTCTAAGTACTGTTCTTTAGCACTTCCAAGAACCTGTAGTTTATCTTTTTTTTTTTTTTAGGTTGTTTCTAACTTTAGAAGCTCTAAATTTTAATATATTTCAGTTCTCCAGATACTCATTTTCCTTCCATCAGAAATAACATTGAATGAGACTGAATTATATTGCCTTTACTAAAAAATTATAGAGCTTTAATTATGCTCATTCTTTAATTATTATTTTTTGTAAACACCTAGAAAAAGCAGAGGTTTTTGTTTGTTTGTTTTTGTAATAAAAACACATTTTCTTCAGTGTTATGTTGGTCATATAAATAAATCATATAATCTAGATAAGCCACAACAGTAAAGGTAACAAAGACATCCACTCTGATAACGTAAATTCTCTTTTGCAACAGAATAAAATCAGTCCCTGAGGGTGTTTCCTTTTTCTAATGTACTGGGAGCAGAAATAAAGGTTGTCCTGGTGGTGCTTCATTCCTATTACCTGTAGTAAACCTTAGGGGCACCTCAAAGTGGAAGCTATTTTTCTTGTTCAGGAATCAGCTAAAACTTGACCATCCTGTCTTATCACTAAACTTGGAATCTACATGTTTCCTAAGGCATGAGTGTAGTAGGTGTAGATCATTTGATTGAACTGTGACATACAGGTAATAGGTGGTTTTCATTGGAAAAAGGAAGGAAATGGGAGAATCAGTATTTGAAGGAACAGGATCTACACCAGCTACCCATAACCAGAAGTTTTAAATTTTAATTGATGAGGCTATCTTTATATTTAGATTGCAAAATAGAAGTTGACCACCAACTACATCAGTACTCTTGATATTGGTCTTTTGACAATCCTATTGCAACTTTAATGCACTTCATAAAAAGTTACTTTGTGTATATTTCTGGTTCTATTTAGGTGCATAAAAAATCTGTAATATACCTGAGAGTTTTGAGGGTTTTAATTGGAAGACAACAGGAATGTTGCTCCTGAAAGTCAAAATAATGGTAACATTGTATTTGCTAAGCCAAACTGATATCATCATCATCAACAAGACTGAGATAGCATATTGCAACTTCGGAAAAACAAATAGATTTAAAGGAAGAAACCAGTTTGAAATGACAGGTTACCCTTACACTTTTTCCTGAAAAAAAGATTTAATGACGTTTTCCAAGTAAAGAAAGCAACAAATCCAGAAAATTTTCATAACTAAGAAAACGAGACGTTCAAAGTGCTTACTGCGAACTGAATGTTGTTATCTCACAGTGAGAGCCTGCCCACCCCTAGAAGCTAGCTCAGCTTAATTTCAGTAGCTAGCACATGTCTCTTTGTTTTGCTGAATTGAAATGTTCATTTATATAGAGTGTTATTTGTATAAGTGCACTCACAGAAGGTTTAGAAAAACAGTAATTAAATATAGAAATATCCTGTGGATTTTACATTAGGTAGTGCCATTTTCTGTAACATAGCTGTAAACATGAAATACTAAAAAATTGTATCTGAGGAACAGCTCTTTGGTTTTTCGCAAGGATTTGAAACATAAGAGAATCATTATAGAGTATCAAGACATTAATCTATGGTATCTGCAGGTATTTTAATGTGATTTGGTTAAAGGTAGTTTTTCTTGAAGCAGCTTACCTTTCACTGAGAGCATTGGAGGAAGAGTCACAGCAGCCTCAGAGATGACAGAAAACCCCTTCTCCTAGGGACCTGGTCTAGAGTTTGTCTTCACAAATACAATGAAAGTATCTGGATAGATAGCTAACCTGGGGAAAGGACCATACTCTGGAAGAACACAGTGAGTAAGGGAGCCTTGTGTACAAATAATTTTATATTAAACTTTGAGTCTGCTTTAAAAGTTGTTAGAGCTGTGTGTGCTGTTGAACACCACTTTAACCACACTTAGTGATAATAATGTGCCATCCTTACCAAAAAGGTGGTGTTCTGGGCTGCTTAGATGCTGCATTTGTGCATCTTCTTTCTTTTGGCTTAACTAACTTAATTCCCACTCCTGAGGAAGTGTGCAGTCTTGCATCACACTTGTCAACTCTACCTAAAATCCGTCTTACTCGAGCCTGATTTGTAATCATGTTCTTGTTTTTCGTTTGCCTAGAACATAGCACCCACAGTTGGATGTAATTCCTGGGTGCTCAAGTTTTTTTTCTTTGTTGTTTGTTTTTTGCTTGGTTTTTGGTTTGGGGAGGGGGAAGGGGGGGGGCTTTTTTTTTTAATGGATGGTTTGGCTTTTACATCTGTTTTTTTTGTCTGAAGTGTTTGGTACCACCTGAAGGTGCTATTAGAATGAACATGCAGACAGCCTATGCTAGGTCTGACAGAAGACTGTCAGATCTGCTTTGCATGGGCAGTAAGATGAAAGAAATGTCTCTAGTGTGACCTGTGCTTGGCTCTATTCTCCTGGGCTCCTCCTGTTCCTCACTTGCCTTGTTTTGAAGTGTCCTGGCCTCTCACTTCAGCATTCTGAAGTCCACATAACACACAAGGTGTCCTCAACCTATAAGGAAAAAACAATTTTTTTTTGAGTTGTGGACTCAGTGGGTATTGTACAGTACTTCAGATGACTATGATAGTTTTTCATAGGGTAATGCAGTGGTTCTTAAGTGCCTAATTTATCGAGCAGTGGAATGATTCTCGCTATCAACTTTTACAGGTTCTCAGCATGTGTATAAGGAAAGGGAAGAACAGAGATTGTTCACCAGCATGTTAGTTTTTTGCTGCTATTCTTTTTCTTGAGTTTCAATTTTATTTTGCTTTTTAAGTTTGGATTAATAGTTATGTGCAATAAGAAGTTTAACTGGGGTTCTATGTATTCTATTTAAGTTGTGGAAGTAGCACAGTTTTCAATCTGTTTTTCTGCAGTAAAATAACATGTTATAAATATTCTGGGCTTAGAACACTGCAATTGAATTGTACTGCCAAATTGATTCTTTATTTAAAAAGGAGCCCTGTTGGGAAAAAAAGATTAATGTTACTGCTCTGCAGTAGCTCTGCCAATATGCTTCCGGCTCATAAGTTAAAAAGCTTTGTTTTTGTTAGGGTGAATGTTTAAAGATTTGTATGTTTATTTGTAAATATGTATGATTTTTTATATTTTCACTTCTTCCTAAGCAGGACTTCATAAGCTTACAGTAGTTTATACTGGATTTTCTCTCATAGCTTAGGTAAATTTATAGATACCTTTCATTACACAGGAATCAGAAAAGCTCTGAACTTGAACTGGTAAGAGCTCCACTGACTTCACTTTTCTCAAAAGGACTTGCAGAAACTGGGACAATTTAAATTTGAATTTTTAAAATTTGAATACATTAAGTCTGTCCAAGTCTAGTTGAAATTATTTTGCTTGCCAAATGCTGTTTATTATAGCAGTTCATACATGATTCTATTAGCAACTTAATTCTTCAGGTAAAAAAAAACCCTACATATTGTATACAAACATTTACTTACGTATGTTTATTATTCTAACGTGTGTATGTGTATTTCATAGGGGAGAGGGCAAGAATGTATAACAATTTTTGTCTTTCAAAGTAACACTGGTTTTGTTCCCTGTTTACTGCAAATTTCTGAAATGGTTTGCAGAAAAAAACAAAACCAGAAATAAAACAAAACAAAGTGAACAAACCCTCCCCCCCACCAAGAAGAAAAAAAAAAAAAAACAGAAAAAATCAAGGAAAATACAAATGCTTCTGAAAATGGTAAAAACCATTATTAGAGCACCTCTCATCAGAACAGTGCTTTGGTGGGTGGAGAGAACAGGGAGCAGGAAGGAGATTCACAGGGAAATGGAAGACAAGTTATTGGGAGTTGCTGCCTCTTAAGAAAGTATTCCAATCTTGAAGATTCAGGGGAGAAAACTATTTAAATGAGACCTTTAAGGTTCGGAGTTCAGCCAAAATCAGGGTTGGTTTGTTTTGTTTTTTTTTAACGGCATATAAAGTGTCTTTTTCTCGACCTGCAGTGAGTAAGATGCTTACAGCAGTACAATCCCTATACAAAGGTGAAGGAAAGTACAGAACTTGCAGAGGTGCACACTGAAAAGTGTAACAAATATTGACTAGTCGAAACATTGGTTACCCTAATTCATTGCTTTACTTTCATGCTCTGATATTAATCAGATTTTTGATGAGTTTGTTCCCCTTTTCAAACATTATTCAGAGTTAAACCTCTCATGCAGATTTCACATGGAGAATAGTGGTATCTGTAAGTTTTCCTGTGCCCGAGAAATGCCTTACTGTTTGATATGAACAAACCCACTGAGCCCCAGAAAGGAAAGAATCCAAGTAGATTAGAGGAAGTGGCAAGCTTGTGGGTTTTCTGCAAATTAGTGTTCAGGTTTCTGTTATTTTGGGGGTAGCTGATACAGCTGAACAATTGGCTGATTGTAGGGGAGAAAGGAGTGAAGGATTGGCCAAAATTTCCTAATCAAAAAAGAATAACAAAGTAATACAAAGAATCAACTTTCTTTATGCATAGTGGTGTCTTCTGATGGGCAAGCACTCTTTTGGATTGATCACCTTGCTGACAAGGATGGACAGACTTTCTGTTTTCAATAGGAATGTTGCTCTTCTGTCTCTGGTGCAATTCTAAACACTCCAAGGGGTCTTCTGTCATGTACCTTAGCTTCCAAAGCCCTTCCCTTGGGGAAAATGTGGTATAAGCCCCCAGTGGTAGTTGTTTTCCTGCTTCATCTATTTTATTCCGAGAGTTTCTGATTTGGGTAAGTCTTTTACATCTGTGATACCTGCTAAAAATATGTGTTTGCTACATGCAGAAAATAGTGTTTTCTATTTTCTCAGAATAAAAGCAGTATCTTGAGCTTGTTCAGAAAAGAATTACTAGCTTAGAAACAGGACATCCAGCTACCAAAATACACAAACTTTTAAGGCTATTTATAGCATTTCTTTTTACTCCATAGAGTTCCGGTAAAAACAAAGATGTCAAACCAAATTATCTGAAGAATACACTTTTGAGAATTTCAGTATTTGTAAATTCCTCAGACAGAGGATGGGATGGTGTCATGGGTTCAGCAGTAGCTCATGCTCTGCCAGGGAGGAGGGAGAGATAGGGCGCCTGGTCTGGGCTAGTCGGGGAGGTATTCCATACCACAGTCCTGCTCGGGGAGGGGACTGGAAGCTGGCCGGAAGGGAAGGGGTTAACACTCCGGGCTGGGCTCGGAGAGGGAACTGGAAGCTGGCCAGGAGGGGAGGGGTTGGCTCTCTCTTCCTGGCTGGCCTTGTGTTGGCGGGTGGTATGGTATTCTCTCTCCCTGTTTGTCTCTAACATTGAGTTGTTATTGGTACCGGTAGTGATTTCTGTTATACCTTGATTGCTGGACTGATTTTACCTCAATCCATGGGAGTTGTATTCCTCTGGCTCTCCTTCCCATCCCCCCGGGAGTGGGAAGGGGGGGGGGGGGGGGGGGGAGGGGAAATAAAGGGGGAACTGTGCAGATTTAGTTTAAACCACGACAGAAGGCAGTACTGCACATCCAATCAAGTAATGCTCTCTCACACTTTAACCCAGCCTGAAGATGTAGGAGTTATCAGTGAGTTAATGCTTTCTAAAAATCACAGGCTAAAATAATAACAGTTGGGAAGAAATTCATTCCACTTTGTGAAGTGAAAAATGTCATCCAATATTTTTTGTTATTAAAATCAGTGTATAATTCAGTCTTGTTCCTTTTAGCTCTCTTTATGAAAAGGAGAAAAAATTCGTTTAGGCCTAATTTGTTTCCATGATCCACATCTGTGCACTTGGAGTACATTTTTCCTCATAATAGCAGCTGATGAAACAACTGATGTTTACTCTAAACAGGGCTTCAAATTTAAGAAAAAAATGTAGATGAATTCTTTCCCTTTAACTGCTTCCTTGAGGATGTGAATTTAGGATAAGTACTTCTTTGCCTAAAGCAATAGCTACTCAACATTATGAAAGTGTGAAAGTTATAATCAAGAAGCTAGAATGTGGGAATATGTGGTTTGGATACATGTGAAGAATGGCCCAGGCCCTTGAAATTTATTGAAGGGCTTGTTACATATTGAAGAGCATATCTTCCCTTGCCTCCTCAGTCTTTCCTGTACGACTTTGCTTTCTAGCTTTTCTTTTGCACCTATCCCAGTGCAATACATCAAGAATACTTTTCAAATATACATTGCTTACCCTTAAGGAAGGCAGTATCTAATTTTTTTTCTTCCTTTTGGTTTTGTTTATTTGCCTTAAAGGTCCTGGGACTACCTCACCCAAAAGTACTGCTCTGTGGGGTTCCTCTTTTTCTGTCTTCAGTGGAACATAGCTGGGACCAAACACATGGCAGAAACAGTATTTTGGTAATTATGGCCTGCCCATTCATGTAATAAGTGGCTGGTATTTCTTAGGACCATTTTCAGATTCTCACTGTTTTCACTGGGCACCCACAGATCTTCACCTATGCATCCTCTTTTGTTAAGACTCTTGAAACATCCATTCTCATTTTTATTGTACTGCAAATATAGGGGACTTTTTTTTTCTTGAGTTGTCATAGTTGTTTCTTTTCTGACTTCTAGGAAGATAGAGTAACTTGGGGTTCTTCTTAGTGCCAGGTGGGAAATTAATCTGCTATCTCCTTGAATCTGTTTGAGGTTTGTATCCTATGGATGAATACAAATTTCATCTGTTTATTGTTTAATAATGTGGATAAAGATTCCCAACACCGCTGCTGAAGGTGGAAGAAGGAGCACCTGTACCATATTTCTCACCCTGGTTGATTACACTGTAAAGCAGGGTAGGAGCTACAGCTTTGTCGCATCACAATGTCATTTTCATTAATATATCCAGTGACAGCTGGGATGGCCTGATGATGTGCCAAGTAGCCAGGCAATCCGAAGAAAGACAGGCTTCTGAGTATAGCAGCCACCTGAGCAAGAAATACAGGAATTAAAAGTTAGCAGAGCACTAGGCAGAGTGATTCTGCCAGCTGAGAATTGCCTAACCCATACTAACTGAACATGGGAAGTTCTGCTTGATCTTGTGAAAAATCTGTTTGTGACATGCTAATCGTGTAGTGTCCATTGACTATATGATGGAAATTCTCAGATGACTGAGAGGTTTTGTATTCTAAAACCTTATTAAAGGTGCAATGAGAAAAGTCACAGTAATTCCTGTCAGCCAGGGTATAGTCTGTTTTTATAAAGTTTAGTGTGCTTTCATGAGCTGAGTAGGTTCATTTTCCACTATTCATTGCTGAACCTCTTGGGAACAATTCATGTTGCTCTGTGTTCTTCTGAAGACTATTTTGTTGGAGGATTGACCTTTTGCTTAATCTTCGGTGGTTTCTTTTGGTGCTTTACATTGTGTAGGTACTTTTTTTTGCATCTACTAAGCTTTTGTTGTCGTTGCCCTTTCATGTAGTCCTAGTGTGAATCTTGAAGTAATAATGACTTTGGGACAGAGGTGAATGCTGTCCCTGAGAAGGTTAATTCCACTGAAGATCAGATTCTATTCAAGCTAAAGACATTTTACTTTCCTTTTTTAAACACTCTAATCCTTCATTTTTGCAGTGAGAAGAAAATAGAAGTTAATGATTTTACTATTAACATTTGAAAATACCTTTTTAGAATGCACTTAAAGCCAGCAATTTTTAATAAATTACCAAAATAGATCTTGACCTGATTCACTGAATATATGTCCTCCATTTTTAGGGAAAATAACTTCAAAACTACCCATCTTATCCTGGAAAAACTACTGGGTTAAATAGTGAAATTAAATGTAGCAGCTACTACTAAGAGATTCATTTATTTATGTAATTTTTATTATCCTTTCTCCCTTCCCTATCCCTCTTCACTCACCCCCCAACCCACCCTCTCATCATAACAGTGAGGTTATAATATGACTATCCAGTCATTCAGGGAGAAACTGAGCAGAAACATAGTGACAATTTAATTTTTGAAAGCTGCCATGCCTTTCCATGTAGCAAAATTGAGCACTCTTTTAGTTAGGGAGCTTTAGGAACCTTAAATGTGACAGACATGCAAATTCAGTAAATCAAGAAAAGCTTTCTCAGCTGGGATTTCATGTCTAGGTGGGCTGCTTTCAGACCTATTTAAAAAACAGTATGTTTGTTTACCTTTGTTTTTCTTTTCCTTCCTTTCTTAGTTTAAGTTTTACATTGCAGTCTCTATAGCACACTAGCTTCAGTAAAGACAGTAAGACAGATTTTAGTTTTGGTGACTTTTAATTTGGCATTTTCATTTAATACAACTCACCAGGAGGTTCATTTTTCTTCCACAAAATTACATGGAAAAGTTAGACAATTCAGCCATTGGAATAGTGACTTTAAAACCTCTAAATATTTCAAATCTTTTTCGTAACAAAAGAAACAAGTGGATTATACGATGTTTTTACTGAATCCCACAGTTACTTCTCAATAGAATAGCACGATATTCAACAGCCTATATGATAAAGAAATTCAATGTTTTTTAATGTAAATTTCTTTTCTTTTGGTTGTTTTTTTTTGTTTGGGTTTTTTTTTTTTTTTCATTTGTCTCTAGCACTTGCAGGCAACCTCTTTGTAAGGTACATTTAATTTTGCTCTAAGATGCCAGACAGCTGCTGGTAAAAGCTATGGAAGGACTATTCAGAGAACAGAGGGACAAATAAAAAATTAATCATCCAAGTGTTATGTAATTAGAAGTAATTGACATTTCAACAGCATCCATGTGGAAGTATAGCCCTATTTTTTTTTTTTTTTTTTGTGAAGGAATATGCTAACACACAATAACATCATGTTCACAGAAAGCTCATTATTCCTACTGACTGATCTCAACAAACAAATAACAAGAATATTGTTAATAATTTGCAAATCTAAAAAAGTAGAATTATATTCTTTGTTCTAATATTTGTTTGCTTGGTTTTGCTAGCAGAGGAGGAGCTCATATTTTCTGGTTTTTAGATCCCCAACAGGAAAGATGATGCATGTATTCAGGTAATTTAATGAAGGTAGAATTAATGGAGACTTGAATGCTACCAAACCTTCTGGCCTAATTTTACTCTTGCTTCCTAACCATTCCCTTCCCTCCCCTGCTTCCTACTATTTGCAACCAAAAGCATTTCGGCTACAGAAGAAAAGCATATGCAGTTATAATGTTGCTTATCCACCTCCCCAGTCATTTCACATAGTAACTTTGCCATGGCTCTCACATTGCAGCTGTAGCTAAGCCAATCCTTGCTGCTTCTACAAAGGGATGTGTAAAATCTCATTCCTTTTGCTTGCCCAGGGAAGTCTATACAATAATTTGATTCTAAAATACATTCTCTGCATCCTGGAAGAAAGAAACACAGCAAAGCTATTTGCACAAACTCATTTGTGATTCCTTGGTTAGAAGTACTTATTCAATAACAGGCTGAGAAAGGCCCCCAAGCAGTTATGTTTGGTGAAAAAGAGATAATGTTGTGCTAGGAAAGAGGATGTAATTATTCTGCACCCCATCTTTTTGGGGACTGTGAATGCACTATTCTTCGCAGAGTCTCTGCTCCAAATAACTTTTAATGTACAGCACAGAATCAATATTTGTTTAGGCAGACATGAACTGGACATGTGGACATGTATACCTGGAGCTGGAACCATTCAAAGGCAAAAATTGGTTTTATTTGGATGTTGCAGAAAAACACAGTAGCAGTTTTTCACTACAGACAATTTCAAATGCTTCATTCTTTATGGACTTTGTTTCCAAATAAGTAAGATATTAATCATTATCTTGATTGTCCTGCCTTTTCTTCCACTGCTACTTTCTTGCTAGTAATTGTTGGACTATATATGTTTTAAGACTTGACGGTTAGCAGCTACTGGTTCATTGCGTGACATACATACTTTGAGGATAAGAACTCTAAAAGCTTTTATAATTGCCCAAGTGTAATAGGGGAAAAAAACCAAAACAAAGCAAAAACAAAAAAAAAAAAAAACCTTTCATTTCAGTTATTATCAGAACTTCTCTGTCTTAGAAGTATCAGTGAAAGATGGTTTGACCTATTCTTCACTGCAGGGAGATTGTAAGAAGTACAGAGCATTTGCCTTTTCAGGCTTACAGATACATGTCATGTCTGATGGCTTTCCAGTGGAATATGAATCATTTCCCACCTGGAAGCCATTAATATGGCACTCTACTGGTGTGGAAGTCCAGTGCAAAGGCAGGCTTTACTGCTAGTGCTGTGTTGTGGTTTAAGCGCAGCCAGTAACTCAGAACCATGCAGCCACTTGTTCACTCTCCACCTTTCCCCCCATGCCACCCCAGCTCCTAGAGGGTTGGGGAGGAGAATCAAAAGAATGTAACTCCCGCAGGTTGAGATAAGAACAGTCCAGTAACTAAGGCATAACACAAACCACTACTGCTACCACCAATAATAATAATAAGGGAAATAACAAGGGGCAGAATATAAAACTAAAAGGGGAAAAGGAAAAGAGAACAATAAACTCAAGTGATGCACAACTCGCCACCTGCCGACCAATATCCAGCCTGATCCAAGCGGCCATCTGGGCCTTCCGGGTGACTCCCACAGTTTATATGCTGGGTTTGACATGCTGCGGTATGGAATACCCCTTTGGCTAGTTTGGGTTTGGATCAGATGTCCTGTCTCTGCTTCCACCCGCCTTCTCGTGCCCCTCCTCCCTGTCAGAGCATGAGACTGAAAAAGTAAACACTACTTAGCAACAACTAAAAACATTGGTGTATTATCAGCACTGTTCCCACACTAAGGTCAAAAACACAGCACTGCACTAGCTACTAAAACAGAAAAAAATGAGTGTTACAGCTGAACCCAGGATGCACTGCCATCTGCTGATGTGGCTAAATGGCTTCTTGGCTCATACGTGTGTATGATGGCATATTAGCAATAATCATAAAGAAAAACTCATTAACAGTCTCACTTCTATAACAAATGCAGTAGAGAATGGGATATCTCTATTGTATCTCCATACTTTGTCTTGCATTTTCATTTATGTGTTTGTGAGGGGGCTTGTGGTGTGTGTATGTGATTTTAAGCTATATCTTCATGAATAAAGGATCAATCTAGAACATGAAACTGCTGAACTTTATCAGCTGTTTATAGATAGATTATTATAACTTGTATTTTTTTAAGCATGACAGTCTTTGAAGTGTGCATAGATATAAACTCCCCTAGCAGACTTATTTCAGTTTAAAAACTTAATTAAAAAAATGTATTAATGGAGCCAAGCACATTATGCTTAAATTAAAATTAAAGTGCCATGGACTATTTTCAACAATTCTCTTTGATTGCCATCTATTTTCAAATACTGTATTGTTTCATTTTTGTCATGATATGCCTTATTATGTTTAGCATTTACATCTTACCTGGAACATTACTGTTCAAGATTTTAAAGAACTGCTTTTTCTCCTAGATGTGAAAAGGAAGTCTCATTCAAAAAATCAGCACTTGGTGAGGCCATTATCTACTTTTCAAATGGAGCACAGATTTAAAGTTTCCTCTGATACAAAGGATGACAAACAGGAACTGTGTAGACAGCTATTGATTGAATCGAACAGGTTGTGTTGCCAGCACAGGAGGGCGCTCCCAAAGCTATACCAACAACAGAACTGTTGGGCTAACAGCAACCTGATTTGGAAAAGAAACTGCCATGTTTTTCAGAGTGTAATTTTTCCTTCTGTTTGTAGCACACCGTCACCCATCAGGTTAATCCATGCATCTCAATTAGTTGAGAAGCATAATAATAGTACACATTAGTTCACTAATCTTTGAAGCTTTTGTATAATGGCCAGCTACACTGATTGATTTGCAGAGAGGTAGAATCTTTTACTATGACTTGATGCACATAAGTTTTTTGTTCCTGTTAAGGAACATTAAGTAGGTTAGATTTGTCACTGGTGTCACTCTGTTAGCAGACCAAGTGACTGACAACATCATCTAATCCCTTTCATCCTGATTCTGTGATATGGATATAGTTGAGAATGAAATGTGAAAAAAACAGAGAGGAAATTTTTTGAAACTTATGAGCATGCAATTAAAGTAACTACTTCCCTGTTGCGAAATTCAGCAAGAATATGCCTGCTTTGCAATGCTTGCAAGCAGCTGCAACCAAAATAATCAAAAGTTGTTGTGTCAGATAATTTCATGCTAATATGGTGTCCTGCTGCCTTTTCTAAACAGAGTAGGAAATGGTACAGTAAAGCACCCTTGTGTAATATATGCAGAGGTTTTAGGACCCTTCACAGTATTTGTCTAAAATACGCTGAATAATTCATGGTAAGCTAATTAGTTAATTAGTGTTGTATTCCAGTGGAACTTGAGCTATCTCTGAATTTGTTTTTCTGCCTCTTTGCTGTCATGTTACATTCTGGAAAAAAGTGACAACAGAAGTCCTGTCTCTTGCATCTAAATTATTTCTCTGCAGCATTTTTCTCAGTTTACAAAAAATATTTTGTCCACTATCTGTTCTAATTTTGTAAGTGTGTATAACAATGATTCTGCATGTGAAATGCAGTGAAATGTATCTGACAGTGTAGGAGTGTTGAGTGTTGTAGCTAAGGGTACAAGCTACTGCTACTGCAGGAAGCAGAGCTTAGTGGCTCCCTATTTTTAGGGCCTGCAATAAAGCTTAGCACATGACCATCATATTGCATTATTATCTAAAATGAAAGATTGCTACATAATGAAGGGCATAACCATTTTGCATGGTCAGGTTTGAAGTCCATGATTCAGCATCTCTTGAACTCCCACCCTTGTCGTGCCCACTTTTGTACTGTCAGACATGTTTCAGCTGGAGGGTGGCAAAGCCCAAGCTGACACAACAAACGAGATTATTTTGGGGTCTCCCTTCAGCTGCTTTATTGCATTGCAAAAATAAACAGGCTTGTTTGTTGTTACCAAACGGCTATCCATAATCCAGGAATTATCAGTACCACTGCTGGTTAACAACTAAAGCTAAAGTCTTGAACCTTTCCTCCCAGATATCTGGGAAGTGCTCACATAGTCACACACAGATTCTTTACAGTTACTGAGCTGTGATTTTTCTGAGCACTTGGGCAAAGTGGAATGGCCTGTCTTAAATCACTAGTGACTGAAGGCTACCCATGGTGTGGAAAGAGTAGTGACTGTTTGCTCACCTGGCCACCACACCTGAAATACAGTGTAAAAGACGGTCAGGACAAGTAAGTGATGCTCAACTGCTTCTGTATGCTCTGTTGGACACACAAGACAATGATAAGAGTGGATAGTAGAGGAAGGGTGGGAATTTCATTAGTTCCTTAAACCACCCTAAGTCTCAAAATAAGAATTGTTCTAGGAAAGAGCAGAAATTAGGAATGTCAGATAAATTGCAATGTATATGTTGTGCTGGATTCACACTCCTTTTCTGGGCCCCCCATTGCCCACCATTCCTTGCTTCAGCACAAGAGGAGGCAAGGATTTCTGTGAAGAAATTTGCTCCCAACTGATGGTTATTTTGGAAGTTCTTATAAAGAACTATGAGTGTGTGACTATTATTGCCTTTAACAAGTACGACTAATAACAGGAAAAAATGCTATCAGATGAGATACTTCTTTCCCTGATAGTCAATATGTCTTTTTGCATGGCTGTATCATTGGTCAGGATAAAAAAAACCAACCCAAACATAAAGTAACTATGGAAACACAGAAACGTCATCCAGTGTCTTCATCACTCATGTTTATTTTTAACACTATTGAATGCAGTGAATGGTGCTTCACAGGTTGAAATAGATTTTTCTGAATGTCTTTCCTTATTGTGTAAAAGGTGCAAATGGGTTTTGACATAAATGTTCAACCAGATTTGATTTAAATACTTCTTGCTAGGGATAGGTAAGGCACACAAGATATCCCCATTTAATGAAATTCTTCCCAACCTTTGTCAAAGTGCAGTCTCTCAAATTTTCTGAACTGAATTGGTGTCAGCTCAGTTCCTGGCATTAAGGAAATGAGGAAAAGAAGAGTGGTAAGTGGTAAGAGTGCTTCTTCTTGGTAAGAGAAGCAGTAGTTTAGATGTTTTGAGTACTTGAGTACATGGTATTGTGCTATTATATAGACAATCACAAATATTGAAACAGCCAACAACTGACATTTATAAGACCTGCTTCATTTCCATACCTTAAGAATTACAGCTGCATGCTTAGATTACTAATTTTTAGGAGGTCTACATTAGAAATCAATCTTTCATGTCTTTGCCAGCTGCTTTATCTAAAATCAAAAACCATTCTATGAGGAAAAATTACCATCTTTTTATCAGGCTGTGTAAGTTCACGCTGTTGGTCAAAAGCAAAGGTGTTATTGAAATACCATTATTCTTAAATTGATGTTAGCAGGGACACATATGTAGTGATCAATGTCATCAGTAACACTGAACACATAATTTTTTAAAAGGCAAACATTTTCTAGCTTTATCACAGTAATGGGCTGAAATTTTCCTCCACTTCCCTCCCCTCCTCTCCTTTTTTTCCTACCCTACCAAATTTTCAAAACAGCAGTAAATTTCATTTCACTGGTAGCCTACATGTAATTTGAATCCAGTAGAATTATGTAAGCCAAACTTGACAGAATGGGGACATATATTTTAAGGAAAAAGAATGCACACACGCCACTTAGGTGTTTTTCCCCTCTGAAAATACAGCACCATTGCAATTTTACATCAAAACAGCTGATATTTACATATGCATATGCTCTGAATATGATTTTTTTTTGTCAAAATCATTCATTGCAGAATAATTTTCTTCATAGTAGCTAGTATGGGGCTACGTTTTGGATTTCTGCTGAAGACAATGTTGATAGATTAAGGGATGATTTCATTACTGTTGAGCAGTGTTTACACAATCAAGGCCTTTTCTGCTCCTCACACTGTCTTGCCAGGACTTAACCTTTAGTTATGTCCTCTTAGTTAAGTCCTCTGCTGCAAAGACAGTTGAAGATTTTTGAGATTTGCCTTTCTTTGGCTTTCATACCAACTTGGGACAAGTCAATATTTCTTCAGTTTTTCTAGTAGCATCTTTAGGCCTGATGGTTACTAGCCATTGTTATATCTTTTTGAGATGATTCAAAAAAGAACTTAAAATCTTCTTGCACAGTCATGCCAAAGACTTCATAGAGCCTTTCAAGCCTCTGACAAGTGGCTTTAATACAAAATTACTGATATTGTTTAAATGCTTTCTCTTGGCATTTCCTTCTATAGCTGCTCCATTTGTGTGGATCAATGAAGTGGTCATTATTGACATGATCATGCTAATCATTACTACAACTGAGATTTTTTAGTGATGATTCTTTTCTTAAGCCATTTATAATTTAATAAATAGCAGGGCTATTCTACTGATAATGCTACAGGGATTATCTTTGAAGAATTCCTACTGGACATGTGATTACAACCCTCAAATGCGATGTGAAGAAACTTGCATTCCCATGTGGAATTGTTTAAGAATTTCCTTCCCTGATCTTGACCAGAATGTTCTTCCTGAGGAAAATGCACCTCTTTGAAGGAGAATTTAATTAGAGAAATTAGATTTTGGAAGGTTTTTCTCCTAGTCAGTCGGTATTTGCCAAAGTAAATGATTTCAATAGAAAATGTCTGATAGATTCCTGTCTCCAGGTAGATAAAATTTGCTTTTTTCCTGTAATGATATGAATATTTATATTCCTTTTGAATGTGTAGATTGTTTTTTTTTATCAGTCTTTAACATCCTTTCTACTAATTCCAGTTTGAAAGAGGTAAAAAAAAACAACCGACCAAACAAACAAAAAAATCCTACCTCTGTATATTGAAAAAAATGAGATACAAAGAAATAATTTTCCTCAGGAATGGCTTAAATTAGATTTCTCAATGAGTTCCTGCATCTAGCTTCAGCTTTGTAGGGAAGCAGAAATAAAATAAAATCTAATTATGTTGTACAGGACAATATATGTGTTTCCCTTTTAGCTACCACTGAGAATAATTTAATTTATAGATGAATGAGGAGCAGAATGTAGATGAGAAACGGGATGTCTTCGTTTGGTTATATTAGCATACCAGACTAATATGTAAATACAATGTATGTTTATTGTGGTGGATTTTATTGAAGTGCTGTCAATTTCATTGTGTAACTGCCAATGCAAAGAAGTGGAAGAGAAATAACAGTTAATGTGCTGCCTTCTACCATTTTTTTTTCATTCTGTTTTGTGAAGAGAATGAAGTATAGTAGGTTCCCAAGCAGAATCAATAATAGTTTGAGGTCAACTGTATATAACTTTCCTGGCACTATTGTTTTGTAGAAGCAGAATGCTGCAGCCCATGCTCTTCAAAGTCACAGTTTGCCACACACCCCATTGGGACTTTGTTTTTCTTGTGTAGGTTTCCACAGAATTCTTATAACAGCCATCATTATTTCTTACTAACATACACTAGCTGCTTTGTAGTTTTCTGAGAAATCTTGAGTGGTTTTTAGCGGAGATGCTGAAAACGTTAAAAAACCTCACCAAACAGCAATCTAAACCTGCAAAACCTGACAGATCTATATGTGTGCACAGAGTCCAGCATTTTTCTGAAAATGGCCTTTGACTGAACATAACTGAACACATGCAGTTTTTTTGGGGGGGGTTTCTTATGGTCAGTGAACCCAGCCATGAAGGAGGCTCAGAAGTTGTGCAGATATATCAGGTGCAAATATCAAAAGTGCTAACACTTAAAGCCTGTTTTCAGAGAGGCTGATGGACCTTAAATGGGACTGGAGGTGAATCTTTACCTGTGGCAGTTCAAGGTTTTTCTCAAAGACTATTTACTGGATGGGGACAGATTGGTTATGTGTCCCTGCTTCAATATTGCATGTTGGTAGATAATATTGAAACATTTCTAAAAGATGTTTACCGTGAATTGTTATTTTGTTAAAAATGGAAAAAGATAACTATTGAAATAAACTAAAATCTAAGCATAAAAAGGGTTTAACTATGGATTATATGTGGAAGATGTATTTCTCTTTTTTTATAATTTTAGGAAATGAAAAATATAATCAGATGCTCTAACTCTAAGAGGAAACTTGTGGTCTCAGCAAAATTATTGTGGCATGAAAGTATGAGGCTGAGCCGAGCTGGTTATCACCCACATGTGCTTGTGTTTTGATTGAAAGCCTCAGAGTACAGGAGTTTATTTTAGTTTCTAGCAATTATTCTCTATTGGTCAGTAGCACCAACATGATGAAGGTACAAGAACTACTTCAAAAATTAAATATGTCTTGGTAAAATACTTTGAGAAGCTTTCATAGAAAGTGCACTAAAGCAAGTGAAAAATAGAAACATTACTGAAACTATTTAGCTGTTTCATATCAGTTGGTAGCGTTTTGGAGATATGCCTTAAAAACATTTCTCCTTGAGTGTCTGTTGATCCTGGCCTGTGTGTTACACCATTCTGAAGATATTGTATATTACAATCCAGAATACATTGCTAAGATAATGATATCTTAATTATACCTAATTATGCTTTTCTCATTCTTGATTTCTCTTATGCAATTCAACATATTTCTACCAGGCTTATTGGCTTACTCCGTAAGGATACCTGACAAGAAAGTAAAGCCCACAGAGGCTTCAACTTCTGGGAATCAATCCTTTAAGCAGCTGTCTCCCATATTTCTGGTGAGCTGGGGGAGGGCAACACTCTCGTGTGTTTCAGAGCCATGAGGTCAGTAGTGTCCCCTTCTAGAAAGACATTTGCTCCTGTAGATTCCTGCAGAAGAGAGCTACCATGACTACGAATAGGGATATGGAAGGTCTTTCCTCTGCCTTCATCTTTTTCCCTGGTAATATAATGTATCTTAATAAACTCTGAGGGGGGGGGGGGGGAAGAAAAAACAAACCAGTCTGTTTGGCTTGATAAAAATGCCTCTATAGATGCTTCATTTTGTTTCTCAATTTCTTGTATTTTTGGGAAGGCATGTTACTGAATACACTTGTGGGTGGAGGAAGTATGCCTTTTGCATAATGAATGACATGTCTAAATATACATCTTTTGATCACTATTTCTAAATGTGGACCCATCTGTTTTTCTAACCAGTTATGCAATCAGGCCTGGAAAGCTTTAGTAGGTTGAGGTGACAATGGTGGAAGAAACATGCTGTACTTTAATATTATGGCAGAGAAAGTGTTCTGCTTAAAAATGAAAGTAGGTGTACTGGTTTGAGCAGTAGCAGTTATTTTTCTCCTTCTTGGTAGCTGGTGCAGTGCTGTGTTTTGACTTTCGGGCTGAGAGCAGTTGCTGATAGCAAGTATGTTTTGAGTTACTGTTCAAAAGTTTGGTTTGTCCAAGGACTTTTCTGAGTCTCATGCTCTGCCAGGGAGGAGGGGAGGCAGGGAGGAAGGAGAGACAGGACACCTGACCCAGGCTAGCCAAAGAGGTATTCCGTACCATAGCACATCATGCCCAGGATGTAACTGGGAGAGACCCGGGAGGGCTGGAGCTCTGGGGGGATGGAGGAGGTATCAGTCAGTGCTCAGTCGGGCAGGGTGGGGTGAGTTATAGGTCAGTGGCTGGTGAGGTGTTGTATTCTCTTCACTTGTTATTGGCTTTATCATTATTATTTGTAGTAGTAATGGCAGTAGTGATTTGTGTTATACCTTAGCTATTAAACTGTGCTTATCTCAATCCGTGGGGGCTACATTCTTTGGATTCTCCTTCCTAACTCTCCGGGGGTCGGGGGAGCAAGGGGGGAGTGAGTGAACGAGCTGTGAGGACTTGGTTTTAAACCACGACAGTAGGAAAACTTTAAACATCAAGAAATATGTATATAATCCTTTATAATTACATAGCTTGTGCAGTAAATTAGATATATCTACTATTGCAACAAATATCTGATTAGTACCCTTAGAGATACTATTGCAAGTGAGGCTTTAGACCAATTCATGTTAAGTTCAGGGGTAGGAAAAAATTATATAGGGAATATAATACACATAAAAAAAAATGAAGTAAAATTGGAGTCTATAAATAAGGAAACAGTTATTTTTCTTGTCTGAGGACTATATGACTAGAGGGATTGAATGACACATTAATGGTCATTCACTACATGTATTTTATTCTTAGTTAAATAACAGTGACAAAGAAGAAAATTACTTGGAAAAATGAGATTTTCATGGTAGAAAGAGTAATATCTTATATAGAACAAGGACGTTGAAAATGAAGAAAGATAATAAAGTCTTGGTTGTGTGATCTGTGCCTGCTCAGGTTCATTAAAGTTTTCAGTGGCAATCCAGGATTTAAAATGCTTTTAGTTTCTTGTATCCTGAAAACCTGAGTATTTGTCTTGGTTTGAGGAAACCTGCATAAAAATTAAATATCTGGTAATTTTCAAGTATAAAATAACATTTGATAACATAGCCATTTTCAGAACATTATTGGAACTTGCAGGACAGTTTAAAGTAATCTGAAAGGCAGTGTGACTTTTATGTTGTTTTTTTTTTATCACCTATACCATGTGCTGGGACAAAAACACCTATCAAAATCTATTCTGATAGGTGGACGTAATCTTTGAGTTCTGCTCCTGTTCAAGTATCTTTTTGGTTGTTTGTTTTTTTTTCTTGTTGTGTTGTTTCGTTTGGGTATTATTATTATTGTGTTCAGGGTTTTTTTCTCCCATTTTGGAGGACACACACTACTTAAAGGAAAGTCACATAAGTCCAAGACCTTCAATAAAACATGGTAACACTGAATTCCTCCCCATCCTGCCACCTGCCCCACCACCCTTTAACTTCTGGAACTTGCTGAAAATGACTATTTTTAAACTGCAAATGCTACATAACACTTTACTGTACTACAGGCACTGAAAGAATGAGTTACATACAATGGTATATATATGCTTTAAAGTGTTTTGTGCTATAATTGAAGTCAGAGGATTTTTTCTTTTGTCTGTGTCAGGTATTTTTGTAGCAAATTATCTTGTAAGTTAATACTGGAAAATATAATGTTGAGATGACTGACAGTGTATTTAAGTTTGGACTGAATTTCAGAAATATGTGAAGTAAACTGAATTGGAGAGATAAATTAAGAGGAAAATGTGAAGTTGAAACTCTATATTTTGAACTTCCATCTCAGAAAGTCTGGTCCAGATTTGCCAGTCTCAGATGTTCTCTGTAGTGTGTTGGTTTTCAGTGCTGTAAGACTGCCACACTAGCTCAGTGCTCCCATAGCCCAGGGCTTGTCTACCTGTGTCTTAAAAAAGCTGGTCACAAATTCTCTTTCTGATGCATTCAGTGCTGCAAGATTTCCTTAGAAGTTTTCAGATGGACAACAGTCACTTTATAAACCCTTTGTGACAGCTTTTGTTTCTGGTTTATTTCTTTTTTTTTTTAAGTGTAGAAGAAACAGCTGTGTAACCTCAGCTGTGATAACCTGTGAAATCATGCCAGTGTAACCACAGAATGGGAAAGTTTGACAGTAGATTATATGAGGTTTGGAAAATTACAGCTTTTTATAATGTTAATTCATAGCACAAAAGAGGGATTTGATTTCTTTTTATAATTTAAACACACTTTCTGATAAAGTAGTAGAATGGTTGTTATGGATTTTGGGTTGGTTTTCTTTTTTTCTTTTTTTTTTTTTTCTTTTTTGCTATTCTCTCCCTGAAGATCTCAAAGCAGTTTTTCAAAGTTTTGTTTAGATCTGAGAATTGTATGAGCGAACTTGGTGAGATTTGATTATTTTTCATGTTTTTATAGAGAGATACAGTTCATGTTGGAAATGGCTTTAGGAAAAAAAAAAAAGACCTGCCGTCCTAATTGTGTTCCTGTACATTAGATAAGTCTATGAAGTGTGATGGTTCTGTGTTCTGCAGTGTTGAGATGAACAATATTATGAAATTAGATAAGGCTTCTCTGACATTTCTTGCGTAAGTATCAGGATACCATTATCTTTCCTTGCTGAACCATATGCTGATTGCTTTTTTTATGTGTTGCTGGATTTAAAATTGAGTGAAGAAGACATATTTCCTCCCCTCTCCCCTCCCATCTATCTGTACAGCATTTCCAAATTTATATTACTTGGTACATTATTTTTAAACCAGTTATGTGTTCTCATTCTCTTTTCCAACTTGGGTAGCTGCATGATAAAATGTGTTCAGTAGACTGGGTGTTCTAGTAGTGATTTCTGTTTTTGTGGTTTAAACTGGCAGGCAGCTAACCACCACACAGCTGTTCACTCACTCCCCATTGCCACTGTGATAGTGGAGAGAAACAGGAAAATTCATGGGTTGAAATAAAGACAGTTTAGTTAAGACAGAAGAGGAAGGGATAATAATAAGGATAAAAGAAATAGGATATACAAAGTCAGTGATGCACAATGCAATTTCTCACTATATTTTGAAGTCACTTTAAAGCACATACAAGTCTGTTAAGCCTTACTTTACTCTTTTACATTTTGATTGACATATGTCATGTTCCAAAGCCTCTGTGATTCTGGGAGATGTGTTGTTCACCCCTGGCTGTCCTGTGAGCTTCAGCATATGCTGCTTGAACAGAATGCTCAGCAAGTTCTGACATGTTTCTGTTTCATTAACATGAGCAGATGGTGTGCAACGTTGTTGTCATGGTTTGAGCATGTTTTGAGGGTGTTTTTGTTCAAGGTTTTTTCCAGCCAGGTGGAGGAGGGGAGGCCGGGAGGAAGGAGAAACAGGACACCTGACCCAGGCTAGCCAATGAGGTATTCCATACCATAGCACGTGATGCCCAGGATGCATACTGGGAAAGAGAAGGCTGGAGGGGTGGAGCTCTAGAGGGAAATGGAGGAAGGAGCACGCGGTGCTCGGCCGGGCAGGGTGGAGTGAGTTATGGGTCGGTGGCTGGTGGGGTGTTGTATTCTTTTCGCTTGTTATTGGCTGTATCATTATTATTGTGTTATGCCTTAGCTATTAAACCGTTCTTATCTCAATCCGTGAGGGCTACATTCTTTGGATTTTCCTTCCTAACTCTCAGGGAGCTGGGGGACTTGGTTTAAACCACGACAGTTGTCACACTGTATTTTCTAAAATGTACTAAGGAGTAAAGACAGCTGACCAGATTTCTTGTTCCTGTTGTAATGGCATATAAGGTGGCTACTGGCTCTGCAGCAAGCCTTGGTCCTGAATCTTATCCTTGATTAATAACACACAGAGTTAATAGGGTTTCTGAACATATATTTTCTCTCTCCTCTATAAAGTAGCAGATACTACTTTTTATAGCTTATTCACTGAAAAATCTTTATTCTTTTCAGTTTTCAATGTATTCTTCAATAATAATAACAAATCACAAAACAGTATAAAAATGAATTGGCTTGCCAGCTTCTGTTTTAATGCCTAGTTTTGTTATGATGCCATCTTGGGGTAAGACCTGTCCACCAGTCTTCCCACTCCATGGTCTACATCCTACTGAGGGTTGAAAGGAAATCTGGGTGCAACATGAGCTAGGAGACACCTTGGTTGCCTTCTGCTGAGAAGCATCTTGTCTTCAGTGTGTTTTGAGCTAAAGACTACGCTGCCTGTGGTCTTAGGCATGTCTTTGTTTCCATTCTTCTTAACAAAGAGAACAACAAAACAGACAAAAAAAAAACCCTCTCTGACAAAAGTCAGTTTTCTGACATGGCTCTGGGGCCTTTCTAAATCAGCAGGAGAAGCTGACAGAGTTGCAAGTCTTTGTAAATAGTAGTTTTCAACAGAATTAAGTGTGAAATCACGTTGCTTTGAGCACAGTATGGACTGATAAAGATAAAAACTTCAAGCTGTTATAGACAAACTTTCAGCCAGTGCTCAGTGTAAAACATATTTCTGGGTTTATCTGTATTAAGTTAATGAGGAAACAGATCTGAGTCCCTGACTATTTCTTCTGTTCTTCTGGATGCTGTTCTTCACTGCTTTTTTCTCTCTTTTGTTTTCAGACACACACATGCATCCTTGAGTGTGGAAGGGCTGGCAGGAAAAAAGGCAATGGCAGCCCCTCCTTCACCCCTGTAAGTCTTCCATATCCCTTCCTTTTGGATGATAAGGTGTGCCTGCATGTACTTTCAGGATAATCCTGTGGTGTCAGGGAGGCAGAAAGAAGCTAGATGTTTTGCTCTGTCTACCTTGACAGACATGTGGTGACAGGCATGTTAAGTATTAATAGTACTGCATGTGGCAAGTGGAAAACAAGAGGTCTGAAGAACAGATGATTCAGTATAAAGGTATCTGAAAGAAAATTTCAATCAGAATGTTGTTCTCCTTTCCCTGCCCTGATATCCTCTGATACCTATGTAGCTTTATTCTCATCCACATATTTAGTTAGGGATTATGAGTTAAATAACATTCACAAGGCTGGCCAAGGTTTCTATAATAGAGCTAGGTGTGAACAAGCAGGTGATATCCTAACTTGTGGCTTCATAATTTCACAGGTATAAATTTCATCCCAGATTTACATGATTCTTCTGAATTTTGGAGCTAATATCAGCAGTTAAAGCCACTTCCCATTCCTACTTGATTCTCAACCCTCTACAAACAAAACCCTCTTGCTCCTTCTTTAAAATGTTGCAACAGCCTTGAAAAGGATGAGGTTTTACCTAAACGTACGCATAGAATCATAGCATGCACAAGAGGAAATTATTATTTAATACAGTAAAAGTTCCATTGTGAATTACAGAGAAAAATTGAATTCAAGATCTCCTCCTATGCATGTGGCAAAGAATGGATATTATTATTCTTATGTGAAGACAGTATAGCAAGTACAGCAGGTACACCACCCTGACAAAAGCCCTGACAAGGACCTAACAATAGCCCATGAAAGCTTCAGAAAGAGGCCAGGAGAGGTCCCCAGGTGAGCAGTTCTGGTCCCAACAACGTGGTGGCAGTCAGTGGGTGCAGGGGCCAAAGAGTTGAGTCCTGAGCCCATAGCAGGCTACATGACCACTTCTGACCACATCTCAGTTTCAGATAGGATATAAAACAAGCCTCCACAGGCAGCTATTTGGAGTTGGTCCTCCTCAGAGCAGCAGTCCTGCAGATGAGGACTCTCCCCTTGGGTCTGGGTGTTGTTTAATGGAACCCCTCACTCCCTTTTAGGTGAGTGAGTGCCCAGTTTGGATCATTGGCCATAAAGTTTAAGAATCAGCAGTAGTGATGAACCCATGTGACATCCCAAATCTGTAGTTAATGTTGGTGTAGTGTGATCAATAAATTTCATTTAGCCTCAATGAATTGGCTCCATGACAGACAGGTGTTGGTTTGGGGGTTTGTTTTCTGCGTTTTTTTGTTGTTTTTCTTTTCTGAAGTAGTGTGATATTCAAGATGCAAACGGAAGGTTTTCCTAGAAACTGAGTATCGATAAAAGGAAAAAAGATCACATAAACACAATCTGTATCTCTTTTAGGGCTCTTGTTATAAAAGATCTTACTTCCTTGGAAACATATTTCACAGATGGGTGAAATTTCCTGGGTTTTGACAAGATTTCTGTCAGGAAAGTTGTTTCTTTTTTTTTGGGGGGGGGGAGGGGTTGATTTTTTTTTTTCCCTTCTATCCAAGGTAAGGTGTGAAGGAAAGTTGGCGTTTACCTCCCTAATGGCATTTTTAGAAGCAATGTCTATGTACCCAATTAATTACTTGCCAATGAACATGTAAGATTAAGGCTACATTCCAGCATGAGATGCTGAAATATTTTTTTTTAAACAAGTAAGGAGATACATATATGCACTTCCCACCCTCAGACTGCTCTGGTCCTCGGAGTTTGAACAGAATAGAATCATAGAATAGTCAGGGTTGGAAAGGATGTTAAGATCATTAAGATCATTATGATCATTAAGTTCATTGATGCCCCTGCTATGGCCAGTGACACCACACACTAAACCATGTCACCTAAGACTCCATCCAATCTCGCCTTGAACATCACCAGGGATGGAGCATTCACAACCTCCCTGGGCAACCCATTCCAGTACCTCACCACCCTGACAGTAAAGAATTTCTTCCTTATATCCAATCTAAACGTCCCTTGTTTAAGTTTTAACCCATTACCCCTTGTCCTGTCACTACAGTCCCTAACAAAGAATCTCTCCCCAGCATCCCCGCAGGCCCCCTTCAGATACTGGAAGGCTGCTATGAGGTCTCCACACAGCCTTCTCTTCTCCAGGCTGAACAGCCCCAACTTTCTCAGCCTGTCTTCATACAGGAGGTGCTCCAGTTCCCTGATCATTCTCTTGGCCATCCTCTGGTGTTCCTCCTTTCTGTAGGCAGATATCTAGATACAAACCCAAGGTGAATCTTGCAAAAGTATTAGCATTCATTTCCTGAAAGCTTCCTTTAAACAAATGTTCTGGGGTTCAATCTGATCACGTCCACATTCCTCCTTCTGCCCTTGTGAGTCTGATGCTAGAGTTATTGTGATGCACATCTGTAGCAGTCTACTGAAAATGTTGCAATTGCATCCATGTTTTCTTGCCTAGTTGCAAGGAGGAATATCCTGTACTGGTCATGAGTATCCAAAGTAATACTGTAAAACTTCCTTTTTCCTTTTTTTTCTTCAAATTCTGCAAATTCTGAAGCAAAAGCTAGTGCTTTGAATTCTTTTCCTCACCCCTTTTAACAATCAATTAAATCAGTTGAATCTGAGCCTGTGAGATTTCATGGTTTGCAGATAACTCTTCTGTATTGAACAAGTCTGAAATGCTAACATGAGGCTGAGAATTCAATTTTGGCCCATGGCCCATAGACATGTTGAAATTTTTTCATAAATGTTCCTTCCTAGTCCTTCTCCACCAAGAATAAATATATCCATGCTAGAAATTCAGAATTCTGTTTCTGCAGCAGAATTTTTATTTCAACTTTGAATTGAAATGTAAATAAGAAAGATGATTTTCATAAGTAAGATAAAATACCAATCCAATTCAAGTTTTGCAATGAATGAATGACTTCTAGTGAATGCTGGTGAAGTGTGAGGAGACTAAAGTTTAAATGTTATAGTAGTATATAAATAACTTTGTCAGATCACATGAATAGCAACAGCTGTGAGAAAACACAGTTGTAAGGGCATGTATGCATTTTATTTATTTGTACAAAAAAAAAAAAGACACAGAGTCTAAACTAATCCTGCTCCAAAAGGAGGCTTGCTTTTTCTTCTGACTCTCCATCTGCTCCTTAAACATAACCATTGGTCTTTTCAAATAAGGTGTGCAGTATGCTGCATATAGTTGTTTGTAAGAAATACCCCAACCTATTTTCTACAGAGCTCCCAGCCTGTCAGGCCGTAGTAACTATTGGTCATTGCTCAGGAACTGAATCAGTGTTGCTGAACAGTTAGCGTAATGGGTAATCTCTGTAGCAATAGTTCTGGTCAGAGTCGAGGTCCAGGTGTTTAACTGTATTTTCTTCCTTGAATAATTTTGTATTCAGAGGGAAAGACAAGTGAGCCCAAAATGATACACAAGAAATTTGAAGATCTCTCAGTTTTTAGGGGGATTTTTAACATCTTCCGATGCAGCATGTGTGTTGATTATAGATCTGTGTTGCCAACAGATTAGTTTTATACAAACAAGGATATATTTTCAGACACCTAGAACTGACATATTTTGCTGAAAATCGCTGGGTGTCAACTTCAATTGCTTAAGGCATTTGGTGATCTTTCTGTAATACAAGCAGAAACACTGTGTTCAGTATATGGTGACTGCAGAAACTGCCATCTCAAAATGTGTAACTTCTCTGGATGAGGTGAATTTAAACATCATTGCATAATAGAGTGCCTGTGGGGTTTTTTTGTTTCCATGGTTATTTTTTCTTCTATGTGTATATATATATATATATATATATATATATATATATATATATTTCAATAAGTATACCTTCAAATATGCTATCTATACTGGGTATGCTTTGAGCTAGAACTGCATTGCTGTTACACTATGCTAGCTGTCTGAGGACAAACTGTGGGTGGAGGGAGATGATTTTTTCCAATCAGTGCAGAGGAGGCAAAAATGAGGATTATAGGGAGGAGAATGAAGATAAACGAGAAGTCTGAGAACTCAGAGCAAATTTGCTATTGAGATGATCCTCCCCTAATCATCATCTCACTTCAGGGAATGAGCTTACGTGGGGACCATGTCATGCTCCTCACTCAGTGAGGGCAAGGTGCCTGGAAGTTCACTAGCTGCAGTCTGGTTAACAATGGTTATAAATCCAATTTATGGGATACCCCTCTGGCTAGTTCAGGTCAGCTGTCCTGGCTCTGCTACCTCCATGCTTCTTGTGCCCCTCCTCACTGGCAGAGAATGAGACTGAAGAGTCCCTGATCAGTGTAAGCACTATTTAGCAGCTAAAACTTCGATGTAATCATCATTGTTCTCAAATTAAAGCCAAAACATCGCACTGCACCAGCTACTAGGAAGAAAATTAACTCCATCCCCGCCCAAACCAGGACAATCTGCAACTCAATATATGCCAACATGTGAAATAACACATTCAATTATTGTCTCTGTAATTAGTATGAAGTGGCTAAGTTTGGTACTAGCTCTTTCTATGTGGTTTGAAGAAAGTGTGGAGAATGTGTTTGATAGATTTTTGTTGTTGTTTTACTTCATTTTTCCAAGAGAATATATTCTACTATCTTGTTCCTCTTAGGTCTAAACTGTCTGAAGGATGGAGTGCCAAATTTAAAAGTAAAGAATCTTTTAACAAAACCAATTGGAAATTTATATCTACACAATTTATTTACCTTTGTCTGGATAACTACAACAAGGAGATAAAAATAAGCTTATCTCAAAGAAGATGTCAAAAAAAAGTATTAACAACAGATATTATTAACAGAATAGTGTTCATGTCCAGACCTTCATCAAAAGGCATGAAGAAAAGCTTTCTCAGCAACAAAACCAGGCAAACTACTTATTAATATAAATCCGTAAATAATTTGTTGAATATTTTAGTGGAGGAAAAGCAGTGTAATTTTTTAAACTAAATTATTCATGCTTTGATAACTTAAAAAAAAAACAACCTAAGAAAAGAAACGTGCTTAATAAAGGGGGAAAATTGGCAACAAACCCTCAAACAAACAGAAAATTAAACATTCCACTTGATCCAAGGTTTTTTTTAATGGTTTAGCCAGCACAATGAAAATCAAGCAGCTCAGCTGTGCAGTAAACTCTAATACAAAAATACACTATATTAATCAAAACTGCGACAGTTGATAGAGAAGCATTGAACTGGTAAAGCAAGTCCACACGAAAGGAAGGCATCTTGAAATTTATAACAGTACTAGAAATTTTGTGGAATGACTTGTATATGAACTATTTTATAAATCAAACCCATACACTCAAAATTGAGTGTTGTGGGGTTTTGTTGGTTTTGAGTAGTTGTGTTTTTTCATTATTATTCCGTGTGTATGAAAGAAGAACTCATTTTCTGTTTTATTTTTTTAATAGCTTTATATACAGAAATTATAAACCATGTAATTTTTCACTGTGGTTGCACAGCATTATTTTGAGTAAGGCCTGTCAAAAACTGCTCATGCCATGGAAGCCCAGCAGTATTTCTAGTGCTGCAGCTCAAAGAAAAGGCTACAAACACTTTCCTTTTAAAGTGTGCTGGGTTTTTTTGTTTGGTTGGTTGTTTTGGGATGTTTTTGTTTGTTTGGGTGTTGTTGTTTTGGGGTTTTTTTTTTTGCTTGTTTTGTTTTGCTGGGGGTTTTGTGTTTGTTTGTGTGTTTGCTTTGATGTCTTGCTTGGGATTTTTTTTTTTTTTTGCCAGAATTAATTTGTACCTGACAAAAGTTTAAGAAATCCTCTTTTCTAACTGCAAGTCATTTTGAACAAATCCTCTAACCAGCCCCACTAAGGAATAGTTTTAAAAGGAATTTTAATATTCAGTACATGATTATCTTTTTAGTGTACTTTGCTGCAGAGCAATAAATATAGAAGCACCATAAATTAATACTATTTATAGATGGCATACTGTCACTTTTCCTATTAGTGACAGGAATATTAAAATTACTGTAAGTTTTTTAAATGGTTAGTTTCTAGTTGTGCTAATGAAAAGGAACTAAATGAAGGAGTATTAATATCTATTATCTGAAAGAACAGAACATGATAGAAATGTCCAAAAGCCAAGTATTCACTTCAAAAGAATGACTCAACATGTTAATTGATGAAATAACAGGAGATATATGTTTCTGTATGTACTCTAAATGAGTAGGCCACTTAGCCCAAGAAGTGAAATCCTGAGTGGACCTGACTTACATCTTTGATGTGAGACACAGTAAGTCGCAAATGAAAACAAACAGTAGTTTGAGTTCATTTAGTACTTCAAAAGCTGTTTATGAAGAAGTGAGTAAATAAGTTATTGCATATTTGTTAGGAAACTTAAAAGTGTTGACTACCTACACTATGATAAAGGTCAGGGTAATAGGAAGCTTAAAATATAATAGCTAAATAATGAGACATGAACAAAATTCCTGTCTATGCCAAGGGAGGATGGGGAGAAGGAGGACAAAGAAATACTGGTGGGTTGTCTTTTTTTTGTGTGTGTGGTGTTTCTTTTTGTTTAAATTAGTGTGAACACTGAGTTTCTAAAGCCTGGTAGCAAATGTTGTGACTCTAAATATGAAATATTATGGTAACATCTGTTACCACTGATGCCTTAGCAAAGAATAATTTATTCTTTCTGTTACTACAGACAGTTTTTACATTATTCCACTAACAATATAATGAGACTACACAGGGAGGCATAGACTTAAAAGTGGCTTTGGCTTTCTGTGGTGGTCCAGTAGTCTGCTGTAAAACAGGTTCTTTCCAGCTTCCCCATCTCTAACGCCAGTTGAACGGATAGCAGGAGGCAGAAAATATGTGCCTTTACAAATCAGAGCCTTGTGGTTCTTGAGAATATAAGTGGCCTGGTGTTTTGAAGAACTGACAGTTTGTGTTCTATGAATTACCTGAGGAATCCTAATGGAATAGAAAGTGAAGGTGAAATAATGCCAATGGAAAAGAAAAAAAAAAAGAAAAGAATCTTGAGATCTTGGACTCTTTGTAGATTCGACAGGTGCTGTGAGCTGTATTATGTGGAAATTGTAGGCTCGTGGTTGGTGTGGAGCTGCTGAGTGACATGCTTAGTGAGAAAGGACGTGGATAACTGCAAAAGCCCATACATCTCCCACAATGTATTGTATTACAGTATTGTTTTCACTTCCAAATCTCTGTAGCAATTTATGGGGAAAAAAAGGAGAAAAAAGAAAAAAGTCACTTTATGTTTTATCCAAGCCATTCTTCAATGTTTCTATTATGATAAACCAGAACATTTTTGCTACTGTTTTCTTTTTAGACCTCAAAAGAAGTGAAGAAAATAACAAGTTTCTTTCAGGTTTTTCTGATAGACTACTTCCACATCCATCTTCTTACTTTTTCACAAGCTCTTGGGAGATACATTTCTCAGAACATGTTTTCTAATGTGTGACAGAAATAAATTGAGACACAGCATTTTACTGGAAAAACTGTGACAGTTTGGGCTCCAGGATAACATTTCAGCACTTACTGATAGCACCAAATGCAAAGAAACCAAACCATTTTTGGGAAAAACAGACAAATGACACAAAAGTCAACTTTGTTATTTGTAAAGTGAAACCAGGAGTACATGAACATGTGTCTGAAGCTGAGTTGGTTTGTGTGTGTAGTTTGAGTATTAAAACCCATTAAATGTCAATTGTATGCTGTAGAAATTTGAAGCAGAGTGCAGTTCCTATGAGGGAAACAAAAGGCATTTTTATTCGGCAGAACGAGAATATGACTGAGGAAAAAAAATGTATGCAGTCTGATTTGACAGATGGTGATGACTGCAAAGCAGTCATTGGGATTAATATCAAATTAAAAGGACCTAATGTTTATAGGGTTTTCTCTATATGAAGAGATGGCATATATAAATCGAGTTAAATTGCATTTGCCTGATGCAGATGCTCTCTTGTTTGCTTTGATGAAGCCACTGTAAATTATTTGATTCTGTTTCTGGGAGATATGCAGGTACTTGTTTAAAACCCTGCCTTCTGTCTCTGAAATGATTTGCTTTGTCAGTATGTGTTGCTGTTGTGTGCTTGTGTTTGTAAGGGAGTAAGATAGTTGGCCTATGTAAATAATGCTGCATTGAGGCACTTTCTACTGTCCATTTTAAGTGTGGTGAAGGGGTGTATCTGGGGATGAAATAAACTTATTTTTCTAGCTAAAAGGACAAAAAAAAGCATTTTATTTCTTTTTTTAAGAAGTCTATCCAGAATTTTTCATGTTTGTTTTTGTTTTTTTTTTTTTAACATTTTCAGCACTAAAACTCATTTTCTGGATAGTTATACATGGGGATTGGGCTCAGGTCTGAGGATTGATGTTATGAATAACACTCAGCTGCATGGTAAATGCTAGACATCACAAGATCCTTCAGAAGGTGATAGTTATAAATTTTATCTAAGCAAGGCTAGGCCAGCTCAAACTGTAATGTCTGTTGGTCATATACTGAATAAGGCAATAGGATTTATTTTGTACCACCTTTGGTGATGTCAGAGACTTCAAAATCTAATACCTCATTCAGATTTAACTATTTTGTGAAAGGCATATGGAATGAATAAATTTGAAGAGCAAGTACCTTCTCATTTTCAACAACAGCATGATAGGAATATAGCTGCTAAAAATAAAGTGTTTGATGGTGTGTGTGTGTGGAGGGAGAGTCAAAACAGATGATATTTAGCTGGGGTTTCTTAACTAGTTTTCGCAGTGTGCCCTGCATAATTTCTTTAAGGATACATACTCCTGTCCTTTGGAAATTTTGTCAAATATACCAGGAAGTTAACACACTTGCTAAAAAAATCAATTTGCTATTCCAGTAAGTGTTCCAGTTACTGAATTTCACACATGAAATGAGATGTATTAACCAGTTACCTTAACACTCTTTTACCAAATTAGGTAAAATTTAAATGAACTAGATGAATGCAACATTCAAATTGGCACCATATCTACATTTCCTTATAAAAGCCACCATGAAGAAAAGAGAAATCCTTTTGATTAAGTAGGGTTTTGGGTCTAGAATTTTAATCCATGATTATGAAAAACTACTTAATGGCCTTATTCTGTCCTTCAATTTATCTTATCTGAGGCTGTGCTCTGAGGGAGAACTTTCTCATCCTTGTTTATGCGCACTGAATTTTACAGCAAAAGCTTCCTTGCAAACCTTCAAATGTCCAGAAAAATACACCAATTTCTGAAATATATTTACATCTAAGTGTTTCCAAAAAATCTCGGCACCTTTTTAAGTAAACTGAGGAATGTGTCACTCACCTAGAATTGTGTCGATTTGACAGAATTTCAGATCTCTCTATATAACAATTTCTTAGTTTGACAAAGAGTAAAACTTTCCTAACTTTCAGTGTGAAAAACTCTTTGTGGTGAAATGTCTTCCTGTCAAGAGAGCTGTTGAGAGACAGTAGTGCAATATTCATAATGCCTTTAATGAGTAAGGTAGCTTCAATCCCTTAAAAACCTCATGAGATTAATATAAGTTGGTTACATAAAGGACAACTAACTTGCTAAAATTATGTTCCCCATTGCTTATTTAAATAAACTCTTTCCATTTAAAATATATGCCACAATTTAGAGCAAGACAAATGTTACAAAAAAAAAAAATAATTCAGCTGGTACCAGTGAAATATTCTTCAATAATGTATTATTCGAAAACCTTTCAGCCACCTATACCGTGAATAATAAATACTGAACAATTGCAGTGAAAGGTTCCTAGCACACTGGAGCTAAAAATTGTTCAAGATGCTGTAGAAAGAACCACAGTAAAAGTTTTTATTCCCTTATGGGTTTTTAAGTGCAAAATTTGGCCACATCAGCAAGAAAGAGCTAAATGGTAAGTAACTTAACATTGAATCCATGTACATTTGATATCTATATTACATGAATAGAGGGGTTTCATCTTCTTTCATGCTTTCATGAGCACTGAGAAATGCTGAACTACTTATCATTATATGACTACATTAAAACATGGTTGTCTAAGGTTCATAAATTTTTCCAGACTTTCAAGAAAAAGGAAAACAGAGAAAGGCATACATTTCCTCAATTTGTAGAAATGCTTATCAAATAGTTCATGTACCTTTTATCTTGATTATTTCACTGTGCATGATATCTGTGAAGCATTTCACCTGGCCCACTGTGGAAAATGGGAATGAAAATGAATAGTAAGAACCCTGGCCCTTTGTATCTTCAGTGTGTCTTTGAAGCTCTTTGTTGTTCAGCTTTTTTTTTCTCTCATATATACATTACATAACTTTCTTTACCTGGTACTAAATAGAGATCAAACATTGGAGAAGAGTTATCTGGAAGGCATATGCTGCAGAATGTACAACAGCAGGGTGATTTTCATTTAGAAGCTTAGATTTGTTTGCCTGCTTGATCAGGAGCTTCTCTTTCCCAAGTAATAATAACTTTGATAATAGCTATCTGTGAAATCACTTGGAAAACTGAAGATGGTAAAGAAAATAACAGCTTATTATCCAAAATTCATACTGTAAGTCTGTATGTATACTTGATATACCTGCAGAAGTTTCTTACAGAAGCTTTGTGTGTTACTGTCATTTAGAACTTAACAGCCTAAGAGGGGTTTTCTGATTAAGCATATATTCAGTTTCCTAACATTACACTGTATGGATATACTCATTTTTATTACTAATACTATTAATGGCTGATTATATACCCTTATTATCCTTATCTATATAACTTCATAATTTTCACCCAGTTCTTTAAACTGTCTTTAACAAATAGTTGTGAGTAATCACCCTAGAAAAGGATGCACTTTTGTCCTTCTAGTTTGATGAGACACAGCATTAGAAATTAGAAATTGTGGTTTAATAAGAAATCATAGATTATAAAAGAAACAGAAAAATCTCCGAGCATAGGCTTCTGGAGTAGTTAGTAGACATGGAACACTATTAGGCTTCTATATAGGTACTAGAAATGTATTTGTATAAACCAGGAAATCCTGTCATTTATTGTTCTTGTGTTACCTTTGTGTTAAATGAGTCAATGTTATGACACACATTTATGTGAAAAAAGTGTTTTGACTAAAGTCACAGAGGGCAACAGCAAAAATACTGTTTCGTTTGAAAAGAAAAACATTCAGTCCTGCCCAAACAGGATATTATTCGATGCAGACAGAATAACATGCTTAACAAAAGTTACCTAAAATAACAGAGTTGACAAAGCTTATAAACTCATATTTTAAATATTCCTGAATTTTAATATTCGCTTAGTCTGAAGGGGAGTATCTGCCATCTGGTGGCTAAAATGTGCAGTGCACTTTGAAGATGAAGGATTAGATGCTCAAATGCCAGTGATTACCTTCATTGTCTGTAAGCAAACGCTATTAACTGGGGACAAAAAAGTTCCCATTTTGAGTAGGACTGCAGTGTTCATCTAATTTTGGTTAGCTCATATCAGTAGCAGACAGACATAACCTTAATAAATGCACTGCTAAATATGATTGGAAATACTGGAAATACTGAAACATGATATTTGGCTCATACATCTATTAAAATTGAGTATGATTACTTTCTCTGCCCTCCTATGGGGGACTGGGTGGGGAGGATGAGAGGGAAGTCCACCAAAATGCAGCAATAAACATGCCCATTTTGGTCAGTCCTAACCACCAAGAAACAGTTTTTCATACAGGTGATCTTGGCCCAGTGAACAGTGATGATGATACCTTAGGTAGCCTACCAAACAGAGTGAATTGAGAAAAACCAAAGATTTGCCAAGAAAAGGAGGACTGCAGATGCAGTTGAAATCACACTCAGACAAAACTTTAAGGTTTTTCTTCTCTCCTGCTTTGTATGCAATTAACACCAAGTTAAACATCCTTGTATTTGCATGTGTATGTAATTAGGCTGCATGGGATACATCAAAATTGTTAAGCTTTTCTGTTTCTTTCTTTCCATCTTCCCTGTAGCCTTCAATTACTTGCCAATCTTCTTTCCTTTTATCCTTTACTGCTACCTTGTGGTGAACTATAGAAACATCATTTTTTTCCCCTCCCCTTTACTTACTGTAAATAAGAATGCTCAAAGAACGCTTTAAAGCAAAGAATGGCAAGTGATTTAGTTGTATGTACTAAGCCTCACCTTGCATTTAAATATTTCTCTGCTTTTAAACTGCAGGTGGAATATGAACACCGCAGAGATGTTTCAGTCGAAAAGCTGCTCTGACCTTCTTAGTGTGGAAAACGCAGTTCTGAAAACTACCTCTTTAGAGGAGCAAGAACCTCCAGGTACTAGCACGGTAAATTGTTAAGTATATATCCTTCAGAGTACTGCTTATTTACATAATTCATGTCTCTAACTTGTAACAAATGAAATAATTGTGCAGCAACTGCTGTGTGAGTGATTATTCTAATGTAGAGTGTAATATGGACATCTTCCTTAAAATTAGAAATATCCATAGGTAATTCAAATGCAAGGAGTACGAAAGAGTGAGTAGGAAGGAGAGAGAGGAACCTAAACTGTAACAAAGTTCAGGATGGATACAAGAAATGAAATTGCTAGAAATAGTGATTTATCAATTGCCTTTAATTGTATTTAAGATGGTTACAGGAAGTGATATAAACTTTACTGTTGAAAAGAGAAGTTTCCAGAATAATTTTTTTCATGCCATATACATATTTTCTTTTCAAATATCAGATTTGCACAGTGTAATTCAGAAGTGGACAACAAATGCAGAGTTCTCTTTCTTTCTGAGTCTTTGTTACCATCTTTTATAGTAAATTAAATGCTGAAACTTTTCAATTTCTACCATTTCTACCCATCCCACCCCACCAATTTCTACCTTTGGCTTTCAGTTACTTTTTCTTTGGTGTGCATAGCATGTATTTAGCTTTTCTGCTTTAGAAACCATCAAAAGCAATGTGATATTTATGCCTCTTTTCTTTACTTGCCATATCTTTTGTATGTAATTCAAATTTCTTTTTTCTGTTTTCTGAACCTCCTCAGCTTTCTGCTTAGCTTTTGAAGTCGAGAGACTGTTAAATGAATTTACTGCATCAAAGATGATTGGTTTAAGTCATATGACTTCCGCCTCTATTTATTACACTGGATTGGTTTCTCTCAGATTAAAATGTTGTTCCTAGTGTGTACACTGAGAATTTTATTGTGCATCCAAAGTCCATTTTTATCTTAAACCTGACTGAAATAAAACGTATCTATAGAGTAAGTATAGTACTGCTGATTACTTTTCATATTTGTACCTTTTTTTTTCTGTAGTCTAGCTTGTAGTAAACACTTTTGTTATAAAAGTTAGGAAATCAAAACCAGTTACCTAAATGTATTCCATCAGCTTTCTTTCTCCCTTTACCTGCCATTATGCTCAGTCCAGGCAAGTTTTATTGATACTAAATGATGGCTAGTAGATTTCATGGGAAGCTTCATGCTTCTGGTAGATACTTTCAGGTTCTAAAATTACAATAAAAATACAGAACTTTAAATTCTAGTTATTTCTTTTTTTGCACAAGTTAAAATTGTCCACAAAAATATGCACATATTTTCATTAACTCCAGTGACGCTTCTGCTTAAATACTTGAAAAGAGGTATCAAAGTCTTTGGCCAAAAAATCCTTTAACAAAAGAAGTTAAATAAACCTAGTCACATGCAGACATAAGCCAAGTCTGAATTTAGTTTTATTACAATATTATTTTTGTGTAAAACTAAGTCTTTTAGCATAAAGGTCAATGTACACAACATGTCAAAACCTCAAGTGGTTCTAATAAAGTACTGAATAAATGGAATGCTTCTTTGTTCAGCAGTATCTAATACTTCAATTTGATGGTTTTTAAGCTGGTACATGGTTACAGTATTCACTGATAGCATTGATAGGTAGCAAACTTACAGGTCCGTTCTTTCTGTGTGTAAATTTAGTGTATTAAAGTTAATTTGTCTCCTGGATGTACACAGGTGAGACCCGAAAGTACACATAACAGTGACCTTCCTTACTTCTTTCAGTAAACTGGGTGTGTTATATATCAGTTCTACTGTTCCCTTCATAGAAAGTCACTTAGGCTTCTTAAAGCAGTGGGGACATTTGTGAACTGCTGTCCGTGAGAGGCCTCTGCTGAAGTGTGCTGGGTCCCAAAAATTTACCTGCCAGTTCTAAGAGTTTAGGTGATAGACATTGCTTTTATTGGTGCTGTCCCGACTTTGTCAATATTTTAGCCTGCTTAATGCAGAAAAAAAGGTGGCTCTGCATATGTCACCAGCCTTATGTTGTCATTGCAATGAGTTAAATAATCCAGACTGTATGTGATTACCCTTGCCTTCCCCATCACCCACCACAAAATATTGGTCAAAGTGCCTGAGGTCTTCAACGTCCACCAAAGGAAGAATAACAGCACTCCCTCAGGTGGGCTGGATCAGAGGTCTAGGCACAGAGAAATTATCTGGAGACCTGTCACTGACTCTCAGGAAGTCCCAGCAAGTCACTGTAGCCTTTTCTTTATTCCAGTTTGGAATGAGAAGATCTATAGGGACATCCACTCCTCATAGTACTCTCATCCATGTCTAGCTGAGGACAAAAAATGCATTCAGAATGCCAAAATGCCCTACAAGAAGAGTTGTCAGCAAAAGGAATGACGAATAATTGGGTGGGGGTGGGAGGGAAGATATACTGGACATAGCATACTTTAATCAGTCTTGGAAATGGTTTAGACAGTAAAGGCCAATGCTATCATGTACTCAGAAGAAGAAAGTCATGCAAACAATAAAAACAAACTGCTGGAAATTGAATGAGAGAACTCTGACAGCCAGTGTATAGACAGTAGCTGTTAAAGAAATGACACATCTGAATTTTTTTCTTGTGTGCTCAGTCATTTGTCAAGTTTATAGAAGAATAATCTGTCTGTCCAACAACTGAGAAATACCTAGTAAAGTTATAAAAGAAAAACCCAAGGTATAAAACAGGTAGGAGGAGATATATGCATATGAATGAAAAGATGCATAAGAAGCTTTATGTAAGAAGTTTTGAAATAAAACTAAGAATCTTTTAATAGTAATGATGTTATTTTCAAGCAAGATATAAAAGAGTTATATTAACAGTAGAGTAGTGCACCCAGTAAAATTTTTCTTGTTTGTGGTGCCCAGTAAACCCAGAATCCAGGCATGGGTCACACTGTAGTGTCTTAAAAAGATTCCTTCGTAAGTGTGGCAAAAGGTTATTCCAAACAGTGAATTTGACATCAGGTTACATCATCCACACAACAAGCCTCATTAGCTACAGCAAAATGCATCTACTCTACAAAGAAATGTGGTTGCCTTTTTGATTTTTGTTTTCCCCAGAGTTATTTTTTTAAGCTCTCCCATAAAACTATTTCTAGGCTGTTTGATATTTCCTGCTTTAATGAACCGTGATGTTATTAGTTATACCCAGTGGGACATGCCATTTTCTATACAAGCAGTTAATATAATTGGCATTCCTGGGGAAGTTCGGAGTCTGAGCGAACAGTACCACCTGAAACAGAACATACTTAGGAGTATATGTCCTTTAAGGGAAGATTCTCCAAGGAGTATTTGATGATCATCACCTAGATAGTAGAAACAATTGTCACTAAGTTTGTTGAACAGACATGAAATCCTGCTTAACTAACCACTACAAATGGTTTGTTAATTAGAGCACCAGAGACTTATTTTTTCTACCCTGATTCTGCTAGGATACTGTCAATGATGTATTTCCTCCTTGTACTTTCAAGTACATTGACCAAGTTTTGCATGTGTACAAAAGCAAAAGGCCTCTCTTCTAACAATTAGCTGAACCAATGTTCAATGGTTCAATGAACCAAAGACTTATAAGGCTTTGGCATGGATTTTTTGCCTCTTATTATTGGCATTTCAGTTAAAGACTCCTTTATCTGAATAACTTAAGTTGCATTGCAGAGAGATACTTTCATGTATGACTGCTTGGTTATGGTATCTTATCGAAAAAATGCTATAACACAAAGGGAGATGAGATATCAGGGCATGAATGTAAGTGTCTTAAAGAAATCTCTCATATGAAATAAAGCACAGAACAACATCTTTGGAATGCAAAACCAGAAACACAATATGTATTTAAAACAAAAAGGGAAGTAGACCATAATTGCTCGTGTCAATGGTTCCAATGATAGCTTATTTATCCTTAGTGTTTTAGAAAAGTAAAAGGGTGTGCTTTTGGGGAAGGCAGGCCATAGGAGTGGAAGGGAACATGTGGCCAGAGATATTGCCAAGGAAGTAATATAGGTTAAGATGCTGGTACAGAAACGCTGAAGTCCTTTGGGCCATGGAAGGCTTTTGCACCTTTTGAAAGTCTGTGTCTCTTCTGACATCTTCAGTATTTCTCCACTCCAGTCCCAATACTTATTGGAAGAATATTTTCTGCATACTCTCCAGGGTGTTGTCCTTTTCATTCCTTCCTGCCACAGGACATCTACTCTTGGATGAAAGTGATCCCAGAAGATAATATGTATTCCCTGGGGGAAGTGGAGGACGATTTTGAGAGATAGAGGGGGACGGCTTTTTTAAAATACAGATTGATAACCATTGATCTGGATCAAAAGAGCTGTGTTATTTCCAAAAGACAGCAGAAACTCTTCCAGAAGCCTGTTTTCCTTGACTCATTAGCCAGGAATTTGCTAAAGGAGCCAGTATGGACAAATGCAGTACTTACGTTAAGGCAAAAGGAAGCAAGAGGGACAGGTGAAAACAATATCTGTTCTTTGAAGCAGGTAATCCCTCATAACTGTTATGTATTTCCTGTTTTACTAGACATTGGGTAAGACCCTGTTTCTTGTTTAGAAAATATTAGAAATCTAGTCTGTCGAACCATTATCTGGTTAGGATTTTTAAGACCTTTAATTTTGATAAGAGTAATATATGCAAACTCTATTAATTACCAGTGTTTTTGACATCTTTTTCTAATCAGTGCCTAAAAGTCCTGTACACTATTTGAGATTTTTTTTTCTTTTCATGAATCTGTATGTGCACAAACACAATAGGAAAGAAGTGGAGAATAAATATATAAGCTTTGTGTGATGTTTTTTGGAAAATGACAGTATTTTCCTCTGACAAACTGCTTTAGAATTGACATTGGTTTTCTTCCCAGTAGATTTATCTGATTTAAATGGTGTTAGAAACCACTTCTCAGGTGGTTTCAGGACAGGACAGAAATATTTTTGGTTATTTATGAAAACAATTTATTGCTCACTTGCTATTTGTGTTTGCCATTAAATTTTAGCTATCTGTGGTCTAAAACAGTTTCATGAATATTTTTTCTCTTGTAAAATATTTTCTAGGTAATGAAGATACTGTTCATTTTGGGTGACCGAAACTGTGGTGTTGGCCTTAGTGTTTTTCTTTGAAATAACTTCCTTTTCTGAGTTGTTACTTCTTTTATTTTCTATTTTGGTTTACTGAAATGACACAAGGCAAAATTGTTATTTTCTGCTTTCTTATAAACTAGGGTTGAACAAATTTAACTTATGTCGTGTGAAAATTATTTCAGTAGTCCCATGGTGGGATTGTAGTTGCTGGTACCCAGATCTCCATACACACAAATGCTCACTGAAAGAGCCCTCTGACCTAGGAAAATAGTTAAGCATCCCATAATAACTCTTGTGTATTTCCCAAGTTTTCCCTGTATCCCATAACAAATCCTGTGCTGGCATAAGCAGCAACCTACTTCAATCTTTTATTTGCTTCATGTAACCTATTCTGTCAGCTCACAGTGATGGGCATACCCCAACCCTAAGGGTTGTGGGTAAGGATTTCCTGGGATATGGACTTCCTCTTTCTGATTTGCTTATTGCGGTTACCCCACCTGCTGTCATGCTTCTCTGCTCCTTGTCTGTGGAGATGAGCTTTTTATCACATAACCTAATGTATGGCAATTAGAGCAATTTTAGAACTTTATAAATTACTGTGGACCAGAGGTGTTCCTAATAGGTAGTGACCTAGAAATAGCACAGCATTATGATTAATTAGGTTTTTAAATTACAGCAGGATAGTAGTAAAGCTAAACAATAAAAAGAGCAGCACCAAGGAATTTCAGCTGCTTCAGCCAGTAAGTTGTATGTGGCCCAACTTAAATGCCTCTATGCAAATGCATGTAGCATATGGAATAAACAAGAGGAGTTGGAGACATGTGCATGCCTGCAGGGCTACAATCTTGTTGGCATCACAGAAATGATTCCTGTCTGGCATGTTGGAATAGAAGGATACAGCCCCTTTAGGAGAGGCAGGCAGGTGTGATGAGGAGAGTGTGCTGCCCTCTATGTCAGTGACCAGCTGGAGTGCACAAAGCTCTGCCTGGGGATGGAAGAGGATCCAAGCAAGAGCTTATGGGTCAAAATTAAAGGGAGGGCAGGGACAAGTGACATTATAGTGGGAGCCTGCTACAGCTGCCCAAATATTAAGGCCAAGCAGATGAGCCCCTCAATAGGCAGATATGAACAGCCTCACATTCACAAGCCCTGGTCTTCATGGGAGACCTCAATCACCCTGATATCTGTTGGAGAAACAGGGCATAAGCAATCAGGAGCTTCCTGGAATGCACCAATAATAAATAACTTCCTTCTCCAAGAGGACTAAATGGAACTAGATGATCTCTAAAGTCCCTTCCAACTCAAACATATCCATGAGTCTATGAATAGAAAAAGATATGTAATATATGAAAAGAGAAGACTTGGCAAAATGTAGAATATTGCGAATTTTTTCATGAGAACCTTAACTTCAGTTTGGGAAGCACTGATATTGCAGATTTGCACTGCAGGCATGCTTGGCTACTTGCAGAAAATACAGGCTGGGGCTTCACAGCCTGTGATGTGTAGAAGATGGGACTGGATGATCATGATGGTCCATCTGGTTTTAAGTCTGTTACTTAATGAACTGCCAAACTCAACTACTTACCGATGCCACATGTAACTCTCTTCCCTTCTCCAAGTAAAAGGAAATTTCTAGTTTTCAAAACAGAAATATGGAAGTGCCAAAAAAACACAATGTACAAGGTGAGGGTGTTTGTTACCCTTCTCACATAGTAGAAAAGTAATGTACCATGAAAGCAAAACAAGCCCAACAATAAATTATAAAAGAGAAAACTGTGCCCTCAGTTTCAAACAGTAATAATTCCTATTTGATACCTTCTATTCTAAACTGCCTCATAAATAGTATGATTTAGTGAAAGATTTATTTAAAATCAAACTTATCATCAATTTACTTTGTGAGACTCTGTGTCTAGTCAGAAAGGGAATTTTGCTGCCATTTTCCAAAGCTGTCTGGAGGTGTGCAAGAAGGAAGCCTGTTTCTAAAGCAACTTAACTTACAGATCTGCAAATAGAAAAGCATCTCTGCTTTTGAAAGTGTTTTTCTATCATCTTCTTGGAAAGGGTAACAGATCAAAACATTGTACTGAAGATGTCTACACAAACATGACATTTAATATGTGGACTGAAATAATATGTCAAAATTGCACTTAACCAGTGAGAGAGAGACAAGACTTAACACTTGGTATACCTTTTTCCCCTATTAGCTTGTTCCTGATAAGCAAAGTGTTAGAAATGGAGAACAAGAATTATAAAATCTTTCCAACATGGCAAACCACTTGTTCTCTCACACATGACTACTTTAACACCAGCCAATGTCCCAAACTTAACCTCAGGTATCCAGCAAGGTTTCTTGTCTCAGGCTTCTCTAAATAGCTTTCAGAAAAGTATTGCTGCTTTCTCTTCTCCCACTTTTTACCCTTTGCTTTCCTAAGCCTTCCTTTTCCAAATCATACCTTCAATTGCTGTGCTGTCTCTGAAGAAGAGCCATAGAAGTTATGTTGTGGAAAATTTCATTCACGGAGATAATATAACTCAGATAGACTTCAGAGAAAGTGAACAGAAGACTAAACTGGTTTTATCCAACAATACACACATAGAGCAGATGGATGAAATGTGACTGTCTGTATCCCAGACTAGCAGCTTCTAAAGAAAACCAAGATGAGCCTGAAATCATTAGGTACTGCCACCTCTTAACAGTCTGCAGAAATTCATTTTAAAAATGCTTATGTCTCTCATAAGCACCCCTGTATGTTGTACTGCTGGTATAACTGTAATGTTGCAAAAAGATGCCATTCATTACAATGATATACTAGGATGCTGGCCAAATAACATCTATTGTTGGTCAATAATAGCCAATTGCAATGTCTAGTTATAATCACCTTTTTCCTAATCATGGGTTGTTACTGGTTTGCTTTGTATCAGTACTTTGAGCAATTCACAAGGACCTTTATTAGTGCAATATATCCTGCCACCATTGTTTTTTAGTCCATTACCTGTTTCATTATGTTCTTTGAAAAATATATGTTAGTCTTCAGTAAAAGAGGCTTTTGCAGACAAGGTAGTTGTGCTTTGTTGGTTTTTGGTTTTATCTGAGTACAAATAAGTACATGTATTTTTTGTGTTCTTTTGCGTATTTCCTGTCTTTTCAGAAGCAAAACATAAAACCCCCACCTCCTATAGCTTTGCCAGATGACACTTTTTTATGGATCATGGTGTTGTAATTGCTGAATTACTGCGTCTAGTAATTTACGTTCTCTTTCTTGTTCACAGTGGGCTGAACTGCAGATGGCAGAAGCCTTGAGGCTTGTTGCTTGTAACAGAGTGGTGATTCACCTATCTCTTTCCTCTAAATATCAAGTCCTGCCAAGAAAATGGAGAAAGTGCAGTTTCTTTCAGTTCCTAGCCATGTCCTTTCCCTGTCTGAAAGGTTTATGTATTTTTTGTAATTGACTTTTTGCTGTTCTGAAATAGGATACTCAGGATTGCAGACAGAGGTGCTCTTCTTCCACTGCCTTTTCTGGCTGGGGTACTGCACATACCAGTAGTACAGACTAACTGTATTTCTGGCTCTTAAAACACAGACTGGCCTATAGCTGTAAACTTCATCATCTATATGCTGCTGAGGGGTGGTCTATAATAAAACTTGCAGTCCTGTTGGGATAACTTTTTAGAGTCTAGAGCATCTGTGGTTATTCTGTGCATTCCAAGTTAGTAATGATAGAATGTCATGGTTTGTAAAGCACACAGAATGCTGTGTACTGAGGTAAGAAAGTGTTTAATAGTTTGGTGAGGGCAGCAATAATCTCTGTTGCATAGTACCTGCTGGAGACATAAAGTCTGGGCAAAATCTTTGGCATATACCAAAAATCCCAGAGGAAAAGGAGAAGGCAGAGTTTGGGGAAAAAAATAGCAAAATGGCAAACTGAAGAATTATTTTATACAGTAAGATGTTAGAACTTCTAAAAAAAAAAAAAAAAAAAGAAAAAAGAGGTAGAGGCTTTCTGGCAAAAGGAAAAAATTGAACTAGGTTTTCTCAGAGCAATAAAGAGGATTTTTCTCTTTGAATCAGTAAAACATCAAAATAGTAAGAAATGTCATGAATGAACTGAGAAAAATAACTTATTGGACTAACAGGAAGCAGAAGTTTTAGAGAACTGTGGTAGATGGAATGGATTTTGGATTTTATGCTATGTATTCTGAAGGCACATGTGTATGATAGGCATGACAACTCCTGTCTTAAATAATAAGAACTAACTTTCTTGTACCATCAAAGAAAATTAGCAGTGAATAAGTCAAGTCAATCTATCAGTTTTTATTTATACTATTTAAAAAGTAGTAATATATCAGAAACAAATATTAGTGTCCTCATTGTATGAATAATAACTGTTTTGTGAAGTTCGGTGATTTTAGTATTAAACAATAAGTTTGAGAAATGGCATTTACTAGAGTCATGTGTTTGTTTACTAGAACCTGATAGTGCCGCAGATTACCATGTAATAAAATCTTTCTATACCAATAGATTGTAAACAGGGAAAGTAAGAAGAGGGAAAAAAGGGGGAAAAGGATAGGTTGGAAAGGTGGTATACACAACATTGGAACAATATTATTGAAGAGTTTCTTAATCGGTTACAAAGGTATTTAACCTTGAGAGCAGTTTATACTTTAAAAAGTGTTACACAGCATCCTCTGTGAGACTGTAAGGCTGAAAAACTGGGAAAAAAATGACAGCACAATAATAACTGTGTGCAATTCATTAATTTATTGTGCAAAATATTACGGTAGTCTAGCTCCCAAAGTTCTGTGAAAGGCTCTGTGAGCAAGTGGCAGCAAACTGTCAAGAAGGATGAAGTTTAGCCTTTTACAAATATCATGAAGCTATCATTTACATAAATTAATATAAGATTCTACATCACATTTCTAGCCAAATGTTTAACTGATGGGCTTAAATAAGTGTAATGCAAGTAGAAAACATCTGAATGTATTGCTCTTATAGAATACTGAATGCGCTACCTAAACTCCTTCAAACTGCCACTAGATGGTGACACTAACCTTGAAACAAGCTGAGCTTGATGTATGTAGCTTTTTCCTGCTATTAAAGCACAGTGCTGAAAACTGCATTTCAGACTGGTATATATAGTCTGGAAGCAGTAATATCCACTAGCTGTGTAAAACTGGGAAAAAGTGTAACCATTTTTTATTTCAAATTAATTTTTAGAGCCATTTCTGAGTAAAGATCATTCAGCCATCCTACCTTACTGTCTTTCTTCAAAATGCATTGCATTGCATACATTAGTGAGGATGTAAATGTCATAGCTCTACAATTTTATAATTCACTATTAAAAAGGACAATACTAGGCATAGTTTGGAGCAATTCAGATAGCTGTAAAGCAGTTTTGGGGAAAAGAATTTATGGAAATGTTCTGTTCAAGTATGTGTATTTACTTATTTCCTACCATCTCAGCAGCATTGTGCAATAGATTATGCTTTGCAGATTAGAACTGCAGGTTTTGGCATTGGGAAGGATATGTAATTTTGTGAAAGGGCATTTCATACATAATATGAGCTACTTTTGAAATTCTATTCAGTAAAATATTTTTACCAGACATTAAAACACACACATACGTGTTTTGCTCAGTAAGGGCTTTGTAATTATTTTGAGTTCCAAGAATAATTATTTATTCTACCTATATCAATGATCTCAACAAAACAACAGCAAATTCTATTAATTTTGCAGTGGGCAGAATGTCACCTTTGAAGCTTAACTCACTCTTTGGGTCCAAAGCAATAGTTGCTTTGAAACTGGGATTTAGTTTGGCATCTTCCAGAAGACAGCCAAACTAATTTATACTCTTTCTTCTCCTTCTGTTCCCTTACCTCCCCTCAGACTTTTAAGGTTGCAAATAAATATTTCTGATATTATCTGTACAATTTAAATATCTTCAGCTAATGATCATTTTATATTAGTGACATTTTCTGGCCTTTTAGATGTCTTCTACTGGTTGTTCTTGGCTGTATATACACCTCCATTCATCATGGAAAATTCTTCCAAGATCTGGAGTATTATGCTGTAAGGCTTGAGGTCCACTCTTAGGGTTAACAGAGTGTCCAGTTCCCTCAGTTAGGGACATGCAATCCCCATGAGGTACTGATCTCTGAAGCTCTTCTTCTACATTAGGGTTGCATCTGTCCTTCTTAGCGTTACTTATCTATGCATAAGTATTAACATGTAATTCGCTTAACAGATGTAATCGAGTCTTCAATTTCTTATTTTCCTTATCTGAAAGAAAATCTATCAATGTTCTTCAACCTAGCATGCCATTCTGTTCCAAAATTAAGATGTGGTGAATTCAAGGTTGAAGTCTTGTCAAAATCACTGACAGCATGACATAACTCATCTTGGGTTTGCTCAGTTTCCAAATTGCTATGTGTAGAGATTAAAAGCTGAGTGCAAGCTGATTAATATTTATCTGATAAAGAGGACTAGATGTCTATGGCTTCCTAGAATAGCTATTTCTTACTATGAATAAAAACATTTTGTTTTTTCATTGTATATTGAAATCTTACTTCCCCATTATACGTTGAAAGCTCAACTCCCTTAGGGTAAATTTTCCAATAGCTTTGTTTCTTAAGATTATTAGCATGATCATTATCCCTGAAGAAATTTGCTTGTCATCAGATGAGGATCAATGTGTAATTCTGCCTTATGAAATAGAATGATATACCTGGGAATATGTCAGCGTGATGAACTTTAGTGTTTTAGTTTGAAACTGAAGTGTGCTTTTCAAGTAAATAGCCCAATTACCTGTGTTTGCTGTGCTTTTGTTGATGTTGTGGAGAAGCCTCTGAGTGCTTGAACTGGATTCCTTTCAGACAAAACTAAATCACAGATGCTCTCCAGGAATATGCTTAATGCACATCAGCCATCCTTTGGCATTCGGTCCCTTGAGCTAGAGTGGAGCTAGTTGAAATAACCTATAAAATTCATACACTGTGGGCAGTAAGTTCCCAACCCAATTATTCATATTTGCCAATGTTCTTTTTTTTCTGTGCTGACTGCTAAATACATATGGGCTTGTGCTACAAAATTCCAAAGATTTTTTGCCTATTTATAGTCTGATTTCTATTAGCAACACCAGATCCTTTAAAATTGCTAGACAGAGCAATAGGAGCTGTGGGGCAGAATTAAAATCTCAATGGCTAAATAAAAAATACTCTTATTACCCAGTAAACCACATATTCAAATGTATAGTTGGGGATTGGGAAGGGTTAGGTGCTATACCTATAAAGTCACTTCTTTAGATTATGAATCCTATTAAAGAAGACCAGATGTCCCACTGAGCTGGTTTTGCTCTCAGTATTTCTCCTGTAGGTACTATAAGAAGTAATTATTCTGGCTTCAAAATAATGAAGTCAGCTTGGAAGAGGACAAGCTTTCAATAAACATGCCAAAAATTGCCTCTTTTTAAATGCTGTTTCTTAGAGTTGGCTGAGGAAGTATTATTGTTGTTTATTGCTTTATAAGAAAGCCATTCCAGCTAACTAGTTTGTCAAGATTATTGACCCACAAGAAAACAGCACTTGTTATAAAAACAAAACTGTAGTCCAAGCTTTAGATAATTTGATGTGAACACTGTTCACAATTAATGATACTGAAAATTATTAATGCCAATAAATACATTGGTATGCCCCTACATAATTTTTCAAGCCTGGCAATTGCACACATGGTGGGAGTTCTCAAGTCATTGTTTATCAATGAGAAGTAGGGAATGAGCCAAAATATGGTCTCCAGATATCTTCTTATTTTTAATATAATATTTCTATATTTTTTCATCTAAGTTTACAAAACAGCATGGAATTACCTACTTTATAATTACCTCCTTGAAAGGCATCTGCATTGAAAAATCTGAACCACCAAGTATACACGCTTAGTTTCTACCTTCTATATGGTTCTTTATTTCTGCAGTGTTCCACTATGATCATGCTGCATATGTTTACATAAATGGAAGTACTTTTCATGTACAAGATTTCATTTCTGCTCTTCACTTTCCGTCAACTCTTGCCTTTACTCAGGATTTAGTTTTTTCTTAGTCAGTCAGTGCAAGATTTGCAAGTTATCACTGCTTCATTTATTTAACTTATATATCTGCAAAGCAGGGTGTTTCCTGCAGGGAAGCCTACAGGAATTCTAGAAACAAGAGTCTGTATCATCAGATGACGAAAAAACACAATATAATAGATTCTATATTGCCCTAAAATGTGTCTCAGTGTGTTCCTATTGATGCAGAAAGACAATTGCCATTCCTTTTATACAGTGCTGGAAATGCTGGTTATATGGCCATGAATGTTGCAGTTGATTGATGTTTTACACTGTATGCACTTCCCTTGCTAGATAGAAAAATGTTTTACTGGAACCATAAAGTCAGAGAACTAAAGTTATTTGTTTTAATAAGAGAAGAATGTCCTAACTTTCTGATCACAGAAGCCATTAATAATCAAAGACAGGCTTCTTTTTCTTATAACCAACAAAACACCAAAGAGCAAACCCGAAACTTTTCTTGTTAACTTTATTTATCATGCTTTACAGGGTTTATTTCTCCCTTTGCATCTACTATTAATTATTTAAGAGATAGAAGGCGAGAGGAGAGAGATGTTTTCAGAATAGATTAAAGGAAAAGAGAGACTAAAAGCTGCAGAAAGGAACTGGCATCCTATTACCATACAGTAGAAATTACAGAGAGAAATTATTCAGAATGGTGCTGAAGAAGTGAGAAGCAATGCTATCTGTATATATTATATTTGAAGTTTTGCCTGCTCCAGTTGCTTAAATAAAAATAAACAACATCTTCTGGCTAGCCCTTGCAATTTTCTTTAGCCAGTAACACCTATATTATTAAGCTTTTCCCCAAAATAATGAGAAATAACCAAGTTCTTGAAAATGCAAGATTATAACATAAATGTAACACAAACATTATTACAGGGGTCAAATGAATGCCAACACAGGGACAAAATGCGGTAAGGAAAGGTCCATAAGCTTCAATAAGTGCTTGATGAGAAACATATCCAGCCTCAAAGGTATGGTTTCAAAGACCAGTCTTGAAGTTCAATAGGAAGACAGACGAAGATAATTAAGCTCACATATACTGACATGTTATAATGACATGTAAGATATACCAGTAGTTCAGCCTTGTAGCTTACATGTGGAAGTTCAAAACTAATGCTGGTAAATTGTTTTGTAATTGTTATTCATGGTCTATATCGCCAGTAACTTGAGTTCTACAGCATTTTGTTTCATATTTTACACTGCATAATATATGGTCCAGTTGTAATACGCCTTTTACTCACAAGAGAAAATTTTGCAGGCTGATATGAAAAATATTTTCAGGGCTTTCTGATTAGTGGAAGATTAAACATCACACACGTGCAATACATAAATAATTTTCTATTCTGTAAGGAGGCATATATAAAAAGGTAACATAATGGATTATTACACAGATTCAGAGAAATGGAGAATTATTATCTAGTGAATGCAAAGAAGGGTGTGATTATCATGTAGCCTGATAAGTTGTCACCATGCAATTGGTGAAATTTAGAGCAGTAGAAATTATTTTATGTTATTTTGATCCAGCCAGACCCACTTCACAGATCAAACAATAACTCTCTACAAAAAGCATAGTAGAAAAGAGACATATTAAATTTGCAGGATGAAAAGTTGTCTGTGGCTTGTAGGAAAATAAAGGGAGTCCCCTTAAACAGCTGTTGAAAACCATGGAGTTGCAGTAACCAGTAGTAAGTGGCTGTGGTTTCTCTACTATGGGCATCATAAATAGCTGTACATGTCACCTAGACATTTCTACATTCTGATGAATGAACAATGAAAGGAGAAGATGAATATGGAATGTACTTTGTTAACAACTGAGGCAATATTATGTGCATGTAAAATATAGCCTTCCTCACTGCCAGTATTGCACAAGTGTGCACCTCATGTACATTTCAGACATGTATGTAAGATTAAGATTCATTGAGCATGAGTTCCCTCACTTCATTCTTTTTGCATAGCTCAGAGGCATAGATATAGCTACAAAATGTGATCAAGTTGGAATTTTAGTTATAACAATACAGTTGTCCTCTCCAATTGATTATTTTGGTAAGTAGGAGGTAATGGGATCACATGTTGGTAGGGATGGAGCATCAATAGTAATCTATGCAGTTGCATCAATGGTAGACTGCAAAGCAGTGCTGACTGGAGATGTGTCATCTCCTAAATGTGATTGTGCCAGACCTCTAGTAGGTGTAAGCATGGAACAGGTCCAAACTTTTCTAGTAGGAGCAAGTATGAAAACAGGACTTATGAGATCTTGCTCAGTCTCATAAGATAATCGGCATGTGACTTTTTTTACTTGCTTTCCCAAACAAGCTTTGTTCCATCAAGTAGACTGTTGTTTGAATAATTACTCTCATTTTAAGAGGCACGAAGGTGACACTATATTTGTGAAAACGTAAAGCTAAAAGTTCTTTCTCATTGCTCAGCAGAATGAAAGGTGGGGAGAGCAGAAATGCATAGCAGCTTTTAAAAATGGGACAGGAGATAACAAGGAGGGATTACAGAGAACCAAAGATGAGGTAAGTGGGGGGAAAATGGTTCATCTGCCAAAAAGTCACGGAACCGTCTAGGTTGGAAAAGCTCTTTGAGATCATCAAGTCAAATTATTAACCTAGCACTGCCAAATCCACCACTAAACCATGTTCCTAAGCACCACAGCTACACTTCTTTCAAAGACCTCCAGGGATGGTGACTCAACCGTTTCCCTAGGCAGCCTGTTCCAGTGCTTGACAGCCCTTTCAGTGGAAAAATTTTCCTAAACCTCTGGCACAATTTGAGACCATTTACTCTTTCCTTATTGCTTCTTACTTGAGAGACTGACACCCACCTCACTTAAATCTCCTTTCAGTTACATGTAGAGAGTGATAAGGTCTTCCCTGAGTCTCCTTTCCTCCAGACTAAACAACCCCACTTCCCTCAGCTGCTCCTCCCAAGACTTGTTCTCCATCCGGTTCACCAGCTTCCTTGATCTTCTTTGGACATGCTCCAGCACCTCAACATCTCTCTTGTAATGAGGGGCCCAGACTGAATAGAGCATTCAGGGTGTAGCCCTCAGTGCCAAGTACAGGGGGATGATCATTGATAAAGATATTAAACAGAACTGGCCTCAATACTGAGCCCTGGGGAACAGCACTTGTGACCAGCTGCCAACTGGATTTAATCTTAGTGCATTGGTTCTCAGAGATGCTAAGGTAACATTAAAGTTTCCTGCACAAAGTCTATTTCCTAAGACTGGTAACCAGTTGAACAAGTGTCATTACACTGAGCTAGTGTTTGTTCAAACATGCATGTGAGAGAGAGCTAGTATCCCACCTGGCTGATCTAAGGACAGTACACTTGTACTGAATTCATAGGAAACAGTTTAGGTTTTTAGTAATGATAGGAAAATGGCTATCCAATTTGATTTTGGGGCAAAGCTATGGCAGCCCAGTGCCTGTTTTGTGTTTTATTGACTTTTTTAAAATCTAATAGCTTTCAGATTAAGATTCAGGATAACGGCTTTTAAAGAGGAAGCATCATACCCAAGTTACATTCCCTGGTACTTGTATCTTTCCTTCTCTGCTCTTTATTACTTGTTTGTTTGTTTTTCAGCTTCCTGATATTATTTTTCTCTACTCTTGCTGCTTCTTTAAATTTATTTTCGTTTCCTAAACAAATGAGGAATTTTTTAAGCTATGAATGTATTTGCACTTGAATATATGTACTTGAGTATATCAAGTACAACTACAATATGAATGTATTGTAATTAAGGGAGAAGAAACATCTTCATGTCTTGGTGTCTTAGAAAACTGAATATTGCAGAACTGTAGTTTTTCTCAAGTATAACCTCTTGGCTACTACTTCTGGAGACAAATAGATTACAGTTAATAGAAATGCCTAAAATAGCTATAAAAGGTGTAAAATAGGACTTTAAAACAAATGGCTTTACTTCTGTATGATTTTGAAGTTTACACAGTTATTTACACCTCTGCAAAGTCACTGAAATAATCCCTGAGGACAAAATCACTATTTTGTAATTTTGGAATGTTATTTGCCTGAATTTTACAAGGGCAGAGAGAGAAACAGAGAAAATCAGTTTTTCTCCACACTTGCACTATCGTGTTGTCACTGAACATATTATATAGTAAAGCAAATTTTTTAATGTTAATTTTTATTTAGCGTTTGGTTCTTGTTTGTTTTTTTTAGAACACAGAAATTTCATTCCTTTAAACCCCCTGTTGTTCTTTATGATAGCTCCCTTTACTATTTACGCTTATGGTGTTACTTGCTTAATCAGTCTTGACTGGGCTTGGTTGTGGTAACTGATTAGTAAGGCACTACATGAAGATTAAGGGGTAAAACTATTCAAAGCCAAGTACTGACTGTCTTAAGTTGGGGTCACAGCTGCAACTGATTTCCAGCGCCACATTGTCTTTTTCTTTGTATGCTTAAGCCATGACAGTACCATCCCTTTTTCTTTTACTTTTTTGATGTAGTGTCACTGGAAGATTAGAATCATAGAATCATTAGTGATGTCACACAGAAAATCTTGAACATCATAAACATTCTTCATTTCTTTTACCGTGGAAAATATATTTCATAACCCTTAGATTTTCCTTATGGTTAGCTGTTGAAATTCACACTATGTATTACACAAATCTTGTTTGGACAGTTGTTACTCAGGAAAAGTTATATGAATCACCATTTACATGTTCTATAAAAGGAAAGAAGCAGTGTGTCTCGCTAGACACTGACTTTCTTTTCCATCTGTAGAACCCACTTGAAAAATATTCCAATGTAAATGTAGTTACTATGTCTAAAAGCCTTTTAAAAGCTATATGAAACTATTTGAGACAGAGCTAACAGTCTTGTGTTCACCGGCAGTGAGAACAGAATGTGCAGTCAAAAGCAGTATAGTAAAAACAGGAAAAAAAAAAAGAAATTTACTAGGTTAATTTTTCATACTGTGTCAATACCATTGTAGTACCTGAGCTTTTGGGAAATGAGTGTCCCTAAAGGATTGTTTGAAATATTATGCTTAATACGCAAGTATATAAGAAACTAAAAAATAATCTGATGTGTTGTATAATTATAAGCATAATCCTAATATGGAAATGTAGTGATACTGTCCTGAATAGCCACAAGCTAGACAGGGACATTCTTCTGCTTCTGTGAGACTTTCTGTTTCCAGCCAGGGATTGCTGACTGTAAGTAAAATTTCTAAGTGCAGCTATTTGAAAAACATCCTGCTATTATTTTTCAACTGAAGAGGTTATTTTGTAGCAGGTTGGGGTATGGTTACTATAGTAGGATTGCATCCTGCTTTTAATCTTTTTCTGTCCTTTTCTCCAAAAAAGAACCTTATGAAAGTACTGAGAGATTCAGATGGGGGAAGTGCTTCTGCATGTGCACATAAAGGACAAAGCTGAGATACATTCTGTGAGTACATTTAGGATTTGGATTATTCGATATCCACTTGAAATTTGAACCTTTTGCACTTTTTGTACGTCAGGGTAAGTAGGAATGAGCTTTCTACCTCCTCAGTAGGGAGGAATGAACTTTCAGTGGCATTCCTGAGTCAAATGAGAGTTATTAATATGACCACAATTCTGTGCATATGCTACTTGAACGTGAAAACAGAGGCAACTGGCCTAGCCATACTTCTAAAAAGTATAATGAACTTATTATAGATTGGGTTAAGGTTTGACTTACACACGTAAATAGAAAAGAAATTTGGATGGAAAAACACTCTCCTGTATTTATTCTTCTCCAACATAAATTTAAAATGCCACTTAGCGTAGAATGTATCCTTGCACGTTTTAATTTGTAAGTATATAATTGCAGATAGCCAACAAATCTTGAGCTGTTCTAGTATTATAAATAAGTATTTGGATATGACCTAATATGATAGATCCAATGAATATATTTGTCACATTTAAATTAATCATTTATTACAGAAGAAATGAGTAAAAACTTTCTTTATTTCATTGAATATTTAAAGAAAGTTTGTTCTTATTCTGTTGAGACTTCCACAATTCAGTAGCCTAAATTAAAAATGAGAGGGGGAACAAAAGGAAGGACTAAAATTATTTTGGCAGATATGGTAGGAAACAAGCATGAAACAGCTGGAGCGTACTTAGAATATGACAGTGTTATTCTGTATTTCTTTTTTGTTGATGCTTCGGGAGTATAAGTGAAAGCCAGCTTCAAAGTAAGTATCTACATGAATTACAGGTGTGGCTCTTGCTGGAGCACATTTTTATCTCTGTGCCACACGCATCTTTAGTTTAAGATGCTTGTCATTCTGGTGTGCAGCCTCTAAGATTTGTTTCGTCTGTTCTCCCGTGTGAGGCCAAGTAAACTTCTTAGCTTTGCTGTCTGCATTTCTGCATCTGCTATGTCTTTGCATGTTGAATGTATTCTCCTTCATATGTTTGACTGTCTCACGAGTGTCAAAACGGTTCTGGTTAAGCAGAAGGAAATTTCTTATAATAGACCTCCATAGGCCCCTTTCCAGAGGTTTCTAACTGCTTTTCTGGGTTATTATTTCCTTCCTAATTCCAGTGATACATTTTCTTCCCCCTCCCCTTTTTATGTTTTTTGTTTTGTTGTTGTTGTTTTTTTTTATAATGGTTAGGAATAGATTCTTATAGGAGTGAGTGCACTCTAAGTTTTAATTTTTTTTCACCAGTCAGTAAGTGCCTTCAGGTAATGCATCTTCCAGAATCAAGAGGATTTTAAATGATTAGGAGTGTTAGACAGCTTGGCTTACCCTGACTACTGATCTTAGATTTCTTGTATTTGCCTGAAAAACCTACAGACAAGACAGATATTAAAATTGACTTTCCACATTTTTTTTTCAGAATCACTAATCCCTTGCTCCAGGTAGCTTTATAGAAGTATTTACCAGCAATTTGTTTTGTTGTTGGTTTTGGTTTTCATTTGTTTTCTTTTGGGTTTGGTTTTTATTTAATGCTCATTACATTAGCATATCTAAAAAAAAAACCCAAAAAACAAAAACAAACAACCAACCCCAAAATAGTCATTCTATTAGTGTTTTACCAACAAATGCAATAATTTGTATATGAGAAAAATGAAATACAGAATGGAATTGAGTTGCTTACTTTCTGTCTGAAGGCCACTTTGAATTTAATTTTCTTCTGGTGAGATTGATTTTTTTCCAGGGGGAGTGTTCTCTCTGTCATGATGATATACATGTAGAATAAACCTCAGCAAACCTGATTTCAACTTTATAGAAAATAATTACAGCATCCTGGTAATCAGGCTCAGGTTTCTGAAGACTTTTGAATCCGTTATTGTGCTGATTATTTTTGCCCACTCATACAGTTTTCTTCTAATACATTTTCAAAAAATCTCAATTTAGTCTTTGCATGGGCTCATGGATATCCTGCAGTAGCTTTATATAGACATAATGTTTATTTTTCTGTGTTATAATACCTCAACTAAAGTCAGATGTTCTCAGGTAAGGGTATTTCATGTCTTTAGGACACTGAACTCGTGATAGTATCTTCAATTGTATGCATTAGCTTTGGACTAGTTTTTGAGCTAGTGTAATATTTTTTTGTAATTCAGCTTACTACTGCTTGCAAGAATCTTGATTAGCTTCAGTTACAGATTACTAGAGACAAAGATATCTTTTAGTATTTTGTTGTTGGGTTGGGTTTTTTTGGTCTTTCACTTGCCTCACAGGAACAGTGATAGGAGCTAAAGTTGCTCCTTGTTGAAGCAGCTTTCCTGTTCTGACAGATTAGTCCTGAGGTATGCAGTTCCTTTAAATAAAATAAAGGATGCTACTGCTATACCAAGTCAAGGCAAGTCAGACACTGAGGTAATGAGGGACAGACCAAGGAAGCAATCTTTGATTTAAGCCCAGCTGCTCCTCAAAAGTAAGCTTGAGTGACACTACACTACGAGGTGTAGATTCTGTGGGGTTCAGAGGGAGTTGGTGATGCTTATTAAGTTAGTTAATCAGGAAATTGAATGTGGAGATTAATTATTTTCTCATAGTAACAATTATTTTCAGCAGTCTATTTAACTAGAAATAGTGTTTTTGGTTGAAAAGATCTGTGATCATAAATAAGTTCATTATATGGCAGTATGCAATATACTTGAATTCTCTATTCTTAAATGTAACACCGAATGCTGTGTTAATTCAGTTGTATATGGTTTTAACCATATACTGCCTTAGAGTATATGTAGTAAGAAATTTTCTGTCATACAAACTCTTCCAAAGAATGTGATGATAATGTAAGTGCTGATAAATACATTAAAGTATAAAGTATTTGCATATTTAATTTGCATATTAAATTTTCCTGTGGCTCTTTGCAAGGCACTTTTGTTCATAGTAGAAGATCCTATTGGAATCTAGCTCTAGTAGCAAAATAACTAGCCTCAGATATACTCTGATAATGACTATATTTAGTTCATGATTTTTTTTATAAAGCAATAGGAAACCATGCTATTAATCCCTTAATTTAAATGTATATTTTATTCCAAAGAACAATCAAATATTAATTTGTTTTGTCTGCTACAGATAGAGGATCACAAATATTTATATGCAGGGAGTTCAGAGATGGTGCTAGGAATTATTCCCTACTGCATAGATCCAGGTGTTTAATAATGCTTTTGATACCGTATGCAACCACATTTATATTACGATGCTAAGCAACTTCTTATACGTATCTCTCAATTCCAGAGCGTGCTTCTCTAGACAGAAATATTTTAGGGTCTAAAATTTTAAAGTTATAACTAAAACTTTTGTCTATGAAGTTGGACATTCTAACCTTAACATTATGTATATTATTAATAACATTAATATTTTTAATAATATATTAATAAATTTAGATTTATTGTCTATGGTTTGTTCAGTAGATATTTTTATATGTCTTGCTTATTTTACTGTGACAAAACACAGTAAAAATAAAGAGTAGGGCTTTCTAAAGAGTAGTCTGTATAAGAGAGGTTTAAATTCATCTACACTGCCCATTTAGGCATGATTAACAGATTACTCATTTGAAGAGTTATTTGCCTGGCAAAATAGTAGCCCTTCACCAGTTCACTAGTTTACTTCTTATATTAGACACTCCCTCAATAAATACCTGGAAGGTCAGTCAGAAGCATGAGGATTCCCTTCTGGTTCTGTATGTACATCAACGAGGTCAGTTATCAGCAATTTTTTTCTTAAATTTTCTCTGACCATTCGTTCTGCTTAAAGCACTTGGTTGCTGAGGATGAAGAAGTGCTTTTATTCAAAGAACTAGTTTGTGATTGTTAGTGACAGTACCTGAAAATACAGGGCATTCAGCTAAGGAACAGTAGGACAGATTATTAGCTGTTTGTATGGGAAGAATTTCTACCTACAGGTATCAAGCAAGAGTTGAAGCATTTTTTATTTCTCTGTTTCAATCCAGTGATAAACAGGTTAATATAAGCCATCACAAGAGCAGAGCTGGAGCAGTCACTCAGATAATTGTCATCTTTGCTGCTGGCTATTGCTTGTTAATAAGTCCTGTGTCTCTACTGCATCGTGAGATCCTTCACTATTTGTGGACGCTACAGCAGTGATGCCTGGAGAGTTTTTTATGGTTATCGGAAAGAAAGTAAAATGACCCATCTATTACAATTTTTGCTGAGTTAAGCACTAGAAACAGGTTGGAACAACAAGAACAAACAGGCTCCTATCAAGCAAACATAGCTGCATTTATATTTCCGCAGTAGGATTTTCCACTGATGATCTCAACAGAAGGGTTGTTGTTGGGGTTGAGTTACCATGGGTGGTTGTTTACTTTCAAAGCTTCAACCCCTGTCTTCCTTTCCCTGTTTCCCAGGCTTTGAAGCTGTAAAATAAAGGCTGCATTAGGTAGGGGCAAGAAAATCACAAAAGACTAAGGGAAAACATGTTGAAATCATGCCATACAGCAAAGTCACTTCAACCTCAGATACTTTTTTCTTACCTCCATCACAGCTTTGTGCAACATGGTGGATATAGTTTCCATTTCCACAGGTGCTTTGACATTGTATCTCTGAGCTTTTCAGACTAGTTGTCCTGCAGAGTTTGTCAAGCTCCAGTATATGACTGCTTTTCCAAGGTGTGGTTACAGTTCAAATGTTTATCTGACTCAATGAAATGTAGGAGAGAAAGTGATCAATGTCAAAGAAATTGTCCCATTTCTCTTGCTGTATGAAAGGAAGACAACTTTCTTCTCCAGGACTATCTAGACTTTTGGCTGACAATCAATCTGGAGGTTACTATTTTACTAACCACCAGAAAATAACAGAAAAAAACCCCAAATCCTCAGCCATCCACAGTGAGATGGGGAAAGAACAAGAAGACAGAATGAAGGATAGCTCAGTAGATATAGCACAAACCTTTTGCTTATAACTAAGAGATCTGGACTCCAGGTGGACTCTATAACAATGACAAGGAAGAGAACTCTTCAGTTAATATTTAGGGGAACCAGTTAGAACCAGCTAAGGAGCTGGCAAACAAACAAGGCTGGCCAACTACAAAGTTCAGCCAAAGGATGAAGAAGATTATGAAGAAACGACCACCAGGGGTCCCAAAGACCACTATCACATTATTGTATTCATGTGGGAAGAATTTTCTAGAGATATGATGTAATGCATTTGAAACTTCATGAATATGCATGTAATTTAATGAATATGTATATTTAATTATTATATAGTCACAGCTTGTTTAGTGCTTGAGCAGGACAAGCTTGGAGGAGCTATCCCCCATGTCTCCTTGGCACCGCAATAAATAATACCTGCTTGTCAATTTAAACTTTGTTGGCGAGTTCTTAGAGTTTTTCTATAAATCACAGAAACAGCCATAAATAATTTCAAAACTGATAAAGGAGTATTTTCACAAATAATAGACTGCCACTTTTGCATGTGGTACACTTAGTTCCCATTTCTGTGTGAAGTGGTAAGACACTAGTCTGACTTACATAGTGTCTGGAGTGATGTATCAAATCCAGGGACCATTGCATTAGATCCCATAAATCTTTAGCAATCACTTACTGGGCTGTAGAATAGAAGCATTTCTTTTGCATGCTGCTTTTCCTCAGCTGTAGTATAGAACCTCTTTAAAGATCAAGAGATCCCATGCACACCAGACTCAACTTCTGAAAGCTCTATTCAAAAATGAGCTAAATTAATGTGACTTTCCTGCTGAATGTCTTTAGCAATTTGTGAGAAGTAAGCAGTTGGTTTTATTTTTGTTCAGAATTAATTTCAGCCCAAAGATCAAGGAGTGTGCAGTCATAAAGACAGGAAATTTATTTCTAGATGAGGAGTGACATGCATCTTCAGAGTAATTTAGAAAGCTTGACTTTCATTTATTATCCTGTACTTGCTCTTTTGGGATCTGGGATCGTAGCTTCTATTACTAGTAGTATGTAAGTTCTCAATCTGCTTCTTGAAACTGGAGGGTGAAGAATACAGTAGTAGAAGAAATACTTTCTTTTAATTTAAACTGCAGCTGAATAATTCAATCTTGAAACAAATGGAGTGTGTTATTCATTAGTGTTCTCAGCCTGAAACTTTTCTTTAACTATAAATACATTTTAAAGATTTAAGAGAAAAATGCTTCTGACTAGGAGGAACAATATATCTATGTAAGATTCTACTGTCTTTATATAAAAAGCATATTTCAAGTGGTTAAATTACACATGTGACACTTTTTTAGTGAGTTAATTTTGTAACTTTAATTACTTGTTAGACTTGAATTTATCTACAGTCTTGAAACTGTAAGTGTAAAAATTTGGACTGAATTGCATATTAAATGTGCCTGCTAACTGCCACACAATGACACTAGTCTTTCTTGCAGGAAGATAGATTTTAAAGAGAAAAAATGCTCAGAATAAGCATGCCAGAATGAGCAACAGAGAAGATGTTCTGTGACAATATTTTGACAGAAATATACAACAGAAAATCCAAGTTAAAGATGAGGTATAATGTCTTGCTTTGATCAGTGACCAAGATAGAAGAGCTAGTAAGTAGTTAGTGGATGGCCTGATTTCTGAACAAGAAACAAACAAAAAAATCTAACCTGAATGAAAAATGGTGTATTTATACAGCTTTATGTAGCTTACATGCAGAAAAAATCATACACACCCATATTACACAGATTTAACATTTTTGAGAGATTTACTAGTTGTGAACTTTCAGTTATGGTTTTAATTTAATGAAACCCACAATTTAGGTGGTGTTAATCTTCTATGTTTTCTACTTTGAGAAGATGAACTTTAGGTCATGACAAACCTGCACAGGAGTTGGGAATGTACCTTTCCAGAGCTGATAACCTATCCAGCAACTCTGAAAAGAAAATTCAGTTTTGTATGCTTCAGTGCTCTAAAATGATTGTAGTTGTTAACTGGCAAAATAATATGCAAATGAACTTAAATCTCATCTGTAAACAATTGGAAACATATCTCATTCAATCAAAGCTATAATTTTGAATAAAAAGTTTATTATTAACATTGCAGAACAAAGTTAATAACTGCTTTAACTCCAGTGAAGACCAACAGTGATGTTACTCAAAACCCGAAAGACTTTACAAAACAGTAACTCTACAATCTGCTTGCTCGTTATAGCAGTGACATGTCCCTTAATGCTACTTACATTGAGGAGGCACATATTTAGTCTTTATTCTGCATCTAGATAAGATAATAGATATGAGATAATAATCTCCTGCATTTGGGGAATAAAAAAACAGAATTAGAGATGTGTGCATGTCTATGGAGATATGGAATCATTGGAATCATGGAAACATGGTGGGATGGCTCCTATGACTGCAGTGTTGGAATGAAAGGTTATAAGCTCCTTAGGAAAGACAGGCCAGGCAGATGGGAAGGGGATGTAGTTATTTATGTCAATTTTAGCAAAATGCTGAAAGTTACAAAAAGAATTGTGTAGTTTCAGACACTTTCTATTATATTTGAATAACCTGATGTCCCCATAGAGAGGTTTTGTTTGTTTTAACTAATGCAAATAGAACATTTAACATAGACTAAGTTTCTTGTTGAAATACTAACAGAGTAACAAAAGTCAACCTGAACCAATTGAGCTTGAATTGTAGAATTTAGGCTGATAATAACTTCATAAGCAGTTTTGTTAAAAAACTCAATACATGCTGAATGATATGATAATGTTCTTCTACAGTTAAATAGTTTGTCTTGGCAAGTATGCATAGTAGAAAAAAGGTAAGAAGTCATGTTAATAATTGCCTTATTTTCTTACATGGTATAAAATTCATCATTATAGTAATTTATTAATTATTATATTGGAGGAAATTAGACAATATATTTTCTTGGTGTAGTTACTTGAAAGACAGAAATACATGGTTCTACAAGAGACAGATAGCAAAATAATTGCATGCTGAATTTATGAATATTGAATAGAAAGAGCTACAACATCAACAGTTGGGAAAGCTGCTGTCATAGCCAGCCTTACCTTTGGTGTAACTCCCACACACAGCTTTGAAAATGTATCTATCAACAGCTGACGGCTTAAATGGTAGCTGTAGAGTGAATTCTAACTTTGACTTCCTGAAAAAGGAGTCAGTCACTGTGTGGCTTATTAACATAACTAGTTGTCATAAAGATGCAAGCCTAAAGATGTACTTGCTAATTAGCCATCTGAAAACTGATGTTTCTCCCCCTACCCTTCCTTCCCCCCATTAATCATTCTTTTTTTTTTTTTTTTTTTTGAGAAATGAGGATGGCATCATTACTTCGAAATACCTTGGCTCCAATCTTCTTTCTCCCTGGGATGAAGCATGACCTGGAGAAGTCAGCTAAAGCAAATAAAGTTCAGATAAAAATTTCAGATAAAATTCAGATTTCACATTACAAAAAAGTTACTCTTGTGTGTATTGTTCTTGAAAGGTGGCATTTTTCAGGTTTTTAAATGGATCTTTTCACACTGTTGGGAAGACATTAAAATGTCAATAAAAGATCAGAAGCTAAATACTTGTTTCCCCTTTATGCATTACAGAAGCCTTTCTCATGGTCAGTTGAGTGTAATATCATTGTCATTTTGTGGTAAAATCTGTAAATAAATTTGTTTATCCTGTTACGAGGTTTGAACTGCATAAAGGAAACTTATATCTAGTTAAGTTCTGAATCTCCAGTGAAATCAATAGGAATCACATGGGTTAGGTGCCTATGAAGATTCTCTGGTACTTAAGTGAATCCTAATGACACAACTACCTTCTGCCTTTTAAGAAATGCTTTTGTATTTCTGCACAGGGGTAGGGAAAGTATTCAAATGTTCAGGATAACCCACTTGAACAGGGATGTTCCTTTTTAGCAGAGTACTTTCATTGCTGCTTTTTCAGACTTTCACAACTTCTAAAAATCGTTTACGTACTGACATATTTTGTAGTGTAAACTCTGGCATCAAAACTTATATACATGGTGCAACATTTCTTGAGATGAGCTTAGTGTTGTGGGGTTCAAAACAAAGGTTTTGACTGATAGAGCAATCTGGAATTCAAGATGTTAGTTTCACCTAGCTCTAGACATGGGGGAAGGAAAAACTGTGACTCAGTAATACATATTTTCAGTTATCTGCTCCCAGTAAGAGGAAGTAGAGCCCAGGAATGATAAAAGAGGCTTCTGTTGGAATGAGATGCTTTGCAAGGACAATCCCAAACTCCTGCTTCTTTACCATGAAGCTGACAACAGAAAACAAGAGATACCCTCAGCTCTGGGTAATTTAGAATCTAACCTAAAGTGCATATATTTAGAATTTTTTCTTATATTAACTGCACTGCTTATTTTAAAACTGATAGTCACCATCTTTTCCCTCACAACTTTATGCAGAACTCTTCTGGGAAACAGTAGCCCTGGGTTTTGTATAATTTTTTAGTGGGAGGTTAAATGCCACGTCTCCTAGGAAAATACCCTATTCACCTAATTAAAAGCCAAAGCAGGCTCTGCTAGCCTCTGCAACTGTGTAAATATCATCAAACAGAAGCAAACAGAAAGGAATAGAGTGGTAGGAAGGTCTTGCTCCTTGCTCTTGCTCCCAGAATTGTTTTTGCATTTTACAGTTTAGGATCAAATATATTAAATTGTCTTCTACTTTTGAGCTAGGAGTCCTCAGTTTCAAGTTAGTGGACTTTAGGTCTTCTCTGTTCCACTCTCTTTTTGGTTACATGACTGTCTCTCAGAGAGAAAGCTTGAAGCTATCCCTGTCTGATTTGGCATATAAGATGCTTATTAGGGCTCTTTTGCATGTTCACACTTGGGACTCCTTGGAGGATTTGGTCACTGTACTTGTGTTCTATGCGCTAAAGAATTTGATAAATTTTCTTTACTATAGATGCTGTAATTGTGCAAAGACACAAAAAATGAAACACTCATAACATTTCTGAGTTCAATAAGTAACCATGTTGCAAAATTAAAGCACCCCCAAATTGAGAGACAAATGCTGAGCTGGGTTTTGTGGATTCAGTTTGGGGATTATCTAAAATAATATTGAAGAGCCTAAATCCTGACTTGGATGTAAGTGTTGATGAACACTGGCACATTGCCAGTGAAGTTTGGCACCAGCCTTTCAGTTACTACCACCAAGATTTAAGGACAAAAAGTTTTATTATATTTTTTGTGTAGTACTTCCATACTTAAAGATGCAGCTACTGCAGGGTGCATATAAACAGTTAATAGCTTGGAGCTTATTAACAATAAGCAAGCAATAAGTTGGTGAAGAAAAAACCCCGCCAAAATAAAACAAAGTGTTAAAATAGCAGGCAACAGTAACTGCAGACTTCTGTAAGAGGGAAGAAATATACCTGCTTACTGTTTCAAATTAAAACACTGGCAGCTGCATTTCCTCCATCATGAAGCTGATCAGTATTTTGCAGAGTATGATTGTGTTGGAAGTGAAACCTAAAAGTATTAGAGTCAGCATTAGCATACCTCTAAAATGGTTTTCTTCCGTGACTATGGATGGGGAGAGTAATGTCAGACTGAATACGCTGCATGTCTGTTTTCATTCCCTAGAGAGTTAAAAAGTCAAACAGAAAGAGCCCCACAGCAGTGCAACATGAGCATTCAAACTGTTACATCACCACAACTCTCTTTTATTGCTACTGTAAATTTTATTTTTATAGTTGTTTAAAGGAGAAATGGTTAACAGGATGTAAAATTTAGATTTGAGAAATACATTAATTTAAAACCAAAACCAAAGCGGACACCTCCAAGCCATAGCATTTATGGTGTACAATCTAAATAGCTTAAAATGCTGTCCTTGCCTATTCATAGCAAGAGATAGAGCAAATGAAGCTCTATTGCTAGAAGAAATTATGAACTTTGATGAGGTGAGGCATATTCACCTAATAAAAGTGAAAATGAGATTTGAATGGTAAATATTACAGGAAATCAAGAAAGCTCTGCAAGGGAATATACTTGCGGGTTTAGTCAAAAAGTTGAAGTGCATAGGAAACAGTATCACCCACAGTAACTATGGCAATTGAACTACACATGTTCATGCTCAAATCAGAGCCAAATTTTACAAAATAGTTTTTGAGGCCACAAAAAATCTGGCAGGGGCCCCCAGCTGGCACCCCCTCTCCCCAAATTGAAATGGGTTCAGATTTTTCTTCACATTAGAAAATTCAGTAGTCATTAGGACATAGAATATGAATATGGCAAAAAGTTTCAACTAACATTTACAGAGGAGTACATGTATAAAGAAGTATAGTGTGTGTTCTATATAACGGTGAAGTACTGAACTAATTATTTTTATTTATGCAACACTCCAGCATTCATTAGCAAACAAAGTAAACACTGATGCTCCTGCCTTTAAATTATCATAATATCAGCAGAAAAGGGGAGTTTTAAAATTGCTGACATACCTAATATGTCAATCTAGGACCTAAACCTGGAAGAGAACTCTCTGTTCTACATCACATTTGTTTGTCTGTGTACTCACCACAGGTCAGTTTTCAGCACCCTGCCTGCTTTGTTTTGCTACTTTCAAAGTAGTGGATGCTTTTAGATCCATTAAGAGAACAGTTGGCTCCTAGCTAACTAATTTATTTGAAACAGCTATTAGCAATGAATGTGTATGGATACATTTGAAATTTTAGATAATATCTTCTCAAATTTATCTGGAAAGTTATTATCTGAATTTAAAATGGTAGAACATTGAGTTAGGTAATTTCAGGATTATAACTGCTCCCAGACATTTTTAATGGAGTTATAAAATTAGAAAATATGATCACAAGTCTTCTATGGCAAGAATGCAGTGAGATTTGCTTAAAAATCCTACAGTGTTTTTAAAAATAAAAAATAGAATTGTTTTTCATCTATTCTGGAAATTTGTTCTTGCCATTTAGATCTGAGACATTAATATATGCTCAGAGACAATTCCAAGGTTTATTCTATAATCATGAGAGAGAAGAATTTAGACTAAAATAAAATAATAATAATAAAAAAGGTCATTTGTTAAGATGTTAAGAAAAACATGAAAGACACCAACGGATGTAGCATTTCAGTTTCTCTATTTGTTTAACATTATGTAAGTAGCTATGTTTGAGTTTATTCCTTTGAAGTTAATAAGAATCTTTCAATTGCAGTCTTTCAATAGAAATTCTACTGTGCTTTGGTTTAGGCTCTGAGGGCCCTCTCTATAAAAGCATTTTGTTACCTAAAGATGTAGATGAGTCACTGATGCAGGTGGCTTTGTAAACCCTAACACACTGATACACTTTTAAAGCTGTGTACTTACTTGCTGTATGAAAACTTTATGCCACTGAAGGTGTTTTGCATTGAGTTGCCAAGTTTATTGACTCTAGAAGGTCTGTGGAGAATAGAAGACAGCAAATCATCTTAATTATGTTGGTCTCCCAAAGAAACATAATTAAAAATGTAATTTGCCCCTTTGCATGGAACAAGTTTAAACATGAATGCTTCAGTAAACAGATCTACCTATATAATTAAAGAAACATTCAAAATCTATTTAAAGCTCATGGAAAGAGAAGTATAAGGCCACCTTAGTGTTTCATCCTACTGTCATTTTCATTGCCAATTAGACACAGGTGTACGTTACATAAATAAGAAAAAATGAGTGTGATGGATGTGATTATAATTCATCCCAAGCATCCTTTTTCATTTTTTCTCCCTGTTCTAATTAGGTAGTTTCCAGCTGTTCAACATTTGCTACTGAGATACGCCATTGGAGAATCACATCCCAAACAAAACACAACCATTCTGATTGCAGCGTTCTCGTAAAATAGAATTAGAAATATTATGGTAGACAATTAAACAGAGTTAAATAGACAAAAAAAATAAGTACTGCAACAAAAACAGTGAAGAGGAAAATGTGTTTAAACTTAATAATGTAAAAGTAGAATGAGGATTTGGAGAAGGCTGAGGTTCTTAATGACTTATTTGCCTCATTCTTCACTGGCAAAGGCTCTGACCGCACCACCCACGTCTTGGAAGGCAAACGCAGGGACTGTGAGAATGAAGACATTGGGTCCACTGTAGGAGATGATCTGGTTTGAGACCATCTTAAAAACCTAAATGTGCACAAGTCCATGGGACCTGATGAAATCCATCTGCGGGGTGTGATGAAAACCAGCTGCTGAAAGAAGTGGCTAAGACACTACCCATCATATTTGAAAAATCATAGCAGTCAGGTGAAGTTCCCAAAGACTGGAAAAAGGGAAATATAACCCCCATTTTCAAGAAGGGGAAAATGGATGACCCAAGGAATTGCAGACCAGTCAGTCTCACCTCTGTGCCTGGCAAAATCTTGGAGCAGATTCTCCTGGAAGGCATGCTAAGGCACATGAAAAACAACAAGGTGCTTGGACTTGTGCAAAGCGCTCGACACTGTCCCACGTGACATCCTTGTCTCTAAATTGGAGAGACATCAATTTGATAGGTGGACCACTCGGTGGATAAAGAACTGGCTGGATGGCTGCACACAGAGTTGTGGTCAATGGCTCAATGTCTGGCTGGAGACCAGTAATGAGCAGTGTCCCTCAGGGATCGGTGTTGGGACTGGTCTTGTTCAACATCTTTGTCAGTGACATGGACAGTGGGATTGAGTGCACCCTCAGCAAGTTTGCCGATGACACCAAGCTGTGTGGTTCGGTTGATACGCTGGAGGGAAGGAATGCCATCCAGAGGGACCTTGACACTCTTGTGAGGTGGGTTGATGCCAGTCTTATGAAGTTTAACCATGCCAAGTGCAAGGTCCTACACCTGGGTTGGAGCAATCCCAGGCACAGCTACAGGTTGAGCAGAGAAGAGATTCAGATCAGCCCTGCAGAGAAGGACTTGGGGGTGTTGGTTGATGAGAAAATGAACATGAGCTGGCTTCAGTGTGCGCTCACAGCCCAGAAAGCCAACCATATCCTGGGCTGCATCAAAAGGAGCATGACCAGCAGGTCCAAGGAGGTGATCCTGTCCCTCTCCTCTGCTCTCGTGAGACCTCACTTGAAGTATTGTGTGTAGTCCTGGTGTCCTCAACATAAAAAGGACATGGAAGTGTTAGAACAAGTCCAGAGGAGGGCCACGAGGATGATCAGGGGACTGGAGCACCTCCCATATGAAGACAGGCTGAGAATGTTGGGGCTGTTCAGCCTTGAGAAGAGAAGGCTGCATGGAGACCTCATAGCAGCCTTCCAATATTTGAAGGGGGCCTACAGGGATGCTGGTGAGGGACTGTTCATTAGGGACTGTAGTGATAGGACAAGGGGTAACAGGTTAAAACTTAAACAGCCGAGATTTAAATTGGATATAAGGAAGAAATTCTTTACAGTGAGGGTGGTGAGGCACTGGAATGGGTTGCCCAGGGAGGTAGTGAATGCTCCATCCATGGCAGTGTTCAAGGCCAGGTTGAACAAAGCCTTGTATAGCATACTTTAGTGTGAGATGTCCCTGACCATGGCAGGAGGGTTGGAACTAGATGATCTTAAGGTCCTTTCCAACCGTAACTATTCTATGATTCTATGAAAGCCATATATGCAATGGAAGGAGAATGTAAGGTCTCTTGCAAAAAATAAGTGACTTTTTTGCAAATTAAAATTATTCATGTGTAATTTTATAATGTTAAAAAGTGTCATGAACACAGAAGCAGCTGCATCTTTCCCTAAATTAGCTGTAGTTGCATCTAGCACACTTAAAAATGGGCTGGACTCCTAAGGAAATCAAATTGAAAAACTGGTAGTGAAGTACAGCCCTACAGATTTAGGCTTGTCTGGTTTGCAGTTTGATGTGATTCCCATGGAATACGAGAAAAATACTTTACCCACTCTAGAGTGGGTCATGAACCCAAAAATTACAGGCAGTTGATGTGGGCTAAAGAAATGCACTTACCTACAGAGCCATCAATTGACTGTTAGTCTGATTAGGTAACAGAGAAAGTGGTTACAGGGACCTCTTGAAGTATATGATGTGGCAGATTTCTTACTCCTCTCTCTTAAGTGCATCAGTGTTTTTATATGTATGTATTTTCTAACACAGTCTGTTTAATTGCTCTGTCTTCATTAATCTGCAAATTCCATGCTTGGTCAGGGTCTTACAGTGTGTAGGGTGTTTCATTTACTGTGGATACCTGCTCTTTGCTCTCTCCCTGTAACCCTGAAACTGACAGAGATTTGTGTTTGTATCACCATGGCTTCTGCGATCATCTTGTGCTTGCCATTAGGATATACACAAATAGAATATATATATGTATATATATACGTATAATGCTTTCAGAACTACTTGTTATTCATGTCTGCTAGGTATGGCAGCAACACCAGTACATAAGCAAAGTTGTTTTGCAATACAAATAATGAGTTGCTTTTGTTGTTTTCTTTGTTTAGAAAGTCTAGGATAGGCACCATACATGGAAGCCAATGTATGGCAATTTTATTCAGCTGCTGTTGAACTTCTGGTTTCCTTTCTGTATTTAAATATATGAAGCAGTTTGCAGTATTTTTGGTGGCTTGCAGGGATAAACATTAATAACTAATATTATGAGATTCTGTGCTCCTTTCCAACTACAGTACTGCCCGTATCCCCTGTATGCTGGCACCTGAGTTGTGTCTGCATAGGATTTGTAGGTTAAATGGCAGGAAACCATCCACTAGCAGCTGATGGTCATGAAGTACCAGCACCCTGTGCTCTTCTGGATGGGATGGATGCAGCTGCACAGGCTGCCCATGGCCAGAGATTTAACACAGGTGCTGGAGTATTCCCTGATGGTCTCAAACTTGCTAATTAGTGTTAGAGGCACCTGCTGCTGCTACTCCCTTTCACCTTCACCCAATCAAGAGGGCAAGATCTTCTCCCAGGGCACAATGCTTGCTTGTTTTCATCCTTGATGTCTTTCCAAAGGATCATCAAGACTTTAAAAGTGTTTTTCCTTGAGTTTCTTACAGCTGTACAGTTTCTGAGTACATAGCAGGATGTTGCTGTTTTGTTGAGTGCTGGTAAGTATATAGAGACTTGAAATAGTGAGTGCTGGGGATTGATTTATTTATTGAGTAGTAAAATTCTCTCAATGTTCAGAGCTCAAGAAACTAATATAAATGTTGAAATACCTCTTTGATTTCTGCAATTAGACAAAATGTTGCAAAGACTTAAAACTCTATTGCTAAAGGAAGATATGTAGGGAAATTTAAAGTATGCAATCTGAGCATTCAAAAAAATGTAAAGCAAAACTTCAAAGTTATTGCTGTTGTTGGAAGAAGTTCACAGTTCTGGAGTAACCTGTGATTAAATACTTGTGGCTTTTGCATATTGTTTTCATTGCTAATTATTAAATATTGTTTTGAGATTTGCTAGCTAAGTACTTTATTCTTACTAATTGTAGGTAAATATTAAAACTTCATGGTTTTATAAGTGCTAAGTTTTAAAATTTTGCCTGCTTATAATGTCTTACCTGGTAAGAGCTGCCTCTTTCTTTATAGACTTGGTCATATAAACTGTAACTGTTTGTTTAGGTTTTTTTGTTCTTAAGAGTTTTTTCACTAAGAGGATAATCTGCCAGTTCAAGTGCTATAACTATAACTTTTAACAAAATTATTTATTGACCAAGCTTCAGGGGAAAAACTTGCTAGAGAAGACTTAATTTGACAATTTTTTTAAATTTTCTAGGTTTCTCCTATTTACAGCTGCACAGGGCTGGCTGACTCTTTATCTCATTAATAGTGTTTAGAGGAATTATTTAGATGTGAATGTTATTATTTCTGTTATGTGTTTGAAATTCCAAATGTTTATCAGATGACAGCAAAAAAGCTGAAAAAATTTTGGACAAGGTTTCCAGCTGTTACTGTGCCTACCTTTAATGCATATATGCTCTAATCAGATAGAAGTGAGTGTTAGACCCTTTCTCTTCATCATGCCTTATAGGTTCATGTGTTCTCTAATTTAAGGTCTTATTGTGGCCTAATGATAATATTTCTTCTGTCCCTCCTTGCATAAAAACTGATGTTCATCTATCTTCTCAGCTTCTATTTGATACTCTCTTAAGTGTTGTTTTTGCTCTTAGTCAAGCTTGAGGATTAAAAAAACATTAAAAAATGTTTGCTTAAAAATATTTACATCAGACTAGGTGATCACAGATATCAAGCTGTTCTAACATCCTGGGGAATCACATACAAAAGCTGTCTTAAGTGGCCATACATTCAATAAGTGTTATCAAAATCCCACATTCTTGGCAACTGTATTTTATTTATACGAAATTCATTCTCTATAATAACTGTTACTTTGGCTTTGAAACAAAGCAGATTGTGGAAAATCAGTGGCAGAAAATCAGAAGCACTGGCATTTAGAGAAAATAATGACTTGGGTCTTTAATTTTGGTTTTTTGTTGTTATTCCTTTTTTAAATTGCTTTACATATCTTTACTGATAGCTGGAGTTAGCAGTCAGAACCCAAAAATTGTGGTGATGGGAAGGGCAAACATGATCAATTGTGGTGTTTCTAAAGTAGAAAATAAAGGCTGAACTATATGACATTGTTATAGGTGATAAGAGAGTCTTATGGTCCCGTCATCCTACCACTCCTTCCAAACCAAGGAATATCAAATGAGATTTTCTAGTTGCTCAGATTCAGGTCACTATCTTGTGTAAAACCTATTGCTTTTGTTTAGTTTCATTGAGCTATAACACGGTTTGGCAAAGAGAGGTAGAAATGGAGTTAAGCATCCCCGCTTGCAGAGACTTGAATAATATATAATTGTAACTGAGATGATAAACTGCATCATACTTTGGCATGTTTTAGGATAAAATGTTCAGTCAGAACTTATGCTTCAACTGAGTTGTTGGAAGAGAACTTCTAGTGTAGGAAGTATACAGCTTAAATAAAACATTAATCACTAAAATAATTAAATCTTGCCAAAAAAGTCAGGGAAAAGAATATATAATTTTATTTCCCTGTTCTTGCAAATAAAATTTATATTGGTTAATTTAATTCATGGACAGTCTGAAAAAAAGAATGAAGTTCACTTGACCCCTTGTCTTAGGGGACAGAAAGGATTGACTTTCATGTGTAAACTGGAAACAGCTTGTAAGACTTGCTAAGATGCTTCACACATACAAAGGTGTGTTACTAGTATTCTCTGTTGCAACCTCTGTGTATATGTAATATGCGCCTTTTGTGTGTATGCCTATCAGGAACAGGTCTTGCAGCTGGTTGGGCATAGACCTGTGTTGGACTACTAGATCTGGCCCTATTCATCTAACAAAGAGGTGGTTTTGTGATACAGCTTTTTCAAAAAAATAATTTATGTATTTATTTATTTAGCTAAAGCAATGTCTGCGTAGTGGTTGTATTGGAGCTAAAATGGAGTTTCTGCCATGCCCTCTTATGTTTTGTGTTTGAGGAACAAAGTGTTTTCAAAAGGGAATGACCATATGGAGTCTGGCCAAAATTGTCCCTGAATCAGGTATGTTGTTTTGGGTAGTGGCAACAGCTTTTGTCTAGGAAAGCATGTGAGTTCTGAATGTGGTTTGGTGCTTCAATAAAACCCTCTCTGCCTTCCAGGATCTTCAGGTAAATGGAAAACTTAAGAAAAGATAAGAACTTGGCACGAAGCCAAAGTAGGCTTTTTTGAAGACTGTAAGATGGAAAGTTGTCGTGTATTAATACGCTATTTCAGTTTAACCATGTCTTAGCACAAGATACGTGTTGTGGTAAATACTGGAATTTAAATGCCAGTTCTGTTTTATGGATATTAAGGTCCTTTAGAATTTGCTTCTGTTTTGTCTCAATGACAATGAGATACTTGGGTATTTTGGTTTATTTAAACATTTGGTATCTGGCAGAAAAAAAGAAGCTATTCACCATCTCAAAAGATCATAATCACACAATTGTGTGAAGAAAATATGAGCAGGGTTCCCCTTTCTCCAATAGGTTTCCTTGTGATTTTGTCCATGTCTTGTTTGCTTGTCTTCAATAACTGTCAAGCCTAGCACTGCAGTGATGGCAGGGGAGTAGCAAGAGGAAAGGATGGAGGGGGCAGTGGGTTTTAGTTTGGCCATTTTTAACTGCAGTTCTGGGTGTATGCAAGAGAGCTTCTTAGGGAGGATCCCTTGTGCAGGGAAGGTGTAGTAGGAACAGTATTTCTGTGGGGCTTAAAAGAGCTTACTGTGGCGCTCACAAGCACTTTAACACTGTTTCCTTAAGTGTTTCATATCTTTCAGAGATCAGATTTATTTAAGGCAAAGAAGGAATAAATCCTGCTAATGCTGCAACATGCCTATCACATTAAAAAAAAATCCTATTTGAACTACTGCGATGTTTTTCTGTTTACTTCCATTACATTTAGGAAGCTGGGTGCTGCATCAAATAGAAATTATTTGAAAGAAGAAGTATAGTCACTATTTTCACTTTGTTTAGTTTATTTGTAACAATGAAGGCCGACAGCTTGTATTTTTTGTATTCTTTTCATAATTCATGTCTTTTTGATCAGTTATAGGATAATTTAATTTTCCATTATTATCCTACTTTTTAATGGTTCTTTCTAGTCCATCTGTATCCCCTGCTGTTAGTATCTTTTAACGTATTGTATCTTTCTGTTTTCTTCTGATAGTCTAAATTATTTTCCCACATCTGACCAGTTTGCCACCAAAAAGTGTAGAACTTGTTATGTTGCTTTCACAAATATTTGTTTTAAAGTTCAGAATTTCTTAAGCCCTGGTAGTATACATAGGTGTGCTTTTTCTTCAGCTGAAGATACATCAACCTTTTATAATTTTTATGAATACTTATGAATGTCTATTCATTAACTAGAAAGAACGAGTTCATTAGTGTAATAATATGATAAATGCTGTTGAACTTTTCTGCAGAATTCCTGGCAGTTTCATTAAATATGAATAATTTAGTGGTCTTTAATTAAACTTTCATGCACTGTTCATGAGAAGGTTAGTTTAAACTCTAATATGTATCTCTAATTAACACAATATATTGTAAGATATATTGCCACAGGGAGGTCCAATTTTTAAATACAGACTTTTTCCAGTTTAAATGTCAAAATACCATAGAATTTTAAGACTAGCAAAAGCAAGCTTCTGTGTCATCTTTTAAATACTGTGTCAGTCTTTATTATGAATACATTTCTCAAATATCTTAAAGTTACATCATCTTAGGGTAATCAACCCCTTTTTAACTTTCTAATGAACAGCTGAATCTAAAAAAGAATTCCTATCATATGATATTATTTTTTACAACATTCTTTTAAGCAGATACATGAATTGGCTATGAATTTTCTCTATTTATGTAAGGCACCACACTTGTCTCTGCTAATACCTAACTCAAGCTAAGTATTATCTTAAACACTAAAATTGAGCAGTGTGTGTTCTAATTACATGTGCATTCTAAGAGGTAATTATTTTTGGACACTCAATTTCAGTAAAGGAAGAAGCAGCTGTCATATTTCTAGATATGTACTAAATTTTCTGAAAGAGAGTTTGAAATTGATGGCGCTTTCACGAGGTTCATTAGCTAAGCTGCCTTATTTATTTATAATTTTTATAACAATGGCAAATAAGTAACAAGACTTGAACTGTGTATTTCTACACCTCTTACTTCTGACGGTGCAGTTGAGGTGAATGCCTGTGAAGAATCTCAGTGCCAGAACTTTAAAACGGATTCACAAGGGGAATACATTTCTAAACTGAATCTAAAATGGTGCCCTCTTCATGCTGTCCTATTTTAGGGGGTCATGGCTATAGGGTAATGACATGTATTTGTTTTTTGGGTTTGTGTCTTAGCTAGTAGACTCAATTCTAGACTGAATTTTTTGTTCTAAACCCAGAAGAAAACAAAAATAAAATGCTACCATGTTTTTTTTATATCACTTTAATTATTTTTCACTTTCCTTTTTTCCTTGTGTCACTCAGAAAAAGCTTGTGCATGTTCAGTGGCACACTAAAAAATGGCACCATATGCTCTATGAAGTCAACTACCAGTGCAGGTTGGTTGGGGAATAATGACATAAAAAAGTAAGCATTCACATTAAATTTTTTTGCTTTTGTTCACATCATATTATTTCAACTGAATTGTGGGCTGATTTACTGAGTAGGTTACTGAATGACTCCTCAGTTATACCCTCACTTGTTCCATCATGTATTGCAGCCAGAATTGTGGAATCACCTCACACACTGAGATCTGCCTGACCTCTGTCAGCCTAACAGTCTATGAAATTTTAGTAATTGACCTGAGCACAGTGAATATACTGACACACAACGTTCACAAAACAAGCTGTTTATGTATTCTTATAAGAATTTCAGTTAATGATTTAAACTTCATTTTTAATGTTTCTTTTTATATACATATATACACACATACGTATATATATAATATATATATATAAATAAAAAATGTCCACCTCTGTTATTTCATAGGCTTTTGGAGTTATGGAAAACTTTCAAATTGCAGAAAGAGATACAACCATGTATAGTGTGGAAAGGGATTGAAATTCTTAGTGAAATAAAGTCTAAAGATCTGGCAAATGCTTGTATTTATACAGTTGCTGTTTAAAACTGTTCACATGCTTATTTTTAATAAAGATAAGAAAGTGATATTTAAATTCCATATTTTCCTTAGGCTAAGCATTGCTGTTATTATCTTGGCAATAAAATCTTCATTTAAAGTCACATATTCCTGATCACCACAGTGTAGGTCATCTAGACATACATGGTTTTAGTTCAGAGGACATGACAGCTCTGACCTGTGCTCTATTTGCTCATGGACTCTTGGCTACCCTCTAACACCATTATGGCACTGAGTAATATTTCAGTGACCTAAGCATGCATATGCTGTCGTGCTGCTGATGTAATTTTGGGTTCCTACTCCTCACCCCAGAACAGGATTTTAATGTCCACTTGAAATGGGGAGGAGTGTGTATGTAGTACTCCAAAGCATTATGTTAATAGCTGCAGTAAAAGTGTGCACTAAAAGTGTAAAGTTTAATCTTTTATGAAACAGTGAATTGTCACCGCAGAGGAGTACCAGTACTGAAACTAGCATTGTTACTAGTTTGGGGAACAAAAAAGAAGTCAGCATTTTGAGAAGTTGTTCTGTTTGCAGCACTGAAAACTGCTAGATGTATTGGTAAAAAGTGAAAGGAACATAGCTGGTAGAGATATAGATGACAACAGTTTTAAGAGGTCTTGATATGTGCTCATGAAACTATAACATGTTTACCACCTTTTTAGATTTTCCTCTCCTTTGGTCCATGTTGGGTTTGAACATCTGCTAAAAATGCCCAAGAAGCATAATTATACTTCTTACCCTGTTCAATCACCTCTTGCTCTCTTCTTTAATTCATAAATTATTTTGAAATTTGTAAAGTAGTGCTAGAAGCCCATTGAACAGGAGAGAAGGGAAAGCGATTCCAAAATACAACAAACAATATAGAATGAAGACAACAACCCCTCTGCCTCTACCAAAACCTATATTTAACTAATAGATTTTTCTATTTCATTGACAACATTTTGTGACTGGCAGAACAGTCACAATATATTGTTAAACCTACATGTTAAAACAATTGCTAATTGTGTTTGAAGGTCTGAGTGTATATTATAAACATTACTAGGATAAGAAGCTAATACGCAAGAATCTGTAAAGCTGTAATTACAAATTTGCTATACCGTAGCTCTTCGTATATATTCCACATTCACCTTTTGGTCATTTGGAAGTGGTACAAGCCAATGCACAGGCATCATTTTGTGTTAAAGAACTGGTATGTCTCCATTGAAAGTGCAGGTGCCTTACTCAGTGTGTTCTCAAGCAGGGAATGATAGGCTGACAAAAAAGGTGGATGGAGGAGCAGACTGTTTCTGAGACGGCTGTGTCAGGGTAGAGCACTGAGCACACTTACATGTATGCATGCTAGTCTGAGGGAAGTGCGTCCCTTTCAAGGCAATATGGTGCAAACCTCATTTCCAGAAGCAATGGAAGTCCCATGAGCGCAGGAGTGAAAGGGAATTTTGGAAGCAGTCACCAGCTGCAATCTTGCCTGCTTAATCATTTTCTCAGTACAATGAAGTAGCAGTCTGGCTTGTGCTGATAATTAGTAATGTCTACTAAGAAAAATATTGCATATAGTGTTGCTATTTTTGAAGTCTGAAATTTTGCTAAGGACATACCAAGCTAAATAGCTACAAGGCTTTTATTTGGGTTTTTTTTGTTTTGTTTTTTTAATTTTTTTTTCCTCTGTGTGTGTGTGTTTGGTTGGGGTTTTGTTTGTTTTTTGTTTGTTTCTAGCAGGAATTGAGTCAGTCCTTTGCTTAAATATTGCTATTTTTGAACTTATAATGCAAAAAAATTTGCAATCCTGATTGTAGATGAAATATTACTGGAAGTGTGAAACACTGTTATGAAGACACTGAAGTATATACATTTGCACATTTGTGTTTGATATTTCAAAATGATATATGGGTATTTGACATTCACACCTGACGCTGGTTTTCATAGGCCTGTGACTGGCTCTAGTTTTAGTCATAAATGTGTTTTATATCCTCTCACCTACTCAAGATTTACAGTCAGAAAGAGTTATGAATTTCACTACAAGCTTTAGAATTTTCCTACTGCAGTGGATGTCTTAGTACTAGTTTCAATGGAATTACTACATCAGTTGGGCAAAACTAGGTGATCAGAGGTAGGTTATGAGGTTCTGGTCATATGTCAGTTTAATTAATTTTCACTTTTCAGTCTTCTAATAAAGTATATTTATTACTTTGACCAGATACAGGGTAAAAGAACCCTAACAAATCAAAACCTGATTGTTATGTTTGCTGATGCTAAGTTGTTAGCACTGCATTTCAGCAAATAAAAGAAAATAAAATAATGGGGTAAGCATTATCCAAAGTAGCTTTCAGAAGAGGCAGATAAAATTTAATAGTTTATTCTAGTTTCTACAATTATTATTAGGTATGGGGTTTTAAAATGATAGTGCAAACTCAATATTTAAAGAGTATGAAAATGATTTATGCTTCTAGACAGAATAATCAGACTCCCAGTAAAGCAAGCTACAGGACACAATTATTACAAATAGAGACCTTATTCAGATGTTTTTGAGAAGAAGGCAGATGAATGATACACGGGAGATTGCAATTTTAATAGCAATTTAAAGGTAAAAAGCCTTCCTTTAACAAAAAAATATAGATGTGGTTTTGCTGAAAAACATTCAGTTTTATTTACCGAAAGATTACAGAATTTGCTTCTAATTTACACGAAGAATGCTAGGGCTGAAATGTAAATTGCTCTCAATTGTAATTCAAAAGATACTTGAGCATTTTGAATAGCATTCCATTTTATTTTAGGCATGTTACGTTCTTTTTGCAAGTGAGTCACACTTCTCTGACTATGGTGAAATACTATTCCTATGGAAGAGAGTATCATAAATACTCTGATATCTTTTGGTTCCTTAGCAGATATTAAGGCAATGACAGAATCACCTATATAGTACAAAAATAAAAAGAAATTATCCTTTCTTTTACGTATTTTTTTTCTCATGTCTGAAAAAATGTGGTGGTGTTGACAAAGTCCACTGTGGCAAAAGGGCAATGACTGGGCAATTTTCAATATAATTACTTATACCCAAAAAGGAAGTACTGAGCAACTAACACTGGAGGAGAAAAAAGTGGTTGGAGTATGGAGGAACAGGAGGGAATGCTGTCACTGTCTAACCCTTCCATAAACCTAACATTATAATCTTGGCAGCTAAGAAAGAAGAGATCCAAGAAATGGAACTAATGCCCATTTAAGAAATTCAAATACTGCTGACATTCAGAAGTGTTTTATGAAGCCTGATATTAGACATAAAACAGTTATAGTCTCAGCTATAAAAACAAATAACCTTTTCCTCTCTCTCAAACCTAGTCTGAGTTTTCATTACAGAAAGCCTCTCTTGAGAAGGATTTTTCTCAAACTACCATTTCACAGAACTTGTGTAAAAAGCCTGCTTAGACAAAGTATTACTATTATTAGTTGTATAAAGACTTTGACTGAAAAGCAGTTTCCTGATAAATTTTAATGTAAACATCCTGTACATTATGGGCTGATGTAGATATTTTTTTACATAGTTGGATTGGCGCTTAACTTAGTCTCTGCTCTAAAGCAAGCTTTACATCTTTAAGCAGAGGTTGGTTACATCATTAAGAGGGGTTGTGGAATCTCCATGCCTAGAGATATTCAAAGAAAAAAAAAAATAAATGGGGGGAGAGGGGGAAGGGGGAGCACATCAATGTACAAGATAGGATCTACCTGGCAGGGGTTGGGGTGGGAAGCAAAGATCTCCAATAAGCAATGGCTCTTGTGCTCCTTGGTGCTTGTCATCTCAAGGAGTAGGGTTCTTGTCCTTATCTAGAACCTTGAGAGAGGCTGGGGAAAACAGAGAGGAGCTATGATTTTCCTCAATATTTTAGAGCTATAGTCTTCAAATTTCCTGTTTAAAAATGCAGAGGCCTCAAAATCATTGGCTATTAATAGTAGAGTAGTCCATCCATTCAGGGGAAATATATGAAGTATGAGCATCTGTGGAATTTTCTACAGTAAGTTTCAATTGACTATAGCAGATTTGTGTGTTCATTTCCATTAACTAGAGTAGCCTAAAATTCTCAGTGTTATACAACTTGTTTTTTATTATTTTTTTCTAAGACCTTTGTATTGCCTTTTTTTTTTTTTTTTTTAATAATAAAACCCCTTAGTCCTTAGTAGAGACACTTTACTTGGACAGAAAGAAAGCAAAAATAAGACAAAAATATTCGTCAGCTATGCAGGGATATGTGTGTCTTATTTATTGCAGTTTTTCAACTGAGCCTTGTAATTATTTTAGGTTAAGCATTTGAATGTGTTTGTGTCTTGCTTGATGGGACAAAAGTGTCACCTGTAATATTTTGAGGGTGAAAAAGCTGATAGATAAAGCAATAAAGCCAAATGCTGTAGGTATGCAATTACAAGGGTGTGGGAGTTTGCACTGACCTTTGAGTGGTATGCAAAACTGTCTATTAATATCTCATAAATTATTTTCATGGTGCTGTTTTAGATAAATGTCAATATTTATTTCAGCTTAATATTGTTTTTAATGAATGCAGCAGAAGCAATGTGATTAGGCTGTGTAGAAAAATGATTCATAAGCAAATAAGGAAGCTATCTAAAGCCCTGGTTTTTGCATAAAAATTCTAAATACAAGCTAGATAGGTACTGTATTTTACTGGAGCTGGTTGCTTTGGGATTTTGAAAGTGTGTGTGTATGTGTTTCTTTTTTGCCAGGTCAAATTATCATTAAATACATGCTAGTGTAAAAGTGCCATCAAGCATTAAAATGCAAGTCAAACCACACAATGAAATGTGCTCACTATATTTTATTAGTATATACCTTTGTTTCAAAACTACAGATTTCCTGTCCGCTTCTAGTCACGGTTATAGTTAATATGATCTCATTCAAAACATATTAGGGGTAAGAGAAATTACTTTTTTATTGTTATAATTTTTGTACATAGGGTAATATCTGCTTTGCAGCTATTTGATTTGGTTTTATGCAGTTTTGTGTGGTGAAGCCTCTTGGGTCAACTCTATATCAGCTTCACTAGGAATTGCTCTGTACGGAGTAATTTATCATCTTGGAAATAGTTTGCACAAAGTGGTAGCTAGGCTCTTCCTGCTGCCTGATTCACCTGCTTGTCTCAGATAGCATCCTGGTATAGACTCAGCCTATATATTAGCACCCTTCAATACCTGTAAAATCAAACCCCTAACTAACTAGGCAAGTCAAACGTGTCTAAGTTATAGATCTGAAATTACTACTGTCTAAGACCATTTCTGTGCTATCTGAGCTTATGCTAGCACCTTCATTAAATGCTGGTAGCTAGGAGCTTTGCACCTGTCAGATTAGATACATGAAAGCACATAATTGAGCCTTCTTGAACCCTGTGGAATTGAAGTGCTGTTTTAAGCCAAAGAGTGCACCAAGTGCTTTACTGTATTTGAGCTTTAATGCATCATGAATTTTACAAGAATAGGATCATGTTTCTGTATATGAGTTTAAATATGCAGGTGCCATTCTCTGTATGCATGGTGCAAACTTTAGCAAATGCTTCTCAAGCAGTCACTGAACTTCAGAAGTTTGTAACTAAGAGCATGAAAGTCACTTGCCATCTTGATTTGGCATTATAAGAAGCATCCATCTTTCTATATTAGTACCTTCATATGTTTGATACAAAACCAGTAATGACGTAAATACGGTATTTTTAGAGTAAGGATTTGCAAGATGTTAAGTTACAGCTTAGAAAAAAAACACCTAATCAAAATAACACAAGTTTTCTAATCTCGGAATCTCCGCGATGCAATTGTACACTGTATCTGCTGTGACCAGAATCTCCACAAATCCCTCTGTCTCCTTCCTGATCACACAGGCACACTACTACAAAATTAGCATTCAAGAATAAATTTCAGCCTTCTAACACTTCCAGAAGTTCTGTATAGGGGCAAAAGTCTTCCCTCCATCCAAACTCATCTGTTCTGGAAACTCCAGGGAAGAAATACTTTAATGAGCTCCATGCACATTAAAATACTCTTTATTCAATGCTCTATATCAAATCCTCTCTGGAGGAGATGCTGTGAAAGTCTCCCAGAAATGTATAACATGATAGCTCCTTGCAATTTGTTTGATTAAAAGCATAAGTTTCTGCATACCGACGATGAAATTAAATCTTCCAAAACTCTTGGTATATTTAAATTGTGCTATTAAATTTCACAGACAAAATTTATAGTTCTTCCTGTTGGATGCATATGTATCTTATTCTATGCTAATAAGTGCGAAGCCAAACTCAGTTAAGAAGGAATGAACTCAAGTGAGAGGTGCTGAGCTGAGGTACTTGAGCTGGGCAACTGACTGTGACTTTTATTTTGGGTAGCGTACATTATGAAAATGCCTTGTATTGAATCACTAAAACATGCAGTCATTGACTGCAACAATTAAAAGCAATCAGAAAAAAATCACTCTTGTGTGAATATTATATGAAGTGAACATCTTTCTAGGAGTTCTGTTTATTTTCTTTGCTTAGGCATAGTGAACAATCCCATGAGGTGTTCATCAAATATTGTCAGAAGGGTGTGTGTGGGGGGAAGTATTTGGTGGTTTTGATTCAAAAATCAGCTTATATACAGAGTATATTTCTATTTTCAGACAATTTTTATTGGTATAACTGGCTGCAAATTAAAAAATCCGCTTTCCAGAGCAAGTAATATTCTTGGGGGTTTAATGAGTTTACATGAAAGGAAAAGAAAAAAGAAAGGCTAATTTTATTATAATAAATTTGTCTGCTAGAGTATGACGAAACAAAAAAAACCAACAGTTGAAACTGGATAGGAGGTGATAATGTCCACTTAAAACTGAATTGCTAAAATATGCACATCAAAATTACAGTTGTTTTGTAGGGGTTTTTAAAGCAGAATATAAGGACTGCTTACTGACTTTATTCTTTTTATTAATATCTAGATTAAATAATAATTAAATAGTGTTCTAGGAATAATTCAGCTGTTGTCCATGATCTTGTTACTGTCATGATACTTGTCAAAACTAACACAAATGTCATGCTAAATACTTTGTTACAGGCAAAACAGAAACACACCTTTCAAGGAAAGTGAAAAGCTGTTACATTCTTAATTGAAATCCTAACAGACTAATCTAAGAATTATTTTTAGGAGTTCAGATTTAATTATTACAGAAAGATAAAAATAAATAGAGTACTAGTACAAATACCCCTCACAATAGAGTTAATACTGCAGGTAAATAACAATTCAGTTAAACGCACACCTTTTAGTAGTTCTTAATCTTTCACTGCTGTGAGAGATAGTGAGGTGGAACAACAGAGGAAAATATGGCAAGTTGTCAGCATCCCTTTGCCAGAAGTCTGATTATGATGTTTTCTTCCTCTTTGCCCTAGAACATATAAACTTGAGCTATTCTTATGCTTGCTAGGACACCTTTACACCTTGTTGTTTCCTCACTATTCTGAAAATGTGTTCTGTGACGAATTTTACATGTGTTAGATTCTTGTTTCTTTGCTCTGTTACCTGCAAAACCATTTTTGTCCAGAGCTGGATTATTGATTCTTCAGCTGCCTGTTAATCAATAGTTTCAAACCCAGGGGTATCCACTGCAAGCTTGTGCCCATCTCTTGACATTCCAGGTACTCCCAGGTGCTGCATCTGACACTACCATTTCTAGAGGCTTTTGCTATTGTGACAGGTCTGTATTCCTCTTATGCAATATTATACTACTGAAGCCATAAATACTCCACTCTACACAGAACTTTCAGCTACTATGCATATATAAAAAATATGTGTACACCATACAAAGATAAGTACATGAAAAACAAGTTAAGCATACCCATGTGTTTGTTAACAAATTCCTGTTTTAGCTAAACCGAGTGAAAAGAAAGCTTGAGGCAGGTCAAGACAAGTTCAAAGCAAACCAGCCTGAGAAGTGTTAGTCCTGAGGCCTTACAAACTCAATAAGAAGCTTGAGACCTACTATTAGTGATAGGAATACCATATTTATAGGACCATGGGGTAACACATATAGTTTGTCGTTTATTTGCTTCTGAAGGGACAAATACAAACCATTCTGCTATTGTGAAAATGTGTGTTTTGATTAGGTATTTACACCTTGTTTTAATTGCATGAAGGCAGAAAATATTATTCATAATCAGTGCAAATATTGACCCTAACTGAAATACACACATTTCTTATCAGAACAAATTACTAGGCTTCCAGACAGTTACATCAAGAAGGTCCAGTTTATTGTAAATAAATAAATAACATCTTTTGCATGTGATGTTGGCATGCATAGCAGCAATAGCTAATGTTTGGAGGGAATAGCTTTCACCTATATTTCAGTATTTACAGCATAGTTTATTAATTTTCAACATTTGATTTCTTGTTCTTTTTTCTAATGAACACAAAAATCCAGTTCAGTGACAGCATTTCAGTTCAAAACCTGTAGCTGCTCAATATGTCTAGTATAAAGGGGCAACATTGCACTGAGGGTCCAGTATATTGCTTTTATGCCTCTAACACATTTGCATTTCTAAGTCTCTGGAAAATTAGCCACATAAACCCATTTTGGTTTATCCACTTGTCTGGGGTTTATGGATAGGGCTCGTACACTTTTTCAGGAATACTCTTCTCTTAAGAAGTTATAAATTTCTAATGCCTTTATGATATGATCTTTAAATATAATCAGAAGGGTATAAGCTTAAAATATGTATAATTTCCATAAAGACATGAAGCTATTTTTTTTCCAGATCAAGCAAAAGCTGTAGAAATACATTTTATTTTTAGAATCATAAATGTTGCCTTATCCAAACTCCTGCTCAAGGTTAGAGCAGATTGATGAGGCCAAGCAGATTGTGCAGCCAAGTTTTGTTTGACAGTTGTCTTTGTATGGAGTGTTTTCTTGCAAGTAGTTGGAGTTCCCTTGCTTCAATTTTTGCTTGTTGCTTCTCCTTTCACTGAGCACTCCTGGAAGAGACCAGGTCTATCTTCTCTCTAGATCCCTGTTAAGCAGGTATAGGCAACAAACAGATGACCCTGAACTTTTTAAATAAGACACAGCTCTCTCAAACACCCCTATGAAGACAGGCTGAAAGAATTGTTCTGCCCCGAGAAGAGAGGGGTCTGGGGAAAACTTAGAGCAGCTTCCAGTTCCTAAAGGAGACCTACAAATGTGGATAGGGAAACTTTACAAGTGTAGGTAGTGACAGGACAAGGGAGAATGTCTTTACACTGAAAAGGGGTAGATTTGGATTTGATATTGAAAATAAGTTCTCTACTGTGAGGGTGGCAAGGCACTGGCACAAGTTGCCCAGAGAAGCTTTGGCTGCTCCACCCCTGGAAGTGTTCAAGGCCAGGCTGGATGGGGCTTTGAGCAACCTGGTGTATGGGAAGGCATCCCTGCCCATGGCAGGGGGATTGTAACTAGATGATCTTTTAGGTCGGTTCCAACACAAACTGTCCCATGGTTTTATGAAGCAAAAACAAACAAAAGGAAAACAATAGCCTGCTTAGTTACAGGATGTAGTTCAGCACTGCAGAATTTCTCTTCTCTTTCTCATGTGGCTGAAAATACGGATTTTCTCCATTCTATAAGGTATGATGCTTTTTACATCAATGTTTTTCAGCACATATCTGAAATGTTTATTAATTTCAGGTTTTCATTACATGAAACAAAAATGGTATTAAACATTGTATTTCATTGTTTTCAAAGCAATGTACAAGGCTTTAAAAAGTGAATCTTGTTTTGGTTTTATTGAATTGATCTAAAAACTGGCACAGAACAACAGGAAATATGAACATGGGTATAAAAGAAGGTAGTTATTTTCAAACTAGTGAAAGACATTTAATTATTCCTTTCATATGGTGACCAATTTAACATTTTAAAGCTGTGTGTGGCTGGGAGGCTTTCTCAGCCTAAATGTACCTATATCTGAAGTTTTACTCCTGGGATTGTTAGGTTACTGTTTTCTTTAGCCTGAATTTATAACCAGGTGTATATTTTTTGTAGTTTGTTTCCTTATGCCAGTATTATCTTTACTTTTCCATGGAAAGAGATTTTTATTTGCTTTGCTTTTTTTACATAATGCTTTTTTATAAACATGAGTTATTTTCCCTGTTGGTCTGTTTCTTTGACCAAGGTAAATAAGCCAATATCCTCTCCTTTGACCAGCTCACCTGCCTATTTCCCAGTTTAGGATTAATTTATTTGTTTCAGCTGTAGTCTGAATATATCTTCCTTGAATACAAATGATTATTCAGTCTTCATGTGAGTCTCTGTGTGTGCTACTGCCTGGGGGTTTGTGTGTAGAACTAAACCTAATACTACACAGGAGCTGTAGTTTTCCTCTTTCTTCCCAAAGTTTATGATATAATAACATCATGTGCTGGTACTGTCTTCAGGCCTTTCTCTCTCTTTCTTATAGTTACATTTACTTTCCATATACGTAACTACCCAAATTCTTCTCACCCATTTCTACAAAATGCCCTACAAAAGTTGTTGCCTGCAATTTTTTGTATGACAACAAAATATCTATTTTTTCTACTTGCTTTTAATCTTCTACTAGTATTGCTCTTTAGATTGGTCCTGAAACATTAGGAACTTTAAAGCAAAGCTCTTCAGTCCTTATTCCTAATTCTCAAAGCAGAGGCTAAACTCAAATAAGTGGCTTTATTTTTTAAATAGACAATTGCAATTTTGCCACATTAAAATCAGTGTGATTTGATAAGAGAAGACTATGACTAAAAACGTGTTGTAGAGCCTTTCCTAATGAACATCTCCTCATTTCCTGGCTTGGTTTCAGTCAGCTCTGTGGCTTTCTGACTTCCAGTCCTGTTTGCACAGTTTGGTCTGTAGAACCATGATGTTTCTGTCCTGGAAGGGTCTCTATCAGTTCAGTCCTTAAACTATTTCTTGGACTTTGCTTAAGCTTCAGATTTCTAGGTCCTTGCTGCTGTCTCTGCTGATCGTACTTTGGACTTTCTTACTCACCATGGGAAAAGTAGTCTTCCTAGAGATTCCCATTGGAAAATTTAGAGTTTTCCAAACAAAGGCTTTCAACCTAACAGAAGTGAGAAGAAACATAAAACAGGCATTAAAACTGGCCTTTAAAACACTTAAGAAAAAAAAAGCTAATTTCAACACAATATGACAGTAGTAGAACAGTGATGTGTCTAAGTGCACATGAAATAAACATGGTAGCTGTAGGGTCGTTTCCATTCAGAGTGCTTAAGATTTTGCTAAAATAGGTATTTACATAACTCGGTTTTGACTGCCAAGAAAAAGATAAAGGCAAATTCTAAGAATTATTTGCAACGTATGTAAATTCCATTTAACTCTAATCAAAGAATATCTCTGATTTAAGTAGAGTCTTAAATTATATGGAAACCTATTTTTACATGTCTAATTGTGGAAGACAGTGTTTGGGATTTGGTTTTGGTTGAACAGCTACAAACAGATGAATAGTGAAAAATGGGTGTGACACAGTGAGATTTTATTTAAGAATTCATTAGATATGTTACATCAAGAAACTCTTCAGTTTCAATTGGCTCAAATATTAATACTGTAAAATTCATTTTCCTTGGAGGGAAAAAAAATTGTATAGCTTGGTTAGATAAATATGATACTTGAAAACATTTTGCAAGTATGAATTTGATCAATTTTTGGAAGTATGAATTTGATCAATTGAAAGGAACAAGAAACCTGATATTTTGCACAGCTATTTTTCTCTTAAACAACATAAATATTTCCTTTGTTTGTGATTATATTTTTATTTGTATTTTATTTTCAGTCCTGTGCTTCACAGTCTGGCTTTGTTAATGTCTTCCTTATACTAATTATAATTTTATGTAAAATATGAGTCTTGTCTATAGTAAAAAAACTATGGGGTAGCTGTTGAATTTTCAAGGGATAATAAAGGAAACTTACGAGATCTGAAGTCGGAAACTGAGCACTTTAAGAAGTTATGCATAACTTGCTGAGCAATCAAATTGCTGTGAGGATGAAAAGATGGGAAATTTATCACTGACTAAGAGTTAAATGAAAAATAAAAGTAACATGGCCTTGCATCTATGTTTCTTTCAAGGAAAACTTGTAGATCTCCCGTTCTCTGAACAGAGCTAAGTCATCCATCACTTTTGAAAGCAAAACAAAATTGATGCAGTTTGCTATATCTGATTAGAAACCATCAGGCATGTGCACAAATAAGCAGGCAGTGAGCTAAGGAATAACAGAGTTACCAAGTGAAAATTAGTACAATTTATTTTGAAATAAATTACCTTGCAATAGAAATGCCTCGGAGGTAATATTAAAGACCAGTAACATAATTCAGATTATGTTTTCTGTACCAGTCTAATATGAAGCCTATTTTTAAAAAGTGGTTTTCCTATGAATAATTGTCATTGATTATATTTCTGAGGGTATATATATATATATTTTCCTTCTTTTCCTTGAAATTATTTCTTTATGAAAGACATACTGTGAAATATTTCAATTAAAATGTTATAGCACACATCTTTGCAATGGATAACCTTTATACATAGAGCGCAGAATAAACACGTTTACTGTGGAGTAGAGTAAGTATGTAGTAAGTATGTATATACATCTATATATACACACACAAATCTGGATATCTATGTACAGAAGTAGATAATGCAAGTGACGGTATCTATATAGCAAAGGATGCACTTCTCATTATCCTCTTTCTGTGTATCTAAGCCTTTGGAAGAATTACTTCTATTTCTCATTAAGTGGAGTTGTACTTTAAGTGCGCAAGGATCAGCATCCTTTTGTTGCAGTAATTCAGGTGAAAGTGGAAACCTCTTCAGCTAAAGTCAAGTGAAGGACTATAGTTGAACTGACCACTGCAGTATTGACTCATGACGTTCTTGGGTTTTTTATGGTTTGTCATGTAACAGAGGTTTTCTAGTAATTTTAAAATGTCTTCAGCCCCCTCACTGTGTGTGGGATTAGTTTTGGTTGTTTCACTTTTTAATAATATATTTCTAGAGCATAGGATGGCAGGAGTATGTGATAGTGTTAAAAAGAGAGAGGATGTTGAGATGAAACTGGAGAGCTATCCTGGGTTGTCACATGGAAGGGGGAGATTTTCTCCACCCCTTGTGTTTGATCAGTTGGATGATAAGAATCTAAGTAGGTATTGGCTTTAATAAACTGCCTTATCAATTGTGTTAGGCTTCTCCTTGAAGAAACTAGTTTGTTAGATTGAAAAATACATTATGAAAACAAGCACAAAAACATTCTATCACAAAAGCAAATATTGGATTGGACAACCAAGGTATAAGGGAGCTGGTGTGAAACAGGGAACACTAGCACCCCTTCTAGTTTCCATTTCCCTCATCTGCTACTTCTTCATGCTTAATGGCTCTGAACCTTTCACCTATATGCTGAAAGGACAGCAATATATAAATGAGGAACAGTGCTGAGCCAAAAATCTTGGCTTTTTCTTACAAGTAAGAAAAGTACACATAACTTTTTGTTTTACGTTTCTTTTTAGTTACCAACACGAAATATAGACTTAACCCCTGGTTGGTTTGTATATCATTATGTAAACATTGGTTAGTCAAGTGTTGTCCAAGTCAAGTGAAAAAAGCTGGGTAATTTTAATAGGACCAAGACTAAGGTCAAAGGCATTGATTGTGATGAGCATGGAAAAGTATAAAATATCACTTGTTTAAAAAAAAAACCTAGCCAAAACCCAACAGAAACAACAACAACAAAAAAACCCAAATCAAAAATGAAACCAACCAACCAAAAAAAACCCAAACCTTAAAAGAACCAGAAAAAAATCCCCAAACAAAACAAAAAGCTAAAGTCCACTAGTGGCAAAGGAAACTCTACCAAGTTCAAGTTCTATGAGATACTTAAGTCTTGTCTTTTGTTAAGTCAGTGTGTATTTGCTGTGATAGGCAACCCTTCTATCAAGCCAGTACTGATATCATTCACTATTGTTATTACATATACAGTTAAGGAGAAAAATACGATGACAAGGAACAAGAAGTGCAAAAGGTAAAGAGAAGTGCTCAAGTATTTATTTAAGGGGATTAGGTAATGGAATATCCATAATGAGTTATGGATATCTACCTGAATCATAGCCAAAGTTTGGTAGTCAGCCAACACCTGAGAAATCCCCTGGTGGCATAGAACTTGTGCAGAAACAGCTCCTGGATTAGTCTGGCTCACATTTGTGTAATCTCAAAGCAAGACAACCCTGCTGACTCCCTGTTGACTCCCAGCAAGCAGCTACAAGAAGTCAGAGGATTACAAAGTCCTCTAGTACAATATGGGCACATTAGCCAGATTAAAAAGAGCACAAGTACTTCTGTGGGATGGTTTTCATAATTATACTGTGTATTGCATAGCTATTTAATTTCAGGAAAATACTTGTATTTCTGTTGTACTTACAAATTAAACACCATCATTTCAAGTAAGTACATATTCTCATGCGATCTCTACTCGAGAGTTAAAAAGGGTCAAAAGAAGATTTAATTTATTTGACTGGGATTTCTAGAACTGTCAGCAAACTCAAACTTTTATAAGTGTTGAAATTAGAACCAAGAATACGATATATTGTAATATTCGTCATCAAATAGGTAAAGTTATTTTTTTAAGGGCTGAATATTATGATTTGAAAAACAAATTCTTGTTTTAATCATCAAGAAGAAATAAAAAATTAATATTGGTATATTCTGACATACAACTGAGGTTTATAGTTTGTACCTTGTATTAATGTTGGTACAGACTTGTATATGTAAAAATATGTATGCAGTATGTGTGTGTATACACACTATGTGTATATACACAAGAAAATATAGTAAGGGCTGCTATTTGTGCAAAAAAGCTTTTTGATCTTAGTGCTGCTTTCATGTAAGAATTTGTCTTTCTAGAAATTTGTCTCCCTTTAATCATTCCTAGCCATGGTTTTGGCAGTAATCTTTAAAACAGCAACAGTAATGAATCAGGAGTATGCTTAGGAACCTTTAACATCATCTTTTGAGGTTCCTGAAAAGGCTTTGAATTCACTTAATAATGACAATTTTTTTCTTTTAACATGAAACAAATGTTATTATTTGAATTATGCAAATGCATAATCCTTATTGCTTGCAAAACGTTCAAAATTAGAGCTGCTCCAAACCATGGCAACCTGGTTTTTATTTTGGGTTTGTCTGTCTATCTTAATTGAATACTAAGTTTCTTGCAGAACTCCAAAGCTCAAGTACCAATAAAAAAGTTTAAGTGTTGTAAAATCTATTCTAAAGCTAATAGATGTGGTGGACTTTTTTTTTTTTCTCTGCTTTATTTTGTGATATTCATTATTCAGTAGAATATAGTACTCTGTGTTACAGTAAACCAGTACTAAATGCAGAGGAATAGCTGAGTGAGAATGAGGCTTTTGCCAGTGTTGTAGATGTGTTTGTGTGTATGTGAGATGGCAAGCCAAGGACTGTGGATGTTTTTCTGCCACAGAGAAGACTTTCAGCTGTGATGCCAAGAGTACTATTAAAGCTGATATTGCTAGTAATTAGATACAATCATCACATTTACACTGCAGTCTTGGATGTGAAAGTAACTGCTATAGCCACTGATGATCTACATATGCATGTGTAAAATTAGCTAACTCATTTAACTAGATTTGCCTCAATTTAATCAGTGACTTGGTACAAAAAGTATCTTAAGCATTCGTTATCAATCAAGGAGAAATAAGCAGAGGTTATGACACTAAATAAACATTATTTCTACAGTTTGATATACTTAAGAGATTAATGCAGTAGTTCCCAACTTGTGGGGAAAAAACATGAAGTGTTTATATCCCAGTTCTAAAGACTATTCAGAATATGTGACTGTGGCTGATGAATATTTACATAAACCAGGACAACATATCTGTACTCAGTTTTGTTTTGTTATTTTCCCTCTCCTCCCTCCCCTGCTGCCCCAGTTTAGATCTGTTGCATTTTAATCCTCCATCAGCGTCTATGTCTCAGTTAAGTTGCTACCGTGTATAACTGCCCCTTTAGCAGTTTTATTTGTTGAATAAATATAGCATATTAATTTGATTTAGTCAACATTTATGGGTATTACTGAAGCTGTACTCTTCTGCCAAGTTTCTGTTTGTGTTCTTTTACACTGTAGATGCTATACTGGTATTTTTTCTTTGTGACATATAATCATCTATATATGCATCTTTCTCTTTAGGTAGGGCCTCAGTTTATTGTTTTATCTTCCCAGCTTAAATGAGGCTTTTTTGTTTTTTAATTTTCTCTTAGTAAGATTTTTTTTTCCTTTTTTTTTTTTACCTCTTTTTTTTTCTTTTGAGGACTAAAAAACAAGTTAAAGGAGAAATAAAATTTAAATGATAGAAAGCTTGGAACTGGTATATCTCTACCCGTTTGTAATTGATTGCTGTAATTTTAAGAGACTGCGGGAGAAAGCTACGGATTTTGAGTGGTTAGGGAAGAGCACTGGAAAGCACAGGTGGGTGATGGGGCTCTTCTTCAGGGCCTCATGTCCCAAAGCTGCATCCTCCAATACAGTAGAGAATGTTGTGGATCACGTGGATGTTATCAGGTTAAAACCACAGTTAAACTGTACTGTATTTCAAGTTTACGGTGTTGAGGTTTTTACTGTGTTGCAGGGGCACAGAACCGATGGCAGTAATCCAATGTGTATTTTTTCCTTTTCCAGACCCTAGATAATGTATAAGACCAAATGAAAGAAGTAGGACACATTTTCAGGTATCCAAATAGCACAGTTCTTCTATTTATTAAAAATTCCCTGAAGGCTGAAATCTCTAGCCCAATTATAGTTTTTATAGTACAGATCATTTGTGAGTACAAATAGGAAGCAAATCAAAGAAAGACAAAGATAGGTCCTTAGAGATCTAAAAGTCATGATGGAAAGAGAAAACATGACTCTCTGAAGTGGTAAATTTTAATCTGATGAATAGCAAAGTATTGAAGAGTCTGTTTCAGCATTCTGTAACAGCTGTGTTCTTTTGTAGTCAACAGTCTTCACTGAAATGTAATGAAGGAACAATCTCACTCAGCATATATAACATTCAAGGTACGTCAAGTACATATTTCAGAAGAGTAACAGAAAGAAAAGATATACAGAAAACTGTCAGGGTAAGCCCTTTTGGTACAAATACATAGAATCGTAATTTACCCTACTTCTTTACACATGCCGGATTAGAAAATAAAAAAAAAAAGGATAATTTTCCATTAAAAAAAACCCTCAAAATTACATCTTTTGAATTAGAATGCCTTTATTTCACAAGAAGGGCAAAGCAAGTAGGTGAAAACCTATCCTCTTGATGTTTTGCTTTTTTTTTCCTCCGAATTTGAAAGAATTATAATTTCATAAGGACCCCCTAATAGATTGCACAATAATCTTGCTCAGATGAGAGGATTTTAGATAAAAACCCTCCCTGATGCTACTAGAGCTTTTCCTGTACAGATGGAGACCGCTGAATTATCTGGCCGTTATACTCTGTTGCACAGGATTTAATAAGATTGAAGAGAGTTAAAAAAATATGGGATAAAAATAAGAGACACTCAACAATTTTGCTGAAAAAAGACTTAAGAGGGGTTGACAGAAGAACTTGTAAGAGTTACTGGTAAGCATTCACATAAACCAAGAAATGATTGATAAGGATGAAAGATAACCAATTAAACCTAGTAAAGATATATTTGTACAATGCCTGCAATTGTATAATTAAAATGTTCACTGTATAATTCTACATCTAGTAGTTTATCGGATTAAAACACAAACATTTACGTACAAGAAATAGTAAAAAACAAACAAACAAAACCTAAAAGTGTCAAAGTGCAATTGTGGATTCTCCTAGGTTTGAATTTGGAAACAGTGTTTTTCCACATTCTTGTTGATTTAGTGATTTGTCTAGTGTGAGACATCAAATAATCTGAGCAGGGTCAGGAAAATGGGTGTCATTAATGAAGATGTCAAACTGCAAACCTGGTCTTGTATAAAGTTATTCATCTTATCTGATGAAAGTTTGCATGTATTAACTTTAAAATTAATTTACTTAAGGTCATTGAAACATTAGCAAATTTAGAGCAAGTTATGTAATCTATAGATTGAAAGTGTTCTCATACAAAATTAAACTGTTTCATTTCTCTCTCAAATTAGTTCCCAAGGTAGCTGCACTAGAAACCAGAAGCATACAAAAAGTATCACTCTTAAATCAATTTGGCACCAGAGAAAGTTCGTATTTTATAAAGAACTGATAATCAAAGACTCGGGCTGCCTGTAGCTGGAAGCTAGGTTTCCACCACAGAGTTATGATATTGCAGGCAAATTTGCGGTTGGAAAGAAATTGTTTTCTCACATGGGTAAGATGGATAAATTCTGTAAATTGCCTTATTGTATCTGGAAGTATTACAATAGTTAGTCTACCTATTTAACTAGTTTTAGTGACTTCCTTAATGCTCTGGTTCTTTCAGGTAGTCTGCTGCTGCCTTTCTAATGCCTTTGCTTTTTCAGTGTTGCTACCACAGGGACTAATAAAGAAGGGTACTGTTTTCCTTTAATGTAGTCTCTGGGTAATAAGCTAACAAAGTAACAAACAGAACTTGGGCCATCACAACAATGTCTCACCTAGCTTAACTAAAAACCAAAAGACTATCAAACAAAAGTGTGCAACTCTGAATATTTAAAACTATGATATAGTGATAAAATGCAATTCTTCCAGTAACTGGAATTTATACACCACAGAATGTATTTCTTATTCCTTCCAAAATGGGTTTCAAACAATATTAATATTTATGCCTTTGATTGTTTTGATAATTGCTAGACATGCTTAAGCATCTGCATTAAGCCGCTGATGCTTCATACACATCAGCTATCGCTGGAGAATATGAATGCGATAGGGCATAGAAATGGTATCACACACATTTCTGTAAGCCAGTGTTTGAAAGTTTCCACAAGTGCTTTGTTCTCAACTCAGATTCAAACTGCCTTAAAATTTTCTGGATAACTCTTTATAAGCAATGTAATTGAAGATGTAGGGCATTTTAGCCAAAATCATGGTCACTCTATGTTAGTATGAGTGCTGCCTTGTGTTTCTCTCCTACAGTTTCTGACGTTGTACAGCAAATCTTTGAGATGCTGACAATTTTCATACCTCCTTTTATGCTTTGACGAAAGCACCACACAAAGAAATAAATGGAGAACAGTTTAAAGTATGTAACAAGAACTGAATCTGGGACTAATCAGATTCTTGGGTTTTAGTAGTTTTGGTAACATCCTCTTGAGCTGAATTCTTGTTGGATAAGTAAATTGATATTTGGACATGGTTTCTGCAGTCTGGTTTACTGAACATAAGGGAAATCCTTTAATTGTTCTCAATAAATAAGGAATTCTACATGAAATACTTCATATGCTGATGTTGAATATTTTTAGTTAAACATCTTCTGGAATAGGTGTTTCAAGGAGCATTCATGTAAACTTCTTTAGAAGAAAAAGTGGACAAAATCTCAGTTACATGGGTGGAAGCTAAGTTATGGGATTGCAGCTAGTGTGGTTGTGTGAGGGCTTTAAAACACTTGAAGAAACGCAAGGTACTCCTTACTTGACAAAACTCAAAAGAACACTGAAATAACACCCTTATAGAATGGCTGACGAACTTGGAAGTTTAAAAGGTGAAAAAAATACAGGTAAAATTTTGGGGTTTATACTGAATTTGGAAAAAAATGCAGTAGAATAAAGATTATACAACTAAGGTAACTACCAACAATTTCTTTTCAGTATCCTGAAAATGTGTTACTTTTAATATCTGAGTTTATAAAATATTCAATTATTTAATGATTATTACCAAGAGATCATCAAAGTCAATACTGGTTTTTATAACACTGTTTTAACATACCTGGGAGGTAAATAGATTGAAAACTTCCTTAATTCTTCAGTTAGTCACAGAACACAAAATCAGTAGAATTAATCATCTTCTGCAAGGAAAGAGTATGTGATTAGATGATTCACTTTTAAGTATATGTCAAGTTCTAAAAAGGAAACAACTTCAGTTCTTCATCTTGGTTGGGATGAAGGATGAAATTTGAAATGCCCACATCTCTCAGGAGAGTACTTTCTCTTCTGAAAAATCTGATCTGAATTGCTCAGCGGAGTCTTACAGTTCTACATAAGATGCTTTTATGCGTGCTGTTCACATTCTGAGTCATGTAAACTTGCAAGGAAAGGAGGAAAACAACACAGACTGAATGCTTGATGTTCTACGAATTGCTCCACGTTATTTTTTTTTTCTGATAACACAGATTACATTTTTACATTTACTCTGTAGAGCACGGGGTGTGATAGCTATATTATAGATCACCAAATAGTTTCTCCTGTTACATGTCTGATGAAAAATGCACAAAAGATAATGGGAAACTCAGTTTTGAAACAAAAAGAACAGCTACTAATGCCAACATGAAATTTTGAGCTGTACGGAGCAAGACAAAGCAGAGTATGGTAAGGTGTGCCAAAATACAACAGAACCTTCATATTGAGAGTTTTCTAATTATTTTACATGTATCTAATCAAAACAAATACTGCTGGAAGAACTCAAGCAGAAAAGGAATGACTATTCTTCAAGTCTTGATGCTTAAAATTATGTATCTAAATCTTCAGTTAGACTCTATGGGAGTCTGGAAGTTAATAATGCTAAAATACAAACCAAAATGTGAAGAGTTGGATGCTTGTATATCAAATCAATTGTCCCCTTGCTTTAGAGCCCCTTGAAGAAAAAACATAGGAATAGTCTCGGTCATATGTTAAATAAAAAACATTGTCCTACACTTAAAATCACCAGGATTATCTGTTCTGGGAGATTTGGAAAACTGTCAGATACATAAAATCATGACTATTCATAAAAGGAGAAGTGTTTGATTGATTTAGAAATACCTATAAATTGTTCATACTTGAGTTTGAAAACAGACAACAGTTTCAAAAATTGCAAGATGGAATCAGATGGAAAATCAGTTGCAGTTTGGATCAGTAGGAATTTTATTTAATTCCTTCAAAGACAACACATGGAAAGAATCACTCTAAGAATGCCTTATGAGAGTTTTCCTAATATGACACAAATTTGTCCATCCAAATAGGCTGCATGAATAGACCTGTACCTGAAATACTTTCTGCAGACTTGTTATTAGTATATTAAGAACTTTTGGGTATACATATGTATAATGAATAAGCGCAAGTTCTGTGTTGACCTTTTTTTAGTTTTAATTACAATCATTTAATTGTTTTAGATGGGTAGTAGGTGAGGGATTTGAAAGCAAGCCTTGAAAGCTAGGGTAGAATTTTAAGCAGGTTGGCCATACATACAGGTGAGATTTATTGAACAGTTATTGCTTATAGATTTGAAATGGCATTTCTACATCTTAATATGAAGGGTTAGTCTTTGACAGAAGTGAGCTTGGCAAATACACAGAAATAAGATCCATGCATCATAATATGTCTAAATGACCTAAATTATTTTGCGATTTTGTTTATGACAATGAACTTTTTCTTCCTTTTCCAGCTAAGATTTAATTTTGAAACCATCATACTGTTTCATATGTAGTCATGCACCATTTCATATATAGTCAAATACATACACTGGACTAGCTGCATACTTACTTAAATGGACTCACAGGCAGCAAATGAAAGCACTTTCTACAATACTGCTTTTAATGTTTGAAAATAGATACACCATTTTCATTTTTGTGAACTCTTTAACTTTTTCTTAAGTTCCTGTTAGAATGCTTTAGCATATTCACGGTGCAATGATCTTGATTTTGCTTTTGCATATTTTGTTTTAAAGTGAGGCTACTCCATTGACAATTTAGAAAAGAATCACAGCATAATCTCCACAAAAGCCCTTATTACAGTTTAATACTGTGTTTACTTTAAACTCTAAAACAATATTTAAACTAACTAAAGCTTCACTACCAATAGGTTGTATATTAACTTAGTCTGCTTTGCCACCACATACACACTGACACCTCTATCTGACCTAGTGTTAAACTAGCTACTGAGATATCTCTGTGCTGCGTGGATGGGTTAGCAGCCACAGCTGGGACAGATAAGAACTTCATACTTGTTTTTTTACATCCACAGAGACTTAGACTACAATATGGTCTGAATAGCAGTCTGAATATATATGAATATATGTCAGACATATGAGTACATGTCTGAATAGCAGTTTTAAGTAAGAGAATGTAATTTTGCTACACTTTTGTAGCTGGTCTTAGCAATTCTCCTAATAGGCCTTTGTATTGCTTGGCACCTAACACAGGTTTGAGTGTAATATGATTTTATCTTGAAGGGCTTTGGGTAATTATCTGCTATCCAGTCATATTGTTGTCAATTCCGTTATAAGCTACATTATGTGTGGTAAAGCCTGTAAGTAGTGCATAGTACTGGAATGCATCTGAACAAACACTGTCCTGCTGATTTCCTTTCCTTCTTCCCTACTCCTTATTTTTGGAGCACTATCTAATAAAGGCAAGCACATATATCACATAAATAATTCATTCATTTTGCCATTCCCGTATTTGCCAAATCACTGGTTCTCAAGCTTGAATATTCATTATTCAAACTCATGTGGGAATTTATTAGGTGAATAAATCTTCATCTGTAGGCAATTTTTAATAGATGATTATGAAGTTTACGAATTTACATTGGGTTTCTTCTCTAACAGGAGATTTAGACATTCTAATATGACTTGCAAATTGTTATTTTCAGATAGATGCTGAACTAAGTTTCATAGTCCTGCAATTGAGAGTAAAAATTTTTGTTTAGTTTGCCATTCAGTGGATGGAACCATTAATGATTCATCCCTCAAACTTTCTCCTCTGCTTCTTCTCTTTTGAGCAAAATCTTGCTAAGTACTTTCCAGAGGGGAAAAAAAAATAAAAGCAGGTGAAACATGAAGTGGCCTTTCTGTATCTCTTTTCCTATTCTTCTACCATATGCAGCATTTTCTTATTCATTCTCCCATCTCTAGCCCTTCCATATGGTCCAGGAGTTTAATTCTGTTCTCCCTTTCTCCTTCTCACCATGTTTTTTCCTATTCCTTGACTCATTCTTTTGTCTCTATCACTTCATAATCTTTCTACTTCCTGTACTCAGCTGTCCAGAGAGCATTTTAATCTGTGGTCTTGTCTTGCCATGTAACCTAGTGTTTCTCTCAGGAAATACCACTTCCTGTAAATATAGTTAAGTCCTATGTTTTTGTGCTTCAAACCCTTGTTTTTTCATGCTATTTTTAATACTGTCGATTCAGTGCCGGTTGTATGTCAATTTACCTCAATTCAATCAAGTCAATCCACACCTCTGTCTAAAATGTAACTAGATTTTTCTCAATCACTCCTCAAGACTGTGGAAGACACCATTATACTGTGAGTGAAGTAATTCATACAGGAAATGTGTTACCAGTGACAAAAAAAAAGAAACAGAACAGTGTTTTGTGAATGGAACAGCATAATTGCAGGTGGAATAAGAAGTGTTTCAGGGTTTATCCACCTGATTGCTGCCTTGAAAATTGTCTTCTGCATCTTTGTTGTTTAGTAAGTCTCTAAGAACAACCTCCTAGGTGATTAGCAATTATATGTGCCTGGAGAAAATATTTTTTTTGCAAGTAGACATTGTCTCAACTATTCACTTACTAGAGAGCTGCTGCAGAAAACCTGTTGTAGTCTGCGTGAACAGAGATTGTGTTAGAATATATACAGAATACATATACAGAATATTTACAGAAAAGTGCAAATTGAATAATGCATATTGCACCTGTGTTTCAAACCTTGTGATTTACTTAGCAAATTAACAGTCTTTTATTAAAACTTTCTAATGTAATTTTATTTAAATATCACTCAATACCTTAAGCATCTATACTTGCAAATAGCACGTAGTGGTTTTTTTATAATATATGCTATGTACTGTGTGACTCTAGGAATTCTGAAACTTCAGATTTCCTGACTGAAACCAAATAAATGACTTCGCAGAGGTGCAAATCACAAGATCATAGAATGGTTTGGGTTGGAAGAGGTCTTAAAGATCATCTAATTCCAACCCCCTGGCATGGGCAGGGACACCCTCCACTAGACCAGGTTGCTCAAAGCCCTATTCAAACTGGTCTTGAACACTACCGGGGTGGGGCATCCATAGCTGTGGGCAACCTGCTCTAACACTTTCACCGTGGTAGACAGAACTGCATAGAAGCATGTATCTAGAAATGTAGAGGTGTGGCATGTATTTTGATCCTGTTCCAAAATGTTGACAATGTAACTGTGTTATATGCATCTTTGTACTTTTTTAGTGACAGAACACAATGCATATATATTCTGTAGAAAACATTGAGCAAATGAGCACAGCATGCATATTTTACAGTGAATATATATAGTTTCATTAAATCCACAATATTGGATCATATCAGGCAAGCAGTACCATTTATGTTAAGAGGAGTGCATGCCGTGATTTTTCTGAACTCACTTTGAAGTTCAGTGGTGTGTCTTTTTCTATTGTACTCAAATATTAGAACATCACTACTGATGACTTGTAATCACTGCTTTTAAATTTACATGTTGATTGATAAGGCAGGATTATCATGTGATTAAGAATGAATAAGAAATAGGAAACTTCTGTTCTCAGCAGTGTCCCAGATTTCTTTTGTGACTGCTTAAACAGCTTATCCTCTCAGTATTCATTTTCCCATTTAAGCAAAGAGGGCATCAGTATTTTCTTTCCTTGTGGAAGTATACAGGAGTGATGTCTTCTGTATTTGTCAGTACTAGTAAAGTAATCAGATGTGTGTTAAGGATAAATACATAGATTTCATTTTCTAGTGGATTTCAACTACTGATTTGCTTTTAGAATCAGAATAAGATTTTTTTTTTCTGGCATTTTTCTTCAAATTTCAGTATATTCATATGCAACTAGGTAATCCTTTTAAAATAAACTCCTATACATTTAGGAAGAATGAAGAACAACAACCTACTAGCCTGTTTCTGACTCCAATAAAAATTACATGAAGGATAAGACATACTGCAAAAAAAAGAGATCTTCTAACTGAATATTTAACAAGCTGCTGTGCCCTCTCTTTTTCAGCTTTTTGAGTAAAACACTTGTGGAAAATCTGATATTTTTGACAAATCCCAGCTTTTCAAATATTGCTGTCCTGGTGAACATAGATTTTTACAGTTAATCGCATAGAATGTCATATGCAATTGTAAGTCTGTCGTGTTAAATTAGCTAAGTTTTGGAGGAGAATTAGCTAATCCTGAAATGGGTTCATGGAGGTGTACAAAAACTGGAGTTTCAAGTAATCTTTTTGCACTCCTCCTGTTATTTAAGAAGTATGAACCTATTAACATCTCACACTTCATATTATTGGCAGGATTAAGGTGGTTTCTTGTGAATGTCAGAGTTTATAGAGTGACCGATGAAAAAGAAAGTAAATTGGATGCAGAACATAAGACTACAGCTTTAATTCTGTCTCAGGAGCTAAATTATAGGTAAGAAGTATGACAATATCTTTTTTGCCTTAGGGCTTGCCAACATGAAACTGGCATGCTAGCCCTTTTATTTATTTTATTCCTCTCTACAGAACCAGTGACAAGAGAGTTAAAAATTATTTGCAAGGAGAAAAAGAGAGATTGGGATGCAAGCGATGAAATTGCCATACTCCTTGAAATTCTTAGCTTTTTCTTTTTTTTTTGGTTGTTGTTCTGTTTTTAGTTTTATTATTCACTTATTTTGCCATAATGTTGTCTGAAAAGACAAAGGATTCTGGCTGAGTGTAACTGTGGACTGAAATGTGAAACAATGACAATGTCTCACAGCTGAAAAGTTAGTTGCATTCTTTACCATATCTAATTGTTGTAATACCAGTATGAATGTTTGATGAAATTTACCTCCTAAAATGCAAAATCCCTTAGTAGAAAATTCTGCCATATCAAAGTCATAAAGACAATAAGCCAGAATATTTGCCCCATTTAATATTTCCTCTGCTCTTCCAGGACAGGCTGGTTGCTATCAAGGAGAGATGGGTAAGATGTGCCTTATGAACCTTATTATATTCTCAACTTGTTCTCTAGAGCTGTAGGAAATGTCTCTCACCCTGCACAGATGCTGGAGTGCCAGACCTGCTTGTTTCAAAGTCAGTAAATGCATTTTTGAAGGACAGGTTACTTTGTTCTTAGTACAACTTGGAATGGAATCAGATATATGATGATATATATGGCTAGGAATGAATTGGGCTTCACATCAGTTCCAGACATGCAATCACTATTTAGATTGATTTGTTCCCTAACAAAATCCACTTGAAAACAAGTGATCATTCTTTGTATCCATGACAAAGAATTAGGACGAATGCAGGAACCCTCAAATTGTAGGAGAAATGATTCTTTGCTGCTGTAATGATCAGAGTTCATGGATGCTTACAGACTGCATGGGTCATTTGATAATATCTAATGTTTGAATGCTGCCACAGAAGTCTGTGTGACTTTAAAAACTTCTGTGAAGCTTCATTCCTACAATAACATGTAACATAAACAAAAGGATGATATTTTAGGTTGCAGTTTTCTGTGCCTGTACAAAAGAATACTTTCATACCTTGTTGAAGCAACTTAACCATTGATGCTGAAGGGGATTTTTATTGGTTGGGGAAAGGTTACTGAAACTGCAGTGGCAGTGAATATTAATGGTTTGCTAGTGTGCCTCAGGTTAGGTGTGGTGTTGTGGGTTTGTTGGTGGTGGTGATTTTTAACAAGGTGTCAGAGAGGTACCTAGAGATTGTAGGTGATTGTTACAGATCACTGTCTCTCGGAAAACACAAAAATATGTAAGGGAAGATGACAGAACTGCTTAAAAATAAATCCAGCCTAATGAGGGCTCCTCCTACTTTATCAATAAAATTTCGAAAGCTATCTTTTCTGTAACATAAGGTAAACAATTATTTTCTGGTCTATCACAAACTAGCTAAGACTCTCAGCCACACAGCATCTGTCTGCAGAAATCTGTGTGAGACATACAGTATATTCAGTGTTAGCTGACAGAAATAAATCATGCCAAATGTGTAAAGATATCATGATTTCTACCATAGAGCTCATAGGTAATAAAAATTCAAAGAATCTAAATAGGTTAAGGCTAAACTTACAGGCTAAACAAGCCTAATCCAAAACTTTGCCATTCTTTTTAATACTTAATCCTTATGAATTAGAGTTCTCAGTATGGTTTTAGCACACACTTTCATGCTTATACATTAATTTTTCATTTTCTAGATAAACACATCCTGATATGATCATCTTAATATCCATTTAAATATTAGATTGAATGAGCTGCCCAATAATGAAATGTAGAATATTAGCTCTTTCATTTCCATAAGCGAATACTTTCAGCTGTGATATTTTCTGATTTGACTGTTTAGTTTTTCTAGTCAATCTAATAAGGACTGCCCAAAAGAGAGGGGGGAAAAAAAAGTCATAATTAATATTCTTGTTTAATCTGTTATCAGAAAAAGAACTTGTTCCTTTCTTGCCAACGCTTTCTACAAGCTCCTCTCTTTAGAGTGCAATACTAGGATTCCCCGATAGATGCCCTAAGAGATCTCTTATAAACATCACGACAAAGTACTGAAATTAAGTATTTTCAGCTTTCTCTTTGTGTAGGGGCTTCTTGTTTGGTGGGGTTTTTTTGCTTTATTTTGTTTTATTTTTTTATATTTATCTATCTATCTATCTATATATATTTAATCTACCATCGAGTGTATTGATTTTGGATTTCAATGATAATGAATAATACAATTATTTGATCCCAAATGGTTGAAAAAGGCTGGACGAAAAGAAATTTAACATTTATCCTCATAGCTCAATTGTTTTTCAATAGTAAATTTTAATGTGGATATTAATTCCATAGTGTATTATCTCCTTCCTGTTTAATCAGTTGTTACTTTATATTCACACCATGAGAGTGGCGGCAATGTCATCTTGTCAGAATCATTATCATTGCAAAGTAGCTGCACACTGAAATGAACCTGTAACAGTTATTTCATTAGAAATAATGTAGAAATCTACAGATCTACCCTCAGAGCCTAATCTCCCCTCCCTCCCTCCTCCCCCTCAAGTTTACATCTGCTGTTTTGTGTTTTCTGTTAATTTGAATTCTTTGATGAATTTTAAATATAGGTTTCTTGTGTGTGAACACTATTGCATATCCTTTATTTAAGTAACTAAGTGCCTTTGTGAGAACTGGCTTTGAGGAGATATGGGGTAAACCTTAATGTGCCTTTATTATCCTTTCGTCATTTGGGAGATCTCCTCTGCCAGATGGTTGGCACAACCTTTCTCCAAGCCACAAGTAAGCTAATTTTCTTCTACATCATTTGCCAGTGTGTCTGCCATTCTGGTGCTTATAGTGCCCTGCTGTTACAAAAGCACCAGTCCAGGTCTCAGGACACATTACTGTGCTTTTTTGATCAGGACAGAGCTGATAGTGGATGCCTTATCATCTTTCATTAGAACATTAAACAGACATTGAATGAATTAGACTAGTGGAAGATGAGGGAAAAATGTATGTGTCCAAACTTCATGCTGTGAGACACACATATTTTGAGAATTATTCATGCCATCTCATGTCAGAGCAGGCTGAGAGTTCTTTTGCTGTCATTGCCTTCAAGCTAATCAATGATCTTCACTAGTAACAGCTGCACTGAAGGGGCAGGTGTCTTCCTCCAACAACAAAACCAAAAAAAGAATAATTTGTTAAAAAGGAGTGGAAACTAAGCCCTGTAAAGGGCAGTACTGTGGTTTGTATATTTTGAAATAAGATTTCTTTATTGCTTGAATTTATCAGGGCCTAAAACTATTTTTGGTATTAACCAACTAATGGAAGTATGTTTGACGTGTTGCAAAAGAAGAAGGGTAAAGACTTCTTTTTTAGTCTTGTTTACTACTTTGCAACTGCCAGGTTAGCTGGGACAGTAAAGTAATTGATTTTTGGTAGTATCAGATTTTAATATCCTGAACTCCTTGGTAGCCTGATAATGTGATTCATGGGAACACTTTTCTTGTTTTGAATGTTTAAAGATTTATCACAGAAAAATAAATTGTTGTTTTTGAACTTACAGGTTGTGAGTGGTACCTGGATATACAGAAGTCACTGGACTAATCTGAAGAACTGAAGAGTAAGTAACAGTGCAAGTTTATGAAATTTCCTGGGTTTTTTTTTCCTTACTGTGATTGCTCTTACAAAAACCTAAGCACATAAAAAAGAAAACCAAATCCAAAGATACTTCAAATAGCTTTAAAAGTATTAGCAGTGGAAAAGCCAAACAAAGAAAAATAGCTACTTCTGAAATACCATGCTTACTCTCTAATTCTGCATTCATTTTGTGTGCTGTACTGTTTGCAATGTAAGTAACCCTTTCTCCATAATTACTTGCAGTAGGAAAGGAGATCCAAGTTTGTCAAAGAAAGTGACTATTGTTCTATATTCATTGAGTTATGGATAGGCTGTGAAGTATGAGAGCAAATATTTTGGACAAACACTGAACAACCAAACAACTTTTATCATCTATTATTTGAACTGACTTCCACTTAATATATTCAGACTTTGATCTTCTTTTTGTCTTACATGAGGTTCCCTGCTGTATTGGATCCTATATTAAACAGCTCTTCATAAATACAAAATAGAGAATCCTTATTATTAATACCTATAGTCTTGACAAGCATAAAACAACTTTGAAGTTCCTCTGTCTTTCTCACCTTCACAAGAAGGCATTAGTATCTACTGCACAGATTCTCCTCTGCCCAGTACACACTCAGCAAATTCTTCAAATACAGTAATTCATGTAGAAAAATGAAAAGCAAACATAACTGACTGCCAAGCACATGAGACTCTATATCAAACTCTGAAAATTGCACGGCATACTATGTGGGATCATAAACTACCCAAATTAAGGTTATGGAAACCAGAAACATACTACTAAGCATCAGCAGTCTCTCTGGACTAACGATTGATTCTTAAACACAGAAGAAAGTCTTTATTAAAGTTGTGTGCATTGGTCTGCATTACATCACATAAAGCGATATTGCAGGGCAATCCTCTGTGGATAAAAATGTTTCAACTGCAAGCAGTGGTGATGTAATGTACGGGTTGCAAAAGAATGAAAAAAAATAATTAGTTCATTCACTTTTTTGTAGGGGTCAAAAAATGGACCTCAGAAACTATATCCATTAAGAGAAGACAGAAAGCTCTCAGGAGAAGAATAAGCAAAATTTATTTCTAACTGTTGCCTATGACAGCTGATAGTGAGCTAAATTGGAGGAAAAAGTAGAAAATGTGTGTGCTACAAATACATCAAAATAATTTAAATTAAATATGAGCTTTGTAAAGTGGATGTCCCAGTGAGTGTCCAATGAAGAAAAATGAGCATCATCAGATGCATTCAAAACTGCAAGAATGCCAAGATACCTTAATGTATTACACTGTTGTATCATTATTCACACTCAAATTTAAGAGTGCAAGTCCTCACAAGGTTTAGAGATTTCAAGAATTTTTTTGGGAGTCTTCCATGTGGTATTTTGTGGGTTTTTTTTTTTTTGTCTATCTGTTTGCAAAGCCAATCAGTAAGCTATAGTATTTCAGACCCAGCATAATTTTATAGACCTCCTGACTTCATTAATAAGATTATATAAATGTTTCTGTAATTGTTCATCATTTGTTTCATGCATGTTTATAATGGCAGAGAAGAATGGATGAGCAAGGTCCCTGTTCACCCTCACAAGATTTCCACTTAGCTTGGAACAAGTAATTTTTTGGGTTTACTTCTGTCACAGGAATTTCTAGTGCAGCTATGCTACTAGGAAGCAAAGCTGACTCAGTATCAGTTTTGTACCCCAAAACTTGTCAGTAAGTAGCATAATTTAATTCTATTTATGCTTTGCAAAAAACCTGAGAAGGCTTAAGAGAAAAAAGAGGGAAGAAATAGAATAATAGCGGTTTAGAAAACACTATCCGGATGCCAGCCAAGCTTTATAACTCACAATTATAAAGGACTGTATCAACGGAAGTCTGTGTGATCTGGCTTTATATTCTACACTTTGTGTGTAGAAGTTAATCATGTTATTGCAGTGCCATGACCTAATTAGCAAGAGCCCCTTACAAAATTGTGATAAGCTAATACAGTCTGACCTATCTTGTTTCATTATTTCCCCTGTTATCTAGTTCAGTTCTTTAGCTATGGGATTTAGCTGGTTTTGCTTCTCAGTACAAGTTTGTGCCACATGTAGAAGTACAGTACAAGTCATCCAGCATGCCTGTCAAAACAGATGACCTCCATCTGGCTTTACCCTAGTCACGGGTGATTTAAAGACACTTTAATACTTTAATCTGTAGCAGGTTTTCCCAAAAGGCCTGAAGCAGGTAACATAATGCCATGATGAATAGATACTTAATTTTCACAGTGATTTCACATTGAAGATTAAGTAGCTTATTTTTAAAAGTGGTGGAATGGTGGATAATAAATTAATTTGAAAGTAGTAAATCAGATAACTAAACCTATTATCTCACTGTAAAGCAGATTCAAGCGAGACTTCAAACCATTGTTTCTTTGCTTCACTTCCGGTAAATGTATTTCTAACTTTTTAGGCCATTAGCTCCCAGCTGGGTGCTTTGTTTTGTTTTGTTCATCCAAAGGATGAGCAGGGGATATAATTAACAGTCTTATCTGGAGGTGGATTTTTTTCCCGTGTGTTTTTCATAACTAAAGATGATTCACAGTAACATGTCAATGTTTTTGGCATGGGTTAGGCGCAAGGAGCTCTACTTGGACATTCAAGACATTGAAACTTGCTACAGATGGCAGGGATTACTGACACAGGCTGCGCAAAGCCACCAGCATACTCGAGCTTTCATACAGACGGTCGATATATTAAGACTTATTGCGTAACATCCACCCTGCGTTAAACATGGAAGCACACCAACCCTCTGTGCTCCGCTTGGGAACTACTCGCTGTTTCACAGCAGTTGCCACTCTTCCCGGGGCCGCTACCTTGTGCCCTGAGCACTCCGAGGGCTGCCGCTTGGGAAGCGGACGGTGTTTTCCGTGTTTTGTGGGGGCAGGAGACGTAGGTCCCGCAGGAGGGCACGGAACAGGGGCGATGTCCCCAAGAAGAGGAGACAGGAGCGGGGAAACGCTGAACTCCGTCAGGTCAACAGCCCTCCGATGAGAGGGTAAAGGGTGAAGTACGAGGTACTGCTTCCCCCGCCCCATAAAAGGAGATGGGACAGTAATGACTTTGAAGATGGGAGGGGGAGTTAAGAGCAAGTTTCAGCAGACCGAGAGCGACGCCAGCAGCTGTGGGGGAGCTGGGCGGGCCAGGGGCGGGCCGGAGGCGGGGCAGCCCATGCCGCGCCGGGCCGAGAGGAGCGGTGCCGAGCCGAGCGGAGCGGAGGCGCGGGCAGGCGGTGGAGGCGGCAGTCGGGCTCGGCAGTAGCGGCGCTGAGCGGGGCCGGTGCTGTCCGCGGCGCTGCGGGTGCTGAAGGGCGGGCGCCCCGCGCCGCCTCCCCGCGGCGCCCCGGGGCCGGGGGGTTCCGACCGCCACCGGTGTCGGCCGGAAGCGGCGCCGGGAACTGCTGCCTCGAGTTTTCTCCGGGCTAGCGGCGTCCCTGCCGGATCAACTCTTGGCTTTGTGAAACGGAGAAGCGTTCCTCATTCCGCGGTCCTTGCACGGGGAGCTGGCGGGGTTTGTTTTCTCTCCTGTGGACTTTAGTGAGTCTTGGGTCAGGTAAGCAAGAATACATATGTATGTTATATAGCTGATATCTTCATATAAGTGGTGGTGGGGTGGCCAACGGAAGAAGGAACTGGCAATTAATGGTAGAGCAAAGTTGGGAGCTAGTTAGCCTTTAGGTCAGCGGAGGGGCAATGCTTGGAAAGGAGGTGTGCAGTTTTCGGTGAAAAGGGCTCTGTAAACAAAAGACGAATCACAAATGTGAAGTTAGAGGCTTATTTTCCTTCAAAACTTGCTGGTGGGATAACGTTTAAATGTTTGAAAATATTTTATTTCAGAAACCCTGTGTATTATAGAAAGATATCAGAGGACATTGTAGAGGCTGCTTTGTGTTAACACCAGCTTTGGGGGACGCAAAAAGCTCTAGCCGATTCTGTCTGGGGGAAGGTGGGATACGTGAGGTCATTCTGGGAAGTGGAGAGCAAAGTAGGAATTAAGGAGGATTTAAAAACGGCCTCATGTTGCTCTGTGTTCTTGTGCGTGCACGTATGTGCGTGTGACAGAAGGACAGCGATACCTTGTTACTCGGTGCACAATTTAATGCTGTAACACTATGAACATGTGAAACTACACCTTTGTGAAAAGGTGTAGAAAGGACTTCTACCTCCAAGGTCAATGTAGTGTGCAAGTGCCCATGAAAGTTGAGGATTGTTTCCTTTGGTATTGACTGATAAATGTCAGGCCTTCCTCCAGGCTACAGCCAGGTGTAACTTCGAATCCCCAATTTAATAGTACCACATTATGTTGCATTATAGGACTGCTCTTGTAGGTAATTGAATGGAAGTGGGAAATGTGGGCAGATAAAATGTCTTGCTATTTCAGCTGTGTTTAACCTTTTGCAAGCTTGGTGGGGCACTCTCCTTCACAGAGGGGTTTTCTACCGCTCCTGTGTGGTAAGAGTTCTGCACGCGTGGAGCTGAGTGCTTCGCAGGGATTTCTGCACATGCAGAGAGCTGAGTGCCACACAAGGGTTTCTATATATGCAGGGCAGAGCACCATGCAGGGATTTCTGCACACACAGAGCAACACAGGAATTTTCATCACTCGGAGATTAAGGCTGATTCCAGAAGGAATGGGCTGCTGCTGCTGCTTGTAGCCAGTGCTGCTGAGATGGCTGAACACAACAGGCAGGTGAATGAGGTCTCCACCCTGTATTTTTTAGCGCTATGTATCACTTCATACTCTTGTGGCTGTGATGAATTTTCTTTGGAACTGAGATCTAATCCACAATTGTTTCCTTACATAGTTGTCCTGCACAAGTGCTAGCATGTCTGAACTGTGTGAGGTAACTTGCTGATGAGATGAAGCTGATGAAAGGAAGCTTGCTTCGTATTATATGGTATTATTTTGTACTCTTGCATCACTTATTTAAAATTAAGATGGGTTGTTTTTACTGAATATTTTTATCAGCTAGAATATAAAGGTAGCTATTGGGCAGCAGCACAGAACTACTGAAGACTGGTTCTCAAATTGAGGAGAAAGTAGTTTAAATTGTCAAGGCTTTAATTAAGCTAAGGTGGAATTAGGAAATACATATCTTTTACTGTTCCCTCCTCTCTCTGTGCCCTCCACCCCTACCCCATTACAGCTGTTTCTGTAAAGCATCTGTTGCCTTCCTTTCTCAAATGGTAGGGAAAGTTTATTACCCAGCACTTGCACTGATTGCAAACCTTCACTGCTTGTCTACCCATCAGCTAGGACAGCTTTTATCGGCTGTCATTGACATGAATATTAATTTGCTTTGAAGCATTTAAGTATAATTTTAAATAATTATACTTTCTGAAGTATGAAGATTTTGCATACTTGCTTTCTAAAGTTACATTACAAAAATGTTTGGGAAAAGTTAGTTTTGATGCATGTGGTACAAACAGGAAAAAATCCAAAACAATCCCCAAACTGAAAAAAAAAGAACCCAAATAACCCCAACCTATTAATTATATGGCCAAACTTTTGGTGTTTAAGTGTAAATGTACAGGGCCTGATTTGCAAATCCTTGTTCACTTCAGTAGTCTTTATTCATACACAGAGACCTGTTAACTGCAAAGGGACTATATCCATCATTAGATGAGTAAAAGTCATTGATCTTGCTGAAATCAGTCATTTCACCAGCATCAGTCAGATGATAAACTTTGATACTAAGACATTAATTCTTCGCTTTTAAATTTATGTCTTATATCTGATTGTATTTTCTGTGTAATTTTTTGCCTTCATTCGTACTGGGCTCCTTTATTTTCAATCACATTAAAAAATTGAGATTTGAAATGGTATGTAGACTGTCAAGGAAGTAAAATGGCACTGCTGTTTTTCAATAAAATGGTGGGTCTTTTTGTATATATATATATATATTTATATATATGATGTGTATATAGATGTATAAACACCAAGTGTGGTCCATAGCCATTTTGGTTAACTGTTCTAATTACAAATAGTCTTTATTATTTTTTTTTCTCAGTAGTAATCCTTCAAGCATATTTGTATAGTTCTAAGGATCTGATTTTATATAGTGCACAGTTCCAAGACCTTGAACACCACCATTCATAAGCTGAAGAAAACTGGATTCTAATGACTTGACCTAACAGCTGACTGCAGAACTAATACAAACTTGGGGAGGAGTCTTGCCATAACATGAGTATTCAAGGAAACTCCCTATTAAAGTGCTGCTTTGTAGACCCTGCTTACATGATCAACACAAAAAGATAAGAATGTGAGGGCATACATTTACAATTATTGAAGTTTTCAACATTCATACAACCTATCAGACATCCTAAACTTACATTTGATGGTGGATCACTTGGCTATTTATTTGGCTATCTTTGACAGTAAATAGGACTCAGAAAAACTCAAATAAGATGGTTGTTCAGATCTAGGTGTGTTCTAGATCTATCTAATCATGATGGTTTGTCATGCAGATATTTTTGTGTGTGAGTTTACCCAATGATCCTCCATGTTTGTTTTAAAACCCACAGATATTAAACCCTAGAAAAAAAGAACTTTTACAATCACATAATGAAGTCTCTAATAAATAGCAAATTTTTACCTCCCTCCCTCCTGTTCTTCCCCTTGGGATAGATGCACACAGTTCTAAACACGTTTTTTATATAACATTTTAGAAGCAGAATGTAAATTTTGTGTCACCCTTCTCATACTCTTAAGACACTATAAAATAATAATGAAAGCAAGCCTCTGCTTGGTTTTGTTAGTTTCAAGAAAGGTGGAGGTCCAATACAAATAGTTCTGCTTTTTAATGATTCTGAACTTGGCTTAGAATTTTTAAAGCGAAGAGGTCAAATGAAACTTAGCCAATTCTGAATATTTTTCTCAAGACTGGCAAATAGTATGAGATAATTCAGGACATTAAATATCTCAGGAGTAAATCATGGGCTCAAGGGGGAGTAATACCACTTTCAACTTTGTTCTTTGGTTTTTCTAAGCAAAAGGAGGAAAATAATTGTTAATTATTAAGTGTACATGTCCTATTATGCTACTTAATTTTAAAGCAAATAGATTAACAAGTTTATTTGCAAATCTCTTTAACCCTGCTTTATAGCTCAAGCTTTTTTTTTCCTTTTTTTCTTTTCCCTTTTTGTTTTAATCATAAGGAATTGCTGTCAACAAATAAAAAGGCTGAGAACCTTTTTGCATAGGATATTATACATATTTAATACAGTGCTCTTTTCCTTGTCTCTTGGTAGACAGAAAAGACAAAGAACACCCTTTTAAGTTATTAGAAGAACAATAAGTTAAACTTTATAGTAAAGAGATAAGTTGTGGGTTGAATAAGAGTTGTGGTTGACCAGCACCTTTGAAAACAGTGCTATATGAAACTGTCTAATACCAATATCAAAGATTACTAGTGCCTAGGGAAGTAATCAAGAGCAATGAAACCCAGAGGCTAACTCTCTTTTGTGCTATTTTACAATTTATTTTTTATTTTTTTTTAGGTTAGTTGAGCAACCTACAGTTACAAAGCCTTGTCTCCTAGTAGGCAGGTTGTGTTCCTTTCCAGTACTCACATTTATTAACAGACATGTCTTCATTTGATGGACCAGTGCAGACAAAGAAATTTCTGCACAGTTAGCATGGCAGAAGAATTGCAAGAATTCTCCTAATTTTCATTTCTTCCTAGTCATTGATACTTCCAGTGATATGGACTGAATATATCGGCCAAGAGGTGTAGTGAAATAAGCTGAAATCAGCCAGACTGTTATGGTCTAGCCAGTCATGTTTTCTTACTAACTGGTTATGGCAATGACTTGAAAATATGTATTTGTTATCTATTTGATAACAAAGTTTATGCATGTATTTACCCTTACTACCCTAGAAATTATCATAGTAAGTCTATTCAGTTAATCACTCTTTCTACCATACACAGAGTGAACTTAGTGGTGAATTGTTTGCCTGCATTGCCAAGTTGTGCAAATCTTAAGAAAATAAGAACTTCTAAAGAGTTAAATGAGGGAAGAGTTGGCAGTGCTTGCACTGATTGCTTGAAGTAGGTTGAAGTTCAGGGTTTATTTGCATTTGAATTAATTGAGATTGGTGTCCAGCAGTGCTTTTCAGCACAGGCTTCAGAAAGACTTTTTTGTATAATGAAGTACTTGAAAATGTTAGTTGGAAGATGAATGATATTTAAAATACTTCGTTCCTGGCAGAGGGAGCTTTTTTCTCATTTTCCTAAGTAAGGCTTATTGTAATTCTGAAACATTTTTATCAGTGAATGGGTGTTCTTGTGTTAAAAGCCACTATAATTTTTAAATCAGCATATTAAAAACTTTCTGAAATAATTTTTGGTTTCTTCATAAAGAAGTTCTTAATACCTACAAAAAGGAATAAAATAATCTTAAAATAGCTCATAGCATTAATCAAATAAAATGTTATTCCTTACTAAAAATGCTCTTTTATTAAATGATAGGAACTTCTAGTTTATTATTTTGCATTCTTTTGGTTCCATTAAAACCCCAAATATTTTAGCTGTTTTCTGTGTTGTAGCTCTGAATTGTATGTATTTTCGTTATTATAAAAACTGTCATCCTAAATAATATGTAAATTATTATACTTTTTAATCACTTGTCAAGAAAATAATGAGTAATGAAACAAAAACAGGAAGAAAATTTTATTCTTTCATGACAGGTATTGGAAATAAACTTTTTCAAATACTTTGCAGATGATGAGATGCTTCGAAGTTGAACATTTCAAGTTCTGTATTTTTTTATATTTTCTTTCATAAACACCATTTAAAACAGCACTATAGTAATATGTTACTCATGGGTTTTGTTAAATGTTGTGAACCATATTTATTATGAAAGAAAGAAAAAAAACCCCACTTTCACAGCACTGTAGCAGATCAATGGAAATCATAATTCATGTGGAAGAGCAGTCAAAAAAACCCAAACCCTTCTTTTGTTTCCGTAGAGACTGAATATATTGCTACTAATATTACGATTATATGTATGATGCTTTTTCATGAAGACTGTATTTGATGACAGTTAAGGCCTTTTTAGTGATAACAGGAAACAAGAGCAACAGAAGCATTGGATACATGAAAATGCCATGATATCCAAGAAGATTTCTTTAGGAAAAAAGTTAAATTAACTGCAAAAAAAGTGGCCAAAATATCTATGAATATTATTCCTTATCCAGTCTAAAACTCCCCATTTCAGTATATATATCCATTGCCTTTTTTGCTGAACTCACTCCAGTTTATCTGTAGTTTTCTTGCACTGGGGCTTGAAACAAGAAATAGTATTATAGATGTGGTCTGACTAAGATGTTGCTGACCAGTCTTCAAAAAAAAGTTGCAATATGTATCAGGTCGAAGGAGGTGATCCTGCCCCTCTCCTCTGCTCTCCTGAGACCTCACTTGGAGTATTGTGTGCAGTTCTGGTGTTCTCAATATAAAAAGGACATGGAACTGTTGAAACAAGTCCAGAGGAGGGCCACGAGGACAATCAGGACTGGAGCACCTCCCATATGAAGATAGGCTGAGGAAATTGGGGCTGTTCAGCCTGGAGAAGAACAGGCTGCATGGAGACCTCATAGCAGCCTTCCAGTATCTGAAGGGGGCCTACAGGGATGCTGGTGAGGGACTATTCATTAGGCACTGTAGTGATAGGACAAGGGGTAATGGGTTCAAACTTAAAGGGGGGGGGGTTAGATTGGATATAAGGAAGAAGTTCTTTACTGTGAGGGTGGTGAGGCACTGGAATGGGTTGCCCAGGGATGTTGTGAATGCTCCATCCCTGGCAGTGTTCAAGGCCAGGCTGGATGAAGCCTTGGGTGACATGGTTTAGTGTGAGGTGTCCCTGGCCATGGCAGGGGGGTTGGAACTAGATGATCTCAAGGTCCTTTCCAACTCTAAGTATTCTATGATTCTATATAGAAACAAAATATATATACATAATTGAAGAAGAAAAGTAAATTAGATTAGGAAAAATCTCCGTAAATTGCCTCAAAAGGATTTCTTTTTTTCTAGGAAAGCATAGCATTATGGCCTTTAGTCAAGACCAGCATAAAAATGCCAATGCTGACTATCATGCCTAGGATGTTTTTGTTCCCTGTATAAACCCTAGATGAGAATGCACCAAGTACAACTATATATAATTTTAAAGATTGTTTTCTCTACATGGAAAAGTTATAAAAACTAAGTTTTGTTTTAAGAAACTGTTTGGCACCATCAGAATTTTTTTTAAGCAAGATTCAAACATATTTAGTATATAAACAGAAAGACTAGTATCTGCTCATCCTGGGGGCTGTCTCTAAACATGAGGAAGGCCAGAAGGTGATCAGGTGTAGTCAACGTGGATTTACGAAAGGGAAATCATGCTTAACCAGCCTGATTGTCTTTTACAATGGGATAGCTGGCTGGATAGGTGAGGGGTGGTGCCACAAGGACGTTGGTCTAGATGATCCCCAGTGATCCCTTCCAACCTCAACCATTCTGTGATTCTGTGATTTGGTTGTTAAATCTGTAGAATGAAAACTAAGACCAAGTACCTTTTGTAAAGGCAGATTTCCTCAGTGTTGTCAGGTATTCCTCAAGTCTGAGGGGTGAATGCTCAGAAAATGGTCAGAAAACCAGTGTCATTTCCAAGTGTTTGCTCAGTTAGCCCTACAGTATTTACAGGAGTACAAAACCTGATATTAAAATGTAACATCATATTTTAACACTGAGTCCTTCTTTTCTTCTTCACTTTGTTTAAAGATAGAAACAAGTTCAGCTCATCATCTGTTTTAGCAGTGGAAAGGCCACAGAGAAGGAAGAGAGGCTCTCCCTGACAGTATTTTTGGCTTGTCCTTGTAAAATGGAATTAAGTCACATGGGTCCTCCCTCTCCTTGCAGCAGCCAAGGTTAGCCATAACCTCATCTTCAGTGAGAAATCGATGTTTTTAATCTTGAGTGCTCATTTTCAAATTGAAATACAGTTCATCACATTGCTGTTCTTCCATATTATCAAGTCCTCTGACAGAGATAATTCTAATTTAAAATGAACCACAACACACAGCACCAGGTTATGATAGTTTGAAGACTGATCATATTTTGCATTTATTTCCTGTGCCTTTTAAGTTGAATGAAGCTCAGCTAGTCTAATGCAAAGTTAAAGTAGTGGTTTTAAATTTGTTGTTTCTCTAACATACATGTTATTCTTCTCTCTTCCACTGTACACCTTTCATATTCTTAGGTAATTCAGAAACCAAGCAATAATTAGTATTGGTAGTATTTCCACATGAGTATTATATTTCTATTTTAGATTTTGTGATTTTTGCCCCAGGCTGTTTTTAATAAACAGTAATAGTCTGTAAAAAATGTTCTACACATTGATGCATGGGCTGATTTAGTTCTTTCCCTGGGACACTGAAAGAAAAGCATAATTAACATCACTCCTGAGATTTAACTTTTATATTATGCTAATTATTCCTTGAACTGGAAACAATTTTTCAAGTGAATTTAAACTGTGTTTCTTAGTTATAATTACATTTTAGTCTATTGTCTAATAATAGGCTGATTCTCTTTTCTGCTTAGAGAATTATTGTCACAAAAATATTTGAACAGTCTACATTTGTATGTTCTTGTTGCAGTCAGTGGAGCGAGGGGAGGTTAGCTTTACCTTAGGGGTTTCATTTGAAGCATTAGTAGAGTGCTTTAGGCATCAGATATTAAAATTTGTGTCCCTTATGGACCAAAAATCTAATATTCTACTATATGTGTCCTTTATATCTTTTCAGAATGATAGTCATATTCATCCAGTGCTTTAGGTTCCCAGTAATTTCTTCCATGCATAAATAAACTTTACAAAAATTGCTTCCATGCTTGTCTTTGTAGAAATTGATGTGGCATGTATATAAAAAGTTAATGAAGCTATACTTAATATTTGATTTATATTTCCAAAGCCTCAGAAATCAATATAAAAAATAACACCCCATATTGTATAATTTCTGAGTTAAAACAGCTTTCATATTAACAAAAAGATATAAATGAAAGTTTGTTATATATTTTGCTGACTATACTGGGAGTGTTTTTGTGAAATTGTGCCATATCTGACTTCTCCATGAGCTGTGTGAAGTCATATGGCTAAGAATGTTGGGTTTACCATTGTCTGCTTTCCTTGTGAGAGACAAAAGGTCCAAATTCAGTGAGTTAGTCTTGCATTTTTTATAAACAGAGTATTTGTTCCTGAAATTATATATAAATGCTAGAAGAAAACTTTTAAGATCTGTTCATGAAACTCTGAATGCTGAAAATGTAAGCAGGAAGTCTTGTACCTTTGTTATTCTTTCTAATAAAGAAAGTGAACAGTAGATTGTATGCATGCATAAAAATTCTGAATCATAGAAATTTGCCTTACTGAAGTATTAAATTGAGGCTCTTCCAAAAAAGTGTTTCAGTGTTGTGTATAAGATATTGCAAAAAGGATGCCATGGCAGATTGATTTATATCCGTTAATATCCCTGTAAGACCCAGTTCAGTGTCTTTATTGCTGTTGCTCTTGTCAGTGAATATTTAGGGGCAAGCAGCTTCTGAGCATGCTGTTTGTCCTGCATATAGATTAGGTTTGTAAGCCAATAATCATTGAGGTTTTCACTGTTTTGAGTAGTGTCAAAATTCTCCAATAATTGCATCAGAATTATTGGTGAGATAGATGTAATGCATAACTATCTTTCTTCTATTTGTGGTATTTATGTCCAGCAGTAATTATGCACTTCAGTTTTCCCGTGTAATCTTTGTAAAATACTTAGGCAGAGGCCTTTCATATAGCTCATTAGAAAAACTGTTCCTGTTTGCTGGATGTCATAGCATCTGTTAAGAGTAATAACATTGATGAAATAATCCTAAACCAGAAAAAACATTACTCATGACTCACCATAAGAGAGTAAAATAATGAGATAGCTATTTCCTTTAAAGACACAAAGAAGGGATGTCCACCGTAGCTGAACTTGTGATATTGTGGCTACTTGTCTTTCTCCCAATTTCTAGTTGGAAAAAAAAAGGTGGAATTATTTGTGTAAAAGTAAAAAAAAAAAAAACACAAACTTTTCTGTGCTCCCAGACTGACTGAAAACTGGTATGGTTACATTTACATTAATATTATCATAGCAGGTTTGCATCAGTAAAAATATGAGGATAAATGAGACACCATATGTGCAGCTCCACACTTAATTGCTACAAGAACACTTCTGTAATGAAGATCATGGCATTGTTTCGAAATTTGCTTGCTTCTCTTTATCCTTGCGTGCATGTTATTTCTGGCCATCTGCGGGAAATATTTTGAAATTATAGTCAGTTGGCCACTCTAACAACAGAAGAATATTAATGGTAAAAATTGGTTTTACTAATGAAGGCGCCTAAATTACTGGATGCTTACCAAGGGCCATTATGACCCACAATTTCAGTCTTTTTTTTCCCTGTTATATAATGCAATTAAACAACAACCCCCCTAAAACCTAGAATGCTGCTTTAGAACGGATACAGCATCAAGAGAAGTTAATGTCACATAGTGATCACAAAACTTTGCACATGTCATCTACAGGATGAAAACGTACTACTACTTCTGTCTAGATGATTCAGTGTTCCAACAGCAGAAAAGCCTTCTATGTTGCTGTGGGATTCAGGGGCAAGTTTATAGTCACAACAGGAGAAAACAGACACCCATGTGACTAGGCTTTCTTAAACAGCACTTCAGTTATATTTTAAGTATGTTGATTTAAAGTTTATTGTGCTTACTTTGACATTATAGGGGGAGCAAAACCATGAATCACAGAATAAGCTATGTATTTTCACATTGTAGCTAATCAGGTAAGTCCTTACTGGACTCTGATACCTATCAGGAAAACAAAAGGTAAAAGTATTAAACTATATTAATCCATCATTTTGCAGTCAGTCACTACATGGAACTGGTGGAATGATTTAAAAACATTATTTGTTTTGCTGAAGTGAATATGATTTTCCTGTGGTGTGTAAAGATATTGAGAAAGTAGGTGTCATGCACAGACCCTATAAATAGTATAAATACTTAAGTGTTTTACTTAAAGACCAGTTTAGACATCCTTCAGTTTGCCCAAACCCAAAAATGAAAATTAAGCTGCATTAAAATGCTGAGAAATATCAATCAACATGTACTGGAATTACGATTAGAAAATATTAGCACAGCTTTTATAAAAATAAAAAAGTTTCTGTGATGATAAAGCATACACAGAGAAAGTACTATACCCTAAAACAAGAAGTGAATTTTTAGAATAGCATTAGTTGATTTGTTTTAAGGCCGCTGCTATTCCTCTTATCATGTTATACCCATTGATCATTCTTTAATTTCCTTCTATTGACCATATACTGACCAGTATTTCTGGCCAGAGATTAACCATTTCCTCCACTGCCCTCCACCTCAACTAGCTATCAGTTGGTATACCGTGGCCTAAGATCAACTTGACCTCTCATAGAACAAGCCAGCTTTGTTCAAACTTATGTGAAACTGATTCAGAGTAGTGTGTTACTGTGGACATATAGCAGGTTCTAACAGTAATTGTCCAAGATAAATTAGAACAGAACAGCACAGAGCTATGATTTCAGTCACTGAGCTGCAGGTAACCACTCCCCTAACCCCCCAAGGCATAGTTTTGAGCTTTTCTGTCAAGGCTTCTGCTGGGATACTTTGTCCTAATGGTGTAAATTCAAGTGGGTGATGAAAGTCTTATGGGAATGTTATTCTAGAAAGAGATTGCTGTAAAGCAAACAGTCTTATAGCTACATTTATCCTCCCAGGCATGTGTCTGATATCTTATATCGTATATCTGATATATTATGGTTTAAAAAAAAAAAAGAGCTGAAAAGGGCTGGCTTGCCTGTCATTCTATAAAATGGTTATTCTGGAATAGTTTTTAAATATCCCATTTGTAGATTTGCACCTCCCTTGGGCTTTTAGAGTAGCCAAAACTGGGGTAAAATATAGACGTGATAAAAGGTATTTTTTTGTGTGTGATGTTCAAAGAATTCAAGTAACTGAAAATAAAGGATGATTTTGGATTCTTTTAATGACATGACTCTCATTTTCCCACTATATCTTGTGTATTAATGTGATCCTGCCCCTCTACTCTGCTCCTGTGAGACCTTCCTTGGAGTATTGTGTGCAGTTCTGGTATCCTCAACATAAAAAGGACATGGAACTGTTAGAACAAGTCCAGAGGAGGGCCACGAGGACAATCAGGACTGGAGCACCTCCCATATGAAGATAGGCTGAGGAAGTTGGGGCTGTTCAGCCTGGAGAAGAACAGGCTGCATGGAGACCTCATAGCAGCCTTCCAGTATCTGAAGGGGGCCTACAGGGATGCTGGTGAGGGACTCTTCATTAGGCACTGTAGTGATAGGACAAGGGGTAATGGGTTGAAACTTAAACAGGGGAAGTTTAGATTGGATAGAAGGAAGAAGTTCTTTACTGTGAGGGTGGTGAGGCACTGGAATGGGTTGTCCAAGGAAGTTGTGAATGCTCCATGCCTGATGGTGTTCAAGGCCAGGCTGGATGAAGCCTTGGGTGACATGATTTAGTGTGAGGTGTCCCTGGCCATGGCAGGGGGGTTGGAACTAGATGATCTCAAGGTCCTTTCCAACCCTAACTATTCTATGATTCTATGTTGTACACTCAGAACTCTGAGGCTGTAGTACTATTACAGGCCATACTGTACTTAACAGCACCACTGGATTGTCAGTTGGGCTGACTTTAAGCATGGGAGGCTGCCCAAAACAGCCAGCTACTGGGAGAGAGCAGCAGTGGCTCTGCTTTTGTTTTGTTTCCAAGCATTCCACTGGGAAATTGTGGCTACCAGCTGCAGTGCCAGCACTGAGCATTGATAATTTTTTATTAAGTGAGAAATTAGGGAGCATGAGCAGTATGCACTGCTACAAGTGATATCCCCTCTCTCTCCTTATCATCTTCCCCTTCCCCCTCATCTCCTACCCAACTCCAATAAAAGGAAAAGTGAACCTGATTCTTCAGTATGCCTTTATCCTTCTTTGGCATTCTCTTCTTCTTGCTGGAACTTTCTATTGTCTCAGGCCTTATTTTTGGAGAAGGCAAAGAGAAAAGGCTTGACCCGGGCTTGTCATCAGGTGTGATTTGTGATGATCTGTGCACTGTATTGCTCTGAAGGACAGAAATTGTTATTCTCTGTCTTCATTAGCATATAGATTTCGCACATTAATGCAGTTGTATGCTTAAGATGTTGAAGTTGAGAAAGAAAGGTGGATTTTTTACTCTTATCAGTTGGCAGGGTAATCCTGCTTTTCCACCATAGACCAAAATAGGAGATTCCGAGAATACTAGAACAATTATTTGAAACTTATTAATATGAATGTGATTAATTAAAGAAAACAACAGAGGCTTTCTTTCATCTGAATAGCCTCCACTGAGGCTCTTTTCTCTGTTTAGTAGTCACATAAGAGCTGCAAGACTATAAATGTAATAGTTTGCTTTCTATGTTGCTGAACAAGGCAAAACTTTTATTTTCTGCACATATAATCTGCAAAATAACTTTCAAAACCCTCTTTTTCTGTTTTGATTAATCATTGGGGGTTTGCAGAAAATCTCACCTGGGTAACAAGAAGTATTTGAAATTGTTGAAGGGTGGGTATTCCCAGACCTTCAAAATACAGACAGAGGCAAGAGGAGCTTTCAATTTTAATTGTGTAGAGATGCTTACCTGAGTCAGCACTGAGGATACATTCATGCAGACAGTAATTGATTCATCAATAAAGGGCCTGTGTGTAGCTGCAGTACTTGGACATTTGCCACCAATTATCTGATCGGCATCTGTGGCTTATAATGTTCAGACACGTCTCCTGGCTCCTTGTCATAGAGTGTTGCGCTTCACAAAGGTGTCCTAGACAATCCCAGTGTCTATGTGGTTGATTCAGAATTAGGAACATTGTCAGGGTGGGATGAAAGATGAAGGACAATGTTATGTTTCAGGAAAATAGGGTGATTATTTTGGAGATTGTAGTTTCAGAATGGATAACTTTGTATGAGGAAAGAGATGCTCTTGCCTGTACAGACAGTTCATACTAGATGTGTTATGGAGTGTCTGGTGATGGTCGTACCTAAGCCATCTGAGCTTTCATTTCTGGTTGAAATGTATTTTTTTTCTGTTAAGAGGCTCTTGTTAGTGTTTCCTGCCACCACAGATGGTCAGAGCATTAGTTCCAGTAAATTTTACATTTATTTTTCCTGTATTTCTATTGTATAAATAAAATTGAAGATGTTTACCATTTTTTTATATTATATAATACAGTGGTGGTGGAGGAGTCCAAAACTCATTCCTTTGGCATAGTGAACGTTTCATCACCTCATACTAGCTACTCCATACTTTATTTTGTATTATCCTCCTTCCATTCTTAGAAGTGACAGTTTTTTTAACTAATGAATAATTGAAAAACCTTATTTTACAATCCATTTTAGCTACAAGATCATCAGGACACTCTAGGTTTTCTGGTTTACTGTCAGCTCTCCAGTATGCATTTGGAAGGCTTTTGTCTAGTAGATATATTGGAGCAGTATAAAACCATAAGCTGTAAAACTTTGTAAGATAGTGTAGCACAGTTAAAACATAGCAGAAAATGGAGGTTCTGATGTTAACGAATAGGATTGTGAATAAAAATAAAACAATAAAAGAAATGCATTGTTTTATTAAAAGTATCTATGCAAATTTAAAGAAGGCTGCAGTTGTTCAATGAAAAAGGAATATGATATACTATAAATAGTAGAATGTAAAAGACCAAGTCAACTTTCACAGTCAAAAAAGTTGTTTTTTTTTTCATCAGGTATGACAATGTGTTTGCTTCATTCTACTCAACACTATTCATTTCATTTTACATAAGGGAAGAAGATCCTTCTTTTATTCACTTGGAATTTAACGTCCAAGTGAAGCAGCAAGTTTAGCAGACACCAGAGTTTCAATTTAAATTGAGGCCAAAGATACCTTCAAACTTGTTCCCATAGCATTCCCAAAGATTGCAGCTGAGCTGACAGGTTTTGGACACTTCCCTAATTGATGGATCCAAGAAAGCTATTGAACACAACACATGGCACTAGCAACCCAAGCCAGCTTTATGACTGACAGTACAAGTGCAATTTTCTGTATTTCTTTGTGACTATGCTGACTTCAGGCTCATGAATAAAGTTGACCTTTGTGTCAGTAAAGAAGAGAGACAAGTCAGTGCAAAGCAGGAAAGAAGAGAAGCAAAAAATTCCACAAAAGTTAAATTAAAAAAGAGAAAATGCGTATCACTATTTTTGATCTTCAAGTACGGAACACTTTCATCTATTTTATTATTTCTGTGCAGCTGTATGATTAGACACAGACTTTTTAAAAAGACATTCACAAGCAACTTTGGATTTAATTAATTTTAGTTAACGGAATTATTTTAGAGTTTTGTTTCCATCCTTGTGAACTTCTACTGTTACTAAGTCCTATAAATAATGTAAAATTCTTGACCCAACATACTATATGTTGATTTTAGAATTGTTTTCATGTTTTCAATTAGGTCAGGATTTCATCTATAGTTGACTTAATTATATTAGTGCAGTCCCTGGAGGAGAGCACCAGAGGGCAAATGTATTTGTGGTTCAATCCTGATAAGGACAGACTGCCCTCAGCTACAAAAAAGTCCTCGCTTATTTAAACAGCTGCAACATTCATCAGCCCTTTTGCTTACCAATTGAATTGTGGTTCAATGCAATGATACCAAAATTTGTGTGCACTTTTGTTCTCTGCAGTCTGATGATTTGATATTTCCTATTAGTGTTTGTACTGTTGTGCATACTCTCAATTACAACATGATGTATTCATATCCTGCTAAGTGTTCATCTGTGTTTAAGGAAGCAGGGAGCTCATGGTTCCTTGCATGTCATACTTTCCCATATCATGTTTCTTTCTGATATGCTCTCTACCTATCTTCCCGTGTTATGAAGGCTGCTGAAACACTACTTTGCTGCCCCTAAACTACCATCTCTTTTTATAAGTTATTTTTTTAGCACCTTCTTTGGTCCTTTGCAATTTTATTGTTACCTCAAACCCTAGTAGAGGTAAAACCCCCAAACCTATCTGTTCTAATGTTTGCCATTTTGATGGTGGTCTTGAGCCACAGTCTCCCAGTGGGTTGACTTTAAATCAGCTGTTTAAATATGATTTAAACAAGCTTAAAAACTCCTTTCGCTGGGTAACAAAGATGAGACACGTCTCTGTTGGCTAGAGCACACCAACAGAGCAAGTTTCACAGGTGTAAAGGGACAAAATGATAATATTAACCAGAATGCTTACTTAATAGAAAGAAATTCTCTAAATTATCATGGTAGTTTGAGTAATGGTAGGCATATCATGGTTTAGCGTTCATTCAAGGAGTCCAGTAACACCAAGGCTTCAATGTTTTTATTGGTAACTAATGTTTTACCAAACCTCCAAGTTTCCTTGAATAACAAAAGGGAGAAGTAAGGGTGATAGATTAGCATATCATAGCAAACATGGAGACACTTTAGTCTTTAATTCAGCAGCTTACGTTTTCTAGAAAAACAAATTTGTCTTTAGTGGCCATTTTGCCTTCTCTAGAATGACATATTTGCTCAAAAGTACACAATGATTTGCTCAAAAGTGCACAATGGAAGCATCAACAGCTGTTGTTTCTTCTTATATTTAATCTGTGTTTGCAGTATTTTATTTAAGTATTTTATTCTACTAAGTGAACGACTTGAAAACCAAAATATTTACCTTTTGTAGCATGCACAGAGCACACAGTTACATCATGGTATGTTAGTTGTTAGTTTAAAAATGTTGTAAAATATTATCAGTACCAAAGTATTTGCCTGACTTCTAAGATGGCAGATTTTATATTTCTGATTTAATAACATAAATGAGTTGAATTCCCATGGGTTCAGATATTGTCATGATGATAAACATTAACCCTCTAGGATATTGAGGAACCAGCTATAACAAGCTTTCTTAATGAGTGAAGGAAGAAACTGCCTTGCTAACAGTATAACTTCCACAAACTAGAACTTTTATATATATTAATGATGGTAAAAACACCAGTTTCCTGAGGTTGATACTGAAGTGTTAGGGGAAAGTAAGATCGGCACACGCAACTCAGTTCTATTAAAAAAATCCCTTCTGAGAGATGTGAAATGTAGTTCCCTCATTTTGTTCTGCTTTCTATAATATTAAAGATATTGTGAGATTGAAGTTTTGGGATTGCAGTAGTGAGATCATGTGAAGAACATGATAAAAAAAGGCTTAAAATCGCCATTTCTCATTTCATTATAATTCACTGAAATCTGTGTCACTGACAGTGAGACATCTGGTGTTATCCTTTAAATAAATAAATGTACTTAAAATGGTAAGATTCAATTAGAGCATTAAGTTAGCAGCAAAGATTTCACCTCATAAGTGTCCCTGCTGCACCTTCATTCCAGGTGTTATGGCCTTTCAGAAATGCCCCCTGTTACAGTCGGGCCAATTGTGTTCAGGCTTACCACAGCCACCTGTAAGCTTTTAGGCCTAATTCCAAATAAACTCTTCTAGGGTTTGCATCTAGGCAGATACAGCTTGTTTGCTTCCCCTGCACTTGTTCTCTGGGCTTCTGTTGTTACCCAGCAGCATGTGGCAGTGCAAGCAATGTGAGGGGAGAGAGAGTTCTAACAGTGAAGAGCGGGGAAAGCTTCATCCTTATGCTGGCTGCTCATGATGGAGGTGTCCTCAGGGATACATCTCAGAGCCACCTGACATGTTTGTAATGTCTACACAAAGACCAAGTGTGGTGGTACAAGATAAGGAGCACAATGGTCTGTATTCCACCTTCTGCTTGTGTGGAATGATAATTTTGCAATTTAAATCCGGAACGGAGTCAGGGAGAGATGGACAGGAGTCAGCAGAAGGCTGAATTCAGCTGGCATGGTGAGTGCTTTTCATCAGAGTTTAAAAAACTGTTTTTCTGTGCTTATGTGTTCCAGCCCATGAGCTGTCAGCAGCATCATTGGCTGTGTCTGTGCCAGCCTCTTTCAGTGGGTGAAGGATGAAGAGCGTGTGCCTGTGTAGTCAGTCGCTGTAGCTGCATAAAGTAAGAGACAGAACAGATTGGTATACAGATTACGAGCTGTATGCTGCTGTGGCAGCACAGTGTTTTGCTGTTGCAAGCCCCAGGCTTGCTGTATGTAGTTAAGGTGACCTAGCAACTCTGGTTCAAAGTGTGGCTGCCACTTCTGGAGGAGAACTGGAGATTGACAGCATAAAGTGTGCTATGTGTGAAAGCTGGCAGCAGGTCCCAGGGGTGAGAGTTGCCATCATGGTACTGTGATCTGCATTGCATTTTAGCAAAGACAAACTTCACTAGGTATAAACTATGGCTGCATTCACAGAGATAATCTGATACTGTGATTACTCTTTAAGAACTTGCAGGTGTGATAACACAGCCAGCTTGGAGATATCTCTTGTGAGGTTTTTGAGGACTTGGGACTGCATGTGTAGATGTGGGGGCACAAGGGTGTGGTACAGTAGAAGCTGGCTAATGGGAGAAAACCTACTTTTGGCTAAAACTCCTGCTCCTGATTCAAAGTTCATGTAATATAATAATCCCTATTTACATGAAAATTTGCAGATTCCTTTCTGCCATGAAACCGTAATGGCAAATAAAAGCCTTTTAAGAAAGGGTAGTGGTTTCTGTTCTTTCCTAGAAGGTATTTGCATCCATCAGTATGTACAGTGAAGTCCTCAGAGTCACAGGCAATGGAGCATAATTTATATTTATTACTGTAGCTGTATTATAAACCTATTAGTAACACTGAATATGTGGCAGAACTTATGCTTTTTATCTGATCCACACAAAACAGACAATTAATTTTATTTTTTCAGATTAATAGTATGTAAAAAACAAAGACTGACATGTCCTGAGGGACAGTTCTACTGTCTGATATGTTAAAAATGACCTTTTAAATAATTCCTGGTTCATATCTGATGTGTCTCCTCTCTTAAAAATAGGAATACAGTGATCTAACTAGTTTATAAGACTTAATTTATTGTACTTTGTAGATGCATTAAGTTGATTAAATCAGTGTATCAGGATGGACTGCTTCTGTTTTCAAATGGATTATGTCTCTCTTCTTAATGTCAGATATCATGGATAGTCACTATTTAATAACACTGAACAGGAGCATAATAGGTGAGGAATTTTGGAAACATTTATTCAGAAGTGGAAATTTTCTTAATTTTATGTGCAAATACAGTTTAAAATAGGGCATTCTCCTATTGAATTTTAAACTTTCAGTCTTCATATGGATTCTAGCTTTCATTAATTATGTATCTATATAATCACATCTGGAATTGGCTGTGTATAATATGATATTTTTCAGTGTTTTCAGTTTGTGAAAAGTGCAGCATGGGGAGAGGTAAAAAAGTGCTTAGTATATATTCATATATAACGCTTACAATAACGGCATTTCTCCTAGTCCAACAATTTCAAAGGAAGAGCCAGGTGGAGAACAAAATTTGCATTACTAATGAACTGCTGGAAAAAATTTAGAAAACATAATAAACTTTGAGAGGAAGCACTCACCATGGTATTGTAGAATATATTAATCATGATTAGATATTTGTAAGGAAGGTGTCAGAACTGGGTTTTAGTTTGTTTTCCACAAAATATTGAACTTGAAAGGGTGTGAAAAGTACTAGCAGGAGCAAAAAGGGTGATGGAAGTTTGCATTGCATTTTCTCAAGGATTGGAAGACATTTTCTCCAACTCAGGGTGATTAGCTCATCCACATGGATAACTAGCAATACCGTGAACCTTTTGCTTACAGAATAATGTATGTTGAATTTACTAGTGATAGCTGAAGTTCAAGGAAGTTGCATATTCAGCTTATGTAAGACTGTCTGCCTCAGTTTTGGATGTGTGTTTGAATGCTATCCCTGTCAATAATATTTGAGGGTTTGAGTGCAATAGAAATATTAGAGATTATTGTGTATAAATCAGCAGATTTGGAAACACAAAGAGTTTAATGCTGTAGCATCAATAGCTTAAGTAAAGAGGCAGTTTATAACTTTATGATATTTTGTCCTTTTTATTAATTAGTAAAATAGTGATTTAAGTATAACTGAGCATCTTGCAGCATAAACCACTTCTAAAACAGTCCAAAACTTTCAAGGCTAGATTAGCTCCAGTTGTTCTCCTGAGCAGACTAAATTGTGTTTGACTGCATTCTACCAAATGTATTCAATAACTGCATTTTAAATCAAGATCAGTGTATACTAAGTAGAATTTTACCAAGCAGAGTTTTCTTTAGTGAAATAAAATATCTCATACTTGTTCTTCATCTGTTTCAATAGAAAACTGATTAGTTCTTCTTTGCAGTTATAGTTTGAACAGTATTTTCCCCCTATTTCAGTGGTAAAGGTCAGCTTGACGAATATGTGGATTCTCATAAGGCAACTAAATCATAACTGTTTCTCTGTGAATGGCTGCAAACTGAATACACGAGTAAATATTGTTATAAAAAGGTTTTGAAGATAAAATTTTGGAAAATTTTGGGAATTGTATGAAAAGAAGATGACAACACAAGCTACAAATTATATGGGGTAGAACAGGTTACTTCCATGACCTTACAGGCTGAATTCCTTTACCTAAATTAGAAAAGTTACATGCTCTATGGTATTAGGTCTGCATGATTCGAAGGTACAGCTCTCCCAGCAGTGTTCCTCAACCAAGAGTTTTAAAGAAGAAATTTGTCCCAGAGTAAAAGAATCCCCTAGTGGATAGTAAATAATAAAAAAATTTCAGAAGTAACTGAAATGCAGAGAATTCAATAGTGAGAAAACTGCAGTATGTATCAAATTCATGAATGCTGTAAGGATTTTAAGATTAATATCATTATGAATAGTCTGCTGTTTTCTACAGATCTCAACTAACACCTGGCATCTTTTGGCCTTCTGAAATTGTTTATTAAGTTATTTCCAAGGCCCTGCAAAAATAAGAAGTAGTTCCACCCCATATTTACACCACTCTAATGTTTAAAAGATCTTCTGTTTATTTCACTTTTCACCTACTTCACCAGAGGCTATCATTATATAGCTGTTAATCAAAGTGTACCTTATATTTCAGAAAACCTTGCTCTGGTTCTTTATTTGTAGCAAACACTGATGTGATACTGTAGAGAGAGGCCAATACTGTTTAATAACTACTTATTAAATTGGTGGTCTATGGTAACAGCTTAAAGGACAAGTAAAGAGACAGGGAAGGAATGGGCAAATTTGCATATTTTCCTGAGTTTATTTACTCCCTGAGCTAGAAACTGCAGCTAACCTATGTCTAATACCCACTGATGAACTTTAGCTCTTTAAGTTTGCTTCCTTTTTAAATTCATGTATATTTTAATTTCTGTAATATTACGTGGATGTGAAGAACATTGCTTCTGTATATTCATATAACCATGTTTGGAAATCTGATGAGTTTATTTAACCTATTTTGTTTACTCACTCTTCAAACAGAGACCAATATGTACCTCAGGGTTTTCCTGTTTCTTCCTCTTTACGTTCCTCATTCTATTATATTTTTAAAGGAATTTAAGCAGAGAGTAATACAGTATTTAGTACAGTGATGCACCAAACACTTAGATAAGAAAACCTCTATACCCTCATTACTTAAGCATAAAGAGTAGCTGTAAATTAGATGTTTGCATTCATAGGACATGAGATATAGGAGTTATTGTTAATAGTGGTCTGAATTTCAGTTCAGTGTTTAGTGGCAGACAGAACATATGTATACACTATAAGGTGTGCTGGAATACTTTTTATTTCTCTATTTTAATTTACAAGTTATAATATAAATATATCAAAAGAGCTATATTGTAATATGTGGAGCTTTTATTTATTAAAGTGAAAAATCACTGCATGAGAGAAAAACATCACTGGAAAAAAATGGTAAAGGTCACGAATGTATCTGCTTGACAAGCTCATTTCAGAACTTTCATAGCAAAAGTAAATTCACTACACTGCTTTCTGGGTGATGTCCCAGTGATGTGACAAACCCAAGAAGAAAAATATGTGTTCAACAGCATTTCACTGAAATTGTCAAATCTAATTGAATAACACTTGCTTGTTTCTTGGAATATTTCTCAAAGCTGGTCTCTCCACTGCCTTCTCTGGCTATGCAGCTGTTTAATTCAGATCCTAAGTGTCATTCTATGGCAAGTCTGCTAAGAGACAGAAAGTGAGAATAAAGCCTTATTCATCTTTACGGCACACATGCCATCCATCCCGCCCATTCCAAAGTTCTCAAAAATATATATATGTATACTGCCTGGGAGATTAAAGTAGAACATCTTTTTCCACTTTTCCAAGCAGAGAAAGCAGAAAAATACAAAAGACTAAGTTGCTTGTATTCAGGGGCTCTGTATTTGTCAAACTCTAATATTTCAAAACATTTACTAAAATCTGTTTTAGTAATGCTTAAAATCTTTGATTTTTTTTCAGCATTTTCCTATGACACATATACTTTACCTTCTGAAAAGGCAAATACTAACTGCAGACATGCTACATATTTGGGGGATTTTAGGTGGCATCTGTTCAAAAAGCTGACTTTTTAATTTACATTTTAAGTGTTCATCCAAGTAACAGGCAATGAAGTCAGAAACTGAACATGTAGTAATTTTATCTTCTTATGGACAAGTACAAAGGAGAAGCCTTTCAAGGTCAAACAACTTTCAAAACTATAAAGACTATGCTTTTACACCACATGAAGCTAATATATATGCTGTTTAGGTGGGAGGATGGTGGAATGTGGCTGCCCTTACAGTCCTCTGTGAAATGACTGTTCTCTAACATAATTTTCATTGTATGGAGAGATATTCCACAAGTGCACAAGGGGAACAAGGGTTCAACTGTGCATAGCTAGTTTTAGCATGCATAACTGCTAAACTAATCTGATTTGACCTTGAAAGTCAACAATAAACTATTTTCAAAACCTTTTTTTTTCCAGAAATATAACAAAGGGGTGTTTTCTTGAGATTAAAACTCAAGATTCTGATTTTTTTCTTACTTATTTCCCCCCCTCCCTGTAATGGACTTGTTCCAATAACAGTGATACTGAGAACTAACATGCAGGCAGTGAAGGAAAATGCTATGTCACAACACACTTGAATTTTTAGACTTTGAAATAATCTTTTCTGTTATTTGAAATCAGTGAGCTAGACTTGTAGTAAGCCCATAGCAAAGGTCCACTAGAACATCTGACCGGCAATTCTCTTTTGGTGGAAGTATGAGGGAAACCCAAGAAAATTTTTTCACTGTGTCACTTCCTATCATCACTTTAATATCTAGTTACTGGACAGGTGTGAAAGAACGAGCCTCAAGTTATTTATATGAAATGTCTCTCTGTAATAGACATTGTTGTCTTTGTTTCAAGTAATTTACTGCTTAATATATTTTATGAAAGATTTCCTGGGCGAGATACCTCCCCTGTGTTTATTTGAAAAGCTGGAATACTGAAAAAAGGTACTTGAAGTAGGAACTGTTAGAATAAGCAACAATAAATGAGAAGAAATCTTATTTTTTTTAAGGGGGAGACTCAGAATGAGATTGGTTTTGGTGGAACAAAAGATAGGTGATGTCAAAGTAGTATGGTATTTTAATCTTGAGTTTGAGTATGATAGCCAGGCAGGCAAAAAAGTCAGGTAAAAGTAATATGAAATGAGAATGAAACAAGTGGCAATCATCAAGTGATTTTACCAAGTTTGGTAGGCTAGTCCCCAAAGAAGGGTAGAAGACTTATGCAGGATCCTGTGTACTGTGACTATAAACAGAGGGAAAGCTGGAGTCCATTTAATACCTTTGATATCCCCACAGGAATTAATTCTGTGCAGGTCCCTGTCTTTGAATGACTGTGAGGACTATTTACTGTTATATGAAGAATGATAGGAAGGAAACACACAGTTTGTGTAACAGCGTTCCCAGAAGCATAACTGTAAAGAATACAGGATAACAAGTGATCCCCACTTTGTTCACATTTTATGCTCAGCTGATTTCCTATAAAAAAATGAAATGTTAGACAAGACTTAACATTCTGTACACACTCTGGGCTCTTAGGGCTCACTATGGCATTTTGCACTTATTCATGTATATCATTATTCTTATCAGATATTTCTACATTAGCATGGTAAGTGCATTAGAAACAAGGTAGAAAGGAAAAAAATAATAAACACTTCTGTGTAAGTCGGCCTGCATAGATGTTATTAATCTCTCTCACATATTCCAGGACTACATAATATGGGCTAAACAGAATGACTTGCACGTGTCTCAAAGTGTTGAGGATTAGTGTGCCATGTTGTTTGTTTAGCTTGATAGTTTCAACACAGATGCTGAGTATCAGTAATAAATATTAAATATTTCTAATAGGTACCGTAATTACTTACAAAATGAGCATTTGTAAGTCCATTAAGAACCATATAAGGAGACTGTCATGCCACATGTATCTAAATATTCTGTATGATTGTTATAGGTCTTCCATAGATCTGATATTATCTTTATGAAGTTATAATGTCTTTGTCCAGTTAAGAGCAGCTCTGGCACACATTCTCTGCTTTTTTCAGCATCTCCTCTAAGGATTTTCTCATAAATTTCAGAATATAAGTTTGTCAAGGTCTTTAACATTAGAAACAATTTGTGTGTTCTTCCAGATTGTTGTGTATCTCCCTTTGTAATATCTAAAATCCTAGTTTTAGTACTAATGGGTCACACATTAGCGTGTCATAGTAGCTGGAGGATGTAATGTAGGACTAGCTCATCAAACCAGTCCGCTTTTGTCTGAAAAAAACAGATTTTTTGTTCATTTGCATAGAATTTTTTTTAATAATCTGTTTTATAATACATCAGAACACTTCAATCAGCACAAGCTAGGTTCTTATGGTGACTGTAGGATGACAAACTTACAGGCAGAATGCAGATGAAGTGGACGATATCTATAACTGCATAACTGTACATATATCATATTGTATGCAATTGACCAGATACATTTCATCAGTAAGTGCCAATATCTACATTTAAAATACAAAGTCTTAAACTGTTAATTTGACATTCTAGTTTAATATAAAATTTGCAAATAAGTAAGCATCCTTCTCATAGCTTCTTCCATGAAACAAAAGGTTACATCAGCTATTAAGACTGGCCTTGTCTTTCCCCTTCCTCATTTCTTTATATAATGTTTCAATTTATGAAGGTGAAATATATGTAAGGAGTCCACAATATTAAGGTTTGCATAAGAATAAAAACTGGATGTAAATTTCTTTCAGTTTTCAGTGCATCATAATGAAGTTACATTGATTTGTTTGAAATCTGTAGCTTTACATGTTGCACAAATTTCAACAAGGTGCCATTGTTTATGCAGATGAGAGTAGTTGTTGATCCCCTTCTCTACATGCAGGAAAATGCACTATGTCACAGTGTTACCAAAGATCTGTTAAGAAATATTGCAGTCTCTGGGATAAGAATATTTTCTTGCTAATAATAAAAGATCATTAGACAAGTATGAAGCAATGTGTATGTAGAAAACTGTACCAACAACAGAATATGAAACGACTATTTCTGAATGTCATTAGTATGAATACAAAAGTATTTATAAAAATGTCCTATGACCTGATAGTTTTTAAAGATGTCAATTGTAATTTTTGACTTTTTTCTAATAAGTAGTAGAATGCTGGTGCATTTACCACGGTAGTGCTTTGCCAGCTCAGGTCATCTGCAACGTGAGTTGTAGGACTCTGTAACAGAACCAAAAATCAATACCAATCTAAGAAAAGGTTTTCAAATAATCTACCCAGAATTTTGCACTTGATTGCAGTGAATTCTGGGGCAAGATGTGGGGAGTTTACTTAATAGATTGGAAATATTTTTATAATGCTGGCATATGCAATAAAGCTTATAGACTATACATAATTTCAATAATGCAATTTAAAAATTGTTCCAGAATATTGACAGAAAATACAGTGATTTGCTTACATTTAAGATTTCAGTGGTGATAAGATAAAGTTGATAATAGATGTATGCTAGGTGTTTTGCACTTTTTGGTTGTGAACAGTGCATCATAGGAGATGATATTTAAAAGAAAATATTGATGAACATGTGATTGATAATCATCTCTTTTTCTTCATTTGAGAGAAAATGTTGATTTTTTTGCCACTGCTTTTCTATGATGTCTTTTCTGAGGCTTTTCCTGGTTGTTTGCTCAGCAAGTCTCTCATATGAGCGTTGAATAGTTATGATGAAACATTCAGTTCAGCACAACCTAATTGATACTGTGGTTCCAACTACCTGTGTTTTCTTTCTGCTGTTGTGCCAGATGGATTACTCTATTTCTGTGATATTTATTCATGTCCACACATTGCATATCAGTATTGTAAACTTTTATGGTATGAATTGTGCCAAAGTAATACTGCAGTCAGTCACTGAACTTTAACATTTTATTTTGATAGGAGCAGACCTGTAAAGATGTTTATGTGGTGGTCAACTGTTTTACTTCTTGGATGCATTTTGCTGGGAGCAGGCGGGTGGCCAACCAAGAAAGGATACGACTTTCGGCCTTATCAGCCCCTAGTAAGATTACGTCACAAGGTACAGATTATTCACTAAAACTTCTGACTTTTCTTCCGTGATGGATGGATAAATTACATACAGCCTTGTCATGTTTGTGTTTATTGGCGTAATACTCAGAATTAACTTTTTCAGTAGCAACACCTGCAAAATATTGACTTGATTTGGCAAATAAAGGGGTGCTGGTTTGATTTGAAAATCCAGAAATCTGTCAAAGATAGTGAGCTAAACTGTTCTAGTTTCACAGAGATTATGTATATCAACAGAAACTTGGAGAGAGAGCCAGGAGAGGTTGTCTCTAAAAGCAACTGTCAGCATCTGCTTGAGGCAATGATTTGTCCCAGTACTTGCTGGATTTCAGTCCAAGAAGCCCAGAACTGCCTTTCAAAGAAACATAGTTTTGAAGTTAACTGATGAACAAAAACTTGTCTGCACGAGGTAGATGTTCACAGCGCTCGCTGAATTTAGGAGTTTTGAACTGTCGAATAATGCAAATGTTTCCTGAGATTCTGGGTTTCCCAGCTTCAAGATCTGTATGCCATTCAAATTTTCCCCACTTGCCACACCTTTGTCGTGAATCCAGGACTTCCAGAGCAGTTCTCGGCTAACAAATCCTGATGCTCTTCTGGTAGCTAGGAGGAAAACTGCTGTGGAAGTCATGTAAAACAAGGAAAAGAGCTGTATGAAGCTACCTGATCAGCTTCTTCATTTCTTCTTGGAATTGTAGTTATGGAAGCAACATCTGAGGGGCCATACATAAGGCCGACAATTAGGACAACAAGGATGATAAAACTTCTTTTCCCCCTTCTGAATGTGGACGCTTCAACTAGAAACTCTAAATATTTGCTTCTATTAATGTTTCAAGATCTGAATAGTTTAATTTCTCCATAGTTTTTATAAAATATGAAAGCTATTTCTTCTTGGTCCTCAGTTTGAAAAAATGATCTAATGTCATGGAATCGTGGAATCATAGAATAGTTAGGGTTGGAAAGGACCTTAAGATCATCAGTTTCCAACCCCCTTCCATGGGCCGAAACACCTCACACTAAACCGTATCACCCAAGGCTTTGTCCAACCTGGCCTTGAACACCGGTGGTGATGGAGCATTCACAACTTCCCCGGGCAACCTATTCCAGTGCCTCACCGCCCTCACAGTAAAGAACATCTTTCTTATATCCAATCTAAACTTCCCCCATTTTAAGTTTTAACCCATTACCCCTTGCCCTGTCACTACAGTCCCTAATGAATAGTCCCTCCCCAGCATCCTCATAGGCCCCCTTCAGATATTGGAAGGCTGCTATGAAGTCTCCATGCAGCCTGTTCTTCTCCAGGCTGAACAGCAACAACTTTCTCAGCCTGTCTTCATATGGGAGGTGCTCCAGTCCTGATCATCCTTGTGGCCCTCCTCTGGACTTGTTCTAACAGTTCCATGTCCTTTTTATGTTGAGGATACCAGAACTGCACACAATACTCCAAGTGAGGTCTCACAAGAGCAGAGTAGAGGGGCAGGATCACCTCCTTGGATCTGCTGGTCATGCTCCTTTTGATGCAGCCCAGATTATGGTTGGCTTTCTAGGCTGTGGGCACATACTGCCAACTCATGTTAAGTTTCTCATTCTCATTTTTCTCTTCCACTTCTTTATATCTGAAAGTTGTAGGTGATAAGTTATTACCTGATTACCTGCTCTGGTTTTAGGTAATAAGCAGATTGCCCCAAAAAGTTTACTTTTGCTTTTGGCATTTGATCCTATCTGTCTCAGCATATAAAGAGGAGGACCTGATAGCTGAGTTCTCAAACAAGCAAAATATTTGCCTATTAGCTGATTATTATACACTATTTAGGTGAGATATAGAAAGTTTCTAACAAATGAAAAATAAAATATTGAAATTTAAATTTCACTACAGTATTGTGCATCCTCTAGGGAATGCTGCTCAAGTAGAATAAAGAATGCATCAGACCCCACACAAATAAATACGTAACTATATAAGCACATAGGTGTTTACAACAAATATTTTGAAAACCACAAACTTTGTCTCATCAGTTTACTTCCACTTATCAGCTTTAAACAAAATACGACAAAATAGGACAAGTAGTTTGAAATCTAGAATTACTGAGGGAGACCAGTAGTGAAACCATGGAATAAACCATGTGTGAGAGAAATCACATGTACAAAAATCCCCAGAACAATACCATGAAGAATGTGAGAAGAATTAAGGACAGGACATGAGGTGCAGTGAACATAATTTCTGAGATTTAGATGGTCTCTTAGATTAATGATTGTATGTGCAACTGGTAGTATGTTGCTGTTTCTTAATAACACTTCTAATCATCTGATAATGCTCATAGAATACTTAGAATAGGCTGTCTTAAGCATTTTGATAGTGGAGGCTTTCGTACATGCACGTGTGCCTGTGTCAACATACATATATATATATACAAAAACGAAAGGTAGAGAGACTTTGCCTCTATTTTTCATTCATTATATATTTCTGAAAAACATATAAAAATATACATGCATACAGAACAGAAGCAAATGGAAGTAGATTTTGTATTTTCAAAACAGGTAAAGCTTAAAGGGAAATAAAATGAATGCTATAAAAATATAAAAAAAAATTAAAAAAAGGAAAAAGAATGATGAGACATGATATAAAACTTTAGTCTGAAGAAAACCAAAGAAAATATGTTGGGTCTTTTTCCTAGGCAATATCTCTAGATGAAAAAAAAAATGGTTTATAGTTCAGCTTTTGGTATTATGGATACATATTAGTATAAAGAAAACCTAAGAATGCAAAACTTTTCTGAAGACAATTTTTAAAACAACTTCTGGCACAGATACTCTTATTCAAAACATATAAATAATATATTAAGGAAGACTTCCTGCTTCAGTCAAACACTTGATAGATCAAGTGTCAGATTAAGTTATGAGAGTAGAATACTTACTACAAATGGAAGATGATAATGCATACCAGCAGAGTTACATTTTCTTTGACCAAGCAATATGTATGCAAGTTTATGAGTGCAAAGATTTGAAATAAAATAGATAAAAAAACCTCCAAACCACCCCCCTCCATAACTGCTCTTCCACTAATAAAAGTTTATTTTATTTAAATGGTAGTCTAGCCAGAGAACTCCAAATGTCAAACTGCAAAGAAAACCAATTCTGTTGGTACTTAGGTATTATTTTGAAAAAAATTGTGTTCAAAATAGAAACATGCATTCATATGAAAAAGGGTTTGCTTTTCTAAGAGGGATTATGAACAAATTCAGCACCTCATGCACAGAAATTCCAAGTAGGCCTTTAGTCTCAATGCATGATAATCTGAACGTGTGACAAAAGCCTGTGTAAGGAAATAACTTTATAATTAGGCAAAAACTTTACAGATAACAAAACTTTTCTCTTTTTTTATTTTTTTTTTTTTTATTGTGAAGGTGATGAAGTACTGGAGGAGGTTGCCCAGAGAGCTTGTGAAATCTCCATCTTTGGAGATAATCAGAAGTCTGCACAAGGTCATGGGCAACTTGTTGTAAGTGACCATGCTTGAGCAGGGAGGTTAAGCCAGGTGACCTCCAGAGGTCTCTTCCACCATTCTGTGATTCATTGTAATACATAATAAATAATGACGTATAGTAAAATATAACCTGTTTATATTTTTTAATGTTTTCTATATTTAGCCTAATAGTTGTGGTATTTTACTGAAAGGTTTAAAGATACTTAAAAAAATCAGAATTTTTAAAAAATCTTTTACAAAAGTTTTTAATAAAGTTTACAAAAATCTTTTATTAAAAAAATATTTTTAGAAAATCTGAATGTTGAATTGTAACAAGAGACAATATTCCTCAATCTACTGTTTTAATGGGGTGACAGTAAAATATGTGCTGAATTAAATTGAGAAGTTCTTCATGTTTTAATAACAAATATTTGTAGCACCAGTTGATTAACAGGTTGTCCAAAGTGTTTTCAAATCATTTTACTTAGGAAAATACCTATAGTATCTTTATCATGTCCATTAGCATTCCTTTTGGATGTTGCATTCGAAAAGGACTATGAACATTTATTTTTCTAGTAACAGAATATTCAGATACGTAATTTTCATCCTCCACAGATGACATTGTCTGTGTTCATGTTTCCATAGATTTTTGGGTCTTTTTAGATTGTTTATAATAGATTAAATAGAAGGACTGATTCTTTTAAAATTATATGGTGATATCTCATGTTACTTGCAATAGAACAGAATGTGTAGCTAATTTAATTCTTATGCCACAGCTGTATCCATTTTCAGTGGTGGAAATTCTTATTATTGATAGAAATTTTCAGTCCTGCAGTGTGTAAGATTCTACATCCAGGTTTACTTTAGAAGATAATAGTGCTGCCTTTAAGAAACCAGAATATTCAGTGGCAATTGAAACCACTATTTTTCAGTCTCCAACATTACCTTTTTTTTGGTTAGAATTGTAGAAAATCGCAGTAAAATATGATTTAAGTATATAGATGTCTAGTTTCTGAGTCTGGGCTGCAGTGTTTCCTTGGCTAATGTCAGAGCAGTTTGACAGTCTGTGAAGTTGCCATGTTTTTGCAGTAACTGAAAGTTAGATCTAATGCTATGGACAATGCTGATTTCCCAGCTTTCCTCTTTTTATTCTTTAAATATGCAGCAATACCTTACCACGTAGAAATTTTTTTTTGTGTGTGTTTAGCTTGATCTGTAGGAAATGACAAACTATTCTCCAGTAAACTTTTTAATTTATCATATGTTGTATTAACAAAAAGGTTTTCTAATTTTATTGTATGTTAGTTGGAACTGCTTTAGTATTACAGTGGAGTTTTTAATATCCAGTAACTAAGATGAGTTGCTGACTTTCAAGTATTAGCTTAATTTTTTTTTTTTTGAAATTTTCTAACAGAAAATCTGCAGTAATTTACAAAATATAAGAACTTGCAGCAGTTAGTGCCTAAATTATAATTATGGCCCAAACTATAATTACAATAATGTTCATTAACATGGCCATTATAATGGCGATGAAGATCAAATGTTCAATTGCATCGTTTATATATGATGGGAAAAGATGAGTTGACTTGAACTAGAATGGAGAAAAAATATTGCAAAACATTCCTCTAAATTTATTTTCAGCCCCTTCCTTTGTTAAATGACACATCTTATACTTACATGGTTATGCTGAAAAATATCAGGCTATGTCTGAATAGCTTGTGAATTTCTTGTTAAGCCAGTTAATCCTTGGTTCTTCATTTGTCAAAACACTGAAAAATTTTGTAAGGGACTTTCCATTTGGGAGTCTTTTTGCATTGCTGCTGAAGTATTGTAAGCAATTTTTAAGTACCTGGGTTCCCACCTGAAATCATTAGGAAGAATTTGTAGCATCCTAATGAATATTGTTGTAATTTGCATGGCTCTGACAGAGAGCAGTATTTATGCAATGTCTTCAGTAAAGAAATGTATGCTCTGAGATTTCCAGGTAAAACAGGAAGGCAGCAGCCAATAGAATGCTGACTGTTGGCTTCTGATTCTCTGTCAGGGATATATGGAATATTAATTAGCCTGCACATTCATATGTTATTCCAGAGCATGCCAACTCTGCATATCTAACACATGAACGCACAGCCCTCCTCTACAAGCCAAGTGATTCACATGGTTTAGGGGAAATAATATGAGCACAGTGCTCCATTGTGAATGATATTATGGGTAGGGAGTTTGGTTTTAGTCTCAAGGAGCACTCTGTGAAGATTGCTAACCCAACTGTCATCGCCTAAGTACCTTTTTACTTAGGACTAATTCTCATCTTGTGGATTTAAGACCATTACATTCATTATAGTCAGGATTGTAATGCCCACCTAAGAGCAAGCACGGAGTGGGCAGAGGATGAGGAGCAATGATCAGAGGAATCTGTATAATGGAGAGAGGGAAAACAGGAAATTTGGAATCTGTCTGGGCCTGTTTCTAAGCCTCAATATGGGCCTGGGCTTGGGAAGTAGCTTTGATCAGGAGCAAGGTTTTTTGTCCAGCTGAGTATGTGTACAGAGGGTACAAAAAAGTGGACATGCTTTGTTTTTAACAGCTTTCATGGACTCCGTGTAACAACTGATTTTGTCATATTGATTCAAATTGTTTCCAGCCTTGTCCTTATTTTGTCTTGTTTTACCAAAGGGCTAATGGGATCTGAGTCGGACATGCAATGCTCACTCTTGTTTGGGTTATTTGTCCAGACTAAAATAGTTGTTTTGACTTCCTGTGAAAAACCTGCCTCTCTCCCTTTTCGCCCCTCCCTCTGTTATTACTGTTGCTGTTTGCTGTTAAATTAGGCAGTTCAGTTCTCATTAATTTAGGCCTCAGGATTAGGTCAGTTTAGGTTTAGATTAGAATTGGGTCCATTTTAGAAGTGTTTAGGCAATAATGATTTTGTATGAATGAAACAAAGCAAAAGAGCGGACAAACTTGCATAAGCATGCACTTCCAGTTTATTAAAGACAAATTTGAATGTATAAGCACAAAGCGTGGAATATATGCTCTGTATTTAGGTTTTAGCCTAAAGGTTATAAAATGTTCTGCCTCAATTAAAAGCACATTCTGTGTTGTAATGAATTGCCTGTAAAGCACAGACAGGCTGAGTGTTCAATGATTTTATTTTCATTTAAGGTATCACAGCCAAAAAAGAAATGCGCAGACAGTAGTGCTTCAGGATTGAAAAGTAGCCTGAGCTTTCCTTGTGTGGTCTAGTCTCCAAACAACTGAAGGTTTATGGTTCACAGTGTTTCTCTGGCAAGCCTGTTTGCCTGCAGGATCTGAGAAGTCATAAAATTTGATCTTCTAAAATCCTCTGTTAGAGAGAGAGAGGGTAGAAAAATCCATTGCAGTAATATGCAGCAGTGACTTCTGAGGACTAAGAACAGAGCTTTTCCTGAGCATGTCAATGCTGCTCTCCGCTGTAAGGTAACAAGAGGTTTTTTCTTCCTTCTGAGGCTCCCTGAACACAGTATCTATGTCCTATGCAAATTCCAGGATTCCATTTAAGTAACAAAGCTCACTTTCTTCCCCCACGCCCCCTCCTTAATTTATTTTCTAACTGTAGTCAGGAAGTCTTAGGAAACTTATTTTAAATTTTATTTTGCTGTTCTCAGGGATAGGGGTGCATTCTGCATTCTAATCTGCTTTTTTCCCATGGGCAGTAGCATTCAAAAGGCATAGCTATTTTTTTTTAAAGTCCCATTACAATCATTGTATATTAATAAGCTGACACCAATTAAATGTTATTTTTGCTGTCTCTCAGTACATGCTCAAAGCATTTTTAATGAAGTCTTAGGAAAGCTGCTTGTAAAATCTGTGTAATTTCTTTTACAGTCCTCCTTGCAAGTAGTCATTCTCTGGTAATTCATTGAGGGGTCTGGGGCAGGATTTAAAAGTCTGGAATTAAGGCAGGTGTAAAGTTCTTTCAAGCTGCCTGCTGGTGCTTCCATTGGTAACTTATTAGCAACACACAGCTGTAAACATTTAGTCAAATCTTTGGGGCTCATGAGGAAGAACAGCTTCATCTTTACTACTGTACTGAATCTTTTGCTGTGCCTTTCTTTGTGGTCCCATTACTGAAAATCACCACTGTGGAAAAGTTTAATCTCACCCAGTTATTTTAGGAGGTGACAAGATTCAGGTGTGTTATCTACCTTTTGATTAACATTGCCTTTTTAATTTCACCTGTCAGCTTGGCAAAAAAGAATAATATATGAAGTAGTGGTTGATGAAGGTAGTGTAATTATCTTCTGTAGTACTCAGCTTGGCCTTCTCACATTGCGCTGTAGGAAGATTTGCAGTTAGCCTCTGAATAGATAAGACAATGGTTTTGTTCCTTTCTGGTGTTTGGGAGTTGATGCAAACACAATCTATATCAGCCATTACTTTGGATTCTTGGTTAGTATTTTTTTTTCTTCCATAATCAATTAAAGTGGCAAATCATTGTCAAAAATTGCAATCAAAATCAAAGCAAAACAAAGCCAGAAGGTATCTGTTTTTTTACATTTCTTGGGATGCTTTGCTTTTGCTCAGATTCGTGCAGTTTTGATTTTGAAGATGATGAAAGAGTCTAGATACTTGAAGTGTATGTTGCTACATTGAGTTTGTGGGATCTGGCTGGTTTCCCATGCCCTCCTTCCTGTCTCTTACTCTTCAGATCCTCAAGACTACTCTGTATGTAATTCAATCTCTTTTTTCTTCCTAACAGCCAAATGTTTTATTTTATTCTTTTCCAGAGCTTCTTTTTCTCAAGCACTGTTTCCAAGGATTTAATACCTATTTTCATTACCTAGAAGACAGTGACTTTTATTATCTTTATTTGAGCCTTATTATCTTGGTTTGTTAAAACAAAGGTTATATACTGTAGCATAGACATATGCTTATAATGTGAAAAATAATATGCAAAAATCAATGTCCAAATATTATTAAAGAATAAACATATATAAATGTGTATAGTAGCCTTTCCTTTTGAGAGTTTTGTAGCTGGAAAGCTCTTTAAGTTTATTTCCCTTGTTTATCAGTGAAAAAGCCTCTTCTCTCTTTTTAACTTGGGGACCTTTATTACTGAAGTAGTCTCTGCTTACTGAAAATGCCTCTTGTTCTGGGTGAGGTGAATGCATAGATTACAATAGTTGTCATGACATCATATTTTTATTCCTACTCTTTTTTTAATTGCTTTTAGGATCATGTAAATTGGCCAGTTTAGGGCATTCTGTTTGTTTCTGTTAACTGAATCCATGGTAAATCTTACCAGACAAGAACACTACATCCATCAGTATGCTCAAATCTCTTCAACTGAGAGCTAAGGAAACGTGATGTCTTTCAGTTTCAGGTTTTTCTTCCCCATAAATAAAGCCAAACAGCAGCAACTAAAAACCCAACCCACACAAACAAAGCAACCTGCAAAAGCCCCAGCAAACAACCAGGAACCACTGGGTTTGTCTTTCAAATAATGGTGTCTGTCATCAAGCTGCCTATTGAAAACATTAAAGGTTTTGGTAGCTCTGCTTAGGCCTGATACACAAAATAAATGGAAATTCTAATGTCAGCTTAATGAAAAGATGCCTTAATTATGTCTATTTTGACATTTATTCATTGGTATGAGTATGCTTAAGTGCTTTTAAGAACATGGAAGGTTAATGCCTAAAACATAAAAGTCAAAACAAAGATCTCTCAAACTTTAATAAAAAAACCCTAACAAGTGTTACTATTTGACCTTGTTAAAAATGATCCAAGAGATGAGCAGGAGATTATTGTTTCACTTGGCATGCTTTTTTAGCTCTTTGTCAGTTTGAAGTTTTTATTTAATGTAGTTTGTTAACTAGGCTACATTTAAACTGTTCATACAAATGAATGTGACGTATCAACAATGCAACGTATGAACAGTACATTTATATAAAATAAGTAGAACAGCAATAATTTCTTTAGCTCTGTGTGATATTAATGACATCTGCTTAATGGTCACTCTTCATTCTGTCAAACTTTTGCAATTGAATTCCTTCACTCAATATGTTGTAACAAAATATTAATCTGAAATAAGAAAAATATAACAAGCTTATTCTTTCTATGTCCCCTTGTCCCATGAAAACAAACCAAACAAAAATTATCAGTCATTTGTTTAATGAATAGCCTATAACTCTGGGTTTGTAATCTGGAATAAACAGACTATCATTCAACTGTAATTTCTAAGAAGTAAGGTCTATCTCTCTTCTGAGGCATCACCTCCTTTGACCTGTTGGTCATGCTTCTTTTAATGCAGCCCAGGATACGGTTGGCTTTCTGGGCTACAAGCGCACACTGAAGCTGGCTTATGTTCGTTTTCTCATTGACTAACACCCCCAAGTCCTTCTCCACAGGGCTGCACTGAATTTCCTTTTTGCCCAACATGTGGCTGTGCCTGGGATTGCTCCAACCCAGGTGTAGGACCTTGCACTTGTCATGGTTAAACTTCATGAGGTTGGCATCAGTTCACCTCACAAGCGTGTCAGGGTCCCTCTGGATGGCATTCCTTCCCTCCAGCGTATCAACAGAACCACATAGCTTGGTGTCATCGGCAAACTTGCTGAGGGTGCACTCAATCCCACTGTCCATGTCAGCAAGAAAGATGTTAAACAAGACCAGTCCCAACACCGATCCCTGAGGGACACCACTCGTTACTGGTCTCCAGCTGGACATTGAGCCATTGACAACAACTCTTTGAGTGCGGTCATCCAGCCAGTTCTTTATCCACCGAGTGGTCCACCTATCAAATTGATGACACTCCAATTTAGAGACAAGGATGTCACGTGGGACAGTGTCGAACGCTTTGCACAAGTCCAGGTAGATGATGTCAACTGCTCCACCCCTGTCCATCATTTTTGTAGCCCCGTCATAGAAGGCCACCAAATTGGTCAGGCAGGATTTTCCCCTAATAAAGCCATGCTGGCTGTCACCAAGCACCTTGTTGTTTTTCATGTGCCTTAGCATGCCTTCCAGGAGAATCTGCTCCAAGATCTTGCCAGGCACAGAGGTGAGACTGACTGGTCTGTAATTCCCCGGGTCATCCATTTTCCCCTTCTTGAAAATGGGGGCTATATTTCCCTTTTTCCAGTCTTTGGGAGCATCACCAGACTGCCATGATTTTTGAAATATGATGGCCAGTGGCTTTGTAACTTCATTTCCCAGCTCCTTCAGGGCCCACAGATGGATTTCATCAGGTCCCATGGACTTGTGTACATTCAGGTTCTTAAGATGGTCTCGAAGCAGATCCTCATGTACAGTGGGCCCAAGGTCTAGGTTTTCACAGTCCCTGTGTCCGCCTTCCAAGACTCGGGTGCTGCGGTCAGAGCTTTTGCCAGTGAAGACTGAGGCAAAAAAGCCATTCAGAACCTCAACCTTCTCCAAGTCCTGTGTAGCCAGTTCTCCCGAAAGCTTCCGGAGGGGTCCTACATTGTCCCTAGTCTGTTTTTTAGCTGCTATGTACCTATAAAATCCCTTCCTGTTATCTTTAACATTCCTAGCCAAGTTTAGCTCTAACTAGGCCTTAGCTTTCCTAACCCAGTCCCTAGCTTCACGGACAACATCCCTGTATTCATCCTAGGCCACCTGTCCTTGCTTCCACCTTTTATAAGCCTCTTTTTTTCCTGTGATTTTTTCTCAGCAGCTCAAGTTTTTTTTGTTTTGTTTCAGTTTGGTTTGTTTTTTTTTTAAGATCTGAGCATTAGCCAATCTGACTTCCCATATAAAGACCGCCCTTTTCTGTAACTCATTCATTCCGTCTGTAACTGGGGCATAAGTAAAGCATGTCTATCAAACAAATTACTGAGTTTTCAAATACTTTCTTTACCTTAATATTTTCAAATAATCTCCCTTGATGGTTTACTGTTAACAATTTGTAAATAACAGAGTTCATCATTTGGACACAAATGTCTTCCTTCCAATGATTGCTTCCTGGTATCTACTCTATCATTAGACAGAATGTAATGAAAGTCTTTGGTTTGGTATAAGAAAATGTTTGCAAGACATTATTTATAGTTTATTATTAAAAGCAAACTCTGGTTTAGTTGTGCCTACTAGTATCAGTCCAGGGCAGGGAAAAAAAACAGATGTCTTTATATAAAGAAGGAACTATACTATTTATCTGTATATATATAAATATTTTCTTTTAACCTACTTGCTTCCAACATTAGCTCCAAGGGAAAATAATTAAAAGCTTTAAAATACTTTGCCTACTTCACAGTGGGGAAACTGTAACCAACTGTTGCCATATCTGCAGTTTATATAGCTTTACTTCATGATTCATTTTGAAAAGTTAGTTGAAATTCAGCAATCAAATACTGAGCTAATCTTGAATTTTCTAAGATTCAATGGAAAAAAAGTAATCTTAATTTTACTTTGCAGTTTCCTGAATGTCACACAGTAGGTAATATGGTATAACCTTTCATCAAATCTCTGGTTAAAATGAATGTATTCCTCAAATATATAGTAGAATACATCACAGAAGGGCAACTGATTAATATTCCTATGATGAAGTTCTCTTTTTCCTTTGTAACACTACCTTATCTGCCCTTGTAAGATGAATGGTAGGAACAAAGCATCATTCCTAGAAATTCCTTAGGATATTGGTTTTAATCAATATGGTAGATGTACTACAATTTCACCCGTAATTATGTCCCAACACTGACTAAATATTACTTGTATTCATGGATTGTAAGAAGGTGATTGAGAATGACTATGCTCTCTAACTGTCATTCTTCCTGCAGATTTTCTTTTACCTAGACAAAAATTTACAAAGAGGAAAGATAAAGCCTAAATAAATGAGCCTCAGACTGGCTGAATTATTAAATGCAATGTACATTATGTGGTTTTTGGAAAATTACACTTAAAAATCATCTCTGAAATTTTTAAAAAAAGGGGGTGGGTTAGATAAATTACTCCTATTGATGTCAGTGGGAATTATGCAGTTAAGATCCATCTATACTGTTTTTTTCTGGGGAAAAAAAGCCTACTGTATTATCAGGAAATATAATATTTCTCAGTAATTGTGAGGGTACCTGGATTTTTAGGAGCTGTCAGGAGGGAGAAGATAACAGAATACCCATTAAATACTGTCCCTTAGAATTTCCAGTGATCATTTAGTAAGCTAAAATATTGCCTCTTGGAGATCTTTCTACCCCTTCTTTGTCAAAATAAATATATACACTGAATATGATTAGCTTATGTCTGGAGGAGATGAATATACTTTTCTACAGCACCTTATCTCCACTGTCCTGTGTTTTCTTATTCTTTCTTGGCAGGCTGGAAGAAAGTATGTCTTATGCAGTCTTTACATGGGAAAGTAATTCTACCCTGAATGACCATTTCAAGTTTAATTCAAAATATGCACAAATAGCAATAATCTACTTCTGTATAACTATCATTTATGTAGGATGCATAGCTCCTCCAATTCAGCTAAAGAGAATTGTAGCCTGGATTTAACTACATAAATTGGCTTATACAAGTGTCCTGGGTTCAGCAGTAGCAGTCATTTTTCTCCTTAGTAGCTGGTGCAGTGCTGTGGTTTTGACTTTCAAGATGTGAACACCACTGATAACACCAATGTTTTTAGTTGCTGCTCACTAATGTTTACTCTGACCCAGGACTTTGTGAGTCTCATGCTCTGCCAGGGAGGAGGGGAAGCTGGGAGGAAGCAGACAGGACACCTGACCCAGGCTAGCCAAAGGGGTATTCTATACCACAGCATGTCATGCCCACTCTATAAACTGGGGGCAGTCACCTGGAAGGGCTAGATGACTGCTAGGTTGTACTGGGTATCAGTTGGCGGGTGGTGAGCAGCTGTATTCTCTTCCCTTGTTATTTCCCTTATCATTACTATTATTGGTGGCAGCAGCAGTGGTTTGTGTTATACCTTAGTTACTGGATTGCTCTTATCTCAGCCTGTGGGAAGGATGTATGTGGTCTGTCATCAACAAAGAAAGTACAAAGTCATATTAAATAAGTTATAGTTATATTTTATTTCTGTAAGAGTGATCTACCTAAGAAATTTATGCAGGGTAAGCTTTTATGCATGTTCTGTTGGGTAAAAAAAAAAATACTGCTTTTTTCTATTCTGCTCAGAACTGTGGCCAGTTGTTTTAGGACAGTTGCCCTAATGAAGGCAGTGTATGTGTGAAAGGGTAACAGCCCATGAAATAATTGACCCTTAAAACCAGCATGAAGATTTTCTTATTTTTTCCATTTTAAAAAAGACAAAATTTGGAAAAACAGGCCCTTCTCTACTTCAGTAAACTTGAAAAAAGACTGTATTTGGCCTTTGCTTTCTGTTTTCTTGGGCCTGTAGAATCCTTAAGATTCTTGAATTCAAAGATAAGATAAAAATCAAAACTATTTCTCAACGTCTTTTCAACTGCAATAGTAATCAGTGTATAAGCCTAACTCTAAGGTGCTTACTTCTTTTGGGAGCTGCCTGCAGCCTGATGCACAAAGGTCTTTTTACACTAGGCAGCAGTTTTGGAAATGTGTCTACATGAACCATGAGCAACTCTGCCAGAAGAATTGTTGCTTTTAAAATGCATTTATCTTTGCCTATTTTGGAAAAGGATTGTTTTATTGAATGTAATACATGGTGTATACATTTGGTGTATACAATGTTACTGTGACATTGCATTGCATGAAGTTTGGCTTGGTACTGCAGAACATTAAGAGGTAGTCTGTAACTTTATCCCAGAGAAGTTGTTTCATCTTGAAGGTGATGTTTTTTCATCTGCTCTGTTTTACATGGTACAAGGATTTCTTTAAGACTAGTATGTGCCCTATCAACACATCTGGGGGATAATGCCTAAATAGAAAAACTGCGGATTAGGCTTTGTGTAGAGCTTCCACAGCTGGTAAGTGGGCAGAAGAAAGTACGTCTTTTGTTGGACCCTGGTCTGGAGATAGCTTTTCTTAAAAGTATATAGGTATAGAAATGATGTGGAACTTCTGCATATTGTTATTTCTCCTCTGCTTCGCTTTGAGGGGTTGTAATTTGATGCACACAAAGAAGAATAACTGCTTTATACTTCCCTTCCTGGGTCTGCAGTGATTGTTCTCTGTATTTTTTGGGTTTCTAAATCAGCAAATCAAGAAACAAATCATCAGATTTCACAGTTCCCCCCAACTCTGTGGGGCTGGTGTTTTGGGGGGTTTTTTGTTTCTATTTTTTAATTAAACGAATCTTTCACTGTTATCTAGGCCTCCCTAATACTGTTGAGTCCATTTCCATAAGGGTTCATGATTCAAGATTGCATCAGATTTTCTCCAGAGGCCTGTAAGGCTTATTTTAAGAATGTAGTATCTAGTAATACCTAATCCTGTGAATGTCATTACTTCTGAAAACTTCAACAGTTGTATACTTTATTTTATCTCTCCCTAGCTACCTTGCTTCACATCTTGTTTTCTTCACACAATCTTACATTCATGCGGTGTGTTAATTGAAACAAGAACAACCTGAGGTGTACTATTTTACCATAATTTGCTGCCATAAATGGTGGTTGTCTCTAACAGTACTGGGCTGTGTATGCAGAATACCAGTTCAAGAGTCCTGCTGCAAGCACTAAATTACAAAGCTCTCTTTGTAGTTTAGTAATTTACTAAAAGTAGGTAGTGTTCTGAAAAGAGCAACAGGAAAATGAATCAATTTATGCTCATTTTTTCTTCCTTACTGTAGTAAGCAAGGCCTCGTTTACTGCTCCGAACAGAATAGCTTTACAAACATAAATGTTGTTGCTTCTGCTTTGCAGGTATTTTTAGTTTAAACTGCTCTTGTACTGCAGTTGCTGAGAGTCTGTTGAAGTCTGATTCTGTGAAACTTTTTGAAGCACAAATATTCAGCATAATGTCACTGATCAGATTGGTTCTGGGAATAGTTTAATAAATTGTTTTGTGCTGTATGTGCACTTGCTCTCTATGGCTGTGACCACACTACTGTTTCATTCATGAAAAAGAAGTTTCTCCACACTTAGAATTCCAATTTCTTGTAATTAAAGCTGTTACATTAATATAAGCTAATATACGTTAATACAAGCCAATATAGCTTATGTGTGTTTTAACAGCTTGGTAGAAAAAATTATCTTAGTACTTCTCACACTGAAAAATTATCTTTAATAACAATTATTCCTTTAATTATTTCTTTAAGTGATTAGATAGTAACAAAGTACCCCTACCGCAGAATGAACATTAATGAACACAAACCTAATTTTCTGCATTTTAACTACACTTTGATATGACTGATGAAAAATTTTCATTATAAAATGTTAATCTAGCAAATAAGTTCGCACTCCCTTTTCCAGCGGAGTTTCTGTAATTAGCGTTTTATGTTTATTAAATTATTATAATTTTTGTCACATATCAAGGACAAGCTACCATATGTTTTAGACTAATTAGCACTTTGTTTATTTTAAGAATTCCATTAATTCTTTCTAAATACAGCCAGCTTGGAAAAGAAGACTTTGCCTGAATTTTACAAGAAAGAAACAAGGCTCTTTACCACTAGGCCACTCTGGCAGAAACAGACCCAGATCCTCGGCAGATGTTTCAGGCAGAGAGATGAGTGAGTTTCTAGATGTAGTATGTATGTACTACATGCAAGTATGTAGTTTGTCTTTTCAAAACAGAATTAAGTGGAAGTCGGTATGCTTCTGTTTGCCATCCATGGTATATAAATACCAACTCTTATTTCAGAAAGGGAAAACCAAAGAAAGTGTGCATGATACGTATTTACATGGGGCTAAGAACTAGGTTTACTGTTTCCAAATTGCCCGGGGGATTTTCTTAGTCCTAGAATATTACCTATCTTTACAGAGCAGCTCTAGTCTTTTGTGTAAACAACTGTGTGCCTTCTTTGGAATCACTGTACTTTACGAGTTCCTTTGGCCATCCTGCTCTACTCCCCATTTGCTAAAATGAAGCCTTTTTTCCTAAATAAAATTTGATCCTATACCAACATTATTTACTAAATATGTCATTTCTGAACACTGACAATGTCAAAATGTTAGGATGTTTTAAGAGATATTGATACTATTAGTGTGTTAAGACGAAGAGAAAATAGCACTAGAAAAGGAGCTTTTATATCTTTCAAAGGCATTTCTGTTCATATTTAAATCAGTTTCTTTACTGAGCCTAATTTGATATGTGTTGCAAGTAGTTTATAGCTTATGATTTGCCAGAATAGCAATTTGAGTGGTTGGCCATCCATGATCTTTTTTAGTTCACAAACACAGCAGAAAATTTGACATTTTCTCCACTTTTATCCACTGTGCTTTGAAAAGTTTACATTCAATTAAGTCTGTTAGATGCACAAGAAAGGTTTCTTTACGGTTCTAATATGTTCTGCATCAATACATTTTATCAGGCTGACAAAATATGATGCAACATGAGACCATGCAAAGCCATGCAACTTTTCTGATTAATTTGGTTGGAAACTGTTAAATTCAAAACTATTTGTTATCTTGAAGCTAATAAAAAAAAGCTTGGAATGCAAGATGACTTGTTCTGCTTAGGGATGACTTATACCAATAGAAAACAATATATATTATGGTTCGTTTAACCATTCCAGCATTATTTAGATGGTAAATATATGTCATATCTTTGACTGTTAACAAGTGAGGTGAAAATATCTTGTTTATGTAACATAATGCAATACAGGAGAAAAGCAACAGAAATGTGTGTGAAAGCAGGTCTGCTAACTCCTCCACACCATAGGGTTTATACAGAATTAGCATGTTTTACTTCGTACAGTGATGTTAGCATGTTTATATGCTTTCTAATCGCATACTGGTAGAAATGCTTTATTTTCAGGCTGAATAGCAGCAAAGCCATTAGCATGCTGCACAAGTACAAGAGGAAATATCTGTAATGATGAGCAATTGTTTCTTTACTTCTCTCATGTTCCGTGACTCTCAGAGGTTTTTTGGTTGGTTTGCTTGTTTCCAGTCTGGGTGAACAGCTCCCATTTCCTTGAGGATCTGACCTTAATTTTTTGAAGTTATAAGTGCTTGTACCATTTATTCACTAACATAAGTCATTGCATCATAGTTGTTTTCTGCATAAATTAATTCACATACTTTCTTTTAATAATGAGGAAAATCTGAAGGTATATTTAATGCACCTTCAGTATAATTTCTTCTGGTGTTTTTACTCTCTCTTTTCAGTTGAAAAGTCTATTATAGTAGGCTTTCCCTAGGCAAAAGGTTAATTTCACAGTTCAGAGATGCTACACCCAGTCTAATCACTGGTTAATCTTGAAATAACTTGAGGCCTACAGACTTCTTTCTACCTGGATGCACTTGGCTTCTACCAAGGGTCTTGCTGGCCCAAGACATATCACACTGAGGCTGGTCTATGATCTGCTAGCAAAGTTTTTCCTGAGTAGGGTGAATGGGAGCTTAAAATTAAAATTTGAGTCTTTTGGGAAATCTAAGTAATGAAAAGCTGTCCTCAGCTGATATTAAAGAAAATAAATATATTAGAAAAAAATAAAGTATTTAAAGAAAAGGTATTTTCTGCTAAGGCCGCCTTTTCTTGAAAATGTTTTTCTTTTTTTTTCATTTTGTTCTGTTTTGTTTTTTAGTCACTGAGATCTTAATGTATTCCATTAAATGAAAAATTCTGTGTTTCTTTTATTTTAAAATTTCATCTGTCACTTTTTTTCCCTCCCAAACTTTGCCAATCTTCTTGCGCTCTCTTATCCGTAAAAAGGTCTTTCTTGATCTTTATAGTGTTTCTTTTCTCCTTTGAAACCAGAATTTGATTTTTAAGATTGCTTTCCTGCAAGGCTACTCTGATCTAGGAATCAGTTCTTGAATTCAGTCTTCAGAATCTGCTTATTGTAGTGTAAGCATCAGACATTATAGGCTTTGCAGCTTTGTTGGAAAAAAAATCAATTAATGTAATTGCAGACTAAAGGAAAGGAAAAAAGACTAGTGAGCTCTGTGAGAATAAACAGTGTTCATGGAGCATATAAACTGCACGGAGTTTCACTCTGACCTCTTAAAAGATATACAATTAAAATAAAACCAAATTCTCCTTTGTGAAGACTTGAAGAAAGTACTAAATGGATCTGTTAAATCAAATGCTGTCTATAGCTTAATGAATAATAGAATAGTTATGGTTGGAAAGGACCTTAAGATTATCCGTTTCCAACCCCCTGTCATGGGCAGAAACACCTCACACTAAACCATGTCACTCAAGGCTCCATTCAACCTAACCTTGAGCACTGCCAGGGATGGATCATTCACAACTTCCGTGGGCAACCTATTCCAGTGCCTCACCACCTTCACAGTAGAGAACTTCTTTATATCTAATCTAAACATCCCCTGTTTCAGTTTAAACCCAAACATGTCTTATCATATCCTGTATTTCAGGAAATACCGTTCATTTTATTTATTAAGAACATACCTGAAAATGCCTTACAGTCTAGTACACCATATTTTAATGTGAATAAAGGCAGAAGTCCTCTTCCTCTCACTCTCCCTCTTCTCTTCCTTTCAGTACCCAGAACAAAAAGCATCTCATTTGTAAAACTGAAGTTGCAAATTCTGGGGACAGATAACTGCCTTGGGTAAATTCTCATAGCTGTTCTTTTTCATGTTATTGAGGACAACTAGCTCAGTGTATACTTAACACTAAATATCAGCTTATGCAGGAAATTGCTTACTGTATTCATTCTCATATAGGTGATATGAGGGTGATTGGTGAATACATACAGTTGTGTACAAGTGTGTTATTAAGGAAAATGTATTGATTTACATACTTTCAAACTTTCTTTTTATATGGACTTCATTGTTTCTGAAGACCTAACTTTTTATTCAAAACATAAAATAAACCTAAAAATACAATTGGGAGAACATGCTGTGGTAGCAATTATTGTGTGAGTTGTAAATAATTCTTCAGTGTTCGCCAAGCAAACAACAGGATGTGTGTCAGACCATGAAATCAAGATGAATAAACAGAATATCTGTCAACTTTCGTTGTAGTTTCTGGGTATTTAGAGTAAGTCCTTTGGTAAATGAACTAAATAAACTTGCTGCTTTTTATTTTTTTTCTTTTTTCTTTTTTTTCTTTTTTCTTTTTTTTTTTTTTAAGGGAATCTTGAAGCTGGAAGAAATGGTTGTGTGCTTATTCAAAAATAGGTTCAGAAGTTTTATCAGCTGATGTTTTCTAACCATGGAAGTTTATATCCATATTTGTGTCGTGTTGCCTCAGTAGAAGGCATCTTTTCCTGTTATTTGATAATGTATTTTTATGTTATTTTTAAACACATTTTTACAGAATTGTAATATAATAGTATTTCAAAGAAAAAAAAGATGAGAAATAATGAAGTAACACTACTATGGGAAAAGATTGGTGGATTAAACAACTAAGGGGATTATAGTGGAAAATCTGTTGACTGTGAATCAGCTATGTAATTCTATCTTTTTGGAAGCAAAATGCTATTTTGAAATATGTTAAGATATGTTATGTGTTGCTGATGCAGCTTTAGAGCTGATGTGTTTAAAAAAATCCTTATAGACAACTCTGAATTGGAATATCGGAGTACTTGGCAACACATACTAAAAAATTCTTAAAAATAGAGAAGACTTAAAGATAACTGAAGGAAGAGAGGATGACTTTGTTTTGCTTAAAAGTTGAAATGTTTTCTATATTCACTGAGATGGAGGCAAGTCAGGAAAAATAAGAAAAAGTATTACTTATAGTTTAAGGGATTTTGACTTTTTTTCAGGATAAAACTCAGGACAGTTAAGCACTGCTTCAGGTCTTACACGGTTCTGGAACACTGTCTGCATATCATGCAGTAAGCTGGCAGTGGCCTCTGCAATTATCTAGCTAAACCAGTTGCTTAAACCAGATGTAACTTCAAAATTAGAATTATAGAATGCTTAGGGTTGGAAAGGACCTTAAGATCATCTAGTTCCAGCCCAGATTGTATAGGGTCTTGTTCAGCTGAATTATGAGCATCTCCCAAGACAGAGATAAAGTGACAGAGACTGCACAGGTTCTTTAGTCAGTGTGTTCCAATGCTTAATCACTGTCATTGTGAAAAATGTGAAAAATACCGTGTGAGTTTAAAACCAGGTTATATAGGAATCTTTCTGCAGCAGGCAAAGTGTAATTAATTTTATCTTGGAGCAGGAAGGAGGGTGAATTAGACTGTCTCTGTATGTCTGTTGTTTTTGTGTTAACTAATTCCTTAAATAATACATTTTTCTGCTTTTAATTGCAGCAGGAAAAGAATCAGGAAAGCTCAAGAAATAAAGGTAAGTGTTAATTATTTTCAAAATGTGGAGATAATTGTTATCATCAAAAATCTAACATCCATTGTTGGTAAAACATCCAGATAAATTGTTTCCTGAGTGTTTTGGTATTTGATATTACAAAACTATATCCAGGAAAGTGGGATGAAATGTAGAAAGTAAGTTAATAAGCTACTATTTTTGAAACTCTGCTTGAGATGAACAAAGCTGACTGCTGTACTCTGGATAGGATGGGCTGCATGGCTTCTCACCAAGTTTGTGTCCTCAGCTATGAACACTTATTATACTTCAGTGAAGCATCAGTACCGTCACTTTAGCTTCTACCTCTCCAGTAAATCTGTGACTGGATGTGATTCCAGTTTGTGCACAAACTGATCACATCCTTAGTAGGCTGCCTTGCAAAACCAGTATCAGCTACGTGTTTTGCATACAATTTTTTTATACTTTCACTGCACTTTACTCAATGCCAGTAGCTAAAAAGTACATGAAATAGAATATCCAGGTTAAAAACCTAGCCTTGTTTCAAGAAAATTAGAAGAGTTCAGGAAACCAAATAGTGTATTTCATGCTTACTCGTATGACGCGAGTTAGCTGTTTATAATTCAGCTATATATATCACAGTACTCATTAATCTCAGTTTTCTTGTTTTCCTTCCAACTAAGACTACACACAGACACCTGAAGACAAGCTAAATCCAATAGCTGTTTGGAGTTGTGTCAGGACAATTACATTATTCACACTGATATCATGTTTTACATCATCGAAGGATCTGTGGTCCTTCATTTGAAGCATGTGCATAGTAAAACCCTTTCAGTTTCAACTGTCATATTAATTAGGTGTTAATTTAGTTAACTAACCAAAGAAACAGTTTTCAAAAGCTGGCAAAATATTGCCCACAGCTACATCCAAAGGAAAGCATTCTACTTGTAGGGAGATATCCATTACCTCCAAACAGGCAGTGACATTGGTGCCCAATTGCACAGAATTTATTGTGATTATATCTGTAACATCTTTTGAGAAAATTTTCAATCTGCTAAACTTCCTTCATGCTGTGCATGTCTCTGCCTGTACTGACAATTCAACTTCGAAGATTTCGGTGGTCTGGAAGACTACTCGTGCATGTAGTAGACTTTGGGATATATATGTAGGAACTCTTAATTGATTAATGCTTTGGGGGGATTGTTTTGTGGCTTTTTTATTTCTTTTTTTTTGCCTATTCTTTTCATATTCTTTAAATTTCTTATTTGTTTTCATGTGTTCTTTTTCCATGTTAATGCAAAGTTTCAGAACGATATTTTTATTTCACTTCTAACTTAAGACATATAAGATCTTGAAGGTGTTTCTTCTTAAAATATTGGTTGGTTTGGATGAAACAAGGTTAAATTAATATTTCATCATAAATATTCTTCATTGTCAATAAGCAGCTACCCTTCACGTGTGCAGTATCTAAATATGTTGTTCTCTGCATGTGTTCTTGTGAGATAGGTAAATGCTGCGGTTTATCCCCAGCTGGCAACTAAGCTCCACTCCGCCACTCACTCTCTCACCCCCAGTGGGATGTGAGAGAGAACAGGAAGAATAAAAGTGAGAAAACTTGTGAGTTAAGATAAAGACAGTTTAATATGTAAAGCAAAAGCCACACACACAAGCAAAGAAAACCAAGGGATTCATTCACCACTTCCCATCGGCTGGTAGGTGTTCAGTCATGTCCACGAAAGCAGGGATACATGCCAAGTAGTTTCTTGGGAAGAAAAATGCTATAACTCTGAATGTCCCTTCCTTCCTTCTTCTTCCCCTAGGTCTATATACAGGTCGTGATGCCCTATGTTATGGAATATCCCTTTGGTCAGTTGGGATCAGCTGTCCTGGCTGTGTCCACTCCTAGTCTCTTTGTATATCCCAGCCTCCTCACTGGTGGGGGTGGGGGGGGGGGGTGTATGAGAATCACAAAAGGCCTTGGCTCTGTAAGCAGACTTGTAAACAGCAGACTTGACTCTGTGGAGGCCTTGACACTGTTCAGCAATAATTAAAACATCCCTGTACTGTCAACACTGTTTCCAGAATAAATCCAAAGCCCCATACTACCTACCATGTGCAAAATTAACCCTTTCCCAGTCCAAACCAGCACTTAAATTATCTCCAGGGTCTTAGGACAGGGTTCTAACAATATTCCTTACTCTTTCCACGTATGGCAGATACCATAGAAGGTAAAAGGACAAAAACATTTTCTGTGCTTCCTTTAATATTCTGAAACTCTCAGAACCAATATTTTAGTCTTAATACAGAGCACCACTATAGCTCATGTTAAAGATTCCTACCAAATGAAACCGGAATCTCTGATGTGCCTCATAACTTCCATTGATACCAATGTTTCAGTAGCTGATTTTTATCAAGAATTTTTTCATAATAGAGAAGACTATTTTTACGAGGAGGGTATTGCAGCAGAACTATAGTCAAATACCTTTTGACTTCAGAAGGATCCAGACATTAGTAACAAGCACCATTCTATATCTTTTACTATAAAAGCCTAACTTTTTAATTTTTCTTAATCTATTGCTATAAATCTGATTGCTAGTCATGTTTTAGCAGTGATGTTATTGTTTTGTAGTGTTTGTGGTTTTTCTCCTGACATTTTTCTGACCCATTTGGTTTTCCCATCTGTTACTTCTGTCAGCCACTAAATCAATCACACCAAAATAGAAACCAGTACTCAGACATACCCTGTTCTGACACTAATCCCATCTCTCTCTGATCTGTGATATTCTTTTTCATGTTTTATTTAATGGATAATAGACTAATAGACCTTTGTTGTTACTGTCTGAGGAAAAAAAAAAAACAACACTGCTTTTATGTAAAATGATACATTAACATTTTACAAATTTTGTATATACTGGCAAACTTCCTTATACTTCTGAGACTTCTTCGTGCATGAAAATAGTTATCACCAGAGCAAAATAAATATTAGTTTCATAAAACATGTCTTTAATATGAAAGAAATAACAAGGCAAAGAATTACCAACTAAAATCTCACTAAATTTTCTTCCTGATTTGGAGTCACAATTTGACCTCCTTTACGTCTCCTTTCCAGTGCTAACTCCCTCAGACAAATGAATATTTTATTCTAAACCTTCACTGGACTTTAAAATAGATACTTGTGGAGTAAATTGGAAATATGTTTGCCAATATCAAATTGTGTTGTATTTAAGCAATGTGCAGAATTTTCTTCTCAGCTTGCTCTTAACTTTGGAGACTTTCAGGTGCTTTTAAAAACTTACATTACAAACTTTAAAGTTGAAATAGTTTCTGACAACATTATTCTGGAAGACTTTTCTTTCTGAAGAACCAGAAGGCTGACTTAGTGACACATTGATTAGGCAAACTTCAAAGCCATCTCAATTCCTTTGCTTAGAAAAAGCACAAGCATCCTGGAAATAGTGAGTCACAAAATACTTCAGTTAACTGGTAATGTTTCAGATGATCCATTCCTAAACTCAGTCATGGTTATTTTGAATTACAGAACAATAATTTTCTTTTTTAAGAACTAAAAATCAATCTCGGTATGGAAAAGCAGTGTGCAATGTATATTCCTAAGAAACAACAGTAGCAAAACCAGAGAAAATCTACTAGACCAGAAAAGCTAAAAACTGGTTTTGAATTTAGGTGATCATTTTGCTGATATGGAACAAAGAGATGATACTGTATACAACTTGTGTATTTTTGGCTGTTTGTTTTAGCGAATTAAATAACAGTTGTGAAGGATACAAATATTGCTCCAGATAAAATTTGGAAAGCATGCACTTTTTGTAGCATTTGCAAAATAGCCTGCAAATTATTTTAGTGATATTAACTTGAATGTTAATATTAACTTTTACTTGAGTACATTTGAGACTGACTCTATAGTATACTGATCAAATTTTTGCTACCTACTATTGATCTAAGCTTTGAATATTATTAACAGTCAAACCTAGAGTTTAGAGAATACTGACTGACAGTATTTTAATTACAACCTGAGTTTCTAATTGTATTCAGTCCTCCTCATTTCGTGCTTACCTTAATAATTTGAATGTAAAATCACTGTTGACTCACAGATCAGTTTCAAAAATATAATTATCTATTCTTATGAACATATTGCCAGACTCCTCTGATATCATTAATAAACATCTATTCCTTTTATGACCTTTAGCTACTAAAATAAAGAGGATACCATATGGATATCACTTATATATCTTACTTGCTTTGTAGTCCTTAAAAACTTAGCATACTTGCACAACACTTGTGGCCTTGTCTGGGATTCCAGATTGGTGGTGGTGTCTTCTTCTATACAATGATAAATGTAAGACAAAAAGGAGTGAAAAAATGCTTAAGACTGTTCACAATTGAAAGAATTTAAGGGAAAAAAAAAACAGTAAGGCCTTAATTAAAGCAATAACTTCTAAAAGTGACAACTTAGCTGAGATACTCTCAAATGCCAGTGGGCAAGCAAGCTGTTATGTCTGTCCTGCATTGTGACTGGCTGTTATTATTTTTTATAATGGCCAAACCTACATATGTTCTGATACAGTATAGATGGCATCAGCAGCTTATGTCATGTTAAACCAATTAACTATGACAAAAAAACGCACTTTGTTACTTTCTGTAATGTATCCAGTGACTCATTATGTCTGCTTGATCAAATTATTCTAAATGTTTTTCAACAGACTTGTATTATATGAGTGTGGTTAGAATGTGAACTTCAGTCCTCCTAGACTGAATTGATTAATGTTTTAGTTCATTACATTGTAGTATTCAGTCTCTGCTGGAGCAGTATGTATCAGAAAAAGAAAAGTATATGTATATTGAGAAAACATTTTCTGCGTATATCTCTTGCAAGCAATTTAAAGGAGAATCAGATCTTATATAACCTTGAAAGATGAGTCTGTTGAACATGATTTCCACCCTTACTCTTAATTTTTGCACCACTGTATATCACTCAGATGCTAGCTGAAGCAATCAGAGTGTTCATTTTTACCTTACTCGTTGAATAGCAGGGATTGATTCATTTTGTTATCCACTAAGGTCATGTTCTAGTTTACTCCAAGCACACTCTTGCCACTGCTTCAGACACTAGAACACAATTAACAGTGTCAGATCCTGTTAACGTTTACATCATAACTGGAAGCAGATATTAAAGTGAAGTGCAAATTAAAGGCTGCTAAAAGGGCTGCCACTAACAATTATGGTGGGGCAGTATTAAATTTCTCATTTGTTTCCAAAGGTCAGATTAATAAAGCTGCATGGCACATTATCATAAAGGGTGGACCCAGCTGTCTGCTTTGATTATGCTTAAAAGTCTGGTGTTTCTAAGGAGACTTTGCAAGGAATGAAAGCATCTATTTTAACTAGCAGTTTAAATGTGGGTAATTATTAGAACCTTTTCTGAAAAGATCCAAAGAGATTGCTGTCGATAAAATGGCTTTCTGCTTTTCAATTTACAGATATAAGTTTTCTTTATCAATTCATTTCAGTTTTTAATCCTTAAATGTTAAATACCTTCTCAAGTACCTGAAAAGCTAATTCCTTAGGTGAATCAGCTGTAAACTAAGCTGCCTCAAATATTAATAATAGACCTTTCTATATCTATTCCAACATGACTTAATGAAACTTTCTGGTTTTCTTTTTCCTTTCATTACATTTTTCTTGATTCACAATGGTTTTCATGAATTCTGTTACAAGAAATAGTGTTGGGGTTTTTTTTCCATAACAGCAACAGTTTCCTGTTGTGTCGTCTACCTGCCTATATGAAGAAAATACTCTCTACCATTATTTCTACTGTGAAGAATATAGGGATCTTTAGGAAAAATGTTAATTATATGGTATCTAGTACAAATATCTATCTACCTATCTAACATCATACTAATCTAGTACCCTGATACATGAATAAGCAAAATCCTATGGGTATTACAGAAATGAACATAACTTCAGTATCACAGGTATATTTCCCATTTGGTACTTAAAAGACCACTAGTATTTTAAATTATTTGGAAGATAAAATCCAGGTTTGTTGGTAGATAGAGAGCAAACCGTTTTCGATCCAAAATTTACACTGGAACTGATCCCCATTTATGCACAGCTTCTTCAGAAAATCGTTTCAGCACTACTGGGATTTAAATGAGGAAAATTTTGTCTTCTGAAAATACCTCTCGGACCATACAGATGCTGGACATAGATATTCCACAGATAAGAACTACAAGCAGTTTAACTATTTATAAAGACTTTAATTCAGGTAAAAAAAAATTGATAGATTGTTTATAACTTAAAATTTAATTCTCTAGAGTCAAATGAAAAACTGTGTTTACATTGCAGGCATTCAAGTAATTAGTATGAAAAGATGCAACACTTCTTTGCTTATGCAATTGCATGCATCTTTAGTAAATTAATGCAACTTTGTATGCTTTCTACCTAGTAATAAAAAATCCAGGCATTTTTGCAAATAGCTATTTAAGGTTTTGTTAAAATGTGAAAATTAATTAGATACTGGGATTTTTTTTTTTTTTTTTTAATATGGCAAAAAGTTGCCAGTAGTTACTAAGATACAGATGTGCATATCTTAGAATCATAGAATTATAGAATAGTTAGGGTTGGAAAGGACCTTAAGATCATCTAATTCCAACCCCCCTGCCATGGGCAGGGACACCTCACACTAAATCATGTCACCCAAGGCTTCATCCAGCCTGGCATTGAACACCATCAGGCATGGAGCATTCACAACTTCCCTGGACAACCCATTCCAGTGCCTCACCACCCTCACAGTAAAGAACTTCTTCCTTCTATCCAATCTAAACTTCCCCTGTTTAAGTTTCAACCCATTACCCCTTGTCCTATCACTACAGTGCCTAATGAAGAGTCCCTCACCAGCATCCCTGTAGGCCCCCTTCTGATACTGGAAGGCTGCTATGAGGTCTCCATGCAGCCTGTTCTTCTCCAGGCTGAACAGCCCCAACTTCCTCAGCCTGTCTTCATATGGGAGGTGCTCCAGTCCCCTGATCATCCTCGTGGCCCTCCTCTGGACTTGTTCCAACAGTTCCATGTCCTTTTTATGTTGAGGACCCCAGAACTGCACACAATACTCCAAGTGAGGTCTCAGGAGAGCAGAGGAGAGGGGCAGGATCACCTCCTTTGACCTGCTGGTCACGCTCCTTTTTATGCAGCCCAGGTTATGGTTGGGTTTCTGGCCTGTGAGTGCACACTGAAGCTGGCTCATGTTAATTTTCTCAGTGAACAAAACCAAGGAATGTTGTTGAAGGAATTGAGGTTTAAACGGAAAATGAGATTGTGATGGTACAGATTTCAGGGAGCCAGACTAATGGTTTTTGCTACAATCAAGGCTATAATTTGGAAACAAATGAAAGAAGGAAAATAAAAACTTTATGATGATGTGAGTAACCAACATGTCATAAAGAAGCACGTGTGTTTGTATCAAGGAAGGTTTTCCTTGCAGGGAAGAGCAATAATAAAAAGTATTAAATATATGGCAATACTTTAACCTCATCTGACATACTGTATCTATGTCTGAATGTTCACATTTCATATTGAATTGAATTTAATCTTGAAAAAGTACAGAGAAGTGCTACAGTGATCAGACAGTATTTTATAAATGCAAAAGCAAGATCTTAGCTTGTTTTGCCTAGCAGAATGGAAGACTTGAAAGTATTTTGGTAAAAATTCTTGAAATGAGTATGGAAATCCTGAGATAAGAAGTCAGCTAGGTTATCATTATTTTAAACAAGAGGCAATTCTCCTTTTATACAACAAGACATTTCTCATGTGCAGATAATTCCTCTTTGCATGAATTAATATGATAACACCAGATTTAAAAATAGCACATGTGATTGCGAATGGTAAAGTAAAACTGAAATGAAACCTGTTTCAGGATGAATTTCCATAGTTCTGTGGGACTAAGGAGGAGATTTGGTGCCAGTTCAGTTCATGCAGTGATACATTAATGAAAAAAAAACCCTCAGGAAATTACTTGAAGATGGTAGAAGGACCCACAGCCTTCTCTTTAAAATGAAGCACAACTTATCTAATGCATAATACCTTAATCTGGTTGCAAACATGAGGGCTGATGGGGAAATAATGTTGTAATCAGGAATGACAGTGATGCAAAATAGGAACCTTTTGCTTCAAAGATTAAGCAAACCTGAGTAGGTAGTGTTGTCAGGTGTGCCCTGTAACCAGAAATAGTCCTTACACGCTGACTTGAAGCACAGAGGCACTCATGAACGTTGAATCTTTCTGCAAACAGCTTGTCATGTTCCCATCTAAACCTGTTACTGATCTCTGGAAGATCCAGTCTCAATTTTTCGTACCAGCCATTCATATCTTTGATGATATGATATGGCAGAAAGTAATCCATGTTCTCAGAAGAGGACATGTATAAGGCTTTGAAATGCAACCTCCTTGAATATTCAGTTGTAGGATATGCCTTTGAACTTCCAAAGCTTTTCAGAGATCACATATTTGAAGTAACTTCTAGATTTTTTTTCATAGTCATGGAACTTAGCTTCCAGTTTCAGATTCCAAGGAAGAGTTAACTTCATGTGAGGTAGTCTGTGTGAAAACAGTTCAGGGGAACATTCAATTTGGATTATGTTTTTACTTGCATATTGTTTGTCATTTGACCTACACTTCCATCATCTCTGAGGACCTGATGAATCTTTAAGAAATAACTGTATTTTATTAATTAATAGTAAAAATATTTTCTTGTTTTTAAGATGTTATCCGAAATCCTAATAGGATAAATTCCTGATGATTCTTAAGTTTTTTTTTTTATATTATGTATGGATAACTTTCAGAAGTGTGTCTTACAAAATTTTAACAGTTGACAAGGTTTGCCAAATTATTTTTTTTTGTTCAGATTCTGAAGGGATATCCATATGGTATAATGGCAATGGTAGTAACAAACTGTCATTCTGTGTGGCCCTCCATAAGCTAAATTTATTGTTAATAAAGTCATGGTTGATCCTCGGTTAAAATCATAAATCATTACATATCTATAATCAACTGCCTTTGTATCCGAAAGTGAAATGATATAGTAGGATGCTTTCTTCTCTTCCTGCTTTTTGGACTTTGAAATGTGTAGAATCTATTTGCACATATGTTGTAGTGTCTATATGTTTTTTATTTTTCTAGCATGTGGCTTCTTGTCTAGATTTAGCCTAAGTATAGGCTTAGATTGCTATGCTGGCAGAGTCTCAATACCAAAACTTTCAGTAATAAGGTTAAAATTATTTCCCTTTTAAATTATGCAAAAAGGACACAGGTACAATTGTGAATGCTGCCCCAGTAGCAGTAATCAGTGAAATCTCAGGTTTTGTTCTTTTAAAAAAACATTAGAATCAATGATGGCATTGCTTCAGTAGAAATTTAAGAAAAACTTTTATTATGGTTCAAAAATAAATAAATCTGAGAATATTAAAGCAAGTATTTTTCTTGGCTTTATAAAATTCTGCATAGTTCTGATTAAATGAAGGCTCTCAGGAGAAAGGGAAGAATAAAGTATTGTAGCAAATAGGCATACAAAAATCCTAGTAGTATTGTGAGTGCCACCAATGTTCTAATTAGCACACATTGATTCTTCTTCATAAAATGTAAAAGCTGTGATTGTGTAGCTTTAAGAAAATTGCCCACTAAAAAAAGGCACTACAAATGGGGAAAAAAACAATAAAATACTGGTATCATAATTTCTATGGTTAAAGGATCATATATATAGTTTGCACTCTGGTCTAATTAGCAGTAATCTGACCCCCTTTCCCCAGAAACAATGAAAAATCTTGTTACTCTATAATCATCATTGACATCTCAAAAGCGGTATATACAGTTATCAATATGATTGTTGACATAAAAGTGACAAAAGTCACATAGCATCATTAATGCTAAAGAGAATGTATTTATATTGCTTAAACAAAATCTTTCTAGGGTTGTTCAACATGCTTGTATGTAAGCATATATGAATAAACTTTTAGAAATACACGTGTTTGTGTTCACAGCCGTATACACACAAAATGTCAGGACTGAGCCATAAATAGATGGAGTTTTAATTTTTAGTTTTGCTGCGTTTTGCAAGTTTAAAGGTGAAATTAGTTGTGTGAAGCGGGAATCTAGGCTCCTTGTTCACAATGAAAAATGTCACAGTTACACATTTCTTCAATATTGCAGTCAAAATGCAGATTAACTTTAAACTGTTTTCATTATAACTAGGTAATTACAGTTTAATAGTAACTGAAACCAATTTAGATTTTTTTTTCTTGTACATCATGAAAGATGTTATCTTTGCATCTTGAGACAAAAATGAATGTAAAACAAAGAGTGATTTCACATGAGCTACACTTGCATGGTTATGTGAGGAAATCATAACCCCTGTGCAAGTACTTATTATTTAACACTGAAATTTAAAAGCTTATTTTTGATGTAGGAAAAAGAAATGCATTTTAAAAAATTATTAAAACTTAAGTTAAATGCTTAAGGCAGCCAGTGCAAGTATTTTCTGTACCATTCATTAATATAAAGGCAGATAGAAAACATGCTGAAAGAAGTATGAAACTTTTTTCCATACAAAGGTTAATAATGACGCTGAATGCAGAAACTTGTCTATGTGGTAAAGATGGCTTTAAATTATATATTGGGATGGCTACTGGTAATAATTTTGCACATGGGTAGTCATTATTTAGACTGTTCATAAATTTGAAATAGACCTGGCTGGATAAAGCCCTGAGCAACCTGGTCTGATCTTGTAGCTGACCCTGCATTGAGCAGGAGCATGGACTAGAAAATTCACAAGGTCCCATTCAACCTGAATTACTTATGACACCTGAGTCTTTGTTCTGTGCATTTCTAACTTTGCTTAAAAACATGAATAGCTTGACAGAGATCACTCTGAACACTGATGATGCAAAGAAAAATCTTACAAAGTTACTTGATAATAAATATTTTTCACAGGGTGCTGGTTGGAAAACTTTACAATTTTTAAGTGAACAGCAAATATTTTTGATCATACCAAGTGCAAATTTTTAAAGTGACTGTTACTGCATGTTTAATGACTGTATTTTTAGAACCCACTCCAGATATCTGTAACAGAAGTTTAAATATTTTCTCTTTAAAATAATTCAGTGTAAGAAAAAAACTATCATTGAAATGTGGCATTTCATTCTATTGACGGAAGTAGTGAGGTTACATTTACATAACAGTAAAAGCAATGTCATGCCATGTAACAAAGATGAGCTCCATCAACTAACAGGCTATTTAGGTTTTATGTAATGTCTTTAATACAAGCCCTGAGTTTGGTGTTTTCTCTGTTCCAGAAGATTGGGAATTAGTTGTTTCCCTTATTATCTGATTATTATTCTGTGCTTTGCCTTTATATGAAAATAATGTTAAATAAATAGAAAATACCCCCAAAACAAACAAAGGAGCAAAAATCTCACCTCATGATCTTCATATCTAGGACAAACGATTTTCCTTTGAATTGCATAAAAGTGTTGTTGAGTAAAATAAATACATTAGTGGAAGATGGAGTTAAGGATTTGTCATTGGACCATATATTAATTTAGACAGGAGTAAAATTTCCCAGAGGCACAGGGATGGAACCATTTGTTTCTCAAAGGTTTCACTCACAGATATTTCAGCAGTGTAAGGAGTACTGTTTTTTTTAAATGTATTTGTATTTCTGAAGCCTTTTTACTATTTAAGCAAAAGAATGGCATACTCCAAAATGTACACAAAATCAGGGTTTGTTTTTTTTTTTGTGCAAACAGAATATCTACCCAGAAGAGAAATGAGAATCTAGAAGAAAACATTTCTTGTGAACCTGTAATAGGCTTTAAATACGTATTTTAAAACCCCATCTGAGGGTATCATGTAATCTGCTGCAAGTTAATAAAATTACCAGGAAATCTTGAGCATTTTCCTGTCCATTTCTTTATTTCCTCTCCAATTTGAAGTGTTGAATTAGGCAAGGTTTAGAAGTATAATGTAGTTCAAGATTAAAACTAATCAGCTGAAGTATCCAGTAGCACAGATAGTCTTGGTTTAAGCTTGGTTTATGGGAGATTTTTTGGTACAGCATGTCACCAAAAAATTACTATCTGCGTCAGTGTACGCAGTCTAGATCAATGTCATTTAAAGCATTAGCATTTTTCATATGTCTATATTCCAAAATACTTGCTGGGCATACTGATTACTGAATGTGCAGGTGTGTGACCTGTTATAATCCTCTTTTCTTGCTTATTAAAAGAGAAAGAGTCTTTTTATAGGGCCACTTATGTTTATAAGCAATCAGTTGCAAATGACATTTCTTCCTTGCCTCTCCTGAGAGATATCGTGAGACATGAAGCCTGCTTACTTTCTTTCAAGTATTTCTGTACTGACGGAGACTGCCTTTTTCCACATGCCTACTTTATTCTTCCAATTGTGGCAAATGCTTAGAGGTTCAGGGAATCATAAATGCAAGCAAGCTACATGCTAGCCATACAGAGCATGAAGGTCAGTACTGTTTCCCTCACTGGGATTGCAATGTCCCATCAGACATTTTAGCAATCTGATCTAGTTGCTATCAGAAAAGTCAATATTTGCATTTTGTTGAATATGCATGTCCACCAGTGTTTGGAAAAATGGCTATTTGGTGTTTGTGCTTCTATGATTATCTCGTTTGCATGCACAAGATACTATCTGCAAATCCTCTAATGATTCAAAGACAATGCCGTATGGAGTTATTAGATTATTAGGATTAATTCATTGCTATTCTAAATTAAAGAGGCTTAGAATCTGAGGTTCTTTAATTTCAGTCAGGATGCTGGAAGGACAACTTGAAGAAAAATTAAAAAAAAAAGATTCATAGAATGTTAAGTGTACACAGAAGAAGCTATTTTAGTACGTGGTAGGTTTGCATATCACTTTACGAACTCCTGAATCATACTGATTACTGAGAAATATTAGTTTACCTGAAAACATTAGTGCAAAATAGATTACTGATTTTTAAATGGCCTAAAAATTACCTAAGCAATGGAATTTTAATGAAAACCAATTTAAAAATTAAGAATTTTTAAGTGGTGTGCAGTCATGTTTTGCAGGCCATAGAATCAAAAGTTGTTCTGTATGGGCAGAATCTTGTATATGTATACTGAGCCTGATTGACTTCAGTGGGCTTCTGCAGATGTATTGAATTTTGACTGCAGAGAGAAACTTAGAATACATTGCTCTGAAAGCTTTTATAACACAGAAAAAACCCCATGATTTTCAAAGATCCATGGAAGTATCTTTGTAATACATTTACAAATATTGCTTCCTTATGCTTTGGAAAGTATTGGGTAGAGATCAGTTATTTAAGTATTTGTAGCTCTTTTCAGACTGATTCAATTAATGAAAATACTCTTGCTTTCCGAATGCCAGTGATACAGACTACCATAAAATATTATGAAGTCACTTGCCAATAGTGTGACTTAGCACAGTTCTACATTCAGTGACTGAGTTAGGAAAGGTGGGCTGTGTTTAGCAAAAAATTAGGGGCCAAAAAAAAATAATCTTGCAGTCTTCCAGGAATCGATGGGAACAATGCATTTTAGAATTTTGTTTACAAATAAATACCCATCTTTAAACATAATTTTGACCAGCCCATTTCATCATGCCTCTTATCATCCAGGATGGCACCTGTAGAAAATGGAGCTTGTCATCAGAGAATTTAGGGAAGTGTTTTAAGATACTAAGAGGTATACCTGGGCGCTTTTGGCCCCAAACTCAAAATAAGAAAGAAAATCTGGACACTGGTGAACCATTTCAGTTATTTGTGCTTTAATTTTTTCCTTGGTGTTTGACCCTAGGACTTGTGAACTCTAATAACCTTTACATTGACTGTGTGAATCATGTCATATATAAAAAGAAAACTAACAGACTCATAAATTTTCAGTCTGCCCTGAATGTTTTGTAACTCAAGATGGTGACAGTACTTTGAGAAACATTAGAAGATTTTCCACTAAGCAAATAGATTGAGGGGAAAGCTTTCTTAGAAGTCAGGAACAGGAGATTTTAGGGTCTAAATAGGTTGTTATTTTCTAAATAAAAAATAAACAGCACTTTATTATCCATGAAATATATCAGCAGAAGCTGCAAAGATAACATTACATTTAAAACTGTCTATAGAATGACATCCTTTAATTTGAAGGCATGCTCATGTTGTGTTTTGTCTGGTTTTGTTGGTTTTGTCAAAGTTATGGAGCACATATGTAATCCAACCAGCTACTGAAAAATACCTTTATTTGCAGAATCTGTATGTGCAGTTACTGGTAGGATTTTTTTTCCCCCAGCATCTCTATGGAAGAAAGTAGGCCTTTAGGAACCAGGAACTGAAATCCATGTTACATCAAGTGAATTTGTTAAAGCTATGTGAAGCCTATGGTGAAATGGCTTGAGAGGCAGACCCCTACTTACTGATTCTGTGAGTCTGCCTGGTCTTTCCACACAGATGTATAATCAAATCCACAGTTTATCTCTTATGTTATCGTGTGTATTTTTGTTTAGTTGGTTTTGTATTGCTTTATTTTTCTGAGAGAAAGCAGATGGAAAATGTCTTGCTCCTTTTTTGTCCACCTTTTACATATTGACATGTTTTTCTGGAGTTAGAATGTCATTTTTAAGAATATCAAACTGACTTTCTGGCTCTTGGGCTGAAATGTTTGGCTAGCCCTATACTAAATAAATAACCAGCAAATTATAAATAATTTGGTAGTCATTTTATTCTACTAAATAATAAAATTCATATAATGAAAAAATAAACCATTCAATTTTTTATTATCTGAAAAATTGATAACTAGTTTGTGGTTTTTACATTATTCAGATAATAGAAAATGTGTAATATATTTGGATTTGATCTGCTTCTTCCCTTCAGCAACACAAGTATGAGGCTTAGCAGAATACATATTACCTACTAATCTCTAAACCCAGAAATATTTATGTTGCCGAAAGAGGTATCTGAATACCAGAAGTAGTATTTCTGTGGCTCTCAGTGGTGTAGTAGGCTTTGCTTATAGTCTAAATGATAATCAGAATAATCACTGGGATTTCTTCAAATATATGAACGTATTAGTTAACTGCTTGGTACTAAAATTATATTTAGTGCTTGTATTTTAAAAAGAGAGCTGCAGTCAATAGGTGGTATAACACTGCCTGGTTTTTCCATAATAATTAATGTCCACAAAATTAGTATTACCTTGATTTCAGTTTGCATATATCACTAATAGAAAGCCATATACTTGTCATGCAAATTTACAAAGAAATGTTCAAGGCCAGGTTGGACTGGGCTTTGAGCAACCTGGTCTAGTGGAAGATGTCCCTGGCCATGGCAGGGTATTGGAACTACCTGATCTTTAATCTATCCTGTGATTCTAAGGAGATGTTAAATGTTTTTTATAGTAATAGTTTTAAGATAATGTGTTTGCTATGTGTACTTGCTAAAGCTCATGGTTATTGTTAATTTTTTTTTCTTTTTTATTAATAATATAAATGCTTGAAAAGATGTTGAAGCTAAGGAAATGATGCACTGGAATTTGTTTATTTGTTTTAATTATTGCAATTTGTTTTTCCGAGCTTTTTGTTTGGACAGATAATGATGAAATGATGATATGCTATAGAATTTAAGAGAGTGGAAAACTTTTGAAGATAAATTAGGATATATAAAAGTTACTTTTGGTATGCTAAATGACTACTGAACTTACACCCCTGTTGAAGTTGCTGAAAAAAAAGATTAGTGTACTGTCTAATGCTTTTAATACAATGATACAAACCCAAAAGCTACTAAATAACATGGAAAGTATTTTTTTAACTTCAGACAATAATAGGATTTTTAATAGAGGAGGCCAAAGTTGCAGGAGTGCATTCCTTAGAGGACTTAAGGAAAAGGCATGCATCCTGAACGTGAAATGGGCTAAAGTGGGAGATATAATTTATGATTCCTATGCAAATTTGAAGAAAGCCTGTGAAATTGTAATCCACAGGTAAGTAAAATCTGAATTTGAGTGCCTATCAAAGAAGGAACTGGTTGGAAAAAGTTAATTTTATGACTGTAATTAAAAATCAGTTAAAGATATATTTGTAGTGACCTGGTTATATAGTCTGGCAAGAAACACATAAACTGGAGCCTACAAATATTATTTGTTTTATAGATGTTATCTGTTGACAGCTGTCAGATAGATGGCAACTCTAACCTTAATGTACAACCAGTCTAACTAGTGTTACAAAACATGATTTTTTTTATGGGTGAAATTAGTTTGTTAGCTAGTCTTAGAAGCTAGGGCTTCCGCTAGAACAAAATCTAGAAGAAAAAATGAATTTAATAAGAAACTGCTCCATATATGCACACATAGTGTCAGTTGAAGGGAAGATTCAGGAAACAGGTATGAACCCTTAATGTTACATTTTGAGTAGCTTACTCACAATTACTTGCCACTGCTAACCACCCGTCTTTCCCACTGGACAGGCATCACTTTCTGAAATGAAGAGTCTGCTCCCATTTTGTCATGTAGAGATTAATATGCTCTTCTAGGATATGGAAGATCTGAATTTGAGTGAGGTCCCCCTGATTTTGCTATTGAAATTAGACCATAATACAGCCTTAGAAAGATGAGAACTGAGATACAATTCAGCCCTGTAAGTCTGCAGATAGTTTGTTTTAATTCAACCTCAGGTGACTGTTATTTGTCAAAGAAGTCAGATTAGAAGCTATTCTGATGATTACAGTGTTGAGTTCATGAAGCAGCTGTGGATATTTTGTAGCTTAGTGGCTGTAATCTTACAAAAATTCCACGGAAGTGCACAGGAAATCTTTTCAGGCAGCAGAACAAACACTGTTTCTGACTATCTGGAGTTTCCTTCATATATATGAACTAATATAATTCATGCAGTTTTCTGGTCCAATATACTCTTGAATGCTCATCTGGCCCATGTAGCTGCAACTGTAGGATTCCACATGTATCTCTGTATTGGAGATTCCTGCATATATGGGTTGTCCAACTATAGAGTCCAGTAGTCTAAAATGCGGAAGTTAGTGTTAGCCCATGCAGTACTCCTGTGTAGCTAATTCATTCTCCAAGAGTTCTACTAAAGTTAAAGGCTTCCTGTGCCTTTATTTTTGGGACCTAATAACAATGCATTTTGCACAGGTAGCACATCAAAACTGGTCAGATTTTCACAGAGAAATCATGTATCTCTGGAAGAATAATACAGCTGCACTGACCTTGCTTGTCCTTCTTTAATGTCCTCAAAAGTTTTAATCTGAGAGTTTCTTCTGTACATTTTTCTGTCATCGTTTCTCATGGTACCTCCTTATCCTACAATATACAAAACCACGCTCCTGGCTTTTAAACACCAGGTAGATCACAAGTTGTGTCTAACAGGTATTTTGCTGATTTGGTAGCAGAATTTTGAACTGAAGAGTAGCCCCAGTATGAGATTACATTTGTAATCCTTGCTTGCATTAAAGGAGTCCAGAATTTTGTCTCAGAGGAAACCATTACAATATTTGCGAACCACTAATCTGTTCAGGGATTTTCCGTTGTTTATCTAGGGCAAGTTTATTGTCTAGTGATCCTCTTTAGTATTTCCTTATTTGGAGGAACATTCCAAATATAGGATAGGCAGGACAAAACTAGTATACAAGGTAGAAATTAATCATAACAAAATAAAACTATCCACATAGAGTAGATTCCACATAGAGCCTGAAAGTGGTGGGGTCCTATGTTTATCGTTCTAAAGTGAAACAAAAACCAAAAAGCAATTAAAGAAAATCTTCCTTTGATCCTGAAAAAAATTCTAGGTTCTTAAGAATTTCTTATTTGACTCAGCTAGACACAGTTAAAATATCTGATTGTGACAGAAAGTGGATGTGTTATTATTAAATGTTTATACTACAATGTAAGATGTCTGAATGGAAAAAGATTATATCATTTGATGATATTATTTGGAAGTTTTCTTGGGAATCACTAATACTCACTTGAGAGAGTTGTTAGAAAGTTAGGAGGATGGACAACAGACATTAAAAACCTTAGGTTATGAAGACTACATTCTTAAGGTATCATGTTTTCACTGAAACGAGTGTGCAATCTACAGAAGAATTTGCAAAAGAAAAGCTAGACTTATGTCAGCATGCAGAAAGATGATTGTACTCATATTGAGGTTGCCTAACATGACAAACAACCTTCAACTTGAATTGAAGAAAGGAATTTCATATTTATTTATTTTTCATTTCAGTAGCAAGAAACTACTTCAGCCTTTCAATTTTTCTAGGGTATGCTATTCTGTCATTGAGAAGAGAGGCAATTTTTATGTCTCCCCAAACCATCTAATGTTAAAATTGGAATTCTACCTGTAAGATACCAGAACTCATGCAGATTGCAGTTCAGTTTCTGATGTGAACTTCTCTATTAACGATCAGGCAAAACGCATCTATATCAGCCTCTCTCTGTCAGAGTTTAGTTCTGTATATAAAGTTCATCTATGCACCAAAGCCAACAAAAAAATACTTCTGACAATTGCAGCACAGAACAAAAAGAGGGGAGGAAAGACTGAGAAGATAAAAAGGATACTCCTAGCAAGTCATGACATAGACACAAAGCAGTACCAATAACCTAATAATATTAAGGCACTTTTTTTTTGATGTTTCTGTTCCTTTTCAGGGTGTAGAATGTTACTACATTCCTAAAAAAATATCATTATGTTCTTGGCTTTAGGGAGACGCCTGTAGGAACTGAAACCCAATTTTTTCAGAATATGCGTGTAGCATATTCTGGGTTAGTGAATATGGAGCATATTAGTACAATGGAGCATATGACTGCATTTGTTTAAATGTGGTCAACATTATCTGTACACCTTGAGTGTACAGTTTAAGAAAAAAACAAAAGCAAGGAAAACTAGACCACCACCACTGTTTGAAATAGCTGTTTCTCCAAGGTTTAGAGACAGTGGTAGAAATGGAACAAAAGTCACCAGGCAACAAATCCAGTGTATTAGACCTTAGAACATGGTTTCTGAAACATATCTATATGTATCAGAATTTTTAATAGCATGAAAAACAGTGGAAAAGTTGAAGATTTGAAAAGAGTGTTTCCTTTTTCTTTCCTAATCTCATTTTATTTCTTGAAGCTGAAGTTCGATTGGATGTTATGCCAATAAGAACAGCTTTAATTTCAATATTTGATGTGTGTTTATATGGTACTAATTTACTTTTTTTTTCTGGGAGCTGGTTACATTACCCACCGCAATAGGAAATAAATTTTCTGTGCCATGTTTTGTAGTTAATAAGAATTTTATTCTTTCCATCCCCATCTATCTGTACTGTCCATAGAAAACAAAATTCTTTTATAGTTATATTCGTTGAGCATTGATGATGGATTTTCTTTTTAGGAGGTTTTTCTCTAAATTTTTTTTTTGTTAGTGAAACATGGTGAAAATGTAAACAAACTGTATAATGAAAAGTTTAAAACTAAATGAGATAAAGCCACAGAAGCAGAGGAAATTGTATTTCCACATTATCTATTACTGCAGGAAAATTTTAGGCTTATGTAAAAGTCCCCAAAGCTAGAGAACTGGAGGTTGCCTAATATATACTGGGATTTCTTTAGGTGGATCTTCAGCATACAGCACGAGTTTAGTATTCCTACTTAAGGCATTTTTAATAGGAAAGTGTAATTTAACGCAGGAAATGTTATAATTTGTGAAATCCACTCAGTCTTTGTAGTAGTAGTTCCAAGGTACCATGAAGCAAGAATATATGATTATTAGGAACAAAAAGAGCTAATATGCCTCTTAGCACTACTATTGTAGTGTTGATGATGATGTACTCAAGGTTTACAATGCACTCATGCATCTCACAACAATAGGCAGCAGCCTGAAAAGTCTGCTGCTACCAAATTTTCTATGCTCTACAACAAAGGAAGTTAAAAAAGACAAACAAGGAAACACAGAGGGACTTGTGTTCTTTGACCTCTCTGAAACAATATTTTACCTGTAACCTTCCTATGTTCTGTCATTTACCCTGATAACTCTGGATTTGCTCCTGTGGTCTGTAACTAGGATGTCAATTCCACTGTGATTATAGAGCAGAGATCCATCCCTAAGCCTGATTATGATGGGATCACAGAGAAAAAAAGAAAGCTTTTATAACCCTAAGAAACTACAAAGATGGGGAGAGCTTTATGCTGGTGTGCCAAGAAAGCTGAAGATCAGGTGGAGATTTCAGGCTGACACATGACTTTTAGTACAGTTTCAGCAATAATCTGTTCTTCAGTGGTTGATTTCACAACTGATACTTTAAAAATGTAATCTACCTTAAATGCTGAAGGACAAATGTAGCCTATCTGCAATTTCAGGCTTCAGAAGTTTGATGCCAGTTTTTAGAACATGAACTGTTCATGTTCTTCTACTGCACTGTGCACAAGTTACTCCAGAGCACTTGGGTCCCTCCCTGCCATACCGTTCAACAGAAAATGTATTTTGTATATTTTAAATTGATCAGGAATCATGTTTGAAATGAACTGATTTTAAATAGCAGCAGGCTTATGAAGCTTTATTTTGAGTGCAGATTTAAGTTTTATATCATGCCTATTGAAAAAGAAAAAAAAGTGGAAAAAAGCTATTTATTTCTCCATATTAAGGTATATGACATGAGCATTGTCACAGAAGCCATCTGTGATTTAAGTTACAGATACAGGTTGCAGATACCAGTTACAGAGAAAAATTAATTTTAAGAGGATTACATATGATTGTATTATTGTAACTCTGACCTTTCCACACTTTCAGTGAGCCACAGGTAGAAGTCCTGTGCAAATTATGGAAAATTTTAGTTTGTTTTTAATATAGCACACAGGGCTATTTAAAAGCAGGTAATTGAGTGAAAGAACAAGCAAAATGATGGACTGGTGAATACAGCTAGCAATGAAATAAGCAAACAGATCCAGTAACAGTGCTAAAGTTAGCGCATCTTGCAGATGATGACTGCCCTTAGTGACTAGGGTGAAACTATTTACTAGAATTAGGAACGTGTTTACTTAGAAGAGGTCTTACAGACTTAGCACAAGAAATTTAATTGCTTGATCAATTTTAGGTAGCATTAAAATCTCTTTGAAACCCTTTCTCTCTTTAATAAAGCTCCTGGTTAGTCTACCTTGTATAAGTTGGTTTTTTTGCCTTAATAATGAGCTCTGTCCAAAAGTAATTTAGCTGTTTCCTAATCAGTACATAGCTACCTATTTATCAGCTACCTGAGGATTAGTTACACTTTTTTTCCTTTTTTATAGTCTGGCTTCTTTAAAAAATTAAGATTATGGAGTAATCTTTTTTCTTTTTTTTTTTCCTGTTAGTGTTAGTTGCCTCATAATAACTTTTTAAGACCATTGATCAGATTGAGTCAACTTTGAAGGAGAAATTGAAAACTCAGAAATACATTCTACTAGTTTTGTTATAATCAGCTACTTTACAGAGTGAACTACTTAATCTCAGAGAGGAAAGGACATGTTTTCAACAAGTGTTGCACATAAGTAATGTCAGGCCTACCATCACATACATGCTGGCATGTTGTCTGGCTCATCATCATGTACTCTGCCTGTTATCTCATAGCATGTTATAGGAGGCATGGGTTTACTGTGGAATGGGAGAAAATTTTGGGGCAAAAGAAAATAAAGAGAAAAGGCAGACCTGAAAGATAGAAGATGAAAATCTGAGAAGCCAAGTTTCATTAGACTGAAGGCGTACTGATCAATCTATGCTCTTTATTTTTCTTGCTGGATGATGCCAAATGATTGTCATTTTCTTAATAAGGAATTGATATAAATTCATAAAAGAGGTGGAAAAGGCAAGCTGTATCATAAACTTAATTTTTCTGGTACTGAATGGAGGACTGAGTGCCTTCCACAGAGTACACCTTGGGTAAGGTGTAGGTAGTACTCAGGATTTAAATAGAAACCTTAAATCTTAATTCTTATGCAAGCAGATATATAGACCTTTGTACTTATTTTTGGCCATAATCTCAGGGCTGAATCATGTGGGCTCTGAACACCTGATTCAAATTGGTCATTAGCCAGTGGGGGGAGGGGGGAGGATAACATGCCTGTCTTCCCTCTTGGCTTCCACATACTCCTCAGAGGAATGGATCACCTGCATGGACAGTTGGCTGATGATGTGTGTCTAAGCTCTCTGTTTTACCAGAGTGCTCACTGGTGGTGAGCAGTTGTATTCTCTTCCCTTGTTATTTCCCTTGTCATTATTACCATTGGTGGTAGCAGCAGTGCTTTGTGTTATACCTTAGTTACTGGATTGTTCTTATGTCAACCCATGGGAATTTCTTTCGATTCTCCTCCCCATCCCTTTGGGAGTGGAGTGAGTAAGTGGGGGGGGGGGGGGGGGCGGTTGCATGGCTGAGTTGCCGACTAGGCTTAAACCACGACAGGGGTGTTGCTGTGTAGTAACAGCTACAGTGGTACAGTATTCTGGGGGAGAACAAAATTTTAAGATTCCTTCTTCTTACCTTTACTAGAATTCAACAAATGAACATGAAAATTATCTTGGGGTGAGTGAGGATTTTTTTTCACTTTTAAAAAGGTTTAACTCAGAACGAAGGAGACATTCAGATGATGCAATAATTTGAAGTTGGAGTAGCAGAAATGGGGAAAAAAGAAGGAAGTACTAGGTTCTGTACTTTAGAAGTAATGACACAAAATTCTGTTCTAAAGTATTGCAAATGACAGCAGAGAGATGTGCATGTGTATTAGTGCAGAATGAGCAGTATTCATCATTTTTCTTTTCTAAAATGACACTAGAAAGAATACTCATTTCATTGCAAGAGAATGGAAGAGATGAGAGCTCTGAGCAGATTATATGACTCCCGTACTGTGTTATCTGTTGCTAGATTTTTATATGGTTAAAGCTTAACCCTAGGTGTACCCTCTATAAAGAAGCTTTATACTACTGAGTACCATTAATGTGAATAGTATTAATGGAACAAGCTGTGAAGGGAACAGGAATTGCTTTCCAGTATAGAAACTGACTGCACTGTTTCAGAGATATATGGAGAAAACTTTCTCAGTATGGGGAAAACTGAAAGTTCACTCATCTTGAGCTTACTGTCCACCGGGACCTGCAGGCCCATTTCCACAGAGCTGCTTCTCAGCAAGGCAGATCCCAGCATGTGCTACGCTCTTGGATTTGTGTTTACATAGATAAGAACTTATATTTGTCCTTTTTGAAGTTCATAAGGTTCTTCTTAGCCCACTCTTCCAGCCTACACAGGTCTTCCTGCAGGGTGGCTCTCTCTTCCAAAGTGTCCACTTCCCCACTCAGTTTGGTATCATTGGCAAAAAATGTTCTCTGTATAATTCTTATGTAGATGATGTTTATAAACTATGCATTTATTGCATAGCGGCAATACAAAATATATTTCAAAAGTCATCTGTTCATGTATTGTTTATAAGAGTGCAAGTCAGAAAGCTTGGCGTAGGAAGACCAAAATAGAAGGATGACTTTTCATCACATCTTTCAGCATCATATAATTATGAATTTTATTATCCCACTGCCAGAAATGCAAGGAAAAATAAATACTGAATAACAAAGTTGCCTAGCAAAGCTTTTCACATTAAGCAAGTTTTGACTGACTAAGGAAAAATACGTATATGTTTGTGAATCTCAGCAAAAGAATCTAGGCCCAGAATTTCAGCAGAGGAAAGGTTCCTTTCTCTCTCATTGGAACAAAAGAGAAGATCATAGGAAAGAAGGTTTTTTGGAAGGAAGAACAAGAAATGTTTGACTGCAACACCTTATTCCCCCCAAAAGAGCCACTAGCTGTTTTTAGAACTATTAGGATAGCTGAGAGTCACAGCTTTTTCTTGAAGAACTATACTTCCATTTTACTTTCTAAAAGGGATAGCAGTATTAGGAGAAGCAATCAGAGAGTTCCAGAATAACACCTCCCTCACTCTCTAAAGCACAAAGAATGAAAGTGTCCTTTGCTCTTCATGCATCCCTCTTCACACACAAGCTATGTGAATTATGTTGAAGAATGCTTGATAAATATCTGCCAATAAGACTTCTTTTCACCTCACATTTTACTTCCCTTTTTTGTTTTCCCTTCTTCAGAATTATTCTTCAGAATTACTACATTTTTTTTGTACTCAGAACATAGTACACATGTCAGTATTCCATAAATCCTGTTGTAAAATAGATTGGAACACACAGTTTATAAAATAGTTGGATGTATAGCCTAATACAGGGATACAGAGTTATTTGTCTGGTGATAGATGTTGTTGGACTTATTAATAAAATGCTTTTTTTTTCAGTTTAGCCTCAGATTTTGTTGATGTTTATTTTTAAAAGACTGTGTCAGCACTAGAATTAAAATAAATCTAGTTTTTAATGCTACTTGACTTGTTTTCATGAGACATTATATAAAATGAATTATGCATTATTTCATGCATACTTGCAATGCTGTCTTTTTAAGATTAGGTTTCATTTCAGAGTAGATTTAATTTCATAGTTTTATTTAACACTTGAATCATCCTGGCCTTTGGGTTATGGTTATTCTACTGTTTTCTGCTTCAGCTTAGGTTTTATAAACATATATTCCTCCCATTTCTTTACATGCCTGTAACATTTTGCTTTTCTTCTTTGTTTTTACATCAGTTGTTTTTCAGGAAAGCTGCATTTTCAATTAGATTTTTTCAGAATAGTTCAACAAACATAAAACAAAAAAAAAATCCCACTGAGTTTCTTTAGTGTCATGGTTTGAGCATGTTTTGAGGTTGTTTTTGTTCAAGGTTTTTTCCAGCCAGGTGGAGGAGGGGAGGCCGGAAGGAAGGAGAGACAGGACACCTGACCCAGGCTAGGCAATGAGGTATTCCATACCATAGCACGTGATGCCCAGGATGCATACTGGGAAAGAGAGGGCTGGAGGAATGGAGCTCTGGAGGAAAATGGAGGAAGGAGCACGTGGTGCTCAGCTGGGCAGGGTGGAGTGAGTTATGGGTCGGTGGCTGGCGGGGTGTTGTATTCCTTTCACTTGTTGTTTGCTGTATCATTATTATTTGTAGTAGTAAATGGCAGTAGGGGTTTTGTGTTATGCCTTAGCTATTAAACCGTTCTTATCTCAATCCGTGGGGGCTACATTCTTTGGATTTTCCTTCCTAACTCTCAGGGAGTTGGGGGACTTGGTTTAAACCACGACATTTAGATAACTTTATTTTCTAACATTCTCTTGTTCTAGTAGGAGTGAAGAAATTATAGTCTTTCCTCACAGCCTGGTCCTTGTCATTAGGGTTTTTTTTTTAAGAATTGCCATGCTTGAGGGAATTCATCTTCCTCTTAAAATTTCGTAATCTCAAGAACAAATTCCTACTGCTATGTCCAAGTCTCTAATTACTTTTTTCTACCTATGCTAGAAATTCAGGCTATTGAAGTCCCAGAATTTGCACCTGTCGTGGTTTAAACCAAGTCCCCCAACTCCCTGAGAGTTAGGAAGGAGAATCCAAAGAATGTAGCCCCCACGGATTGAGATAAGAACGGTTTAATAGCTAAGGCATAACACAAAACCCCTACTGCCATTCACTACTACAAATAATAATGATACAGCAAACAGCAAGTGAAAAGAATACAACACCCCACCAGCCACCGACCCATAACTCACTCCACCCTGCCCGGCCGAGCACCATGTGCTCCCTCCTCCATTTTTCTCCCGAGCTCCCCCCTCCAGCCTTCTCTTTCCCAGTATGCATCCTGGGCATCACGTGCTATGGTATGGAATACCTCATTGACTAGCCTGGGTCAGGTGTCCTGTCTCTCCTTCCTCCCGGACTCCCCTCCCACCTGGCTGGAAAAAAAAAAAACCTTGAACAAAAAACACCCTCAAAACATGCTCAAACCATGACATTATCCACCCCTTATTCCATACCATTCACGTCATGCCCAGATCCCACATTTTCAATACACCATCACTCTTAAGTCCACCCCTCGATCATGAGACATCTCTAGTTGCATCTCTGGACTGATAGCCTGAAGTATCTGGGCCCACCAAAATCATTCACCGTCCCCTTCAGCAGTTCTACAGCTTGCTGCTGGGGACTCCATACAGCTGCCGTCCACTTCCAATGCTTCCAAAGCACTGGAGGGGCCCAGTGGATCAGATACCCGGCTATACTGTCCCACATGCCCTGCCACTCATGACTGTCCAGCCTTGGGAACAGTCTACTGGTGCTCCTATGTACTTGTCTAAGTTTAGACAAGACCCAGACCTGACTCTGCTTAACTTTTGGGATCAGACAAAATGGTTGTGGATGGAACACACTCTGTGTGTGTGCCACCATGCCGAAAACCATCACAATCAGCAGGCAGGTCCCAAGGGCACCCAAAAGCCATTCATAACCGTCAGAACTCTCAAATGATGCTGCTGCACTTGTCACTGGGGCTGATGTAGCTGCCCTGCTTGCCAGCTCTCCCACTATCAGCTTCTCTTCTCCCGAGTCCAAATCTTCCTCCTCTGCCTTGCTGGGAAATGCTGCGTGGTCTCCTGCCTCCTGCTGGGGCTCGGCGGGTGACTTCCGGGGAATGTTCTCGGCTGCTGCGGGGTTCGGAACGGCGGCAGGACTCGGTTCCTCCTCTGCCTTGCTGGGAAGTGATGCGTAGTCTCCTGCATCCTGCTGGGGGTCGGCGGGCGACTTCCGGGGGACACTCTCGGCCGTCGGAGGGTCGGGAACGGCCGCAGGACTCACCTGCCCGGCTGCCTGATCCCCCTGCTCAGCTACCGCCCTGCTCCGCTCCTCCCCCGCCTGCTCCCGCTGCTCTGCCACAGCCGTTTGGCTCCCCGTGCCGCTCTCCCTGGCAGCCTCAGCTGCCGGCAGCTCCCGGGGCCGCTCCTTCCTGGCTTCACGCAGCTCCACACAGACGACGACGAGGATAAGGACAAGGACGGCGAAGAGCAGCGGGACGGCCTGGTACAAGTCCAAGTCCACGGCCACGTCCATCCCCCCTGCTGCCGGAGCCCCACCGTATTACAAGCCTCCGACACAAACACAAACACATCCAATCCATATACAAAGTACACGGCAAAATCCCGAAACAGCGAGATCCAGAGAAAAACCTCTAAGAGCCAATAAATCAGCATTGTGACAAGAGACCATAAATCCGCTCAGATCTGTTCTTATCTCAATCCCTCGGGCCCCACGTTGGGCGCCAAAAAAAAAATGTCGTAGTTTAAACCAAGTCCCCCTACTCCCGGAGAGTTAGGAAGGAGAATCCAAAGAATGTAGCCCCCACGGATTGAGATAAGAACGGTTTAATAGCTAAGGCATAACACAAAACCCCTACTGCCATTCACTACTACAAATAATAATGATACAGCAAACAGCAAGTGAAAAGAATACAACACCCCACCAGCCACCGACCCATAACTCACTCCACCCTGCCCGGCCGAGCACCATGTGCTCCCTCCTCCATTTTTCTCCCGAGCTCCCCCCTCCAGCCTTCTCTTTCCCAGTATGCATCCTGGGCATCACGTGCTATGGTATGGAATACCTCATTGACTAGCCTGGGTCAGGTGTCCTGTCTCTCCTTCCTCCCGGACTCCCCTCCCACCTGGCTGGGAAAAAAAAAAACCTTGAACAAAAAACACCCTCAAAACATGCTCAAACCATGACAGCACCTGACTGAATTAATGCAAAATTAGTTTCTCTTGGAAAATATTAGAAAAGTTAGGAGAGGTAAGAAAGAACCATGCAAAATAAGGCTCTTGTGAAGAAGCAGTAAAGAAACATACACATCCTTGCATTACTTTACATTGCAAAATTGAATTTTGTTTTCTGGTACTGAGGAGGATAAAGCCTGTAGTTCAAGACAAGGCTTCTGTGTTTTATTTTCTTTTGCAAAACAGTTGCCTTATTTAGTTCCCTTCTTTTCTTAATCTGAAGCTGAATTATTTTCTGCGTGATCACTGAATGTTTAATTCAAGTCCACCCAGAACGTTTGAGTATCACAAACTTAACTGGAGAGTTCAGTAGATCTCTGACATATTTTTTTTCAAATTACAGCAGGTTAAAACATGAATGGCTGTTGTTTTGATCTTCAGTTTGTCTTCCCTTTTTTTGGTGTAAGTTATCAACAATGGAATGGTATGTCATATGAATAGGAGAATATTCTTACACTGGAAAATATTTAAAAGAACTTGGTATTGAAAGCAATTCATGGTGGAAGTATTGATTATTCACTCCTTTGACATCATAACATAGATGTGCCTTTTTCCAAATACTGTAGCTGAACCAAATAAACAAAAGGAACCAGGTATTCTACAATTTCTTTAGCTGTGTTTTGTGTCTTTCCTTAGATGTGAACTTAGGAACCAAAACCACGTGGTTAAGATGTTTCACTTTATTTTTATTTTTCTTTATCTTTGTATCTTCTATCAGACTCAAGTTCAGTCTTGACAAATTAATTTTCCAAGAATTACACTGACTGTTTTTGGTTTTTTTTCAGACTGATAGCTATTTTCCAAGAACTCTGAACAGCAGCAAAGGTTCTTACCTCCCACAGATTTTAATAAAGAAAATAAGGTAGCCAAAATGATCTTGAGGCTGAATTCAGAAAGTCGTAGGAGTACGGCCTTTGATGGTCATTAGATTCTAGGGACTGACTTGAAAATTGGGAGACAAAGTAATGCTTTGTTCATTTGCTGTTTTGAGGGGTGGTTTTTCTTGAAAGGTGTCTCTTAGGTATTGTTATGAAATTGTACATTATTCTATAATCAAAAGTACTACTTTAAATAAAAATAACAAATCACTAAATACTATCCGAGAAACTGTCAAGATAGATTTTTTTTTAATTACAATACAGTGTTAAAAAATAAGTATAAGGTTAAAAAAGATCACTCTACTAAGCACCTGTCAGTTGTTTTGTTATTTGTTTATGTATAGTTATATATTTGTTCAGTATGAACTTAGCTCACTGTCAGTCCTGTTCTAAAAAATCTGCTGTTCACTACAGATTGAATTCAATCAAGAACACAGCTTGCTCACTCTACTTTCATATCAGTGTAGATCCAATTATCTAGCAAGGGTCACTTGTAAGCTATCTGTTAATGTCTGTACAGTAAAGCGGTATTTCCTTGAATACAGTAAACAGAAATTGATAGAGGCACAAAAACCACACAGCATGACTTCTCATATTTTCAGTCCTGAAATTAAGAAAACGCTAAACTAAAATGATAAAAAGTCCAATTATAGGGAAAAAAACCCAAAACCAACAACAAAACTAAACCAAGCAAAACTCAGACTTTAATAATCTACCAAGTTTAGTCATTAATATTTTGCATGCTTTCTGTTAGCTATAGAATCAGATGGTACCAACACAATTTCAGATGGTGCACTCACCGCTCTGATACCGCCTGCACCACTGATATTATGTCTTAGTTCACTGCATGCACTTTGAATGTTCTGCATAACAGTGCATATACAATTATTTTCTTCTTGTTACAATTGTTCTATAAAAGCCTAAGGCATATATATATATATATTTGTAAAGGGGCACATAAATGTGTAGATTGTGCATAGAACAAATAGAAATAGTAACCTTCTCAACAGACTGAGAGGGTGCCTATATATGTTAACAGTAATCTTGTTTAATAATACATCATTAAAAGCAGTTGTGTTGTGTGCAGTCACTGATGTCTAGATCATTAATGAAAACCAACTTTCTGAATTTTAATCAGGAAAACACGTGCAACATTTATGATTTTAAGAATCGGTGTGAGTCAAATAATTTCAGATGTAACTAATTTTTATCTATCAAGTATATTTACCCAGGAAAATCTTTTTGGAAGATTTTTTTTTCCCCTCAGAAGTTGTTTTCCCCTTTGTTTTGATTTTGGTTTTGTATAATGGTTTATTAATGAGTTGGTAGTAATGAGAGAAAAGAGAGAATGTTAATGTTACGAGGTTTCAAGCTATTGATGTTATTGAATGACTGATTCTTTTCCTAAAAGATCAAAACAGGATCAGCACAGAAAAACAGGAAAAGAGCTGGTTATCAAAGGCAGAAAATACAGCTTCTGCCTCTGAGGCCATTTCATTTGTACCTAGTTGCTACAGAGATACAAAACAAAAACATGAATTTATGTGCTGTTATCATATCTGGGTAACTCGTACAGCTTGGGAGGGTTGTTTAGGATAATGATTTAGGTCAAGGTGTCAGAGCAGTGCTCATAGCCGGTGGTGTTGTCCAGAGGAGACCAACCTGGACCAACTATCTCTTCCTAGATTATAGTAACAGATTATCTCCAAGGTGGAGTAAAAACCGAAGCCAGAACAAAATTATTTTTGATTTCAAAGAATATAAACAACTGATCAGTTATTCAGGTTAAAATAAAACCAAAGAACACCCCCCCCCCCCCAACCAAAACCTGAGCAAAAAAGACCTTGTAATAGATCACTTTTTCCTAAACATATCTTTTATGCATAATTATTTAATGCTCATACATTGTTTAAATGAAAACTACCCTCTTCAACACCACCTCCTGAGTTGGACAGTGACTCATGATGCAGATTTAGAAATTCATATTCTCCATATGGATGGTCCCGACATCCCAGCATTCATCAGTTCAATCTAAGCTCTCTATGTAAATGGAGTAACTGGTATAGACCTAGTCTGAGTACTATTTTTCAGTTTTTCTGGATTATGAGTACATTTTTTCAGTTTAGATTTTGGGACCACAGATCACTGCAAAGGCTGGAATAACATCAAGGTTTGCATCATTTCCTCAGCAGTCCTACCTTAGATGCATGATATATGGAGGATTAGAATAAGTTATTTCTCAAGGAAACAAGCTTTCAATTTCTTGTTTTCATGGAAAAATACAAGCTTAGGAAAACAGGATATACTGGAAAAATGTGCCAGAATATTTACTGGGATAGAGTTACTGCCTCTAAATCAAACTTTTGGTTAACAGGGAGAAACCCAGTCACTTCACAGTAGCTTGCTTACAGCAGATGAAAACGCGCAAACCCCAGAGTCACAGGAATTATTTGATCAAAGATTTCTGCATCTTATGTACTCACCCACAGAAGACTGACAGCTTCAAAAGATCAAAATCATGAGACTATTCCCCAAATCTAGCTTTCACATTTTAATTTCCCATTACGTTTCTAACAATATAGGCTTGATAAAAATAATTTTTAAACTGTCCTATGCCATATGCATTAACTATGTTACTTTAAAGAGCAATACTTATGCTTATGTGTATTCTTTATACTATACACACACGTTCAGCAATTTTTACACATTTTCAGAATAGGTAACATATTAGGCTATCTAAATATGTCTGACAGACTGTACCTGTCATATTTTACATCAGCAATATTAAAAGAGTTCTGCAAGGACTGCAGATAGAAACTTGTGTCATTTAATTTCAACTGATCAAATATAAGCGAGTTCAAGGCATAAGGCAAGCACATTCTTATCTGTTTCAGCTGCCATCACTGCCTTGAAAGTCTGGAGCATGTTTCACCATAGCATGCAGGTAACAGGTTACAGGAGAGTATGAGTGTGCACCTCCATCCATCTCTGAAAAAATCAGTTTGATTTGACTGTGCTGTAGAATCCACAGATTTTTTTTCTTGCTGAGTTAATCTGTGGTGTTCCTGTTGGTGGAATATGACTGTGGTATTCCTGTTGGTGAAATATTACTACCAAAACTACTGTACACTCAAAAAATTTCCTTCCGGAAGGGAAATACGGGATGGAAAAGCATGTAATTCTTGTGGGGGTAAGGAAGAGGGAGGAAGAAGTATGTTGAGTTACATAATTGCACATTTTCATAGTGTACATACTAGGACAAAAACACTCCAGTAAGGTTATGTTAAAAAAAATAGGCCATATATATTTATGGATTTTTTTTACACTCGCTATTAAATTCAGGTAGAAAATTAAGAATAACTATAAAGGCAATAAAAAGCATTCTTTCTAGGTGATGGGTTTTCCAACTGTTTTTCAAGAAATGTGTATGTCAGCTGTACAGAGCTTTACACACAAATACATTATCTATAATTTTGCTGTTTTCTAAAAATTGTAGCAGTAACAGAATTCTGTGAAATTCCTTTATGAACACGTGTGTAGAAATACTATAAAGCTGCCAGTTAGCTTTGGTTGGACATTCAAAAAATGATGCAGATTAAATGCTGTATAAAATAATGGATACATTTAAGAGCACCAATTAACAGCAAGATTGTGCTAACCAGCATGACTGAAAGTATACTGATGTCCAAATTCTTCAGAAAGAGCTGTAGCAATTTATGTCTTAAACTGCATTAAAAAAAAGTGCATACCCATTCCTATTCCTACTTTTTTTATTTGGTTGGTTGTTTTTTTTTCCTAGACTGTAGTAATACGCTACTTCATCTGACCACAAGATAAAATTAAGACAGTAAAATAAGTTCTGCCATGACTTAAAATGTATGTAAGCATTATATGAATGTTAATTACAATGCAGTAATAGAGAGACAACAATATAGTTATAATTCAGTTATGCCTGTAAGGACAAATGTATAGTCTAAAGATGCAACTGGTTTATGGAAAATTAAGCAAGTTACTTGCATCATTCCAGTAACTTTAAACTAATTAGTCTGTCACACAGATCTTGATTTCTTTGCCATTTTTCAAACTGTTATAAATTGAAAAATCAGCTGGCAGCCCTTAAGCACAGAGAAAAAAATATTCTGCATTATGGTTTCAGTCATTTAACTAAACTGTTTATGATAAAAACTACTGTGATAATTTAGTTAAAAAGGCATTGCAGTTTCAAAAGGATTTCTGATTAAACGTTTATTTTCGTTGCAATTAGTAATTTAGAGTTGCCAAGCATAAACAGGGTTTGTTGACCTGCAATACCTTTCAAGTCCATATAATAGAAAAAAGTTGAGTAGCTGAAAATTCTTTTTCCTACATCAGTGCTTATTTCTCTAGTTATAAAACATCTGTGCCTCTATTTCATAAATTACTTGAAATCACTTAAGAAAGCATTATGTATAGCAAACTACTTATCTTTATTAATTTGTATGTAAATCAGCCTTCCTTTTGGTAATTATACATATAACAATTATTAGAGCACGGTTTTAGTTTTCATTCATTTGAAAAGTTTCTGTTCTTCAGTAGCTAAAACACTGAAACAGTTTACAGTGACTTGGTAGCTGTGCTGACCACAGTTTGTAGTTTAACTTTGCCATTTTCCAATGGGAAGAAATGCAACAGCTGAACCGGAGGTGTGACAGTTATGAATCAATACAGATGTTCTTATAGACAGTGCTCTCTTGAATAAAAGTTGAAAATGATCTTCATGCTTTTCTACAATTAATTCTGTATCTTATATTTCTGAGAGGCTTAAAGATTATCTGTTACTACAGCCCTACATTAATCCACATGTAGTAGTACTAGTGGGTTTTATCAATTTTTAATATTATAAAAAAAATAGCATTTTTTCCCATGCTTATAATAAGGGCAATTTGTCATTAGACAGAATTTATATCAAGTAATACAAAAAGCATGACAGTTGGATATCTGACTGGAATTTTTCTTTCTGTTAAAAGCTAAATGCTCTTATTCATAAAGATATGTATGTGTTTTCTTACAAGATTGATTTTCCATGATGTAAGAGATAGGACTGTTTGTATTTTTGCTTTAGTCTGCTTTTACATATTTGTTAGAAAAAAAAACCCCAAACAAACAAAACCAAACCAATTCTACAGTGAACTATTTCTATGAAGAATACCAGACTTATGAAATTAAAACTGCCTTACTATGATTTAGCAGCACAACTGTTCTTTATTTGTTGTTGTTGTTAATGCTTATATTTTATATTTAGTTTAAGCACAAAGCTAGAAAACCTTTTTGGCAGTCATGTAGCTTGAGTCATCTCACTAGTGCATCATATTCTGTGAAAGAAATTACTTTTATATTTATTTGAATAGACTTTTCTGGTTTACTAGGTAATTTTTAATACGTATAAAAACATGCATAGATGTAGAAAAAATTTTAACAAGACTGTTTATGTGGAGTATTGCTTTTATAATCTTCTAAAAAGTTATATTCTCATATTCTATGTCAAGATTGGAAGATTTTTGATATGTCACTTGCTCATCTATTTTTTTCTTGTCATAGAGCAAAGTTCTCTCCTAACAAAATCTGGAAAAACATTTTGCCCTTTCAGTTTTTCATTTTAATACAGATTATTTTTTAGGTTTGTTTTCGGTTTTTGGGTTTGGGTTATTTTTTTTTTTTGATTGTAGATATTTTGGGTGAACTTCTTCAGAAAAAAACCCACAACTTAGCTAACTATATGGAGCAGATAGGATCAATCGTGCTCTGCAAAAAAGAGGTGTGTACACAGTGCATTTTGCTCTGCTTGCCTTGACAGCCTTTAACTTAAGCACTTTAACTGCTTGCCTTTACCTTAAAATGACAGAATTAAGTCATTAACGTTCAAGCCTATTTGAGATGATTACTTTCTTGTAACAAGGTCTGGAGGCAACCAGCATTTCTTCACTATGTATATGTCTATTCTTTGTAAAGATGTTCTTTTTAGGACTCCTTTTTACTGTCTCTAAAACTTTATTTTCAGATATTGCATGTCTTTTGGCATGGCATTTATATTTTGTAGGGTTTGGTTGTAGGGTTATTTGGTTTTGGTGGGTTTTTTTGGGGGGGGGGTTTGCTTTTTTCTGGTTTTGTTTTTCTTTCAGAAATCCACGTATGGGACATTGGTGTCAAAGTTTGTTAGCTGAGTTAAGTGTCTATGAGAATTATACTCTTGTATACAAGTATGCAGTGTTTTGCTATTTTCTTTCTGATGGGTGTGTAAAAGTCATAGCCTGCCTTAATAACCCTTACATTGTTACAATGCACATGTTTATCTTCCACAAAGCTGGAATATACAGGACATCAAAAGTATTAGTTTCTTACTGTTTATTGTCAAAGAATCTGAACTAGAAAATCTGTATGTAAAAATAGTTATAATAATCTTCTACGTAATTTTTTTCTAAAGGAGTCCACTGATGAACAGTTTAGATTAACTTCCTCTGCCCCCTATCCCTGCTCACCTTCCTGGATTTACTAATGCCAACAATGCTGTCACACTGTGTTCCTGTACTGGATCTGTCTGGGATTATTTTTTTTCATAGCAGTTCACATACTGCCATGTTGTGGATTAGTGACCAAGCCAATGCTGGGTTAGCTATTGCTGAACAGCACTTGCACAGTATCAAGGCCTTTTCCCACTGTGTTCCCCTCAAAGCAGGAAGTTGGAAGGGGACACAGCTGACCTGAACTAACCAAAAGGATATCCCTCCCCATAGGATGTTCTGCTCAGCAGTAACTGCTGTGGGAAAGGAGTAGAATGGTGGGACACTAGTGGTTAAGGCATGGCCCTGTAACATGTGGTCATTTCCCCGAGGCAGCTAGGTATCTGCCTGCTGATGGAAGTCAATGAATGAATCCCTTCCTGAAGTCCTTCTGAATTCTTTGGGGGGGGGGGGGGGGGGGGGGGGGGGAGGGAGTTGAGCAGGCAATGATTGGGCACTTACGTGCTATCCAGGGTTGACCACCACAGTTGCCCAGTAACAACTCAAAAAAAACAAAACCAGAAAGACAATGTCAAATTTTCTAGAGCAAATCTTTCTAAGTAATAAAACTGAAGATGCTCGTTGTTTCTTTTTTAGCTTTCCTCAAGCAGTAATGATGCTGCGCTTCAACCACATGGTATAAATGCTGCCTCAGTCTATGTTACTTTACTAGTAGAGATCCCTGGGGAAAGTAGCAGAAAGCCATCACAGCTCTTCTCTGCAGGGAGGACTTTGAAGTAAAAGAACCCAGCAAAACGGCATTGATTCAGTGTCTAACACGGGAACTGTATAGTCTGGATTGTGGTATGCTAGTTTGTATCATGGGTAATTGAATGAAATTTTTCATGCTGGCTACTTGACAAGGAGATGAGTTAAATTTTCTGTTTATAATGTTGTTTCATATTGGAGCATATCTAACCCAAGAGAAACCCACATACGTCTGCTTATTGAGACCAAATCATAACAACCTATTTTTTAACTAAGTAAAAGGGAAATTTCTGTCAATAATTTAACAGAGTTTTGCTTATTTTGATCACTGTGGCTAAACCTCATTAGCCTGGGTTTTAAATGACATGTGAGCAGTACTGAGGCTGTTTTGTGTGTCTGAGAACTAAGCTCGCCCTTTGTGATTTTCAGCAAATTATATTTCAAATAAGCATTAACAAATGTGTGAAAGTTTGTTCAAACTATGACCTTTTCAGAAGTGCTGTCACTGTGATGCACGTTTCCTGCTCTTGGTGACATTGGATAACACATTTGGCAGAATACAGGGTTGCCTGCTGTGCTGCAATTGAAAAGCAGTCAACCATCTGAATAAAGGTCCATATATCTGTTATAAGGCAAATGTGTCATTTCCCACTTTGTTTGCCACTGGTTTGGTGTTAAACGAATAATAAACATTTTCAGAACACGAAGATAGCATGTGAGAAAAACTCAGTAAGTGCTAGGTACAGCAAAGTACTTAATTGAAAGTAATGAGTTGCTGGCTTGAAACTGCTCAAGGATGTCAATCTATATTTACACGTAAAGCCAGCAGTGATTTTATTCCAGATATGTTTAGCTTCTTGTTTGAGACTTGTATATATTTTGTATTCTGCTATATAAGGCGAGTAGCATGCCCTGAACCCATATCTAATGGCTACAGGTCAGCTATGAGGAGGATGATCAAAGATCACCTCCTAGCAGTGCAGGAGACTTTGGCGTGCTTTCTTGGTTCCCAGGAGCGTGTGAACATCCCTGGCCAGGACAGTAATGTCTCCTGTAGGAACTGGCAGACCCTGGGCCTCTGGGATTGCATGCAAGGCCTTGCTGCCTGGGCCAGAGCATTGCCCAGCAGCACTTCGGTGGTGAAATCAATTTTGGTTCAGGCAGGAATCTGAACAGAGCACTGCTCTGGAGGAAAGACTGCTGTGGAGCTGTTGTGGCCATTTATCATGTTCTGAAGCCAAAGCAAGGGTTCAAGAGCTCTGTGGGTGAGCGAGGAAGTTTATAGAGACGGGGTCCACAGAAGGTCTCGTTAATGGTGGGAAGAGCGAGCTGGGCAGCTGCTGAGTCTCCAGCTGCTGCTGCCAGGGGTGGCTGGCGGTACAGGGAAGGGGAGAAGCCCGCTGTGCACTGTCTGTGGGAAGGGGTAAGCGGCAGCTCCTGGGCCGTGATACAAGGTGTCTGCCTGGTAAGGAGTAGATGTGTTTATATGGTGCTGGTTGTGTTCTCGTTTCTTTGCCTTTACTCATGTGGTGTTTCTGATCCCTGTCTTTGATTAGATTCAAGCAGAGGAGGTGTGATTTGATCTTTTCTCTGAGGGAGCTAAATTTTGTGAAGTTTGCTCAAGATATCTGCAAAGTGCTGGTAAAAGGATTCACATGGGCCAAGTTGCTAAGGCATTCGTGACCAACAGATAATGCTGTTTTGGGAGGTTTCAGCATTTAGGTTAATAGCTGGATGTGCAGTGCTTCGAAATCTCCTTGGTGTTACAGGAGGTTACTTTTCCTTTTGTTTGCTGTGATTTTGCATAGTTACCCCTTTAGGAGTGTGTCACTTTCTCGTCTTTTCTCCCTAATTTATCTTTACAAGACCACAAGAAAGTCACTTTATTTGAATATACAAGCATTCTGTTAAGTCCATTTAGCCTGAATTTTAAGGTAAATTCAACCAAAATGAGCAATTGTAACGTCTGTGTCTGTTTCTGTTAGTCCTTGCTGATAAATGTTGAGCATACCACATTTTACTCAAATTCTAAGAAGGTGCAAATTTTTGCAGTACTTGAAGTCTTCCTATAAAGGCAGGGGTCTTTTTTTTGTGTGTAAGCATAAGGGAGTTGGGTAAGGAAGGACAGGACAGTACAAGATCCAGCCAAAAACTGATTGTATGCACACGCCAAAGTGAATTGTTGTACTCCAGGTTACTTGGCTGATGCTGAAAGAAAACCATGGGAGACAAAACCAATGGCCAGCCAACCATGTGTAATATCGCTCTTAAGGTGGAAACAGGGCTGCAAGGTGGAAGATGGAAGTGACTGTGGCTGAGGGCAGTAGGTTGTAGGTGCTTATCCTGTCCCTGCACCTGTGTGATGCTTGCTCTAGTTTCTGTTTTTAATTCATTCTCCCATCTTTGAACTACTGGAGCTGCTGATACAACCTTCTGTTTTGGCTCTGACTCTAAGAAACTTTGAGATCCAAATTGCTTCTTTCAATGACAGCTAGGGCTAGCAGAGTTATAGCAGAGTACATGAGAAGGAATTGCCTGACAGAGCTGCTAAGAGGAGCTTTTTCTGGTGTGGAAGTGGGAGCAACTCACTCTTGTTTTATCTTTATCTTCTTCAGAGCAAGTTTGCACTTATGCTCTTGAAAGCCTCCTGGGAGGAAGAACAGTATGTTAACAAAAGCTTATTTTTGTCCTTTTTTTTTTTTTTTTAATTTTTAAGAGGTCTTACTGTACAACTATTTTACACGTCAAAATCATTAGAAAATATTGATTTAAGTAACTCTTACGTTGCTTTCTCGCTGTGCAATAATTATGTTGAACTCCATAATTGTAACTTATTTTGTGATTTAAAACTCCAAGGCAGCAGAGTCCCTCAGACTTACTCGTCTATAATTCTGTGTACTACTGAAAAATTCTTCACATGATCAGCCTTTTGTCAGTACTCTTCCACCTTTATGAATGGGGATCTATTTCAGGTGGCATTTCTCTATTTACTCATAATCATTGTATTCAAACGCTATGACCGTATTTGAATTGCTGCTATATATTCTTGTGAAGGGCTGTAATTTTAAGATTTTTGTCTTCCATTGTGTTTTTTCTTCATACCTGTTGTGACAGATTTTGCTTCTTTCTTGTGTATAAAATTTAATTAGACAAACAAGTGGAAGGACAAAGGAGACTTCAGAGTTAATCTTGCTTTCAAAAGGAGGTAAGATTGGATTATTTTTTGAGACTGAGTCTGTGAAAGTTAAGGTTTCAAAGGTGATCTGGAGCTCCGGCGGGGGGGGAGTACATTTCCTTCTAGTTTTATGAGCTTCATATTGTACTTAGTGATATGAAAGACTATTTAAAATAGTAAATTTTAAACATAATCATTAAGGGTAAGTCAGTCACAGAAAAAGGAAAGTGAATAAGCATGGAGCATGCATTTATGTTTTTGTCACTTTAAGAGTTAGCAAGAAATACTTAAGTGTTTTTATGTAATTTATAGAAGACATGCATTAAAATTACTTTTCCTGTAAATCCATGAACATGATCATGAGTGAGATTCCTCTTCAGCATCACCCTGCCCTAGGTGACCATGTTCCAGACATGTTTCTTCAGCAAAATGTATGAAATAGAAATGTCTAGTAGTGTTTTAAAGCTTGGTTAGAGTTTGGAATACAGATAATGTAGTAGTCAGTTGTTAAAACTCTATTATCTGTTCTGATATAGGCTCACACAACAAAGATGTGTCTTGTAGTTTAAAACCAAGGCATGTGTTATGGTAAGCCACTGTAATACCATATTTAGAGAATATATTGGTAAGGAGAGTTCAAAATCCAGAACCTCTTTAGCTTGTTGAGGTACGTGTTGTTAATCACTTAGGGAACTTTATTTTTGTACTTTATCGAGAAATTTATAAATAATGTTTATTTACTTTCAAATAATTCATTCTTTAAGCTTCATCCCCTCACCAAAATATTCCTCACCAGAATATAAAATCTGAAATTACTGAAGCAGCTCATATACTAAGAGTTCTGGGTAATGGCTAACACAGATATAATGTCATGTTCAGTCAGGGTAATTACAAGCTGTTCTTGCTAGCAATATCAAAATTTGTCAAAGAACTGCTGTTAAAATACTACAGCTTAAAAAAAGAAGAAAAAATCTAGATCTCTAATATTTATGTGCTGAGGTCATGCTCACATGCTCAGTGTTAATGCCCTATCAGTGTTAATGGTAAGTGGTGATCAATCTTCTTTTCCTATTATTATTATTATTATTTATTTTTTTCTCCTGTTCTCTCCACTGCTCTTCGTGAGGTATTTCTGCTTCATGTGAAATTTAAGGCTACACTGAACACTTAACATTAGGATTACAGATTACAGTCTTAGTTGGGCCTTTCATAGACAGTATATTGAACAAAAATACAGCTGTGTAATTGGAATTGTCATTTACAAAACCATTTAAATAAAAACGGGGGTGAGGGAGGATGGGACTGTTGACCTCAGAAGTCAGCATCAATTACTTCTACAAAAGATCTAGATGTGTTGTCTAAAAAACATTTGCTACTTTGTTTTAGGTAACACAAAGGGCCAGCTGGCCAATGTGGTGATTCATACTCTCATGAATTTCCTGTTTCCATATATAATGTTTCTCTAAACAGATTAGGCAAAGGAATAAGTGTGTATTTCTGTGAGCCTTTTGCATGTTAAAACATGCACTTAAATTCCAAGTGTAAATGATGCAATTGTGACCTAAAACTTGCTCGACTCCATGCTGTTGAACGGGCCTTCAGCTGAGAGATGTGTATGAGGAGTCCTAACTGACAGTTTGAAAATGTATTTATTAAAATTTATCTTAAAAGAAAAAAAAAATGAAATTTGCTTTCTCCAGTTTTTAAAATTAAAGCCTTTTCTTTTTGTTTGTACTCTCATTTTATGTCTGTTTAGAGTTTAAGTTTCAAAAGACTGAAAAAAGTCCTGTGTGACTGCTTTGTCTGTTTTAGGCATAATACATTTTTAATGCTTTTTCTTCAAGTGTAGGCTTTTGGGCTTTTTCTTTTTTTTTTTTTTTTAACTTATAGCTATGATAATTTAAATGTTTCCAGGCTTACTTTTAAACTGAACAAAGTATATTTTGTTTTGTTTTTTTTTTTATAGTGCTATAGATCCTCTCAGAATGCATATGTATTACACCTTTATGGCTGAAAATCTAGAGTTGATAGATAATATGGATACACAGTTTCGTACTGTGTTATGGCACTTGGCGAATGCAGTCTTACCATCACATAAGCAATACCAATTGAATTACTGGAAAAAATTAACATTAATGTGTAGATTATTTATTGTCTTGATTTACTTGTTCTCAGTCTCTTAATATTGGATATGCTGGCTGCTTATCTACTAAATTACTGAATTATGTCCACGTTTAGGAACCTAAGTGCCTTTTGACTAGTTTATTTTCTAAACTGAATACTTAGGTAGAAGAACTGCCTTCAGAAAAACTTGGTGTTATTTAATTTCATGAATGCGTTGCAAGTCACAGGCCAAATGGGTTTAAAAGATGGTTTGTTTGCTAATGACAAGATTCCTGTAGCTTTGTACCTAACTAGAAAGATTACTGATGTTGTATCATTGTACTTGGGTCAAATGTCCTGCATTTTTTTCAACTCCGACAACAGAATGCTAGTGCTTTTTATCCATAGCGAATAAGTCAGTGCCCCTTAGTAAGGCTACTCTAAACATCTGATATCTTCTCTGTTTCCCTCTGTAAATTAGAAGTCTTGTTGTTCCAATGTTTCATTAATAATTCCTGAGAAATGTAAAGAGGAAATGTAAGTATCTGGGGGAAAACGTCCCTCAGTAATACTTAAAATAGCTCTTTGCAGTTGTTTCTTTATTATGCAATTGCAGTGCTGTATCACTTACTCATGGGAAAAAAAAACAATCCAAGGTGACTGCTTGTGCCCTGTAACTTTTGCTAATTTGGTTTGATCCTCTACAGTAAAGTTAGGTTTTGACTTAACTAATGAAAATCAATCCATGCTATTACATATAACCTCGTTTTCTGTTGATAATCTTAAAATCTCTAGATTTGTGTCACTAGTTTATTTTTAAAAAAAAAGTTTTCCTTATGTCTAAATGTGTTTATTTTTATCTCAGCGTAGCTATTTAATATTTATTGGTTTGCTTACATATTCAGAATTGGGTGCTCTTTTAGTTCAAATTGATATCAAAGTTTTATGTTTGTGAACATTTTGTCACCTCATTTGAAATGGCACAGTTTTTTTATTTTTTTCTGAGTAATCTGATATCCACTAGTTTTGTGAGCTTTTTAAGAAAAAACATTTAAACTTTTTAAATAAATATGATTAAGAAATACTTGAATTACTGCCTAGCTGCTATTTTTCATCAAATACATTAGAAGTACTGCAAGTTCCTAAATTAAAAATGGCACAAAACAGTGCTTGTTGAGCATACTGAAGGCATTAAAAATAACTGAACTTAGGCAAAGACTGAGTATGAAGAAAGAATCTTCTCTCTAATGAAGCCAGTTCAAATTTTACTCTAGACTTCAGTTGAAGGAATTACATGTGCAGTGATATATGCAAATATATGCATTGTTTTTGAATAGTTAATGGTTTAAAATGGAGACATTTATAAACCACTTCATAACAAAGTAATATAGTTTTTCATTATGGCAAAAATCTTGCTTGTCAATCGATGTATATGATTGGTATATGTTGATGTATTGATATTTTAAATGTCAATATATATCATGCAAATCATTCTCATCATTATTCCTCATCTGAAAGTAGCTGTTTTGTATTCAGGCGTCAGATTCAATTATAGTACTAATATGGAAATCCCAAGTGAAGTCTTAAATTGGTTTCTACTTTCACAGCGATATACAGCACAATGCATTGTTTTAGTCGCCACACACCTCTCAATAATTCAGAGCAGCTGTCAGATTGAGATCTTTATCTTCCAATTCAGAAAGTAGAAATAATGATGATCTATGGGCTTTGGCCTCAAACTGCAAAAGTTGTATAATTTCAGAGAAGTCCTGAAATTGTGTAATGACCTGTGCTATAAGGTACTCTTGGACATTGCGAGACCTAATTTGAGGTTAGTGGTAGTAGAAGGAAATTGGATTTACATTCATTTCTGTCAGTTAATGTCTGTTGCTTGTATATCATGGTGATATATTGGCACAAGGAGTGGTATTTTAAAAAACAAACATTTCAAGTCAGTTTAGTGCATGAGCAGTTAAACCCTACTATCAGCCTGATCTGTACTCTTTCATGTGTATAAAAATCATGGTAGTGTAGTTACATCAGGTATACAACATCTGAGGTGAATCTGTAGTCCTTTCAACTTTGTTCTCAAATTGTTATAAATAATGTACTGAAAGCATTTGTCATATTAAAGACAAATGTCATGGTCTTGTGCTTTCTGCAGTGTGTTTGTCTATAGAAAATTTATGCTGTATGAGAAAGCAGAGAATGAAAGCATTGTTGTCTAAGGTCTAGCAGACCTGTAGGCTTGAGAAAAAGTGAGAAGAATTTACTTCTGCCATTGAAGCCAAAAACAAATTCTCAGTGGTTAGAAGCAATATGTGTCAAGCTATGGTACTGACATATTAGCTCTTCAAGAAATGAATGCAGTACTACCAAATTACACATTACCATTTGTTCATGCTATTTTTTACATGGTAGACAAGTGTCATTCAGCTAGGCTGTGAGGAAAAGTATTGCAAGGAATTAGAATACTAGGTGTACATAGTATTTGGGGATCAAGTTCTTTGTTCTGGAAGTTAGAAGTGTACAGCAAGAGAATAAAGTGAAGTAACTATGAAGGGCACTGTCAATTCCCATATTTGAAGGCATTGTACTATTTTATACTTATTTTAGACACAGTTATGGTATTGGAACACTTATATTATTGAAGTTTTGTTAATTGCAATTGAGATTCTATTGTGGTTTTTATGATGGTGTGGTGTTTGATATTTTGGTGTGTTTTTTGGTTATTTTTCTTTTTTTTTCACTTGTCATACCCTTCCTGTCAACAAGAATTTACTGTATAGTTAGTTCAGTGTCAGCCAAGATGTAAACTGAGGCTATACCATGGAAATACTGCTGTTCGCTTAACTTCCCCTTTCATCTAAAGATCTGCTACTGACCTCAGCACTTATGCCACTTAAGGTGGCAGCAGCAGAGAGAGGATAGAAAGTGGATAAACAGCTTTTGTAGCCTAATGTAGATGATCTGTTTCCATGTTCTAGGAGCAGAAAGAACTGGGATTTGTAGCCAGCAGAAGCTCCTTTACCTCTACTGTAGTTCTCTTAAACCTCTGCTTGTTATCCAAATCTCACTAGTCTTATTGAAACACAAGAGTCTTGTTTGACTCCTAGCCAGCATTCACTTGATATGGCAGTCCTGCTCTTCCACCATGCTCTGTTCCCTGAAATGTCATTGTCTTGTCACCCACAGAGGTTTGGGTGTTGTTTTTTTTTTTTGTTTGTTTGTTTTTGTTTGTTTGTTTGTTTTCCCCACTTCTCCCTTCTCCATGTTGGTTAAGAGCCTTGTCCCAGCTCTCGTCAGTCTTATGTATCAGTCTAAGTGTGTGAGTGCCTGTCAGAAACCAAGCAGTGTCTGGAGGGCACTCTTAGTTACATGGATTAGTTTTGGGTAGTCCTGTGGGGAGACGAATTGAACTCAGTCATCCTTAGGGGTCCCTTCCAACTGAAGATACTCTGTGATCTAAATTCTAGAGGATGCACTATTCTATTACATGCAGTGGCATAGCAATCCTAAAGTGACAAGCTGCAACATGCATTTAAAAAGACGTGATTTACTATGTTTTTTTCTTAATGAAAAGTAAATCTTCTTACTAGATGTTGCTCTTAATTACAGTTAATTTAGGACATGAAAATGATCACTAGTGTCCCCAGTCATGTTAATGAGATTAAATCAGTTTCTTTTCAAACTGACCTATGTTAAGCATTAGTCAAGGATGTAACAGGATATATTCTCACTTCATTTACATTATCCAATACTATTTATATCTTGCATGCAGTTAAACAGAATGTATCTAATATATCAAATTTTTTTGTTTGTTCTTTTGGTGTTTTTTTTTTTAGGTCTTACGGGTCAAGATAGCCATTTTGGATCATGTGAGAACAAATACTGCGGCTTGGGTAGGCACTGCGTTGTGAATGGGGAGACAGGCCAAGCTGAGTGTGTGTGCATGGAGCACTGCAAACCGCATTACAAGCCTGTGTGCGGTTCTGACGGAGAATTCTATGAAAACCATTGCGAAGTGCACAGGGCTGCTTGTCTGAAAAAGCAAAAGGTCACCATTGTACACAATGAAGATTGCTTCTTCAAAGGTAAGCACAGCTGAACAATACCTGGAATATTGCTATCAGCATGTGTTTTCAAGCAGCTCAGTTAAAGCTCTGTAGAGGCTGCACTGAGTGTACAGTGAATAAATGACTCGGTAAACACAATAAGTATCTTTCTCCAGAGATATCTTATGGATTTTTGTTTTTCCCCCCCCCCTCCCCCCCTTTTTATTTGTACTCAGTGCTTTGGGAAATCACCTCTTTTAAACCTGAACAATCCAGTTGTCTCTTGGAAATTAATCCACAGTAGCTTGTCTTAAAAATGTGGCTCTGTTGACCTCATTCATCTGACTGTACTTACAGTCCCAAAGCCCGAAGGATATTAATCTCTGTTACATGATAAACAGATTCAGATTTGAGAGGGGTTTTGTAAGGCTGCAGGACCTACGCTTGTGTTTGGCATTGAAACTGATATACCAGCAGTTTGTTCATGGCTAAATGGGTCTTCCTTGCTTTGAATTTGGACAGTGAAGAGTTTACTTGGGTGTTTACTGAAGCATGTAAGTTTAGCTACTTTTTAATCTTCTGAAGCTGAGAGATGCTAACCTGAATGTTGGGAGATACACCTTCTGTTAAGCATGTTATTGACTAAAGATGTCAACAATTGCCGCTTGCTCTTTTTTTACGTCCACCTTGCAGGTTTCTGGAACTTTGCCAATACACACCCTGTTTAAACATGTTTGAATACTTGGACAGATTTACAGCATGTTTGTACTGGTTACAAGTGGCAGATGGCTTTGGGGGTGGTGGTGGTGAGGAAATATTTTTAAATAAGGGCATTTTTGATGAGCCTACCTAGGGGTTGAATTAATTCATATTCTTTTTAAGCTGTTCTATTTTTGTTAACATTATGTTGTAGATATAGTTGCATTTTCAGTCATAGCAACTAATAGCTACTACCACCACAGAGAGAAGTGTAGTGAGATATTTCCCTTAAATGAATTCACTTTTGTAGGGAATACTGATTTAAATTACAATATGCCACTTAAATTTTAATCTGAATTTTCAAAATTGTATTCTTGTATAAGGTTGTTCAAGTGGAACTAATTAAAAAAAATCAAAGTTGAATTTTTCACTACGTTTATGGTTGAGGAATTGTCCTTTAAATGAAAAGTTGGTGGTCTTTTAATCAAATCCAAATAACTCAGGTCATGCACAAATTCAAGTATCTTTATTATTATGAAGGGATTTGTATACAACAATGGAATGCGAGGGGTTGGTGGAGGCACAGGGAACCCACCAAAAAAAAGCCAACTTTAGTCAAGAACTCAAGAAAAAAAATATAATGTATGCACAACTGGACTTTAGGTAATTTTTTCTTGCTGAGTAAATGGGGTGACTGCCAAGGTGAAGTGTCTTTCCTCCTTTGCCTACTTCAATTGACATGTTAAGCTCAGCAACTTTGAAACATATTAAGGGACAGGGATTCATGGATTAAAGAGAGGGGATGAAAATCTTGTAAAGGGGAATGCACTTGTAAGTAATAGTGAAAGTTTAGGTAGTGTTCTGAGGTAGTGGAAAATTAAAGTTTGATTTTAAGAGTATAATATATGGGGCTTGTTCAAGAACTCTCTTGTGTCTTAACAATCACAGTCTTTTAAAAAAAATCTTTTTTTTTGATGACACAGTACTCACAGAGCAAATGACAGTAACAAACACTAAAATGCTTAGATTCAGGGAGCTGATTTCTTTTCTTCAGTGTGCTATATACAATACAAATAAGCCTTGAGCATGTTTGTGAAAAACTGTAGTGTTTTTTTTTTGTTAGTTTGTTTTTTCTGAGGGAGGAAAATGTAATGAGATCTATTTACTGAAATGGAAAGTGAGACAGTATTTTAGCTACAACCTGATCACTCTCAGGGGTGTCAGGAAGGCATTGCCACATGTCCTCCTTGTTAGTTTAGCTGGCGTCCTTCAGCACAGGTGATTGATTTCATGTCAATGAGCTGCTTCTGAGACCAGAAAGATCAAATAAAGATCTTGCGTTCAGAAAACAAATATTAAGAGCTTTTTTTTTAGTCTTTCACAGAATTCTTTATTAAAGGCTAGTCTGAATATGGGGTGGGGAAGGAGGGAAAAGAGGTTTGTTGTGCCTACGAGATTCTGTTACATGATATGGTAGTCACAGTGACTATACAATGATTGCAATTAAATGCTGATTTCTGGTGTATTGCTAATCTGGTGGGGTTTTTGTTTGGTTGGTTTAGTTTTTTGAGGGTTTTTTTTGTTATTTTTTGTTTTATCTGTTGCTTTATATTTACCAAGATCATGCTTTGGGTCTTTTGAGTTTCAAATCCTCATACAGGGTGATCTTTTTCCTTTTTCTTCTGAGGGAAGGTGGAAGAATATTTATTCATGCATAAATTTTAGGTTTTAGACATTATGGTGGTATTGAGTGCAAAGAAATACACCTTATTGAAAGAAGTAAGATTACCAGAAAACACTTCAGTATTCTGTGTTTGGAGAATAAAATTTTATAAGCAGATGCTCCATATACCTAATTAAAATTACAATAGCAGCTACGTAGCTGTAATTATTTAAATAATACATCTTATAACGGAATAATTTATAGTTTATCTGAAACATCATGAGGTCTACTTAGTGATTTGAAAATTGCCCTTTTAAACACTTGATGAGTGGAATTAAAGGATCGACTTGCTAAAGGGAAGAGATCTTTGGTTTATATGTGAAAACTCTATTAACGTCACTGGGAAAAGTGTGTGTTGCCCAAGTTCAATGTGAAACAGCATATACACAAAGAGTAAGGTCTGAAACATTTGATAAATGTGTTTTGAGGTACTGAAAGCTCCCTATGTCAGAGCTGTACTTTCCTGATAGGCTGTTTTTCTAAGCTGAAACTTCAGGTTCTTGTCCCATTGTAGGCTGAAAGGTGGTGCAGGTAAACTTGGAACAGTTAATACACAAATTGTTCTGTGACTGACATGGGTACACCCAGATTCACTGTACTCCTTCCTTTTACTTTGTCACTAGCTGCCTTTATTGCCTCACACTGACTTAAATGTTTTTTCCCAATTATGTGCAGAACACAGGCGTAAAACAGTAAATTAAGTGAAAAGTTTAAAGTAATCCCTTTCTTTTCCTGATGACTGGGCTATTATGCAAACTGTACATTTTAGACATGGATCAGGATAATGGCCATCCTAAATTAGGAGTTACTTTTTCTTCACTCTTGGTGCATTTTTTCTGTCATTCGCTTATTGGTATTTCATGATGTCTTGCATTGGACACTGAATGATGTTTCGTAATGGCTTGGTTAGATGTTGGCTGTGACTCTTTGAGTTACTCAATAACCTGTCTCAATTTCTTCTGGCATAGAGGCAAAATGTACTGTGCAGGGAAGTTAATTACTTCTAGATCCATAGAAAAGAGGATTATATTGAAAGTGTTTCCTATACCAGTCCTCTGTTTTCCACCTGTGAAGTCCAGTGTCCTGTGACTTGATGTTGGAGAATTTAAGTTCCACAATCCCTCTCAGAGGTGCTCTCAGGCCTTAACAGTCTAAAAATGTTTTGAAATATTTATTCTAAGAATGTAAAAGGCCTCTTTAGGAAATACTTTGTCATCTGAGGAACTTTCTGTGTAAGAATGATCTCAAATTATTTTTTTCACCTGCTAGAAGAAGGAAAGAATGGGGAAGTGAACAGCTGGCTTGCTGATAGCAGCTTGTGGCTTTATTTTTAATTCCTGAACAGAATACAGAAGAAGATGTCCTGGTTTCAAGAAAAGAGAAAGCAAAGGAAAGAAAATGATAGAGTTGGAGGTAAAGAGCAAGTATTTCAAAGAGGCAAAAAAAGGGGAAAAAAAAAGGGATAAATAAGTGCCAGGATGATGAGTTCAGTGGTAGGAAGAAGAGGAAATGTAAATTACGAACTGAAGAAAATACTGCTGACAGAAATCAAAGTTCAAAGCTTAGATTATTCATTAGATTGATGGTCTGAGCTGGGAAGTGTAATATGTTAATGCCATCTTCTTTTGGCACCACTTTTGCTGGCTTGCTGACTACATAATTCTCTGGCTAGGTTGCTTCTGCATGCTTTCTGCTTCCAGTGTTGTGGCTGTTCTCAAGCCATACACTCTTGCATTTCAGAGAAGCTTATTGTTTAATACGAGACAAGAAATCCAACCATGTGGCTAATGCTGTGCTTGGTACTTTTGTATAACCCCTTTTTAGTTCCCACTAGTCATAGCTTTAACAAGCCCCAGAGGGTGGCAATTCAAATGGACTAGAATTGCTTTACCTGCAGCACTATCTTCATTCTGTGAAGTGGCACTATGAAATTAATGGGTTTGTGATGAGTTTAAAGGTCTGGAGGCATTATTATTCTTTGTCTTGTAAAAAATTCAGTTCTGTGGGACAGTGTACTTGAGGGTGAATGCCTCATACTGAATGTCAAATAAGCTTCAGATATATTTTCTTGTATGTGTTAACTTCAGTTACATCATTTTCTTAAATCCAGGCCAGTAAATCTAAATAAGAGACTAAAACTTCCCCATGAGAAAATTAATCTTACAATTTTTTTCACCCTGAGCTTCTTGTACATTTTACATTAAATCTAATTCTACACAGTGGTATACCAAATCATTATTACGAACCACAATTTACTAGAAATCCTCAGGAATGCAACACATATTTCTATGTACTATGAGTTTTATAGACTGTTTCTGGAATAAAGGTTACTTCAGATATAAGCTTTTTTACTTATAAGTAATTTCCATAATATCTGTATGATATTAAGATTATTTTAATTCTCTATTTTTGTCTCACTTTTCATTTGGTGAAGCTTTTAATTTGTTAAACCGTCTGTGAGCATCAGATTTCTTACTACTATTGCTAAAATCTCTAGATTTCTGAAGACTGCTATAATACTTGCTTTTCAGCCTGTTCCCAAAAGAGAAAACAGAAACATAGGTAGGAAAGTTTGCTGCTGATACAAAGTTTTTTAGGGTAATGAGGATAAGAGCTGACAATGCACCATTCAAAAGGGGTATGGGAAAACTTGAAAGCATTCAGAAGACAGCAGCAAGAGTGATACGTACTAACTGGCTTAGAAGGGATATGAAGGAGACTTACAGAATCATCAGGGCATGCTGAGGGTGTGTATGGGTAGACAGCTTTCTATTCCAGTAAAAATGGAAAATTAGCAAATAAGTTTTGGTGTCTGTTTTGTACACACCAGTTCTCATGAGTAAAAGCAACACAGGGTTTCACAAGCAGACTTTGCAAATCCTTGGAGGGAAAGGCTGTAGGCTTTTTCTTTTGAAAGAAGCCTGAAGCGAGTTGAAATGAACTAAATCCTATGTCACAGAAAAGATCTAGAACACCTGTTTAGCCTCTCCAGTGACTGCAACAGAATTATGTTGAAATTTTTTTGGGGGGGTTTCTTTTGCTTATTTTGGTTTTGTGATTTGTGCCCTAGGTGAGTGTGGTCATAGACTGATTCCTAAAATATTGAAACATTAATTTAGAAACATTGACATTTATTTAATCTCATTTGCTGTTCAGATACTTCAGAAGTAAGCGTATAAGTCTCTGTTATCAATTTCACTTGAGGATATATTTAATCTGGTCTTAAATCTTGTACACTCATAATTTAATGTTGATCATTAGACAGTCTTTCAAAATAAATTTAGGATATGTTAATTATGTTCAGGTGCAGTATTTTCACTGCAAAATCATTTTTTTCCTGAAGATGTCTTTGTTTTTTTCTCTGGCTTCTTTATTTAAGTCCTTAAAACGATCATTATTATACTGTGTGAAAACTTGGATTCTTGCAGATAGCATGCACCCTTAAGGTTGCTGCTAATAAACTCTCAAGCTTCAACTGTCACGCCAGATGTATATTTAACGTAAACTGGATTATTAAAAGAAATATGAAAATTCTTTCAGAACTCTATCACAAGAATAGGATTAAGAAAGATTCTGCTTGATCTTAAAACATGTTTGATAGAGCATAGGAATTATTTCACTAATACTAGGAATTCAGCCCACAATCTGTATATGTTCACTTTAGTGCAACACAATTTAAAATTCTCAAGTATGAGTTAATGCAGGGATTGTATATGTTTTTACCTGTTAGTAATTACACATTGACAAGAGTGTTAAGGCAGGCTTATATTCTGGTTCTTTCAGTGCTTTGTTGGAAAGAGATGCTCTAACCAATGGAAAACTGGTTCTTTTTATTGCCCTTTAAAACCATGAGCTAAATTTTAGCACTCTTCCTCTCATCTGCTGTCCCCACCTGATTCATTTTTTTTAAGTTGCATTGCTCATAAGATTTGGAAGACTGTCATTTTTCCTCAAACATCTGTGGAAGATTTGTCACAAAATTGCCCACAACTGTCTTAAATAATGCAAACTAACAGGTGCAAGGCCTATGTATTTAATATCAGCTACCGAGTCTTCAAGAGTAAAGTTGAGTGCAAGATACCTATCATAATATGCATATCACATTTGATTTAAAAAACTAAACATCCAACATACCCTGCATTCGTTGCTGTTGGTGATGTACTGCTTTGGAACTAAAGCCAAGAACTCTTCTCTCTTCCTCCCCCTTTGAATTAAATCCATACTTCTAAAATGTAGGATGGGACAGTGACAAGCCTCAAACACATTATAGGGGGTTTTCTTGACTGTCTAAAGACATACTGCAAATACATCTCATTTTTAGTAGCTGGAGCAGTCCCAGTCTTTGTATATTAATTCCTTCAACACTGGAATAAATGTGTTAATAAGCTCTAACCTATTATGTGTTCTGCATTCATATAGTGATGAGGAATTGGTGTTCGCCAGTTAATCGCTGTACAAAACTTAATGAAGTTTAAAATTGCTTCTAGGGGTGTCACTGCTGTTTATTACCTCACAAAGAAATGGGACTATGGACATCATGGGTTTTCACTGATAGAAGAACTGATTTTTTTTTTTTTTCTGCTTCCAGTAATGATGTTGAATCTGCTCACAGGAGCTGCATTTTTACTGAAAGCTGCATTCTAAAATCTTATCAAGTCACTGAATCAGACAATCAACATTTTAAATGCAGGTGTGATTACCCAGGTTGTCTGTTTTCTTAGTGTACAAGGCAACTCATTTCCTGTTTATGATAGTATAGTCTACTTAGAGACTGTATGAGCTTCAGGAATTTGAATGAAGCTACATTTAGTGCTTTGTGTTTTGTTGAGGTGTTTTGTGTTGTTGTTTGCTGTTCTATCCCCCTCTCCCCCTTCTCCAAGTAAATTGGAAAGCGTGCTGAAAGGTAGAAAAAAGAAATAGTTTTAGTGATACCCTTTTTTTCTGGTGGCTTAAAATGGAGATCCTCTGTTTGAGTGAGCAGTTTCATAAATGCTTATGACTCCTACCTGTTTGCCAAGTAGAGTACAATAGTTCTTCCAAATCGATATACCTGAATAATATATACTAGAAAAAGAAAGAACCTTGAGACCTCTTTCATGAGGTTTGCATATGTTGCTCATTCTTGCTCTAATTTAAGCTATTCTTAGACATGGTGTTTTTTGTACATTGAATGAAGTGCCTCGTTCTCTTTCTTTTACCATAACAATTACCCCATAAAGTTCAAGTTTTCAGTTCAATTTGCATTTGATTGAATAGTACAACAGTAGTTATTTCTAAGTGTTTATTTATAGAAGCAGATAATGTGCAGCTATCTGTTTTATAATTTCTTCTACACAAGGGACCATGAAGGCAGAGGGACGCTGTGGCATGGTACTGCTATAATGAGAAGTTAAATGGATGAGCCAACAAAGTGCCCTTGTGATAAAGAGGGCTAATAGTACCCTGGGCTGCAGTAGACAATGCACTGCCAGCAGATTGAGGGAAGTGATCATTACTGATGAGGTCATACCTGCAATATTGTGATCAGTTCTGGGCTCCCTAGTACAGTAGAAGACATAGACATACTGAGAGAGTCCACTGAGGGACCACAAAAGGACTGGAGCACCCCTTCTATGAAGGGCAAGGATTGTTCAGCCTGGAAAAGTGAAGGCTTGGGGGATCTCATCAATGTATATATATACCTGAAGGGAAGGTGCAAAGAGGATGCAGCCAGGCTCCTTTCAGCAGTGCTCAGTGCTCGGACCAGAGGCAAAAGACAAAAAGAGAAACATAAGAGGTTCTGAATGCAATAAGAAACCACTGGAGTCTTTTCTCTCTTTCTTTCTTTCTTTCTTTCTTTCTTTCTTTCTTTCTTTCTTTCTTTCTTTCTTTCTTTCTTTCTTTCTTTCTTTCTTTCTTTCTTTCTTTCTTTCTTTCTGTCTTTCTGTCTTTCTGTCTTTCTGTCTTTCTGTCTTTCTGTCTTTCTGTCTTTCTGTCTTTCTGTCTTCTCTCTCTTTCTGTTTTCCCTTTGTTTCCCTTTGTTTCTTAGCTGTGGAGGTTACCAAGCAGAGGTTACCCAGAGAGATTGTGGAGTCTTCCTTCTTCGACATATTCAAAACTGACTGGACATGGTCCTGGGCAGTGAGCTCTAAAGTGGCCCTTGAGCAGAGTGATTGTACCAGTTGACCTCTGAAGGTCCCTTTCAACCTTAGCTGTTCTGTGATTCTGTAGAGCAGTGTCTCAAAAAAAATATTCTTACTTATGTCTTTGGCGTAATTTTGAAGGGGCAGAAAGTAGCATGCAGTGCTACAAGCCAACTGGTAGTTTCCAGTACCACTGTGGGAGAATTGGAGAGAAGAGAGGAAAAGAAACAGAAATGGAATTCTGACAAAGGTGTGATCAGTGGAGAAGTAGCATTAAAGTTCTACTAGTTCCTTCTTTTTAATCTGGTAACTTCGGCCTGCTCTTGCAACTATGACACAGCAAATCACAGGATAAATTTTCTTTGCTCTCCTCTTGCTAATTCGTGTTGTAAATGAAAGTATTGACAGGACGCTAGGAATACAAGGATTGTGCAAGTATGGTTCAAATAATCTCTGTATCCTCAACTTCTATGCTCATATGGCCCTTAAAAAGGTCTTTTGGAAAAGACAGAAAACTACTACACACCTTTTTGTGGCACTCTAAAATAAATATTGGTACTGTCTGATATTGAGGGTACTAAATGTGATCAAAACTGGAAAAGCAGGTCACAGTAGTCCATGATGTAGCCACACAATGACTGTATATACGGTATTAAAACTTATTGCTGCCAATTATAATTAGTTATTCTTATCAAATCCAGTTATTTTAAAATATCAAATAGGGTAGTATGGGATAGTGAAAATTGTTACACAATAAATTTAAACTGTTTTGTCATGTTTGTAGTAAACAGGAAGTTGTTTTTAGGCAGATGTTTGTTTAGAATAATAACTAAGCATTAAGCTAATGCACATTGGTTTGTCTAATGCAAACTTTTAAATTTTTTTTCATTGAAATAATGTCAGATTTATTAAGTCTTGTGGGAAATTTGATGGAACACATAGTTGGCCTTTAAAAATCATTAGCAATTGGATACATATACAAGGCATTGGCATAACTGGAATTCAGGTTGGCTAGTATATGGTATACCAACTGAAAAAAGCACTGGTTTCTTTTACAAACACTGGAGAAATACAACCATGTAAAAATGATCCTAAATTTCCATTTTAGACTCCAGTAGCTAATAATTGATGGGGAAAGTAAATCTACAGTGGGTAAAAGCTGCCTTTTGCAGTTTGCCTCTCAATCCCTTAACAGAGTAGTAGAAATATTTCTGTGTTCACAGTAAAAAGAAAACAAACTTGGGAAAGTAGTGTTACCTTTTTAAGGTAATTTGCTTGCTTTTAATGTGTAGTGCTTCAGTGGAACTTGAGAAATTGAATATGTTTCAAATAACTTAATTTACATAGTTGGCAGTACCTAGTTTAGACAGAATTCTATCAATTCCTGTAAATATTGTAGGGTTTTTTTTCATATTGCTTGTAATCTGCTAGAAAATGGAGAATATAAGTGATGCTATTCAAGAGCTGGACACTTCCAAAATAAAATTTTTAGTAGATCACTACCTAGATAACTTCAAATTTTCCCCTTTCTTTTGTCACATCTTGTGACTAGAACACATTGAGGAATAGAGGTGACTTACACCTCCATCCATGCTTGTGATGACAACTATCACATTGTCATTAATTTTCAAAGTTGTGGTATGGGCAAGAGTGAGAAGTGATCAGAAAATATTTAGCTACAAGCAGTTTCTAACAGAAGAAGACTTGGGTGGTATACTCTGTTAATTGCATCAAACAGGTAAATAAGTGAAGTAACATGATTTAGATAAACATTGTACTGTATATATTCTATTTATTTCCAGGACTTGGAAGTTTTAATGTATTAGATGTATTACGTTAGTTTTTTAAAAAATGTGGTAGCCATCACTAGACAGAAAACAGTGCAAGCAAAAGACAATAATTTGAAGCTTGGCAAGGATCTATAGTAAGTGGAGTGATCCAATGACAGCATTTTCTTTATTTGATATGGAATTGTTTATGCCATACTCCTTTTAACAAAAAGTACAATTAAAATAGAGTGTATTATTAAATTAAGGGAAAGACTTTGTCCTGAGATAAGCTAGACTTGGCTCATATTGAAATTTATATGGGATGGCCCAAAGAATCCTCCAGCTGCAGTTGATTTTAAAAGATAATTTCACAAATTCAAAATAGATAATTTTTGCCACAGTCTAATTTAGTTCTCTCTTTGAGTCTGAACTTCTCCCTTCTGCTGTCATTAAAATTACAGAGCTTTGGTACTGATACTGAAAATTAAAAACTTTAAATAATATAAATTTATTTGTTTTCATGGAGAAACCAGACTGCTTAAAAAAAGTTGAGATTGGAAGATTTTTCTGCTGTCATTGGGCCTTGACAGATGTATTTTTCCTGTTACTCAAGCAAGGAATAAACGAAATTTGATAAATTGGACAATGAAATCTAATTAGAACCTTTAGTTTTCTCTTTATCTGGAATGATAATATGGATTTAATTTAAAATTGTTGAAAGCAAACAGCAGAAATAAAGGAAAACAGATTACAGAAAAGTAGGTTAAACTGTAGCCCAAAGAAATAAGCTAAAGTAAAATTATACAAAAATTTCCACTTGCTACAAGTGATGTTTTATATTTTGCTTGTATTGGCTTTGGGTGCGATTAAATGCTGAGCTGTATGCTGCCAGGGATGTTTGCCTCTCTCAGGGGTGGAACAGATGGTGGAATTATTTTTTTCCTTTTTTTTAAATTCTTTTTCTTTCCACCATTTAGAGACCAAGACAGCTGAATCTCTAGATGTAGTGTTTTTGCCACAGAAAACTGCTGATGTTGGCCTTAAAGCAGTAGAGCTCTTAGCTGTATTCTTAAAAGTGTTATTACTAAAACTCCCAGTAAACCTGCAGTGTATTGACGCTCTGGTATTAGCAGTGCTTTAATACAGATTTCATATCTATTTAATAATGTAACTAGTACAGAATAGAAAAGTGCTACTGACTAATAAAATTGCAGCTTTTCATTTCTTACTAAGCCTTTTTGTCAGGATATTTCACAGTGCAAGGCCAAAGATATGAATTTAGGATTTCCCAGTCATCATTTGACAATTAGAAGAATAACAGAATACTCGAAGGATCTTAACTGAGCTGTTGTTAACATGGAATTTACTTGTGCTTATGATTAATCCCACCTGGAAAATGAGAAAAAAAAGCACTCCTAGAATCTAGTGAAATTACAAGTCTTGTATATCAGTGAAACAATCTTGAAGTGAGAAAAATATCACTATGGTGTTAAATACTTATTATGGTCAAGATGTTGTTTCAGTAGTGCTCCTATATTTAAGACAACTGCTGAATGGATCATTTCTTTGTTATTTTCCGATTCCAGCGTCTCTTTGATAATGGTCCTTGCCATTCACATGGAACATAAAGGCCTTTATTGGTCCCTAATGGTGCAAACTATAGCTGTACAATTATAATTTTCGAATATGAGCTCTGAGCACTCTTAGGTTTGCTGTCATTTTATCACAACTGTAGAAGCATCTTTAAGTGTATTTGCTTAAGCAGATGGTAAATGGCCACACTGGGAATATATCCATCTTTTTTACTGTATGATGAAGTTTTAAAGCAGGCATTTTAGCTGTGGTGGTTGGGAAAACATGCTTTTGTAATAAACGTTGTAAGAAAAAAAAAAAGCTGGTAAAAGATTTTTCCATAATGCTAATTATATGAAATCTGTATATGTATGAGATGCATCAGGAGAAGTGATTTACACTACATGTAAAAATGCTAATGTGTTCTATAATCTTTATTATATTTTTAAATTAAGTATTTTTTAACAGAAATTGGAAAATATGTTTCAAATTTTGTATACAAAAAAGCCTAGTGCTAAGGGTTACTGTTACTCCTTTCTACTTGGAATTGAGGTTTCTCTGATACTGTCATTTCAGTGAGCTCCCAGTTGAAACCTTCCTACTGAGTCTAATGAAGATATGTACATTGAAGCTGGTCGCTTGAAGTATAAGTGGCATATCGTAAGCATGAAAGATGTAAGAAGGAGTCCAATACTGGAGGAAAAACTGGGTTAAAAGTTTGAAATAAACAAGCCTTTTAAACAGAAAAAGTTAGGCAGACTGAGAAATTTGGGGCTGTTCAGACTGGCGAAGGCTCTGCGAAGGCCTCATAGCAGCCTTCCAGCACCTAAAGGGGGCCTACTAGGATGCCAGAGAGGGACTTTTCATCAGAGGCTGTAGTGACAGCACAAGAGGAAATAGGTTTAAAGTTAAACAGGGGGAGTTCAGCTTAGATATAATGAAGAAATTCTTTACTGTGAGGGTGGTGAGGCACTGGAATGGGTTGCCCATTGCCACATCCCTGGCAGTGTTCATGGCCAGGTTGGACGGAGTCTTTGGTGATGTGGTGTAGTGTGACGTATCCCTGCCCATGACAGTGGGGTTGGAACTAGATGGTCTTAACATCCTTTCCAACTCTAACCATTCTATGATTCTATGAACTGGAAAAAATGCTGTTTATTGAAACTGTGCTGTATGTACCAATAATGTGATGTTTCTTGTTGTCTTGAGCTGCCCTCTTGCCTTACTTGCTGATTTTAGTATTCAGGTAGACACTGGAGAAAAACAGTACAGAACAGCAGTAAGGGAGAAATACACTGACAAATATAGTCTTCCACAGGCCTCATGGTTCAAGGACTAACCTTAAAGGTGAGAAGAAACATTACAAAGTTTTTGTTCCAAACCAGCATAAATAAGCTGTTATCAGGGATTTTTCATACACCTAGTTAATAAACCGCTGTATGGCTGTTCCAGTGGCATGTTAGTATTCCTTGATTATTTCCAGAGGTATTGGGGTAGTCTAATATCAGAACAAAATGAACATGCCATCTTAAAAATATTTTTATGGATAACAAAATTAGTTTTCGGAAGTTCATTGCCAACAAGTACCAGATTGCTGACAGTAAGGATTGTAAAGTAATGTGTCATAGATTGCCTGTATGCTGAACTGGGTCTTTTCCTGTCGGTATACCTGAGGAACATAATCCTTAATGGTGCAGGAACCACATCCTTATTTTTACCCTGCTTGCTCAACACATTCCACAGAAAGGATGTTGTCCTGAAATGGTCTCAAGATTTTCCCAAAATGTAAATCCAGAAGCAAGGAATAGCTCCTAGCTCCACTCTTCTAGACATAGGTGTACTCCCACAGTGAACTGGTGCTGCATTTTGTGTAAACTGTTTGCCAAATCATCAGCCTTTCAGAGGTGGTTGACGATCTGGTAAGCACCACAGCTGCTGGTAGTCCCTCACTTATAATGTATATGGTTTACCTGCTTCATATGTTTTATGAATTGACATCACCGATCTGCTAATTTTTAAGAAATTTTCTTGCATGACCCATGCAAACTGTTAAAAACTTTAAAAGTATTCAGCAAATTCTGATGATTTGAAAAAATAAAGTTAGACATGCTTTATGTATCTCCAGTGTTTGTAGAGAACGTGCACTTGCAGGGATTATAGCCACAGCAGTTGTCTTGATACCCTCTTTGTAACTGTACATACATATATAACTTTAATATCAGTTAAAGTCCCCCACTTCTTTCCAAGAAAATAGCGCTTTATAAAGAAAACCAAATTGTTTCTTCATTTTGTCAATTGTTTTACTCTACTTACAAATATTAGTGGTGGTGTTGACCACAGGGCCTAGGTGTGTATCTTAACGTTCTTATTTATCCTTACCCTTATATCGGGTATAGCACATGGAAAAACAGCACAGAAAGGTGGTTGGTGACAGCCAGCATGGCTTCACTATGGGGGAATTCTGACTGACCAATTTGGTGGCCTTTTATGATGGAGCTACAGAACTGAGCACCAAGTGCAGGGTTCTACACCTGGGTCGGAGAAATCCCAGGCACAGCTACAGGTTGGACAGAGAAGAGATTCAGAGCAGCCCTGTGGAAAAGGACTTCTGGGTTTTGGTCAACAAGAAAATGAACCTGAGCCAACAGCGTGCACTTGCAGCCCAGAAAGCCAAACGTATCTTGGGCTGCATCAAAAGGAGCATGACCAGCAGGTGAAAGGAGGTGATCCTGCCCCTCTACTCTGCTCTTGTGAGACATCACTTGGAGTATTGTGTACAGTTCTGGTGTTCTCAACATAAAAAGGACATGGAACTGTTGGAACAAGTCCAGAGGAGGGCCACGAGGATGATAAGGGGACTGGAGCACCTCCTGTATGAAGACAGGCTGAGAAAGTTGTTGCTGTTCAGCCTGGAGAAGAGAAGGCTGCGTGGAGACCTCATAGCAGCCTTCCAGTATCTGAAGGGGGCCTACAGGGATGCTGGGGAGGGACTCTTTAGGGACTGTAGTGACAGGACAAGGGGTAATGGGTTAAAACTTAAACAGGGGAAGTTCAGGTTAGATACAAGGAGGAAGTTCTTTACTGTGAGGGTGGTGAGGCACTGGAATGGGTTGCCCAGGGAAGCTGTGAGTGCTCAATCCCTGGTGGTGTTCAAGTCCAGGCTGGACAGAGCCTTGGGTGACATGGTTTAGTGGAAGGTGTCCCTGCCAATGTGTGGGGGGGTTGGAACTAGATGATCTTAAGATCTTTTCCAGCCCTAACTATTCTAGTATTCTATGATTTTATTTCATATCATGAGCAATCTATGGATAGGGTCAGTCTATTTTGCATACTTGTTTCTGGAAGATGAAAATCTGATTATGTTGACTAAAAAGGGTTGTTTTCCTGAACAGTACTGTTATTTAGATGATCAAAGGATTTGGACTCTCAGGTTCCTTGTGCATGCATTTTTCAGTCTACATTTACAAAGATACTTTTTTCAGTTTTATAAAAATGTTTTCTTAAGTATTGTGAACCTTGAAATGAAAGGAATTTTTAAACTGAAAAGTGAGTAGGGCACAGGTAAGTTTCTAAGTTGGTGCTTGTTTTTGTTAAATTCAGACAGTGCTTTCCTCCTATTTTGACAGAGAAAATGGGACTCTGAAATGATAATTTGGTAGCACAAAAAAAATTATACAGAGTTCACCTGATGAATGGTTCAATATTTGCAGTATTTAATTGCTCTTTTATAATGCACAGTTTAAGGACTTGCACTTTCAGAACAGGCTGAGTGGGGTATTGTTATTTCCAAAAGCCAGATGAGAAATCAAAGAAAAAAGGATCTTAATTCTCTCCCTCTTGTAAGAAAAAGTGAACATACATAAAATTACAAGTAAAGGTTAAATACCTTTATTCTAGTATGTAAGCCTTTTTATTCACTCATTGGACTAATGGAGAAGATGAGTCTCACTTCAGAAGAAGCTGAATGCAAAATTTGTGATAATTACTTGTGCAAATAAAAATTAAAAGGAATGTTCACTGCAAATTCTACCATTGTCACTTTCAGAAGTTTTATTTAAAAAAACCCACAATTTTTTAAAATTGTTATGCTGGCAGAAAACAGATGGGCAAATCTTTTGTTTGCATAAAGCTGAATAGATGCTATACTGTAAATGTAGGATCATAAATCCATACAAGTTGTATAATAAGGCCTAATAACCCTGCAGAAATGGCATCAACTTTTATTTGTTTAAAATATTTGTCTGCAAGTCCATAAAAAAGAAAAGACTTTGCAAAAACACTGCAAATAAAAGCTAAATATTTAGTTCAGAGATCCATCTTTTCACTTAACAAGAACTTTTATAATACAGTGACATTATACAGCCAGAATTTTGACTGATCAAAAAAGGAATTCTTTTTGTAATGTTGAAACACAAGTTTTGGTGGAAAGGTATTAGAAGGGATAATTTGTATTTTCTCTCTAACTTAAACTTGCTGGTTTACTTTTTGCTTTGCAGCACGCTGCTGTGTTTCCTGATCATTGGGAGTGTTGTAGTGTGTGATATTTTTTTGTCCAAATGATTTCCAATAGCTTTTACTTCTTTTTTTTTTTTTTTTTCTCCCTTGTTAATAAAAGCTCAAAGCTGGTGAAAGACTGAGAAACTGAGATATTAAAATTGGGATGATAGAGTCATAGTCCTTAAAATAAACACTCCCCTACCAAAGCCGATAACAACCCAAACAGCCCAAACAGGCAAACCAAAAGAAACAAGAACCCCCTACAAAGGAAGAAAACTGTCAGGCTGGAATTCCTGTCAGAACCAATTCTAAAAAATTTAATCCTACAGGCATTTCACTATTTCATGAACATAAGAGTGTTGACTGCTCCAGTCTGCATCAGCAGGCTGGGTGCTGTCCTTGGTGTTTCAAGTCTGTTACGTTCATGAGATCTGCAGACTTACTTATGCCAGAAAGTAGCCCAGAATAAACCGCTGGTACTAGTGGTTTATCTGAATACAGTATTACTAGATTAAAAAGCATCCTAGAACTGGAGGTCTCACAGTAGCACTGGTATTCACAGTCTACAGTTGTTACTGCATCTTTAATCTTTACTTTGATCCATGAAATCAAGCTAGGTAATGCTCTCTGAAGGCTGAAAATGTGCAGCTGCTCCTTGATTGTATGTGTTTGGGTTTTTTAAGTATCTCTTCATAGGAGAAGTAGAAAACCCGTAGGTGGCTCTGAGCAATAGTTTCTCTTCTGAGCTGCTGGAAAAAAATGTTATTTGTGTGTAAGTGAAAGGCTGTACAATTACTGAACAGCAATTTTATGCATTTCTCACAACTTTCCTAATTTAAGGTTTTGAGGGAGTTTCTCTTAACTTGAAATGTATTTCAACCCACTGACTTTCATAGATTATTAGAGATTTCAGAATGAGCTGTGCTCTCGAAAGTGTTTCTGAATGCTGAGAGGAGGCCATACATACTTTGGTCTGCTTGTTTCAACAAATCACTGTCTTTTGAAGTTTAAAATTACCACATTTGTAACATTAAATTTTTAGAGTTATGTACATTTTAAATACTTCTAAATTGATACTCTGGGAATATTGGCTCAGACCTTCGAAGTGACTTACATCTGGAAGAGAAGTCAATTTTGTTCTTCCCTCTAAATTCATATGCTGATTGGTAATTGAAGAATAGTGATGTTCAGCAGAGTTCATAGGTATTTAATGAATCAAGTAGCGCTAACGCTAGTTTGTGATGGAACAGAATGCAGGGATGGAGATTTCTTCAGCAATGCCATTTCCTGTTGACAGACTTCACTGGTGTTAGCATAGAAAAAAATACAATTTACTGGTACATTTTATGATTTTCCTGCCTGTGAGACTGTTCCAAGTTGAAGAATTTTTTCTCCCTGATTGACTTGGGGGGAGCTGTTTTCTGTCCTGAAGAGGATGCCCTTCCACTGTGTGAAACCACCATCTTCCTGTAGATTTTAGGGAATAAAATCCAGCAGAGATGCTTCAGAGTCTTGGTGTTTTGTTGTTCTGCTTTGTTCTGTATTTTGAAAACTGTGTCAGTGAGTTATTTCCTCTTTTACATGACAAGTTTGACATCTGAGACAAATTGTTGTCACCTCAGTGTCCTGTTCTTTAGTATTCAGGATCTGCTTGGTCTTTTTTAAAGTGTCCTTGATTAAGGTTTTTCCTAAGGTTCAGCTTTTTTTTTCCCGTCTCCAGCAGAATCCCTATGGCTGTAGAAGAAATTGTAATGAACTAGTATTTCAAGAGTTGTTGTGGCAGGCAGCTAAATACCACTGGAAAGTGTTTAGAAAATTATCCCAGCTGAAACCAGGACACAGTGGACTTGTGTTGTTGTGTAAATTGTAATATTGTATTATGCATTGCTGTTTGTTGTGCAGTAGCTGCTGAAGCCTGCGTTATCTGGCCAGTTCCTTTGTGTCAGTGTATATAACTGCCTGATGATGAAAATTCTTAGTTTCTAAGGCAAATTAGGCCACACAGGTCATTATATGTACATACAAACAAACTAGTAAATAATACTAAGTTTATATTTACATATTTACACATATGAATATGTTTACAGTGACACCCTGACTATGGAATTGCGAATGAAAACAATGACAATTTGCCTTCACTAATTAAGCATAATTTTATTTTTATTTTTTTTAAATCCAGAATGACAACTAGTAACCAGAAGAATGTGGTAGTAATTAGTCAACATTCTGCAGATGTGTGCTGTCACAAATCTTTGGACCTGATAGGGAGATGAGAGACACAAACATCATGAGGAAACATATAACACCCAAATGAGGAGGGAGGGGCACACCTAAAAAAACCAACACTCTCCAAAAACCCCCAAGCCAATGAATTTTATCTTCAATGCAAAACATGGCTGTAGTACAGTAGTAGAAATAAAGTTTGAAATAGCTAAGAGGTAAAGAATAGTGGTCTATATGACTGATAAGAGATGGACAAAAAGAAAAATCCCAGATGTTCTTGAAGTTCTTAAGGAAAGAATGAAAATTGTCTTGTTCCTCTGCCTCTTCTCTTACCTTCCACTTTCTCATGCTGTATCAGTGTCCTGAAGTTGCCGTGTTATGCCCCTTCCTTTTAGCAAATACCCATTTGTTACACACTGACTTAAATTCAAAAGAAGGATTTATTTAGAGGAACCTTGATGATTTTACCTTGTGCTGCTGAGACTGAGCATTCATCTCTCTGTTTTGAATCTCTGCAGAAAATATTTTCATCACTATGATGAAAGCTAAATGACCAGTTCACACTTGCCTATGGAAACAGGTTCCTTGATTACCCGATTAGCATTTCTGCAGACAGTAAAAATTGGTCTGCTATGGGCAGTATTTTGAAATGTTTTTGGTGATCTGAATTTTCTTGACTGTTAATAAGATTCAGGAAGAGACATCTAATAGCTTTGGGATGTATTTCAAAATAGAGGCATTTAATAGCAGTTTAACTGCATTTACAGGCAATAGTACCATTTCCTTTCTTAATAGAAAGGGAACCTCTTAAAGGTAGAAACCTATCAATTGAACTGTTTTCAATTTCCTCTGCTGACATCCAGTATCAACTCTCAAATACATTCCATACCATTATAACAGTCATAGCCATTCAGCCAACTTAATAAATATATAATTATTCCCTTAATTCACATTTTGAAAACAATGCCTTTGACATTAGTTTTATGGGATAGTTAATAAAATTTGTTTACATATCTGTAAACCTTTTGCTGATTTATCATAATTTGAGAATGCACAATATTTTGCTTGTGGTTGCAAATCAAACAAATGTTTTCATTGTAATTGAGTTTATATGATTAAAGAAAAAGGAAAAATATAATTCCTGTTAAATTATCTGGTACGTGAAAGTAACATACAGCACTACTAACAACAAGGACAGGACTTTGGTATTTTTGATTTAAAGCCTAGGATGAAAGCTGTCAGTGGCTATCTGTCAGCTGACTTCAGTAGCTCCTTGAGCAACTTCGCATAGAGTTATGCAGCAAACAGTTTAAGTGACTGTCCTAAATTGACCTTATATCATGACCCTGGGAATCACTTAATGGTGTTTGGCTGCTTTGCTGTGAATATTATAATTGAGTTGCATTTCTCAATGGTAAGTCTCAATCTCAGCAAAAAAAGACTTGTTAAGAGATACACCAAAAGATATAGTTGCTGAATTTTCACCAGCTGTAGGCATTATATGATGCATAAAATATTCAGTTCATTTGCACATAATCATTTCAAAAGGATGAAAATATTTAAATTTATAAGTTTATTGTTGACTAAAGAAATATTAGAAATTGCTGTCATTAAAATCTTCAAATTACAAACAGGCAGTAGCAGTGCAAATTTCCCATCCATGCTGTAGCCAGTATACTTCATCTCTGTGACAGAATTAACAGAAGTTCTATACCTGTCTTTGCCTCTTAGCTGAGTTCAAGGGGAGCATTACATTTACTGAAAAATAACTTTGGTAGTGGGTGATCTCTAGGACAGAGACGGACCTTCTGTGCCAAGGGTCAGGCAAGAGGTAAGCTCTGTAGAAAACTGCTGCTGTGTCATGGAAACAGTAATTTGCATTTTTCAGTGGGTAACAACTCATGCAATTCTTTAAACTTTCCATTTCTTCTGCTGGGAACATGAACTATGCTCAGTGGTCTGCCTGAGTCGCATCATTGTTGTGTTTCTATTCTACTTTACTTGCATAGAAAATGGTGGAAGTTGTAGTTATCTTATGTTGAGTCTTCAATAGGAGAAATTGTAACTGCATAGAAATATTAGTAACAGTCAGTAGAAGAGACATGTGACATAGCCAGTTGAAGGCAGAATTGCTGGGGAAGGTCATACGTGTGTGTGCACATGCTCGCATGCACTCTTTTTTTCTCTCCCTTTCTTTTTCATAGAATCACGGATGGTTTGGGTTAGAAGGGACCTTAGAGATCACCTAGTTCCAACCTCACTGCCATGTGTAGGTACACCTTCTAGTAGCCCCATCCAACCTGTCCTGTTAACATTTATTATTGCAGACAGGTATAACATACATGTGTTACTTAGGAGGTCTGCTTTGTTCTGTTGCTGTATGAACTTTATAAACTACAAATTTGGGCAGGTCTGCTGGGGATAGCCTACCTCTAGTTGCTTGACCATGTAAAGTTTAAGACAGCAGCTACCAAATAGCTCCGTAAAGTGAATGTGAGGCATCAAAGTGTCTCAGTTTTTACGTATTCATAGTTTTCCAGACTGGAATTTACAAATGCCATGCTAAAATACATCCTTGTAAATCGAGTTCAGTATTTGAAATAGCTTGAACAAGTGTGTGCAACAAATGAGTTTTGCTGTGTACAATACAGAATTCTCATGCCGAACTAGCAGGTGATTTGTGGATTTACATAGTAAGTCAGTAGGAATGTTTTCTTACAAAAGCCTGAATTAGACTGGAGCAAGTTCTGGTAAGACAGATACACAGCAAAATGCACTATTTGCATGTTCTAAAAAGAAAGGGTTAATACCTCTCTAGCTATATGGACAACAATTTCCAGGAGGGAGGAAGAAAGACTGAAAATGAAGTGTAAGAAGGGGTATCAGTGATGGATGAGCAAAAAAATTTCTCAGGAAATGTGATCAGAGGTCTATCAGGAGGAATGGATGAACCTGTGACTCAGGCAATTCTAATGTAAAGAGCTGCAAAATAAAGTATCTCTGTGAATCAATATGAGGGGGAAAAATTGCTCAATTTAAACCTAGGGAAAAAAGCAGGAAAATAAGTCATGAAAAAAAGTGTTTTCAGACTTGCCAGTTGCAGTCTGCAATACAATTAATTCTACAAATATCGTCCAAGCCTTAAGCCGGGAAAGGGGTTTTGGAATCTTAGGACAAATACTGTGTGATTGATGTACGGAGTGTTTTATGTTTAAAACAGATCTTTAAAAGACCAATTTCTAAGCTCTGAGTCTTTCATGTCATCTTTCACCAAGAAGTAGCAATGCTATTTTGACTAATTAGTTAAGGAAGAAATAGTTATAGAGGTATCCAAGATGTCCCTTTAAAGATTGGTACATTCAAGATCCAAGAATTAAAACAACTGCAGGAAAACTACATGAGATCTTAAATTGCAGAGCTAGTGATTTTCTGTACACTGACACAATCCTTTAGCAGGAATTTGCGATTTATATGTTGCTGATTCATCCGATGAGTTAGTTAAATAAAACACCCTTGAGTTCCTGCTGCATTTAACGTCAATTTTTGATAGCATAATCTGCTTTTGGGCACTGCTGCCTTGAATTTGATGTTGGATGGCAAAACAGACTTTGAAAAAATAATGCAATAGTTTTTATGCTTTTCCCTGTCTTAGACAAGTGAGAAGTAGGTGTCATCACACTCAGGGTTAATTATTTTTTAAAATACTTGTTATATTGAAAAAGTTACTGTCCAAACATAGAAAATACTAGACCAACCTTCTTTGTCAGTGTCATGTTTTTATACGTAGAAAAACATTTAGACTTATTTTTCAGGACATGAACTGTAAAGGGGGAGAAATTTATGAGAAATGTTTCACTAATAAGTATATTTTGGCAACACCTATTTGTTATTCCATGTGCATTATGCAAGGTAAAACTGTTAGCTTTTTGATTTTGAATTAATGATTCACATGATTTTAAAATTGTTTATGAGCTACAAATATCAATGAGTTGGTTATAGTTTCATTTTATGAATTTGAATGTAAAGCACTATTTAATTTGAACTGGTGATCATATATTTAGATTTTGCTTGCTTAGTGGCTTATCACCTGGAGAATACTGTGTTGACGATGTTTCCATACAGAGTATGCTTTTTCATCATGGCAGATTTAATGTATCTGAAGACCCCCAGAAAGTGAATAAGTGTATGTTTTGTGATGTTGTCATGAAGAGTGATTTTTAAATGTTTGCAGAAGGTACTAGGGTTAGTATTGCATAGGAAACTTTAATGCTGCATTTCTGCTGAACAATACAGCCTGGTTTACTGTTTCAGACCCATTTTTATTTATTTATTATAGATTTTATTTGTCATTTCTATGCTTTAGAGAGAGAGGTTATAATTCTACTTAGGTACTTGCTTTATTTTTCATGTCCCTTTCAAAAATTGACTCAGTTTTAGCTGAACCTATTGGTGAGCTTGCGCTGGTGCATGCTCAGTGGAAGGTATGTTTGGCACAAAATGTGCTAATTTGAGATGAAAGGTTTGCACAGAGATCTGTCTTGTTACTAAGTTGGAATTTAAGTAGAATATAGAAGAGAAAAAAAAAGCAAGGCCCCTTCCACTATCCACAGCACTATTGAATTGTACAGCTACCACGAAACTTGCAGTATTTCTTTGAGTGTAATGGCTAAAATAGACACAGCATTAATGGTGATAATTCTGGCACATCCATATCCTCCATGACAAATTCTCGTATATAGCTTTTTAGTATTGGTATCATCCTGTGAAAATCACTGTATGTAAAAGTGTATCTACTCTTACTGACTAGAGGGTGACTAATTGATGTCAATTTTTATCAGTTAAAGTAATCAGTTTACGTTACTGTGCTTGAGAAAACAAGATTCTAATGACAGTCTGTATGCAATATAGTATATATCTGACGTGTGGGACTAACCATTTATATTCTTCTAGGAGCAACTAGGGAAAATATCAGGCCTATATTCCAGTTCTAAAGTATTTAATCAATTCATAACTTTTTATAACGCTATTTCAAAAATTCTGTGCCTTAAAATTGGTAAGTCACAGACGTCATAAAAGCTACGTAGTTTAGGATCACTTGTAAGGAATTAGTAGTTAGATTTTCTTCCTTTTTATTTTTCAAATTGTTTTAAGAAGTAATAATTGACTGTAAGATAAGCTCATGTTCTTTTTATCTGGCAAATATGCACATATTATTTTCAGCAGGATAAACACAGGCAGCATGTAAAATCCTTATGTAAGGAGTCCTGATTTTTGCTAGTGTAGACATTTGAGTTTGGGTTTGGTGTAGTCAGATGTGTAAGTACTATTGAGAGATTTTTTTTTTTCTGATTTCCTAAAATGTATTCATATCTCTGCCATAATGGACCTGTGACTGTAGTGGGGTTTAATAGCCTGCTCACTTTGTCTTCTAGGCTGCAGTAGGAATCACAAAAAGCTGACTCAGCTGAACTCACTGAGCATTACCTCATTTGCTTTGTTATGGCCAGTAAATTTCATCAGAGGGGAGGAAAGGACTCATAAGGAGACAAAAGTAATACCATGTATCACATCACTTGTTTCGGTGTTAATTGGCATCACTTTATAAGAGATATTTTATGTATTCTATGTCCTTACCTTTTGTAATCAATTTGTAGGAGTTAGAATTAGCTGCTTATAACTTCAAAGTTGATCTTCACTGTTATAAAAAAGCTGTTTCAAATTATTATGCATTTCTGGGCAGAGACTGTGGTTTGTGTGATGATGTAGAAAAATATTATTTACTAACATTTTGATACTTGGTTAGAAGATTCTTGAAAATAAAGCAATACTTTGGTATAATGACCTTATAATATGTACAAGTTACCCTCTGATTAACTTGTGTATGGTTTTGATATTTTTCAGTTCATTTTTTTTAGAGTTTTCATCAAAAAAATTAGCTAGTAGAAAACTAGTATATAAACTTCACTATATGTTATTGGTTACTTCTAGCAACATCTAGGTATATTTTACATGTATTGAAATAGTAGATTCTTTGGAACAGAGAACTTCTTTAAGATCTGGCACAGTTTAACCTTGTTTCACTCCTGACTTAGGATCATTAAAATGCTAATTGACACTGAAGATAATACTTAATTTTATTTAAAAAATTGAAACTACAGGAAAAAAAAGTCACAGGAATTATCAAGAATACATTTTGCTAGACGCTGATTTTTATTATTTTTTAAAATCTCACTTATTTTTATGTATGGCTGCCTTCAGACTAAAAGTGAAAAACAGAATGTTGTTTTGTCTCAACAATTTGAAGTTACAAATCTTGGATAGCTAATAGCCTGCAAATATAGAGATAATCAAGGCAAAGCATGACCTAGACTAGATATCCTAGCCCCCTGTCCAGCTGAATCTTAGAAGTGTCCAATGTTGGGGAATCTACCACTTCCCTGGGGGATTTATGCTAATAGCTGGTTACTGTCATTGTGAAAAATTTTCCTCTAGCGTCTGATCAGAATCTCACAGATGGTCTTGTGCCCATTACCTCTGTCTTTGTCATGTGACTCCTTGTAAAAAGGGAGTCTCCATCTTCCTTGTAACCACTCTTTAAATACTTGAACCTGGTGATAAATTCTCCCCTGAGCCTTTTTTTTTCAAGGCTGAACGAGTCCATCTCTCTCAGCCTTTGCTCGTATGCAGGCTTCCCAGTCCTTTGATAATCTTTGTATTGTCTCCATCCTTTCCACATCTTTTTTGGATAATGGGGTCCAAAACTGAAGACATGAGTAGAGTGGGATAAAGGATATGGAGCTGTTGGAGCAAGTTCAGAGGAGGGCCACAAGGGTGATCAGGGGGCTGGATCACCTTCCATATGAACACAGGCTGAGAAAGTTGGGGCTGTTCAGCCTGGAGAAGAGAAGGCTGCATGGAGACCTTATAGCAGCCTTCCAGTATCGGAAGGGGGCCTATAAGGATGCTGGGGAGGGAGTATTCATTAGGGACTGTAGTGACAGAACAAGGGGTAATAGGTTTAAAGTTAAACAGGGGAAGTTCAGGTTAGATACAAGGAAGAAGTTCTTTACTGTGAGGGTGGTGAGGCACTGGAATAGGTTGCCCAAAGAAGTGGTAAATGCTCCATCCGTGGCAGTGTTCAAGGCCAGGTTGGATGGGGCTTGGAGCAACCTGCTGTAGTGGAAGGTGTCCCTGCCATGGCAGTGAGGTTGGAACTAGATGATCTTAAGGTCCTTTCCAGCCCTAACTGTTCTGTGATTCTATGGCTTCTTATCTCTGCTGGTGATACCCTTTTTCATGTAACCCAGCATCCTGTTGGCTTTCTTTACCACAGCTGCACATTCTTCACTCATGTTGAGTTTGTTGTGCATCAGGACCCACAGGTCCATTTCCACAGAGCTCCTCCCCAGCCAGGCTGATCCTGGTCTGTGTTGCACTCTTGGATGGTGTTTCTCCAGGTGCAAGACATTACACTTGTCTTTGTTGAAGTTCATAAGTTTTTTGTTAGCCCACTCTTCCAGTCTACTCAGGTCATCTTGCAGGGTGTCTCTCCCTTCCAGAGTGTCCACTTCCCAGTCAGTTTGGTGTTGTCTGCAGACTTAGTCAGGGTACACTTACTCCCATCTTCCGGATCATTTATGAATATAGTAAACCGTTTTGGCCAAATCTAGATCATTCAGGGACCCCCCTAGTGATGGGTCACTGTTTTGAAGAGGAGCTGTTTGACATGCCCTGTGGGTGCAGCTGGTCAGCCCTTTCCCCATCACCCACACAGACCCCTGTCTAGACTGTAACAAATCTTTTTCTTGAGGAGGAGGCTGTGGGAAACTTTATCAAAAGCATTGCAGAAATCCAGGTAGACACTGTCCACCAATTGCCTCATATCATCCAAGCAGGTTACTTGGTTGTAGAAGGTAATCAGGTTTGTCAAGTGTTATTTGCCCTTGGTGAATCTGTGCTGGCTTTTTCCAATTACATGCTTCATTTGGTTTGTGATAACCAACAGCATTTGTTCCACAACCTTCCCAGAGACTGAAGTAAGACTGATGGGCCTATAATTCCCTGGATACTCAGTTAAGCCTGTAGGTGGGGGTGACATTAGAGTTCTTCTCGTCTTCTGGGATGTCTCCAATCTCTACTACTTTTCAAAGCAGTTGTGGAGAGTGGCCTTGCAATGATGTCAGCCAGCTCTTTTAGCATCCTCAGGTGGATATTGTCAGGGTCCATTGATTTCTAGAGGTCAAGCACATGTAATAGTTCATATACCAACTCTTCATTCACTGACAGTGGGTCTGTGTTGCATTAACTTGCATTTTTGTTCCCAAAGCCTGTGTCCCAACAGGGCTAGTAAATACAGAGGTGAAGAAAGTGCCTTTTCAGCATTGTTGGTGACTAACTCCCCTTTCCTGCTTAGCAGCAGGTCAGTATTTTCCTTTTGTTTCTGCTTGTTATTTATGAACCTGAAGAACCCTTCTAGTTTTCTGATGTTTCTGGCCAATTTCAGTTCAAGATGAGCTTTTCATTTTTTCTGTACTGAAGTATCTTTCCTTACCACCTCCATCTGGGTGGATGTGCCACATATCTCAAGAGCTTTTTTTTTCTGTAGGAACACTGTTTTTGACTCTTGAGTCGAGTGTCCACCGTGATGACAGAGATGTAGGGCACTTCCCTGGGCTGTGGGCCTACAAGCAGCGTGCATAGGTCTTCTCACCTGCAAATCTGTGAAATCTGCAGCACCCTCTCAATCCCGTTTTATATGCCCTATTCACAGCACTCCCTAGGGCTGTTGCAGTCTCCCACAGTTGCTTGCCCAAGCTGCATCAACCTTTGTTGTGAGAGCTGCTGGCTTCTGGTGGATGCTTTGCACTTCCTCGGGTCTCCTTGGCTTTGTGAACCTCCCTGTATACCTCCATCTAGCATCCAGCCAGAGGACTTACCACTGCCATTGCTGCATATCTTGCCAAATGGGTCTTGTCTTGCCTTAGCAAAAACATCCTTTGCCACTTCTCAAAGCAGTTTATTCTTCTGGTACTTTATTAGTATACATTATGCATAGCTAAAAAGTTGTGAAAGATATTAAGTTACTTACAGTTTTACATAGAAACTTTAAAATAGCAGCTGCAAACTTCAGGGTTTTTAATAACATTTTTAATTTCATCTCACAAATGAACTCATAACTACATTTCTTGAAATTCCAAGTAATCTACTCAGTTCTTGTGATTTATAGCTCCCCTTCCTTTTTGTTTGAGCATTAAATATTATTAGTAGTATTTTTTAAATTGAAGCTCTGTATTAGAGGGGTTTAGGGAAGAGAGTTTGGTTTTGTTCCTTTATGCACTAAATATCCTTGACTATCTTAACTTTTTGCTTTATGATATTTTCTTCATTTCTTTTGCATATTGCTTTGTCCATTTAGGTTTACATAATTCATCAATTAAAACACGCTTTATTAGAAACTTTTATATATATTTACCTCTTTTTTATCTATACTTGCCCCCCACCCCCCATTGGCTTAGTATCATCTTGATATTTTTTTCTGACTCTGGACATAACCTAAAGTAGTACTGACTCTTCATTGCCAAGAAGTGAACCTATAGTGAGTCTGGTAAACCACAGACTTACAAATTATCTCTTTTTATTCTTTTTTACTTCGTCGCTCAGCTATTCTACTCAACATGCTGGCTTTAAAGGAAGGCATATACTTTGTCAACTTACTATAGAGGAAATGTGAATATCATTCTTGGCACTGCATATTAGTAGGAGTGATTAATTCAGTTTACATATCTGCCTAGTTTAATATCTTGGTTTTGATGACAGCCAGTAGTGAATACTTCTGAAAAAAATCCAAGAAATAGAACATAGTGATTCTCCTTGTGTATGTCTTCCCAGTTCCTGGTAACCAGAAATTTAAGGACTTGGAGCTCAAAATTATATTTATATATCAGTTTGATATCCCCTTCTCCTCCCCACAACTGGGCTGTTCTGCAGTTAATCCTATTTATACTTTTATATAAAAACGTCTGTAAGTAGAAGTTCTTCAGTTGAATCTTGCCATATATGAAAAAGTCTTTTGTATTTTAAACCTGCCACTTGGAAAGTTTATTTCCAATTCCATTCTTTGAGTGAGACAGGTAATTCAGGGCATGGCTATACCATACATCACTGTGCATAAATCTGGGATTTTCAAGCTACTGAAGTACTATTTCTACAGAAAATCTTACCTTAATATTGTAAGATACACTGGTGAAGGGTTCTCTCAGAATATAGTATTTTGAAATCTATTTTACTTGTCTTGCTGTTGTTATGCTCCTTTATTTTTTATTAATCATAAATATTGTCTAGTAATTACCTTCATCATATCAAAATCTATAGATCTGAGGCACTGTGTATAGGTAATTATCAAAGTAAATACTCTAGTTGCTTTTCCTAATGAAGATATGTTGCGTTGTAGGTTTTTGGGTTTGGTTGGTTGTTTTTTGTGGGAGGCAGGGTGTGTGTGTGTGTGTGTTTAGATAGCTTTCTATGAGTAATTGGGAAAAATTACATTAGAACATTGGGAACTAGTGTAAGGCTAAATTTATTGTCATAGCAGAAGGAACAGGTGTTGGAAAGGTTCATTTAAACAAATAATGGGATAGGAAAGTGTGTTGGTAAGGCATGGCACTCAGAAAATACTCAAGATAAATGACATAGTCTAGCAAGACTTCAGAAGGGTAATGGGAACATTCATTGAGACAATTCCATGAAAATTCTCATGGTGTTTTCCTGTGTATTTTACCTGTAGAGACTCATTTTGCTGGGTATACTCAAAGCTTTGTGGAAGTACTTGTAGAACTCATTGAGGTGAAAGTGTCAGTGTCCCTTTTGTATTCATCACATAGTGATATGGGAAACAAGCCACACATGACCCTTCTGCATCATTTAGGGTGGAGATTCTAACTCAAGAATTGCATCTTACAGCAGCAGTGCTTATAATTAGCTCTAAGGGTTGGCCTATTCTGGTTGGAAGTCTTATAAAATCACTCTGCCAGCTAATAGGTGGGAATTTTTTTCGAGCTTGTTAGTTGAGCACTAATGTGGAAGGATCAGGACCTCGTCTTTACTGTTTTAATATATAGAAGTTTAACCAAAGAGATTAAAGGTAGAATTCTTTTTTTTTTTTTTTTAATGCTACTTTCTAGTGTCATAGCTAAAGAATCTTCCTGGGGATAATGTCTCTGAGAAGGATTAATTTGCCTAAAGAAGGTTTCAAGTTCTTCATTATTTTCCTGTAATTATCTTAGTTGTAAGAAATATCCCCCACTGTTTTAGTTATTAGAGTTGCACTTCATTTCTGATTGCTTTTTTAGTCTGAAGGCTTTTGTAAAAAGAATCTAAGTTAATTTAGAAAGATTAATACTAATTCAAAATGGTGTAAATGAGGGCAAAATTTGATCCCAAATGGTGCTTTGGTATGGATGTGGTGGTTATGATAGAATCACTCAAAATTCCTTACCTATGACTGTTACAGTTAAAAACTTTAGGGATACAGTTAGCTGGCTTGCCATAATTAAAGCAATTTCTCATTGTAATCTGACTTTAGTCAGGCATACCTGAGAGCTGAAATTAACCTTTTTAAAATTCCCATCTTTCACGCCTGAGAGGTGTTTGAAGTGTGAGTGTATTAGGAAGACTTTTTTTTTTTTTTGCTTATTTTATCCTGCAGTAGAGACCTTTTTTGTAGCAAGCTCCTATTTAAGGTTTAAGTAGGTTCTCTCTGAACTCTTGCCTCTGACGTGTTTCGCCTGTGTTTGTTCATTTGATTCTCAGTGATCTGGTTACTTTCAGAGTAAGGTAGGCTCAGTTTGTAAGAAAGTTAGGTGTTGATTTTGATTTGAGTTATCTTGCCTAGTTCAGTTTTCACAGTTATAATACGTGTTTGCGATAATTGATGGCAGAATTTCTAGTCAGAATAGCCTGCAAATATGCATTAAGTATTTAAAAATATATTTTATAGAACTAAGTGCTATAGAATGGAAAGTACTAATCAGCAGAAGTTCTGAGATATTAAGTGAAGTGCTGAGAAATTGTAATTTTGTTTAGGAGTTTATGGCATTCATGGGCTCTCTGTTTTTGCACTGGTTTTCTTTTCTCAGATATTAAAGCTTTGCTATTTCATGCTGTATACTAATCTTGTCCCTGTCCTGGGTGTGTCTTCTTGGCTTCTCTTAGTCTGTAAAGTTCTTGCTTATCCTTGTTTTAAATTTATCAGAGAAGCTTTTCTCAGTGTCACAGAAAGAAAGTTGCATCAAGTACTTTTACTATGGTCTTAGAATATTTTCCCAGATAAATACTTAATCTTTTTAATTTTTATATCATTTTTTGTTTCCTATGAAAATTGAATCCTCTCCAAACATTGTATTTAACTTGATAATTATATTTAAATCATGTGGATATAAATATTCACATGCTCTCCTTCCTGAGGAGAGCAGTTCGTATTCACCTAAGTCTTGTAACATAAAACTCCCTCAGGCATTTAATTCCTTCACTATTCTTCAAGTCTGTTCTAATTTGGCAATAATTTTCTGGTCATATGCCCAGAACTGAACATGCTGTTCCAGAAGCAGCTGTGGAAGTGCAATAAACCAAGTACCCAAACACTTACGTATGAAGCTTTTGGTATAGAAAGCCTAAAGCTGCAAAAGGCTTTCTTGCTACCAGTTCACACAAAATATGTATCATGTTATACTGTTTTCTCTTACTCCTCTAATGTGAAGTTGCTCTGAAAAGTCCTATTTTTGTTCAACAACTATTTCAAATTATTTTTCCCAGGCTAATCCAATTTCATTATTTTCAGATCATGCTTTGAAATTTTTTATCTCAGTTGGTATTGCTTTATCTCTGGTGTGATTTGTATGTTTCTTCAGCTTATTACTTATTGAATCTTCTAGGAAATTACTGAAGATGTTGAGTACCAAGCCTAATAAAGATCTATATATCATCCTGGAGGGGACCTTTCACTATTCGACATTCACTATGTCTTAAAACTATATTGAATGTAGATTATTGGAGTTTTCTTCCCTTATGAATTCAAATAAGTATGAATTAATTTTGTGACCATGTTAAATTGCTCACTAAAATAGGAAGAGATTTCATTCATTAGATGCTTTTGTTTTCCTTTTCCTGGTGCTCTTCCGATTAACTATAAAATTCAATGAGAAACTGTATGACAAAAATTAAATGACTGTTTTCTTCCCTGTGGATTGACACTTTCTTTTTTATTTCCATTTTTAAATTAACTTTCAATATTGCTTTCTAATATTAGTTTTTCATGTTATTAATGCAGGCTATTAGTTTTTTAATACAAATGACACAACGTATTTTATAGACCTAATTCTATAGAGTGAACGAGCTTACATCCTTACTTCAGTTCTAGAAAAATAAAACGCCTAAATTCTCCCTCTCTCAGCAGTATGTTTATGTCCTTTCTCGGGATTTGTAGAATATAGTTTTCAGGGCCCAAAACAGTCTAGTCCTTTATTCAGCATATTGTTTCATTTCTCATCATTGAAGGTACATACATAAGACTTTTCAAGATAAGACCTTTAGTTACATGTAAGTGGGTAATTGGTATAGCAATTTCTACTTGGGCACTTTCTGACACCTGTGAGAATAATGAGCTCTCTTCCCTCCCTCCATGTTGCCTCCCAGTGCCTTTGGTGAGGGTGGGCAGAAAAGCAGACAATATTGGGAAGGAATATATTCTCAGGAAAAGAACATATTCTGTAACATATCCTGTGAAATGCTTTCCAGGTGCAATGTTTTTATATTTATCTGACCATGTAGAACTGTTTAGTTTATTATAGTGAGGCAGAGATGATAACCATTTATTTGAACCAGAACACTTTTTTTCCTGAGTTCTGTTTTATAGACTTAATGACACAGATTAGCACTTGTTCCTTTAATACTGTATTTGATTGGGTATGTTCAATGAAGTCAAGTTAAGTTTGAACTCGACTACATAAGCTAGCATTTTCCTAAAACTTATGGTGCCCTTTAAAGTTTTTGTATATCTTTAATATTTTAAACTCTGCAAGAAATAAACCAGAACAAGTAAGTTAGTGTGTGCTACTACAAGTTAATGTGTTGCTTCTGCGTAGCCAGGCTGGAGTTCTCAGGTGCATGAAGGGGATCTCTCCTTTGTGTTCAAACAGTGTGACAGAAGCAGTGGCTATTTAAGCCACTAGCAGCCTCTGGCTTAGAGAGAATGAAGTACATACCAGTCCATACCTGTCCATAAGTCTGATATTTGTATTCTAGAATGTCAGTGGAAAAAAAATGGCAATTCAAGGTCTGTGTTCGATTATAGATCCCAATAACTCTTCAACTTTTAGCATTTTCTGGCCTGGCCTCTATTGTATGATTAGTCCCTTCTCATGTGGTAGCTCCTTCCCCACCTCATCTGGGTGCAACTACTCCAGACTGTTCCTCTTTTAATGCTCTGCTGATCAAAGTTGTCAATGTCTTATTTCCATTATAGTGCCTTACCCTTTAAACTGTCCAATAAGATGCTTTCTCCTTTATTATGTATGGACAAGAAAAACACTGAGATGACTGCTGCAGTAGAATTGCAACTTGTTTTCTGTTTCTAGATCTTTTCCCATTGTGTCCTTTGGCTTTTAGCAAAAGCAACTGGGGAAGACTAAGGGGCAGTAGTCCCTTTGTGGTCTGCAGTCTCCCTGTATGTGAGGATTGTTATTTAGCCACCAAAGTCAATAAAACCTATGTTGAATTTATTAATTTTTGTGGAGTTATGTATCAAGCAATACTGGAGGAATTATTAAAAGGAAAATATATCTATCTTTGTAGTTGCAGAATAAATGCTTCATTCACAGTTAGGTTTCAAGTGAGTTTGCTGGAGACATTCTTTGTATTTATGGAAAAAAAAAACTACTTCAGAAATTATAGGAAAGCTGTATCCTTAAAAAAACATGGGTTTTGCATGTATTCTTATATGAAATAAATGGCTGTCATTGTTCGGTTTTTAAAATAAAATACATTACAAACAATATTGCAGTCCAAATGGTTAAACCTTGGCATTGTTAGAATAATGTAAAGCAGGGCATGTAATGGAAAATGCTAAATTAATAGTTGTACAGAGTAAGATCTTAATAGCAGCTGTCCCTTGGCAACGAAGTAATGGCAATAGTATTTAGCTCTTATATAGCAATTTCCATTTTCAAAGTACTGCACTTATTAAACAGAATTGGTAGAAGGGGAAATTACTCGTCTAAAGCTCTCCCATTTCTTTGCATAGTCTCCTAGGACTGACTGAGGAACCCTTCACAAGGGAGAAAAGCTTACAGCCATAAAGAATTGCTTCATTCCTATAGAAAGAGCCAACTGATCTCCTTTTATGTATTCTAAATGTATAAAATGACATGACCAAAACTAGAGACATTTCTAGAAGAGTGGAAAGTGGAGAATAGCAAATGTTTCCACCACTGGCTCCTTATAACCAGCAGAACAGATATTCCATCAGATAGATTTTAAAGAATAAAACCATAATGAGGGTTGTAAAAACTAAAGGAAATTTTACTTTCTATCTCCTCTCACAGTGGAATATGCCTGATGAATATATCTTAAGTTTTCTGGCAACTAAAAGTCATGACACTTTCAAAGACTTTTTAAAAATAAATATATTTATATAATTGATGGAAAAAACATGGAGAGATACCCTTATGAGATCATCATTGACCTTTAGTGAATCAGTCCCTACAGAAGAGCTAGCCTTTTTGGCGTTTTGTTATTTTATAGTTCAGTAGCAAGGGATTCTTTCAGAAGCTTTCTTCATTGCTACTCAAGTATATAGGTAATTAAGTAAAAATGAGATGGAATGAATATGCAGCAAAGGACTGTAAACATGTTTACACACTTTGATAAACTTTCCTGATTTTTTTCCTCTTGTAGCATTGATTCATCTGCATCATACTAAATGGAAATGAGCAAGATGTAAAATTAATCCACCCTTGTAACTATCTGAAGAGAGTAATTATCTGATGCTTGCAAGCTGTTTCTAAAATAGATCCTTCCCAAGCTACATTAAATTTTATTGTATCTGTGTTTGAGTCTTAAATTACAGTGGATCACATACTTTAACAATATAAACAATGTAGATCCACTAATCTCAGTTGAGCTGTACAGATTTTCTCTCATGGGAGCAGTACCCCAAAGTATGTAAGTCTCCACTGGAAATTTGACAGTACAATAAATGATAGCAATTTGTATGCTTATCAGTGTATGGATAACTTAAAATGCCTGGTTGTGTTCAGTTCCCACGTCAGAGGTGCTCAAACTGTGGAGTCATGGAAAAAAGGTCTTACCAAGCATCACTCTGTTTGCATAACAAAAGTTCAAGAACAAGAAGAAGAAAACATTCAGATTTGATAGCTAAGTTGTGATAACTATGCATAAAGGTAAATACCTTCTCCTGGAAAACCAGTTTGAAACTTTTGGGGAATGGAGAAAGGAAAAATGGAAAATTAAAGGATAGACAGCTGAATAGGCAAAGGAGATAATTTGCTGCTTTTCTATTAATTCTTTTTGTTGATTGGGTTTTTCTTGTGTATCGTTGTTGTTAATTTTTGTTTGTTGTTGCTTTGTTTTTGTTAATTTTGGCTTTGGAGCAAGTGCAATAGTTATGTCCAGTGCTTCATATGTGCACTGAGCTCCACCAATTGCTGAGTTACGTAAGAGATTCTTTTTATAATAAACGTTCACATAAACGTAGCCAGGGTGTAGTTGCAGGAACCTGTGGGAAATTCTAACCACATCAGGCCAGGAAACTTTATAAATAAAACAGAATTTAATTTGAGAGTTAACAATTCAAACATTTAAATATATGTTGGTTTTCTAATTTCTTTGCAGGGCATTAGAGATCTAGTAGTGACGAGGAGGAAACACACTGGCAGGGTGGAAGGAGCAGGGGAATTGTAACTTTTTTTGCAGCAGCAGCATTTTGGATTTAGGTTGACACAACTAGCTCATGAAACAGCACCAATATCCTTCTCTAGTTCTTCCCTGTACCTCTATGCCATAGTGACTTTGGAATATGACTTTAATAAAAAGTCCAAACACACAATTAAAAAAGAAAACACCAAAGTACTTCTGTATGGGGTGCTGGAAAGTTGCTAGAAGACAGTCAGAAGGCTATCTATCTAAAGCTGAGTATGAGGCTACTGAACTTCTGAACAGTGGAGGAATTGAAAAGAATGTGAGACTCTAATATGTTCAGAAATGTCTTCCTGAAAATTTATGAAGTCTTCTCCAAGTGATTCTTCTGAAACCTGATTGACAGAATTGATATCATAAGCCATTATTAAGCCAGAAGTTTGAAAACTTTGGGAAAGATCTTGACCTTCTGTGAGTTACTCTCTTTGTTAAACTTGTAACACATTGCAATCCTGTTTTTCAGTAGTGCAGTAGCAATTTCCAGAACTTGTGAAAGCGTGAGTGATGTGAGTACATTATGTGAGTCTCTGAGCATAATTACTAATTGCATTGTGTTTCAGAAATGAAATGTGACTATTAATACTCTGTAAATCAAGTACAATTCTTTCAGTGAAAAAGGTGTGTTAGAGAAATGAGGCATCAAAGAAAGGTTTATGGAAATTTAAGCTCTTCTCTTTTACTTTTCCCCATATTGATGCACTCATTTTTTTATTTGATTTCATAAATTATTTTAAAATATTTACATTAGCAACAAAACAGCTTAAATTTCAGTAAATACTTACCATAAGATTTAAGTGCTTTTACTGGATTTGTGTGGCCAGGTTTTGGTAGTGGGGAGGCTATGGCTTGGGTTCTGTGAGAAGCTGCTAGGAGCTTCCCACACCTCCACAGGGCTGATGCCAACTGGCTCTAAGATGGACTCATCACTGGCCAAGGCCAAGCCCATCAATGATGGTGGTAGTACCTCTTGGATAACAGATTTGAGAAGGGTGAAAAATGGGACTAACAAGCACTGGAGAGAGGAGTGAGAATATGTGACAGCAACAGCTCTGTAGATACCAAGGTCAGTGAAGGAGGGCAGAAGGTGCTCCAGGTGCCAAAGCAGAGATTCCCCTGCAGACCATGGTGAGGCAGGCTGTCCACTGCAGCCGCTGGAGGTCCACGGTGGAGCAGGCATCCACCTGCAGCCCATGGAGGACCCTACACTCCCTCCCTCTGAGGAAGGGGTGGCAGAAACAAAACCCCCATTCCCCATCCTTCATCCCCCTGCCTGTTGATGTGGGGCATATTAGAGAATTTGGGAGTGAAACTGAGCCTGGAAAGAAGGGAGGGGTGTGAGAAAGTTGTTTGTAAGATTTGGCTTTATTTCTCAGTATCCTGCTATGATTTGGTTGGTAATATATTAAACTGATTTTTCCCTAAGTTGAGTCTTTGGCCATGACTGTAATTGGTAAATGAGCTCTCTGTGTCCTTAACACACTAGTCTTTTGGTATATTTTCTCTCCCCTGTCCTATTAAGGAGGTGTCGTGGTTTAAACCCTGTCAGCCACACGGTCTCACTTGATCATTTTCCCCTTCTTCCCTCCCCCCCCACTCCCAGAGGGATGGGGAGGAGAATCAAAAGAATGCAACTCCCACGGGTTGAGGTAAGAACAGTTTAGTAACTAAGGTATAACACAAAACCACTACTGCTATCACCAATAATAATAATGATAAGGGAAATAATAAGGGAAGAGAATAAAATACCACCTGCCGACAGCCCAACCGAGCAGTGAGTGCTCTTGCGGGTAACTCCCAGTTATATCCCAGGCATGACGCTCTGTGGTATGGAATACCTCTTTGGCTAGTTTGGGTCAGGTGTCCTGTCTCTGCTTCCTCTCGGCTTCCCCTCCTCCCTGGCAGAGCATGAGACTCACAAAGTCCTTGGTCAGCCTAAACATTACTGAGCAACAACTAAAAACATTGGTGTTATCAGTGCTGTTCTGAGGCTTAAAGTCAAAACCACAGTACTGCACTAGCTACTAAGAAGGAGAAAAAATGACTGCTACTGCTGAACCCAGGACAGAGGGGAGTGATAGAGTGGCTTTTGTCGGCACATGGCATCCAGCCACGGTCAGCCCACTACAGGTCCATTGGAGTATCAAACAGAAAGATTTTACTAAAACTTATCTTGGTGTTTACTTTGCTTGTGGTGTGATTTTGATCTCAGTGATCTGCTCTTCCAGATTTTGCTAAAAAATTCTTGTCTGAAATGCTGTGAACTCAGGTTTGAGATTATGAAATGGAAACCGCCAAAAGTCTTATTTTGTTGTAGCTCATGCTGGCCAAATCAGTGTCTGGAAATCAGTGCATTCTGTCTTACCAGGTTTTGCTTTTGCTAGTGGGTATATCATCATTCTCACCCTTCTGAGACCTTGCCTTTATTTCTGGCTTTGTTAACTGTGTTACTGGATAGAGCTGGGGTAAAAATAAAAATAATTTCTAGGAATCCATAGTCTCAGAAGCTAGGGACCCTTCTTCCATTAGTCTCCATGGATGTCTAGACAAAGGAACTTGAGATTTTGCAACACGTTAAGGATATGGGAGTTAGTTGTCAGCTTTGGAACCTTGTTTACAAGTTCTTAGGTGGTTCCAGCTTTGAGAATCCCCCTTGATTGGGGTTCCGTATGGTTTTACTTACTGTAAATTGAGGGAAAACAATACCTTATTTCCTCTGTGAAGTGCTATAAAATCCACCAGTGAAGGTTGTTATACAGTGAATTTTCCAAGAGGCTGGAGCTGTGGAAAAATGTGTCCCTAGTGAGGAAGAGCATTAAGCTTAGTAGTATTCATTTACCCAGTCTAAATGTGTTTTCTAGAAAGGAATCAAAAGAAACTTGCATTGGATTTTAGCTTTTCTTAGCCAGTTAAACACTGAGGGGGGGAGAATAAAACCCAAACCAACTGTTCTTTCATCTCTTAGGGACTGTTAACACTGTAGGCAGAGTACATTGCTTTCTCTAATTATCTAATTCTTCAGAATTATCTTCTGCTGACAACTTATAACCTATTTTGTGGAATAAAAGTAATTCTTGATACTTGATCATTCTTTTGCTGCATCAAACTGAAGATCAAAGCATTATCCCTAGATATTCTCTTCTAAGAGTGTAGCGTTGCTTTTAAAAATTCTTGTAGTTGCTGCTTTATTATTTGCTATTACAGTAACTCTCAATATGTAACTTTTGGTATTTTGAAAGCACCAGTAGTGGCCATTTTAGAGGAAGTGCAGGGTCAAAATGTGGAAAAAAAAAATCAAGAGTTGTAAGTTGGTTATGAAATCATAAGCTTTGATTGTGGTTTAGTCACAAACACAATTTTGAGATTATGTCCCATTTCTATTCTTTGTCCAGTTTCAAAGCTGCTACTTTTTACTGTTGTTTCAGTACTTGTGCTTTTGAGGGAAGTAGATCACTACTGAAGAATTTTCTGTTTTCTTATGAATAGGGTCATATGGGTTATCATCCTCTTCATCTTGTTATATGTGTGCTTTACCTATGCTATTGCCCACTCTTATAACCTTTACTTGAGGATTGAGGCCAGTTACTAAAATACTTGATAAAGAACCTTCTTTCTTGAATCAGCATTTTAAAACCCCCTTTGTTGTATGTTGTGATAACTTCCTGGTTCTTGTTGGGTTTGATAACATGCAGGAGAATCATCTTCAGTGGCAAACAACATACTCCCTAGAAATGTATAGAATTCTGCCTCAATGCCATTTACTGTCATAGCCAGATGAGGAAGTCACAAAGCCTCATAATTAATTTTCCTGGTTTTAATGCATGGCTTTGTTAAACTCTGGAATAAAGCTTGCTTAAGGAAGACACCAGGAACCAGAAGGAATGGTGTTGAATTAGATTTATGCAGTTTACTTTGCTAGGAAATGCTATGCAAAGTAAATCCTAAGCATGTTATTTTAATACTACATGAAGGCCTTTGCTGAAGATCCTATAGCCTCTGTCTCTAAAATAATCAGCAAAATGCCACAAAACTGTATCAAACTGTACCCAAAGCTTTTCTTTCATTGCTAGCTGAATCAAACTGACCTTTTAGACTTGAGGAGTATCTTTTCTCCCATTATATGAGATGCTGTGCCTGACATAATGGGAGTAAGAAGGAGATTTGGCACAAAGCTGGTGTCGGGACTGAGCCTATTATCAAGACTGCTTTGAATATAGGGCACCAATAAGCAGTAAACGTGCAGCTGCTGCACATGACAATGGCCTTTTCACCAATTCATGAGACTGTACACTGAAGCTGATAATCAGATTGTGTATGAGGGTGGTCACTGGTGCTGTCAAATAAGGGAAGATGAGTGTAAGAAAGATGACGCTGCATGCAGCACAGCACTGCAGCATATCTAGCACTGTTTGACCCAGCAGGCAATTATTTATACGTCCAGCACTGTGAAACCATGAGATTACAGGCTTAGTAGAATGAGCATGTGTGCCTGAGGAAAGTAACCACATGCCACATGAGTAGCCATGAAGTGTGATTTACACCCCAGTATATGTGAGATCTGATAATTTATTTAGTATCTGAAAACATCTCTTATCAATGCTCTGTGATGAATTGGAGTACTTTCTCTGTCTCCACAGAAGCTAATCCATTATCTGAACTCATTGCCTACTCAAAGCAAATTGCTTAATCTGGTTTTAGAGATCTATAAACCGTGTCAGAATTTATTAGTAACAGTTGTTAGTATTAGCCTAATGCAAAAGGACTGTGCATTAGGTCTTTTTAGATGTGGATGCACCTTTGTCTGCATCCACAAAAGCCATCCAGTTTAAATCCCTTCCACAACTTCTTGGTCATCCAAATGTTTAAAATTCGGTGGAAACTGGGTTGTAAGACAAATTCAGTCTAAAATTTGTATCATAGAATTGTGTGTTCTTTTCCAGCCTGTGTACATAACCAGTAGCTGGAATGGCAAGAATTACTTGTTGAAATATGTGGGTAACGTACAACTTTATGCCTTTGTTCAAACTGGTTTTGAGTGAAACTGAAAGACAAGTTAATGATCAAAGAGGTGCTTTTTAATAAGTCATTGGGGAGTTACTTTGGTGGATGGGACTGTACAATTATACAGCTATGATAAAGTGATGTGAGATTCCTCAGGGATGTTGGTATTTGAGGACTCGGAGTCAAAGAATATTCTGTCATCTAGACAGGCTAGATTGCCCCAGCCTGCTCCAATAATTAACTTTTGGTATGTTTTGCTGCAAAGTTTAGATGTCACATTCTGGATTATGGGTGTGAAACTTGAGTATATACTATGGTCCAGAGTCAGAGTTTTGCTTTACTCTGTTTTATATCCTTAATCCATAACAGGCTACCTGATCTCAGGTGGAAAGCATGACTAACAGTTCTTCTCCAAGAAAAAAGTAATTTAAAAAGAATGATGTGGAAGTCTTACCTATGCAGGAAGCAGTTCTATTTGGAGGCCTGTTCAAGACTATAAATTGAATTCTGCCAGGACCAAGGGAAACATCAATGTATTCTGCTCCAGTACCTGGAACTTTTTTTGAACATTGCTTTCTCTAGCAGTAGATATATATATATATAGATAGGTAGATATAGATATGCACAACAGCACACATACCAGTCTTCAAAGGAAAATGCTAATAAAGTATGTCATTCTGTGGTACTATATGATTTTAGTTGTATGGCTGAATTTAAGTCAAGTCTAGTGTTCTGCCATCTGTCTTTCAAACACTCTGGTGTGTTAATGATTTTTTTCCTCAGTCCCTCCTTGTAAACAAAATCTGTTGTTGGTTCTTGCTTGAGTACTTTTTTCCTGAGCCTTTACAATATGTCTTGGCACTAGAGTTAGTTTGAATTATCCTTTTGCCGCATGATAAGTTAATGATCACTGCTGATGAAATTGAGAGCAGTGTTCTTACAGCACACCTGCTAATGTACAGGGACATTGATTGCAGTAAGACTTTTATATGCCAGCTATTTTTAGTGAATCAGTATGGTAGCTTAAAGAGATAACTAATTTATTTGGGGGCCATATTTGTTTCTGAGATTTAAAGGCAAATTCGTTTCTGTGTTGGCCTGCTGCAGTGCTAATCCTGATACTGCTTCCTGAAGAACTGAAGAGAGAACTCTCTAAAACATATGTGCAGAAAATAAAATTTAAGAAGTATTTATAATTTTAGATCAACAGCTGTTGTGTATTCCTTCACAGGCTTATAGGAACTGTTACATGCCTGTTTGTGGATGTGCACCCTCCTTTAAATAAGAAAGAATATGGAGATTAAAAAAGATAAAGTGATTGTTTATCTTGGAGACATGGTTCCCTGTTACAATTGTATTTAGAGTGTTTCAAATTTTATGGGAATATCTCTTTGAAGTAAGCTTATACTTCTTGTGTATTTAAAGAAAATAATACATTGAACATGAAGCTTCAGTCTATAAGCCCATCATATTTGTACTTTCAGATCTCAGTGTTTCTCCAGAACACTGGCAGAACTAAAATCAGTTTCTAGTCAATAATATTTGCTTATGAAAAGTCAGTAACACTCTGCTTAATAATTTTATTTTCAAGTGGCTTGTGTATTTCAGTAGTCATATTTTTTAATAAGATTTGATGTATTTTAAATCTTAAAAGAGCAAACCTCGCACATATATATATTCAGTGACAACTTGATAATTAAATGCACAAGGTATAAAGTTAAGCTTCCATTTATGAGTTACCTTAAAACAAGGTAATGTGTTACAATGTACATACTGTATTGACTCATGTTTTGGTTAGCGTTTGGGTAAAATGTTTTAAAGGTTTAGATTTTAGCTACTGTTTTGAAGAGTTGAGGAGAAAAGGAAAAAGAAAAACTGACAGCTGTTCATAATGACATGGGCCATTATAAAGGACAGGATCTTGAGTCATCAGGAGCAACATCTTGTGCTCAGTCCATCTGAGGTAAAGAATGATAAATTTTAAGATTAGTTAAAATAGAGTTTTTCATAATTTAAGCCAACACATACTTGGCTTTGCAGAAAAGGTTTGGTGGTAGGGTGCTATACACTAGAGAGTTAGGTAAAAATTAATGTGGACTGAAGGCAAAAACCTCTCCCACCTTCACTCATTTTCTGCAAAGTTAAAAACACTTGAATTCTTAGTTTTCTCATTCGTGGGGATATCTTCATTATAAATTTTGGCAAAGCATGGGTGTTGTGGTTTAAGCCCAGAAGTAAAATCAGCCACACAGTCGCTCTCTCACTCCCCCTTCTTCCTCCACCCACTCCCAGAGGGATGAGGAGGAGAACCGAAAGAATGTAACTGCCACGGGTTGAGATAAGAACAGTCCAGTAACTAAGGTATAACACAAAACCAGTATTGCTACCACCAATAATAATAATGATAAGGGAAATAACAAGGGAAGAGAATACAACTGCTCACCACCTGCCGACTGATACCCAGCCTGACCCCGGCAGTGATCTAGCCCTTTTGGGTAACTGCCCCCAGCTTATATACTGGGCATGACATGCTGTGGCATGGAATACCTCTTTGGTTAGTTCGGGTCAGGTGTCCTGTCTCTGCTTCATTCTGCCTTCCCTCCTCCCTGACAGAGCATAAGACTCACAAAGTCCTTGGTTAGCCTAAGCATTACTAAGCAGCAACTAAAAACATTGGTGTTATCAGCGCTGTTCCCAGGCTGAAAGTCAAAACCACAGCACTGCACCTGCTACTAAGAAGGAGAAAAATGACTGCTATTGCTGAACCCAGGACAATGTGTAAAAAGTGGGGTTTAAAACCTCCATATACATTTGTCTTAATTCTGTTCTCAGTTTCTTTCTAGTGTTTTTAAATATAATAATTCTGTGTAGAGGAATTTTAAAAGAATTTATAAAAAGAATATATTTCTTTTAACATGGAAGAGCATACATATGTAGATGGACAGAATTAAACAAAACAGTAGCACTGTATGCACATTTTACAAACAGTGTCTGAACTCAGTTATGAATAACCTCAATTAACTACTGATGTTTTCCTGTTTGCACTGTACTGTTTGGAAACACGCATTCATCTCTCTTAAGTCACCTTTCATCAAAGGCTTCTCAGAATGCATTTCCAGCTGGGCTAATTACCTCTAGCTGTACTGTTTCCAGTGTTTTACAAATCTCAATTTTGTTGCAAATTTATTTACTATAAGCATTGAGGATGTAGTAGCGTATGTATGTGTATGTAATTGTTATACGATCAGCAAGTCAACCCTCAGTTAGAACTGGAATGCCTATTAAGTATTTTCTAATATGGATAAAATGATTCTTTACTGACTACTGCAGATATTGAAATTTGAAAACTGTGGTGGACCCTAAAGTTTCTACTGTGCCTAACATTATATTTTTGGTAATAATTCTATTCCAGCAAAGGTTTATTTAAAATTATTTGTGGAGGGTAACAAACAGTTGATATATAGCCATTTCGCTTCCTTAAATGTGGTGTCTCCATTCATGGAATTAAGATAGAACAAATACTTAATGCCCTTTGGATTCTGATTGTATTAGACTTGATGGAAGTCCTGATGCCAGTTGTAAGAGCAACCGCATTTGAATTACTGTGTGGTGAACACTCTTGGATCCTCCTTCCTAATGCAGTAATAACAGGCTTGTTTGTTCCATTAAGCAACAGTGTGGTTCAACAATTTGCTCTTGTAATTCAGCATTAAGACTGAGTCATTGCAACTCCACCATTCTTTATGAGAACTGACCCAAGACAGCTTTGAGTCATATCGGTTCAGAGATGAATATTTACAAAGTGCGTAGATATCATGGAATAAAATGGAAATGTTCTTTCAAGAATAAGATTTATGCACCTTAAAGATGCAAACTCAGCTATGTGTAGGATCCAGTCTTAGAAAGAAGCAGATTTCTTGGAAAGAAGATTGTATATTTCCTTTATTTGTCCTTAGCTAAAATACTAGTCTTAAATCTTATTTTCCCGGGGGGGGGGGGGGGGGGGGGAAAGGCAGCCCATATTTCTCTCCTCTCAATAAAAGGGTGTGCTGCCCTTCATATAGAAGCCTTAGCTACCCATGATAGCTAGAAATCTTTTAAGTAATGTTAATTTGCTTTAAAAGCCTGAGAATTGTGGAAGTCAACAGCTGTGGCCTACAGTGCTATTTGAGCATTTTGGGGTTTAAAGAATAATATTTGAAAGATTCTGGACTACATCTAGTCTTAAAATATCCCAGGTGTGTAAGCTTTTAGTAATTGCTTAACTGAGATATCTAGCATTATTACATAATTACAGTTATAAAACTGCTCAATATATCTCAGCAAGTAAGACCTCCTCCAGTGTTTTTGTTCCATCTTGCCAAAATATAAAGATACACGGCTGATTATGTCCTTATTATACCTAATAATGTAGATTGATTGTGTTGGTTGGATTATCTGTAAAACTTTGCAGCAAAGCAATATAACAATTTCATACAGATGTTTAAAGGAAGGTGGAAAGATAGAGGGATTTTTTGGGCTTTCTGATTTGATTACTTAGTATATTGCCATGCATATGCAGGTGGCACAATGTGAATACAGGGCAATAGCCATTACGTTCATCTACTTTGCCATTTAGGAAGCACAGATGTTAACTATATAATAACAAGGTGCTTCTCATTGTAACAGTCCTGCTTTTAGGTCCTTCAGCTATTGCAATAGTTCGCTACTCTGCCATGTGTAAGAATTTCATTGCTGGGAACTTGTAACTGTATTGTGCATTATTTTTTTTATTAATACTGTTTTCAAACTGCCTTTTTTTTTTTCCTTTGAGATGATAAGTTCTTAATAAAAAAAGATGTTTGTTCTTCATGAGATATTTCTCATTTGAATTTCTGACAATTTATTCTCTAGGAATGTGTTCCCTTGTTGCCATGAACAGATGTACCAAACATGCATTTTGAATAACAGACAAAAGTACTGCTCTGACTTTTTAAGGGTCTATTATTTATAGTTCTGCGAATTGCTGTTTGCTACTTCATCTAACAAATATTCATCCTGAATGCTTAAAATGTCCTGGTAATGCCACTTCGTTTCACTCATGTAACCTAAATTTTATCAATATCGTATATGTCCCTTGCAACAATCTCTGTGGCTAAAAGATCTTTTTGGAGGACAAGCAGAAATTAAAGCTGAACAATGAAAAAAAGGTCAAAGCTCCAGGGGAGATGGGAAAAAAAAACTAATTTAGTAGAACTGCCTATGTCTCTAATTTCTCTATTCATCAAACATTTCTCATCCTTGAGTTACTAGGACATCAGAGAACTGGAATCCTCAGTGACACTATTGTCAATGTAGTTATGTCTACTTGAAATTTAAAAGATCTAAAAAAATAAAAATCCACCTAAAAGATGAGCTAACTTGTAACTGCTGCAAAGCTGATTATCAATGGTTGAACTTAAATTACTGATAACTGTACATGGAAATAAATGTCTCAACTCTGAGAAATGTTTCAACATGCTTAGTATTGAGCAGCCTGGTTAATGACAATAAGCAGCACTGCTACCCCTCCTCTGTTGTACTGTGCTTGCTGTGCTAGCTCACATCTTGTATATCAATTGAAATTCAAGGTCTTGATTTTAACCATCAAAGCTATTAATAGGATTAGTCTAAAATATGAGAGACCATCTCTTTTACCCCATGGCTATGATCTCCTGGTAAGAATTGCATTCCTCTGGAATAATGAAACTACCAGGCACTTCAGACCCCTGAGCACAGCTTGTTAGACCAAGCCTATTTAGTTCACTTCTGCTATAAGGAAAAATGCAAAAGAGGAGTACACAAATACTGTCAGCATTGTTGAGCTGAGAGGACTCATAGTATAATTACCAAGCCATTTGGGTACCAAAGAAATTTGCATGCCATAAGCATGTAGGGTTTTTCCTTCCTAAAAGATTACAAGTATCTTTTCCAACTGGCGGCTCATTCTTGTGCATTGCTTTAACTTCTCTGCATTATAAGAAAGTTGTGTAGTTTTTGTTATTTTTCCTGTTGCTCATTGTACAGAGACTTTTAGTTGTTCTTTTTCATGCTCAAGCCTTTGAAGACTCTCATTGTGGGTATTTAAAGTAGCCCGATAAAGAATATAAAGTATTTCATAAAAACCTAACTAAATTAAATATTGAGAATATTGGGAACATTGAGTTGATCTCTTCATATGTCAAAGGGATATACAGATCTTGTTGAGTTACCAGCACTGTTATCGTTAGGGTATAATTGATTCATAAATTTTGCTGAGCCTTCATGATGATGCAGTGCATCTGGAGTTAATGAAATGAAAACAAAACTAAAATATTTTCTTGGACTTCAGAGCAAAATGTGTTTATTTCTGTGGAAAGATGTTTCCTATGTGTTTGCAACATGCTGCACTCAAATAATTGATCAGATTTTCAGAAAGAAAGGGCAATTCCTAAAATCAAAATTGCATATATTTTTTTTTCTACTGCCTAATCTGTTGCTTTTTAAGCTCTGTACAAGTCCACAGTCACATCAACATTAGTTTCTAACAGTGCAAGCATACCTGTTTCTTGGTTTTGTTTTTTCTTGAATTAAATGTCAGCAGGTGACAATCCATGATTCACTGGTACCACTTTGTAGTTTTACAGTCCTAAGTGCAGGTGAGATTGATTTCTTATCCGTTTCGGTGGGTGTCAAAGTATTAAGTTGGGATGCTAATAGCTGAAAATAGTCTTTGAGAGCTAGGATTGTCCTGACTTTCTTGGTATTAAACATTCTGTGATCAGACATACAATCAAGTTACCAAAAAGACTGCTAGTTGGGTGAGTGTTTTACTGCTCTGCCCTAACAGCATTCACATGCATTTTTTTTTTTTCCCCAGTAGCAATCATCCTGTTGTATCCATTGAGTTGCTCTCATAGCTGCCTTTTTGCACTGTACTTCCCGGTACTGTTGGTGCTTTTGGAACCATACTGGCTTTCCCTCTTGAGTTATAGTTTACAGGCTGTGGAATAGAGGAATTCACTGGCTGGTGGCTTTCTTATACTCCACTTGAGTATTGTCATTTCCTCTTAGTCAATATCTTATCCTTTTTGTCCATGCTGAGCATATTACACTGAAGCTTTTTCAAAAGCAGCCCAAGTGATGTAATGCTTTGCTGCCTTTTTATCTTTTTTTCCAGATAGCAGGTATTATCCTAGCTTATGACATTTGCCTATCTCACTGTGGTGTTCTGTGCTTTGACATTGAATTCTGATCAGCTGATTTGTGACATTCTTCTGGTAGGCTTTTGAATTCTCTGTTAGGACTTGGTCGTCTCTGAGAATACTTTGTTTTGGCAGATTCTAAACACTTGGTGAATAATTACATTATAACCTTCCAAAAATCTGTTTTGATCCTGTCAGTCTGTTGTGGGTTTAGCAATAGCAGTCATTTTTCTCCTTAGCAGCTAGTGCAGTGCTTACTGCTCAGTAATGTTTGACCAAGGACTTTGTGAGCCTCATGCTCTGCCAGGGAGGAGAGGAAGTTGCGAGGAAGTAGAGACAGGACACCTGACCCGAACTAACCAAAGAGGTATTCCATACCACAGCATGTCATGCCCAGTATATAAGCTGGGGGCAGTTACCCAAAAGGGCTAGATCACTGCCGGGGTCGGGCTGGGTATCAGTTGGCAGGTGGTGAGCAGTTGTATTCTCTTCCCTTGTTATTTGCCTTATCATTATTATTATTGGTGGTAGCAATACTGGTTTTGTGTTATACCTTAGTTATTGGACTGTTCTTATCTCAACCCGTGGCAGTTACATTCTTTCGATTCTCTTCCCCATCCCTCCGGAAGTAGGGGGGAATGAGCGAGTGGCAGTGTGGTTCTGTGTTGCTGGCTGGGCTTAAACCATGACAGTTCTTTTTGAAGCCCAGCGTGGGGCACAAAGGGTTCACAGGTTGACCACCTGAGGTGGGGAAAAAAGATGTGTAATTGCTAAACATTTCTATTATGTACCTCCCAAAGTATAGAGGTGGTGACCACACTGGAAACGCAAGCCAGATCAGTTTCATGATCAATTATTCTACTGTATTACAAGTCATTGCCATAAAGTACAATTAAACAAGAACCTCAGCCCAAGGCCCCCAGCTGATAAACAGTAACACAGCAAATACTGGCTGTAAGTAAGGTACGATATGCTGAAACTCCGAGATCAAGAGCAACAACTTTGAGAGCCAATAAATCAGCACTGTAACGAGTGACTATTAATCCAAAACAATGGATGCTTATTGCAAATATGATTAGACACACTCTGGTCATATCTGTTGTTATCTCAACTCCTTGTGCCCCATGTTGGGCACCAAAAAGAGCTGTCATGGTTTAAGCCCAGCCAACAACCCAGAACCACACAGCCACTCGCTCGCTCTCCTTCCTCCCCCAGCTCCCGGAGGGATGGGGATGAGAATTGAAAGAATGTAACTTCCACGGGTTGAGATAAGAACGGTCCAGTAACTAAGGTATAACACAAAACCAGTACTGCTACCACCAATAATAATAATGATAAGGGAAATAACAAGGGAAGAGAATACAACCGCTTACGACCTGCCGGCCAATACCCAGCCCTACCCCGGCAGTGATCTAGCCCTTTTGGGTAACTGCCCCCAGCTTATATACTGGGCATGACATGCTGTGGCATGGAATACCTCTTTGGTTAGTTCGGGTCAGGTGTCCTATCTCTGCTTCCTCCTGGCTTCCCCTCCTCACTGGCAGAGCATGAGACTCACAAAGTCCTTGATCAGAGTAAACATTACTTAGCAAGAACTAAAAACATCAGTGTTATCAGTGTTGTTCGCAGGGTGTAAGTCAAAACCACAGCACTGCACTATCTACTAAGAAGGAGAAAAATGACTGCTACTGATGAACCCAGGACACAGCCTTTTGATGAGGCATGGTTTCAGCCCATAACCCCAAGAGTAGCATGCTGTAATGAGTTGCCCATTACTGTGGATTTCATAAATGTAAAGGATTTTTCTTTTTTTGGGGGCAAAAGGGTTTCCAGATGTTGTTGTTGATTTGAAGTCTGTTTCCTTTTTTGTAGTTGTGATATTTAACATTATAAAAATAATAGGAATAGAAGTGTCAACTCTTCAGAACATGCAGTTCTCCGAAAGCAAGCTACATCCCTGGAGACTTTCAAGGCCAGGCTGGATGTGTTTCTGGGCCACCTAATCTAGTTGAAGATGTCCATATTCATTGCAGAAGGGTTGGACTAGATCGCTTTTGAAGGGCCCTTCCAACCAAAACTGTTCTATGATTCTGTGATTTTGATGTGTCTATCTGGTATACGTCACTGCAGATACATAGAGTGCCGTCAGCTGTTGTCTTCACAGTTCTCCCTAGCTGCCCAGCAAAGTTCCTCAAGTGTAAGTCCAGAGTTACAATGCTGGACATTTAAAATGCATTTAATTTGCTGGACATTGTAACTCTGGGCTTACACTTGAGGAACTTTGCTGGGCAGCAAGTACAAAAGTGTGTCCCTGCAGCCTCTGACAGGAAAAACCCTTTGCAGAATAGATAGGGCAAGGGAAGAAGGAGGCAGCATTGTTATACAAATATCTAAAAAAATAAGTGTATGCCTGGTTTATATTTAGAAATTATTTTGGTCCCTCATGTCATTGTCATATGCGTCATTTTTCCAGTCTTATGATCAATGACTGGCTCATTAACTCATCTGCTCTGAATAATTAATATGCAGACTTGCTTTATTGATTTTTTTTAAATCAATAAATCTGCAAATCGTACTTTTTTCCAAGTTTTTTTGTGTATAAATTAAACAGACTTGACTTGTACTTATATCTTTTGGTCTTCTTTGGAAAAATAAAATAAAATGGTACTGTGTCATACATTTGGTACTTTAAGCAAAGAAAGCTACTTATGGAAGAAAGATGGGGTTTTTTGTCTTGTTTAGACTGAGCACAATTTAATGCAATTAATTGTCATAATTTATAACAGGAATTTATAGAAGGACTTGCCTTTTTAAAAATACAAACAGTCAAATGAGATGAGAGATCTATTGCAACTGTTATGGTAAAATAATCATTAGAATGGTAACACAGGTTTCAAAATATAAGTTAGCTGTATTCAGGATAAATGGTCTATGAAAACGTATTTTTAGCATTGAGCAGAATTCAGGTTTTCATCCCACACACACTTGTTTAAAAACTCATTTAAAGTTCATTAAATCCAGTTAAGCATTAAATATTTAAACTGTTTCTCTTCCCACTTTTTTAATTTTGAAAACATTGAATTCCATAGTAAATAAAAAAAATCATAGTATAGACTTGGTTTTAGTTGTACTTGACAGCAGAAAAGTTAATTTTTTGATTGAAATGTTTTAGCCTTTAAATATGTTAAAATGCAATTAAACTTGACATAAGGAAGCGGTTATCTTTCCATTGTGTTAGTGGGAACCACAATTTCCAGTTTTCTAGCTGCAGTTTCCACAAACCAATACTATAGATAATTTTCTAATAATGTAACTCTCTCTACGAGCGAAGAACAGGACATGGAAAAAAGTTTTGAAAACTACCAGCAGTAAGCATATGTGACAAATTACTGGCTCCACTAGTAAAAACTGAAAGTAATTCTGTGAACTGATTTTTCAGTTGGTTGCCTAAGTTTCTAGAAGTTTGTGGTTTCTGACAAAGTTAAAATTTCCCTGTGTGTGTATGTAAATTTGTGGTAAAATAATGTGTAAAGTAAAAAAATTATTGTTAGTCAGTTTGATTACCTTTTCATGAATTTGTTGTGTTCTTGTTGGCTTTGTAATCTAAACATGCAAAGCAAAGCTGCTGCTATTTTCATTGGCTATCATTGATGGAACTGGATAGCTCTTTTTTTTAATGCATGCATGGTAGGCTATGTCCTTCAATTTACCTATGGGAATAGCCATTCAAGTTCTTCAAGTCTCTGTATTAGATTACTAAAGAAAACTGTTTCTGAGTACACATTACACTTGAAATCAGGGATGACTACATTCTAAATTGCACACTGTTCATTAGAGTGTAGTTGTCTGACAGCAAATCGTAAAATCCATGTACTACTAAAATTGTTGACTGGGTTTGGATAGAATTGGTAATGTAGGTACGTTTTGTACAAGAACATTAATAATTTGAGGTACAAATAGTATTATTGGGAACAGCTTTACTCGTTTTAGAAATTTACCAGAAATGTATTGTACAATGAGGTACAAAAAAGCTGATTAACCAAAGCTTCACTTAACATCTGGTACATGAAAATTCATTATTATTTTGGAATTGCATCTCATATTACTATCTAGATAGAGCTCAAATACTCCAGTAAATACAATTTATATTTTAACTTCACATAGGTTTTTTTCTTTGTAAGAAAACACATTCCACTCAGATTCACAGCTTTACTATTGTTCTGAAGGAAGAAAAAAAAAGGCAAGCAGCAAAACAGTGCCCCAAAACCATTATTTTAATCTGTTTCCAGTGTGCTTTTTAAAATTAAATAGGTCCTAAAATTAGACAAATACTAATAGATAAGTTATATTAAAATGTAAATATTGGGTAAATACTCTTATGTCTTGACAAAATCTATTTTCAATTGGTTTACTGTTTTATCAAAAACAGGGATTAACTCTCTGATTAGTTTCTTTAGATACACAAGTGTGGAGCAGAAGATTACATGGGGTCTTTTTTACTCAAAAAATAAACATTTAATGGAACTTATAAGAAAATGATTGTTTTTTAATGTATAATTTCTGAGGCTTCAAAGCTTGTAACTTAATATTTTATTAGGTTATCAAGATATTCATACTTGAGGAAAAAAGATATTGTTATTAGGATATTTAAAAGAGCCAATTCAAATGGATTTATCATAAATATTCTTTGCAGAGATAGTTTCTTTCCATACATAGTTTTTAATCAAAGAAAAGTAATATTCTGTATAGTAATAAAATATTATGAGAACATAAAAAAATGAGCTGTGTTCTATAATTTCAGTCCTAGTGTTTAAAACCCAGGAATGTTAGATTTTACACAGGCATGGAAATAAACAAATCTCATGTTCCCTTTGCCCAGTGTTCACAAATATGTCTTCTGGAATAAGCAACACTCAGCTGTGAGCTGGAATACTGGGCTGAACATTCTTTGCTAATGTAGTACCTGTCTTCTACAGAAGACCATTCAGTGCCCTGTGTTTTGACATGTCTTGGAAACATGATGTGAATGCAGAGTCCCCTGTATTATTCCTGTCCTGAAGAATGAAGTATCAAAAAGCCTTCAGCAGTGAGGAAAATGTAGGATTGAGAATGAGTGAGCTCCACCTGCTCACAGGGCCGGGTGAACAGTTTAGTATAGTTTTCTGCCTTTGTATGGATTGTATTAGCCAAGAGGCAGTTGCTGATGGCATTAAAACTTCAGGAGCAGCAATATATACCTTTGACAAAGAATTCTGTTAATCTGCTGGTATCCTAACTCAGCTGTGAAAAAGGGAGGTGATGACTCTTCATTGTCTTCAAATAGCAAGTAATTTTTTCCTAATACGAATATGTACTAGTACTAATGTGTGTTCATGTCTGTGGGAGTTTGGGTAACATTGCATCAAAAAGCTCCACTGTATGTGTGTTTTCTTCTAGCTGTTCACCTTTGCATTGCTCATGAGGAACACAAAACTAATGGAACCTATTAGTAGACAAGGAGGAGGCTATAGCCTGTGAGGAGCTGGCACTGCAGGAGACAATTTAAAGTACATACAAAGGCAGCAACTACTTAAGTCTGAGGATAATGCATTTTATCATGACTGTTTTTATAGGCTTCTTCTCAAGAATGCAAAGTAGGCCTGCACTATGTGTGGTGATCAGGGGATCTTTGATATCTTAGCATGGTCATGTCTGACAAAGTGAAAAAGTGTTTATTTCCTTTCAAAATCTGAGCAGGGCATTGCTAATTTAATGTAGAACTAACCTTTTGTCCACAGCAAGAGGCTGAATTTGCTTTCTGTGTAATTTATATGAGTCATACCTCTGCAAAATCCTTCAACCATCTGCCATCCGTCAATAAATCCTTTTTTAATTTCCATTAATTCTTATTAGAAAGATAGAGGAAATCTATCCATCTGCTTGATAGAAATGTTATGTCCACAGGGTAAACACACTGAAACTTTTATCACCCTTTGCCTTTAGGCATGTGGGGCAGTGATAATCTAGAACAATTGCAGTAATCTATGGAAGTGTCCAGTGTGTGTTTATGAGAGAATCTTTGCATATTAATTAATTGAGTAATTGAGGATCAAAATAGTATCTTTGTCCAGCAACTCAATGCTAGTACAAGAATACACAGTCCCTTTTGCTTTTAAAAAGATTAATTCTACTGTAGTGAATAAAACAACTTATAAAACAAGTCAGAAACTGTCAAGGAAAGTTTAGTGATAGAGAAATAGAATGGGGTGAGGGAAAGAGATGTGTGATCATATTCTGTGAATTTGCCTTTGAGATATATGTTCTTCTGAAGAGACTACATTTATATTTGCTGAGCATCTGAGCATGACCTTTTTTTTTAGCATTGAATAAATAATAATCAAGATAAATTGGACTTGGTTTTTAGGGTCAGATGGCAATAGGATGGTAACAGAAACCACATCTGTTTTGAAAGCTGCTATTTAAACAGCCAGTTCTTGTTGCTGACCAAATATTTCTGTTCTGACAAAATATTTTTTTTTTATCTGCCATTATCCTAATACACACCAAGAAATAGTTATACTACTTTGTGCCTCGTGAGCTTCTGCTTAGAGGACTACCTTTGGCAAAAAAAATTCACAGTCAGCATTATCTGATGCAAACTAGCTTTGAAAGAAAATACTGACTACAAACTCTGTTTTCAGGTCACACCGTGGCAATGTGTTGATGGTAAAAGGGAAAAGAAGAGTCAAAGAACTACCTAAATATATCTACTTTTGAATTATAAACTGAAAATTTTCTGCTGAGAAAAATTTGAGTATTCCTCAACTCTTCTGCTGAGATATGCACCATAATGTTAATTAATTCTCAGAGTTGAGTTGAGAGTCCTATATTTGACCCTTTGCAAGAAGCTTTGTAGCAAAACAATGATAATGTTTTGTTCAGCAGGAATAGCAGTTTATTTTTAAGAATATGTTGAAGCACTAGTTGACAGAAGTATTAGTTACTGGTAAGTGTAGATAGTAGCTTCAGAAGTATATAATGGGGGTATTTTGTGGTCATGTATGGTAAAGATGTCAGTTTGTGCTCCCACATCATTATGTCTTTTTGTCCTGATTTAAAATACTCATTTAAAATACTCTGTTGTTTTTAATTGGAATTACTTTTAAAATACCCATTCTTACTGTTACAATTTTTCTTTTTGCATGTTTGGTTTCTCCACCCTGGAGAAAAAAACCACGAAAGAGCAGATTTGTTAATCTGCATGTGAAATTCACAGATCTGGAATTGCTTGGGTGATTGTTCATAACCCACCTGGCACATGTTGACTTGTAAATTTATTCTGCTGAGGTTTTTTTATATATCCTTGTCACAGTCCCTCAGAACTGTCAGAAGCTGGGAATGTAAGAGATCATGCCCAGTTAGCATATAGATCGGTTTCGCAGTTTATAGCCAGAATGGCTGCTCTTGGCACTTGGAATGTGCCTGAGATCATGGCTTGTAATCAAAAGTTTCCACTGTATAGATAAAAAGGGTTGATCTGAGCCAACAAATGGATAAGAGACCATTAGCAGTAGCAATGTCAGTGAACATGCCGTGATTTGGTAAGGCGTTCTCACTTTTTTTGAGTACACATTGGTGTCAGGCCTCTCACATTTAAATCCTTTCTGAAATAAATTCTCTTTTCCAGTTCCAACTCTTCAGGCTCTTGGTGCCCTCTGGCACCTGTTCTGAGACGGAGTCTGCCAAGATGCTTCAGGGGTATCTCTGAAACCTGGGCACTCTTTCAGGCCTAGGAAGGTTGTTCCCATGTTCTTTAAGGTCAGATCAGCTTTATCAGGAGTACAGACTCTCTGATGCATGGTAATTTACTGAACATGAGAATTAAGGCTCTTAAGGACGAGTGTCCTCTTGTCTGTGAGATCATTTCTCTATTGCTTAGAATAGGTTGGGGGGGGGCATCCTCTCTATCACTAGTGATACATACCGTATCCAAATTAATTTAAAGCATTCTTCAAGAGGATTAAAAAAGTACTGACACTTTGTACATTTAAGCAGATAAGTTAGATGAAGAATTTAATATTTGCCTAGGCAAATAAGTACTTTGATATAAGTGACTTCTTTAACATTTCCTCCTCATTATTTAGGTTATTCTTAAACTTGAAAGGACCTTTCAGAAGAAGCCCCTTCACATCTCTTTGGGAATAAGTGCAACCACTGTGTTTCGTTGAGGTAATAGGTTCATATTTAGTAACCAGTTTCAACCTTCAGTAGCATGTCTTCTGATTTTACTGATACTTTTTTCAGAAGGACTTGTGTAGCTGGCCATGTATCAAACATTAGTTTGTAGTTCCAGAACCCTGGAACATTTGTCCTGGTGTTTTTTTGACTACTTAACAGATTGCGTTGAAACCTCTTACCAAGACAGAAAGGATAGAACTGCCTTGAAGGTTTAGAAGACATTGCAGCTGACCTACAAATGTAACTAGAACATCCATTTTCTTGAAGAGTTTCTTGCTGTTTCTGTTTACTCTCACACACACAGCAGTGTGCACTTGCTGTATTAACTGTGGTTGACAGCCAGTAATGAAGATCATTATTCACAGGAATTACTCAAAAGTAATCTTAGGTGGACAGAGCATTGCTTGGAGTCAGTAACCTTTTGAACTGACATGATGACAGTTCCTTAGATTTTAAAGAAACATTAATTTAACAAAAAGGGAGATCTTAAAGATCTTTGTCACATGTATTTGCTTTCCATTATTATCCTATTCAGTCCAATCTAGTGATATATGTATATATATATATTATATACTATGCAGAATATGCACAAGGGACCAAGTTCTAATTTACACACTGATATCTTGGCTCATTTATTACAAGGACGAAAGAAATCTTTCTTAACTCATTGTAGCAGTCATGATATATAAACACAGGTGTGGACTTTGCATCTCGGTGAATTCTGGTTACTGGTAATTAAATTTTTCTTAACATTTGCAATATGTTTGAGACTTCAAAACCGTATCTTGACTATTCGGGAAAGGATCTTGACTATCTCTTCCAACAACACAGCAGGTGAAGTTAGAAGGTGAAATAAGCTTATTCATTTATAAAGGTGAAAATCTGTAACTAAATGCTGTTCATTTTATTTCCTGTCAATGCATGTAACAGGAGAGTAAAGAATTTCTAAGCATTGAAGTGAGAAAGTTTGTATTCCTGTTTCACTTTCAAACAAAACAAACCCCATGAATATACCATTGCCAACCCAGATGCAAAGATTGTCTGTTGTTACATCTCCAGAGTAAAAAATGGATACCGTTGGCTTTTAACATCTTTGGGTTTTATACAGATTCAGTGTTACTTTATTCCTTTAAAAGACCAATCTTATGTCCACCCTCCCCCTTCTGCCTTTAATAGCTGGGAAGTATAGAAAAAAGAAGAGAGAAAATTAGTTCATTCTCAACATTATTTGTGGAGAACCTCTGCAAAGCCTGCAGTGTATTAGTTTGGAGAGCAGGCAGGAAATTCAGCTTTTTCAGGGGGCACCGAACACTTAATGCACAGTCTAAGCAACCAGAACCATCTCATAAACAAATTTAGTCTTGCAGAGCAAATCTGTGTAGTGCGTTAATCACACTTTTTTTCTCAGGGCTGGGATAATAGTAATAATAAGCATAAGAAAGATATTATTTCTTGCCCCTACCATGTGAATGTTGGGGAACCCTGTGTTTGTAGATGATAGAATTCAGTCTCGGTAATGGGCTAAGTTCTAGTTACCTGTCAGTGGTAGACAGCTATGAAAACTTCCTAACCTGAAAATATCTTGGAATTAGGGTAATATGAAGCTTTTTTCTGCCTTTCCCACCCCTCTTCTTCCATTTTCAGTTAAGCTCTGGAGGCAAATTTATGTTAACCTGTGCAGATTTGCAAATCGTTAACTAAGTGTCTTATCCTTTCACACATTGGGTACATATCATAGTACAATTTTATTTCCAATGTACTGCTTTACTGAAAGTTTTCAGTCTTTAAAATCAGTTTAGTATTCCTATGAATTCTAGAATTAAGACTTTGATCCTAGTAGTACTTACTACATACTTTTTATGTCCAGACAGGGATTTAAAAAAATGGACTTTATTTGCCTAATTAATAATGAAATTAACCCCAGATAAAACTCTTGTACTACTATACCAAATTGAGTCATACAGAATCACCAGAGACTTTGTCACCATTTTCAAGGCATATAAAATATGATTTTAGACATTACATGAATTTTCTGTGAATTCCTTGTACTTTAATTTGGAATTAGAATTTGCAGAAATAGAACAGCTTAACTAATCTGATAGTAAAATTGTATCTCCGTGTATTTTTCTCTCATGTAGGAAAAGGAAATAACTTTATCAAAGTATTATTTTTTTTGGTCAAGTGTTGTTTAATATAACAAACTAAAATGGAGGGAATAGTATTTAAATTAGATCTGTGCCTGCTGTTTTAAGCAACCAGCCAAGATGAAATCTATATGAAGTTTGTTTGTCGTTTCCTAAATGGGTTTGCAGAGTTGATTGCTATTTAGTAAAAAAATAAGAACTGAGGATAATTGTTGTTTATAACTATAACTGCAATTATTTCTGTGCAACTGCTAGAGGTTTATTGTTATGCTCCCACTGTATTCCATTGTTTTTTGGAAACAATGAAAATAGAATAGCAGCTAAAATTGGTCTGCCATGAATGTAGTTATCTTAAGCAGTCTTACCCAGTTATCATTTTCCCATTCTTAACTGGATAATTGACACTTTTCAAAATAGTAAATACTTCAAACAAATATTTATCTATTATTAATAAACTTAGCTGTTGCTTTATTTCTATTGCACATAAGTGTACATATTTGTATATATGCTCTGTTTCTGACGTAATTTCCCCAAATCATACTTTCTCTGGAACAGTAACAGCAATATCACATGGCAGTGACTTTTTAACGTCAGTTACTGTTGAATATATTTACACTTAATTTTTGAACTTGTTTGAAAGTTGTTTCTGTTGTTTAGCAGTCTGAAAATTCAGGCAAACATGTTTTCACAATAAATTTCTGCTTAAGAATTTCTGTGTTTCCCAGGCCTTTCGTCTCATATTAGTTTCCTGATGTTGTAGTTTTGTTAACCAGCACAGCTGCTGCTGTTCTTTGTTTATACCGGTAACTAGAAAATTGCATTTGAAACTGGAACTGATTTTACTCTAAAATAATATCATATCTGATAACAGACTAAGATATTTTGAAAATTAGTGTTTCCATTATGTAAAGGAAACATTTGAATATAATGATTGCTTCATAGTTTTGAGGGAGAATTTACCTTTTTTTTCATAATTCGTTTGGAGATTTATCAGATATATTAAATGTTGTTAAATGTTCACACTAATTTCTTAACAAATATGCAAATATTTTTTAAGAAAATACTTGTTAAACAAACACGGTCTCTTCAATTTGCGTATGTTGTTATAATTCAGTTACTGAAAGCTTCTCTGCTCTTGCTGTACCTTGTCCTGACATTTGTACTCTGATCAGGTAGAACTTCCTGGAGCAAGAATGTGCCTCCTTCTCCATAGAACAGCTGAGCCTGTATGGCTCCAGGACTGTGCAGAAGTTTCACACAATATGTGGCTGGGCAGAGCATTTTAGTATAGTCTGAGATTATAATTCCCCAAAGGAGAAATACCGCAAAAAAGTAACCTGGAATGTTGCCTTTTTCTCCTTCAGGAAGCCTATTTACTTTAAAATGAAATCTTTAAAAGGAGGAGTTCCATCTCAGGCCTTCACCTGATGCTGGATCATGCCTCAATATTAAATTCTCAAAACTCTCAAAATCTGCTAAAAGATATTGAAAGGTGGTTTGTGTCAGTAAAAATGTGAAAATGAGATGTAATTAGTGAGTGATGTGTAGATGAGAATGGAAATGGCAGGCATGGGTGCAAGCTCTGTAAATGGACAAGAATTGCATCCATTGTGCAGGCTCAATATTCTGAGATCTTACACTGTCTCTCTTCATTTGTCTGTGAAGAGGGGGTGCATGGAATTAAAACTGTCAGCTTTGCCACAGTTATGCAGTCTGCTGTGAGAGGATAGATGGACCCAAAATGGCTGTGCACCCCATATTAGCAAACAGGTTGAAAATAGTCCTTGTTTTTATGTGTTAGATATTTTCATGTGTTCAGTGTCATGTTTGCATAGATAAACCAAACCACCTACTTCAAATTATTTATATGAAATATAATAAGTATAAATATATCTTTCAGGAAGCAATATATAAGTGTCAGATATTACAAGAACAAGCTTCTGTGATATCCTAGCACTGTGTTTGGTGATCCCTAAAATAATCCCTTCGATAGTCATTAACTAGGCAATTGTAACATTATCAAAGAAATATTTAGTTAGATTTGGAGAGTAATAGAATATTAATGGAAGCTTTCCACTTTCTATTGACATGAAATTATACATATCTAGCATATGTTTCTAACTTGTAAAAATTGTGTCAAGAATTGTTCTATGGTATTTTAATCTACAAATGGTCTCTCAAGTCAGCTGTTTTCAGTTAATGAGGGTATACCTTGATGTTTGGTTGTGGTGTTTTTTTTCTTAATATCTATTTTTATTTTAAAATTTTGGATAAGTCAAAAAGACATTGCAAAATGTCTTTCTGCATCTAACCACAGATGAAGAATAAATATAAAAAGCTATACATAAAGACAGAAACATGTTTGAAACAACTACTAGGTCAGCATACTTTTTGTAGTTGTATGGAGAAATCTCTGACTAAAGCATTTATTTCTTTATAGTGAAGCTAGAATAAAGTTATTGATCACTCTCTTGGTAACCATTTATGTGGCTGTGAAAGGAAACTATGATCCAAATTCTGTTTAGGGATGACTAGTCAAAATATATTTATGTATAATCCCACAATGTTGCAATTTACATGCTGCATCTTTAAAAGTAAGTGAAAGTGGGTTGGTGTAGGCCAAGTTTTTCTCTTGCTTTGATCTGTACAGGTCTAGCTTCAGGGATTAATATAAGCAAAAATTCAGATACGTGTGTGCGTGTGCGTGTATGATGCCAAATTATAATTAAAAGAATACAGAGGTTTTGTTATTAGAACTCCTAGTTGGTATTGCAATAGTATGATTGTTGAAGTACATTACCTTTGCCTCATCCATTAGAGTATTGCAAGACCTGCGATATGATGTATCATTATAAAATGCTAGCAGCTGTATTTATAATATGTAAGCCCTTTGCGCATAGCTGGACAGGCTGGATTGATGGGCTGTGGCTGGTGGTACGAGGTTCAACAAGGTGAAGTGCTGGGTGCTTCATTTGAGCTGCAACAGCTCCATTCAATGCTACAGGCTTAGGGAAGAGTGGCTGGAAAGTTGCCTTGTAGAAGAGGACCTGAGATGCTGATTGACAGACAGCTGGTTGAACATAAGCCAGCTTGTGCCCAGGTGGCCAAGAAGGCCAGCAGCATCCTGGCCTGTATCACCAATAGCGTAGCCAGCAGGGCCAGGGCAGTGATCATCCTCCTGTGCTTGGCAGTGATGAGGCTGCACCTCAAATCCTGTGTTCAGTTCTGGGCCCCTCACTACAAGAAAGACATTGAGGTGCTGGAGTGGGCCCAGAAGGCAACAAAGCTGGTGGAGGGTCTGGAGAATAAGTCTGATGAGGAATGGCTGAGGGACCTGGGGTTCTTGAGTCTGGAGAAGAGAAAGCTCAGGAGAGACCTTACCACGCTCTACAGCTACCTGAAAGGAGGTTGTAGTGAGGTGGGGGTTGGTCTTCCAAGTGACAAGTGATTGGACAAAAGGAAACTGCCTCAAGCTGCTCCAGGAGAGGTTTAAATTGGATATTAGGAAAAATTTCTTCACAGAGAGGGTGGTCAGGGTAGTGGTGGAATTGCTGTCACAAAGATGAAGCGATCAGTGGTGTGGCTTAGTGGTGGACTTGGCAGTCCTGAGGTAATGGTTGGGCTTGATGATGCAGCCTAACTGATTCTATGGTTCTACAAGGGAGATACTGCTATTGGTCTTCATAGGACAGTGCTGTCTCTTCCTGAATCATGTTTCTTTCCTTCTGGAACAGTGAATCAATTAAGTATGTAAAAAATTATTGTAGATAACCTGGTGACATTAAGTAAATGGGGCTGCACACAAGTCTTAGCAAGGTTTCAGATTTCACTGAAATCCTTTTTGCATCCTCTTCCCAACCATAACTGATGAGATTTAAAAATTTTAAACCTCAAAATACAATTTAAAGCCTACACAAACTACAGTAAGAATACTTAACCTGGAAGTGATACATGAAGTTGTTGAATTTTAATCGACCCGACGACACGCTTATGTTGATGCCAGACAAGTATAGATAGGTTAATTTATGATGTGGATTCAACGGCAGATTGCATGCTCCTTTCCTTGAGTTTCAATTTGTAAATCAGGCTTTCCTCCTTCTATTGCCAAACGAGCCTACTCCCTTGTGTTTCTGTGGGAATGAGGGAAAAAGCAGAGAAGTACAGATACAATGCTTAACCTGGGAAGCACTGTTTATGCCTCTACCTTAGGCGTGCTGAAATGAAGTTTCATCACATACACTTACTAACCTTGGCCCACTGTAGCTCAAATTTCTGTGACTTGCTTTAGCTTATGCTGTAATAGTGCCTCAAAGATGAATAGTCCTGTAGAATGTGATTTTTTCTTTTTCTTTCCCCTTTCCCGGTGGCTAAAAAATATCCCCAATGAACCAAGAAAAAAACCCCTACATACAAACCCCTTTGTATTGACCTGACAGTGCGGGGGGGGGGGGGGGGGGGGGGGGGGCTCAGAACGGTTTTGCCTTGGCGTGAGCTGATTTTATGTGTTTCAAAAATTGCTTAATGGTCAAATGACTACTGCTTATTCTGTTTGCCTTAAGCTCTCTCAAAACTGCCTGTGGATAATTTATGCTAAACAAATAATAGCTTTTTATTTCAACTGAGGTTGGGAGGAGATTATTTTTCTATTTTCACACTTAACCTTGTTACCCAAAAGAAGCAGGTTCTGATACTTTTTTTTCTAAAAGTAATTGAAGCAGATGCCAGGTCTCTCACCATACTTTCATATTCCTACTGATGATGATCTCAGGAGGCTCTTGACTCCTTATGGCTTTTCCCTCCTAACTCTTCCTGAGGAAAAGGTTGAAACTTTAGTATCCAGAGAAAAACTACAAGGGAAAGCATAAGAGGTATTTCAAGAGGATACTAGGAAGGTTTTTAAAGTAATTTTTTTCTATGTTAAGACTTTTCTGGATTAATTAAATTGGGCTAACAGGCTGCTTAAAATATCCGTTTGAATAGCAATAAAATTTTGGTTCCACATATATATCCAAATTATTTTTCCTATAGGAAAAGGCTGAGTGTAATGACTTCTGTAATTAGCACCAAAAGCCAACTGTGCTAAAGGTGAAACAAAAGGAGTAGTTGGAATAGGTGATGGAGGGGAAGAAATAGAAATGGAGGTACAGAGTTGGCAATTTTAACTGTAGTGTGGTTTTAGTTAGACTTAACCCAGTCTTGAGACTTCACTTTCATAAACCTCTAAATACCTTGGGAAGCCATGGGAAAAGGAAGACTGTAACTTAATATAAGTCATGTTTCATCTCTTTCAGTAACTATTTTAAAATAAGAGAGCCCTCTGACACATGCTTCCTGAGAAGTAAAAGCAGAATTCTACATAGATTTGTGGTGAAGCTTACATCCCAGAATTATTTACCTGCTGGATTTGGGGTACTTTTTAATCTGTCGGGTTTTTTTAATGTAAGCCTATAATATTTCATAGCTTTCATAGTACCACTCCAGATACCACAAGTCAAAAACTGTGTAAGCTGTGTGGAAGGAAGACTAACAGCAGTGGTTGGATTAACGCCACCACAGGGGAAAATAAAATGCTGCATTAAACTCCTGTCTCAGCCTTCATTTTTACCAATGTCTTCCTTTGGGACTCTGCTTTTCTCTTTTTCTCTCTCAGTTTTTTCTTCTTATAAGGTAGGATTATCTTCTTATTAATGTTGTATATGAATTTTTACCTATGAAGTTGAAGTGTGGGTATTGGGCCTGGTTTCTGGTTTTGGGTTTGTTTTTTTTTTTTTTTTTTTTGTATGGGAAAAAGGAAAACTGATCTGAAACCTTGAGCTGGATATAAGAAAATATAAAGTTGTCAAGTAGGAAATCTCTTCAGCACATGTTGGGTAAAGAAGAATAATATCTGATATGTTTGGAAAATTGAGCATATTTGTTAAATGTGCCCATTTTAATCTCTTCTTCTTTATGTGGAATACCCTGAGGTAAGCATCGGAGGCATTAAGATTTTCAAGAAGTGATACCACTTATTGAAAGAAGTGTAGATTTATCAGTTGTTTGAAGGCAGGGTCAATCTCATAGAAGAGTTTTGACTTGCCATTTGCATATTAACTCTGCTGATGGTGTTTGTGATCTGAATATAGTCCAAGCAACCTACACATTCAGTGTTTTCTCAGCTGTGGAAAATGATGTTTTGAGCATTATTGCCAACCTGCTAGAGCTTTTAAATGTCATCTTGAAGGTGAAAGTTTGTATGACCTATTTTCTTCTGTCAAGAGATCTAGGATATGTTAACCACTCTGCATTAACTAGTAGAAGTGTCTGTCTTCATTCCCTCCACTACCCCACATGCTGATGTTGGTTCTTAATTCCCTGTTTACTTGAATAATCTGTTTCACTCAATATATCATTTGTTCTAACTAATCCTGAAAAATAAAAAAATAATATTAGCTATTTTTCTATTTTCTTGATGCAAATTTGATTGAGCTTCTAGTGGTATTTAACCTACCTAGTATATCTTCAAGAAAAATCTGAAATTTTTATTTCAGATTTTAAAAAAAGTTTATCTGAGCTATAAATTGTTTGAGCACTGAGAAGCTATTTTATATATATATGTCTGCAGATAAGACTGGACACCAGGCTTGTGCAGATATGTGTAACTAAAATTATGATTTCTGTGTTATGAGTTATAGTTTTGAAAGATCAGAATAGTTGTGAGCATTTTAACTGGAAGTATCTGAGGAAAGGACAGCATTAGATGCGCTTTGTAAATAAGAAATAAAGTTTTGAAAGGCTAGCTCAATTCTATTTTATATAGCAGCTAGGGTAATCAGTTGAAAGTATATGCCTAAGGACAACAAACAGATACAACTTTAAAATGTAGTATTTGTCTTCCTGTCTCTGGATAGTAGGTAGTTTACATATTGCATATAAATAGACAACACTGCATTGTAAGTTTTAATGATTTTTGTAGCTGCTTAGATCTATTTACACAGAAGAACTGAAATCCTTAACACCCAGGTATCTAACTTTGACAGTAATGCTGAATTTAGATATAAAAGTCATTGAAAAGTATGGATCCTACAGAAGAACATGTAAAGCAGTCCATGTGCTAATTGTGTTATGTATAAGTTAAATAATAAAAATAATAATAATTAAAATAAAGCCATATCCAAAGAAATTAAATATGTGGATTTTTTTGGTTGCTTGTTTTTTTTTGTTTTTTTTTTTTTTGCTTTGGGTTGTTAGGTGAGATTTGCAGCTCTAAGCTCTCATGTTTTTACAAAATGGGGGAAAATTTTTATTTAAAACATAGTTGTGACAGAGAAAGTTTTGATGTTAAACCCTGTTTATCCAAGAATTTTCCCAGAAAAATTGTAGTTTAGAGTGTGAATCTCTCCTCACTACCCCCTTCAACTTCTGAACCATAGATCAAAAATGAGATGGCTTATGTTCAAGTGTAGTTCCAGAGCTTCAGTGAGGAGAGCAGAGAATAAGTGTCTATTGAGCTCTAGATTTTGAAAATAAGTTTGATATTGGGAAATAAGATATTGTGTAACAATATCTGGACCTGAAATTTCTTCCACATAAAACCTAAGCAATTTGGTGGTTTAAAATGTTCCTTTATCTCTGAGGGCTATAAGATTACAACTTTCATGTTTCATCTATGGAGACTAGATCTTGAAAAATAGCTGAATGGGTGAAGACCTTCAAGTTGTCTCTTGCATTATGTTTGAACTTGAATTGATATTTAGCTGTATCTATAGTAACTTCATCTTGTCAATGGGGGCGTATGTATGCACATGAATGTGTATGGCCATATTTGTATTAGTCTATAAATGTATGTGTTTTTCCATCTGTGTGTTGGATTAATTTCTCTCTTTTGCTCCACGGAATATAATTCGTAATTTTGCAGTGAATTATTTTGGCTAATGAGATTATTCTGAATGTATTCAAAATGCATGTAGAAGATTGAACATTAAGCTTGGTGCTTCTTAGGTCTATTTCATTTTAAAAATTTTCATGTATATATTAGTTTTGGAATACTTAAAACTGTTTATAGGTGGTATGGTCCATTGGAAACTAGTTGCCATTTTTGTGAGAGCCAAAGTTATTTTAATTTTGAAGGAAAAAATGGCTTTGTGAAAACCATTACTGCTATATGGATACAACTCAGCTCAAAATCATAAAAATCTTGGAATCCTGTTGTATCTCAGTGGCTAATGATTTTCATGGAGATAGATCCTCCATGAATATTATTGATTTGATAGCTCTCTGACATAAGAGCTGTTCCTGCTAAGTAGATGGAAATTTTAAGGCGAAGAAGAATTAAAATGTCTGTATTAACCATGAAAGTGGTAAAAGAAATAAGAACAGAAACGGAATGATTTGTCTTTATTGTCTTTTTAAATGATAGGTTCTTTCCTTCCTTCTCTGTGTATTTTTCTACAAACTGTGTAATACAAAACCCTTATATCTGAATTTGAATTTAAATAGTGACCCCTAAACTGTAATCTTAGTTGATTCTTTAATATTTTTCTACTGGTGTTAAGAATAATGTGTATATTCATTTGCCATGTTTTCATAAAGAACTGGTTAGTTTTGATATCTATCTTTTTCTTGCAAATTAAGTAAGACTTAAATTGTCAAATACAACTTTTTTCTCTATTATGGGCAAATAGCATCTATTCAATACTGTTTAGAAGGACAATAGCACTGAAAATCTAACTTTGAGCTGTTTCCAAGGTAACAGGGATATAGCTGCAAAGCTGTTGTACCGAATAGAGGAAAACAACCAAGTGTTTCTAGTTTTCAACTATTTTTGAGTTTGGAGTATGTAAGCCTTAGGACTATCACTATATTACAAAATACAGGACCAGAGAACTACACTTCAATTTTAGTGTGTTTGTTTTGGCACTTTTAGGTGCACATGTTCTAGGATTGTGCAGATGATGTCAGAAAACTTGTAAAATAAATCACAGCAGTGTTTAGGGGGTTTTCTGTTTGATTGGTTGTTTTGCTTTGTTGGTTCTTTTTGACAAAATGTTCTGTGTAGTAGAATAGGTCCATTCCATTAATTAAAAAAAAAAAAAACCAAACCAACCAACCAAAAAAAAACAAAACAAAAAACTGAAAAAAATCCCCAAGAAAACACAAGATTTGCTACTCTTGATTTCTGCTATTTTTTTTTCAGAAATGAACTATTTATTTGTGTAGTAATCCTAGTTCATAAATGGAGAAAAGGTTATGTAAATTATGCACAATGTGTAGGTTGCTCTCATGTATGTAGATAATTATATAGAATTTAGTAGGTCTTTTCAGAAGTAATATATTCCCAGTAGTTTGTTTTTCTCAATTACGTCAAGCATAAATTACTTTTCCTCACTATAAATGTTTTTGTACTTAGTCCCCATTTACCATTTGTGTGTCATTGAGACAACAATTTCACAAGTGATGCTTTCTAAATTAGAACATAAATAAAGCAACTAATTTTTTCAGTGTGCTGCTACTCCAGCCTGGGGAAGGTCTCCTGTAAGCAGAGCCTCATTCTTGTGATTTAAACATCTGCTTTACATTTCCTTAACATTTCTTTAAATACTACAGTGAAAGGCAGTCATGGAAATGAGACAAGAGGATGATTTCATAATGAACCTGTGCTGTGCATTGTGTTTCCTTATCATCCCCTTATCTGTCAGTTGCATCCACTGGTCATGTTTGTCCTTATGTTCAAGACTATGGAGTCTTTGGTGTAAGGCTACCTTCAGTGATATAGGTTATTTTTGCATTACTTGTTATGATCTGTCATAAACAATACCTAACACCCCTCCCCCCCCCCAAAATCTAGGGCAACAGAAAACAACACATTTATTTTTAATAAAGTTATTTAAATATACAGTAGAGTGCTACCAATGCGATTAAATGTCTGAGTATTGTTCTCCTGATCCTTATATACAAACCATGTGCTCATGCGGAGTGACCTTGACATCCTTTCCAGATAAAAAAGGTAGAGGAATACTACTTCCATATTAGAGACCTGTGGCAGAGTGTGGTTACAGGGAGTGTGAAGCTACAGTTGATAAAGCTGTCTTTTCTATGGGTCAGACTAAACTAATAAGTGAGAAACAAAATATCATCTGTTTCAAACCATAAATGATAGCCAACAGAGATTTTTCTGAAAGGTGTTAGCAGTACTTTCATCATGTGGTTGAGCTTTCAAACAAGTTAGTGAAGCACCTGAAGAATCACAGTGGGCTCTAGCAAACATAAAACCCACACTCTAGAAGCCAATGGACTATTATGGTTGGGACTGTGATTCAGTGAGGTTCATCTGCAGGGTGAGCAGGTATACACTGAGAGCAGATTACAGCTGTTACTTTACAGAGATGGTACAAATAACCTCATAAAGAGGGTAGGCTTTAACATTGTTGAGTATAAAATAAGCATCTGCTGAAGATGGGTTGTAGAGATATGAAATTGTTTTGTGAACCATATTCAGCTTACTTGCCGCTGGTTTTAAGAGTGCCATTGTTATTTTATGTTTTAGTGTCAATATAAAAGCTACTTTTCAGATTATTAAATGACATCATCTACCCTTAATTCTATTTTCATTAATATTAAAGAGATTAGTATTTTCTGTTAGTAATTAATACAACATACTGATAAGTTTGAGCTATTTTTCAGGTTAAAAATATTTCCAAAGGACTTTATGTGAACAGGATAAATAAAAATGCAAAGTTATCTTAGTGTAGAACACCTGTAATAGATTTTAGCAAAATGTTCTCAGGAAATTATGTTCTTCTGTTGATGAGGTAATATAAACCATATACACTAATACCGTGTAACTATAGATATTTTTGTGACACTGGTGGTGGAGAGTGTGACTGATAACAGTTTTCTGTTCTTAATTAATAAATGAAGTTTTTATGCAAGTAGTCAAAGTTGTGGCAATAACAATCTCAGATAACTTTATATTAGACAGCATTTATGTCATATATTAAAAACAACAGTACAAATATTTTTCCCTTCTGGAAGAATGCAAAAGTAGTTTATAAACATGTAATATAAAAGTGCTCTTATATGACTATTATGCTAGATTCAGAAGTTTGTGCTATGCAATGTTAAATGTACAAAAAAGAAATGCTGTAGAAAATGTCTGTATTCTTTCTCTCTGAATAGTTATTGTGAAAGAATACGTTAGTTCATAATTTCTTAAGCTTTAGATGTCAAGTAGAAGTCTTGTCTAAAGTGCATTGAAATATCTTAATTGGAATGCAACCGAACTTCCTTTAAAACTTTTTTCCATAAACTATTATAAGTTAGAAGTAGGAAAAGCAGCTAATTATGACAATGGTTTTCATGATCATGTGATACATAGATATTTTTTCTCTAAATTTGCACTACTTCGTATATATAGTATCTCATGCAGAGTTTTTTGTGTGACCCATGCAACTGTTGTCCACATTTAATAAATAATCTTTAATATTCTAATGAATATTAGCATTATTGTCTTTGCAGAGGTGAACCTCTATCCAATTCTTGATTGATTGTTAAAGTAAGAGACATTGCCCTGTGCCTCAAGGACACAAAAAAAAAAGAGAATTGCCAGTGTAACTTTTTTGTTCATTTTTTGCTTCTTTTTCTAACTCAGACATGTAATTATTCATCAAAAATACTGCATCAAATCTGGGATTTGACAGATATTATTGAGAAATAAACAGCTTTACTTGTGTATCTGTAAGGTAGAAACAGCTCTCTGCATTTTTGGAATTACAGAATGAGAACTGTTTAATTAAAAATAATTTACAAGAGATAAAATCTGGATATCGTAGCTGGGTCTGAGCAGTATACTATATAAAAAATAAGATTTGTCTTTTCACCTTCATGCCAGGAGTATAGGCAAAATGATATTAGACTTCAGCTGCACCAGGGTAAACCCAAACTGTCTCTCTCTGAGGCTACCACAGCCGGAAAAATTACCTAGGGGAGAAAAGGATGGTGCTTATTTTCCTGGCCCAGTCTTTTGGAGTTCACACAAATGAATTAGTATATGCTGAAGTTAAATGCTATCTTCCCTCCCCACCACCTGGAGCCCGCAGCCTTTCAGATGGAAAGGTTTCTTCACTGCAGCTCCAGAATAGCTATGGAATAAACATGTTTTCCTACTGAGTAGTTTTGCATTAGACCCCTGAAAATCAGTCATGTAGAACTTAGGTCTTACAAATGGTATGTCCTCAGTCTCCATGCCTCTTGCAAGTAAGGACAAATATGCAAATCGTATGTGTAGCTCAGGCTGTCAGCCAGCCACATAACAGGCAGTGGCTTTTAGAGGAAAATAAAAAAAAAGGTAAAAATAAATAAATAAATTATTAATAATAATTAAAACCAAGCCAGAGTGGGTTTGATTCCTGAAAATATTTTGTCTACTTCCATGATTTAACTTCTATCATAGGAACCCTTCTCTTCTAGGTCTGAGTGTCACTAGGATAGAGAGAAGCATTTAGGAATTCTTTTGATCTGCCTTACAAAATGGTGATAGAGGTGTACATAGTGATGCAGCCACCATAATGCATATACCACTCAATACAAGAAAACAATAAATAATTGAGGTAAATAATTGTTCCTCATTAATATTTGTTTCTTCATCATAGCATCTAAAAAACCCCAAACCTGGATGTGGCTTTCTTTGCAAATCAGGGTATTGCTCTAGCCTTGAATTCATTACTTGAAGCTAACTTAGGTAATAGCTAACTGTAAATATCTATTTGCAGCAAAGTATTTTTGCTGGTCCACGTTTACATATTTCATCAAAACCCTTTTGAAAAGCCAAGGTTATTGTAATAAAAGCAAAAACCTCTGAGCAGTTTCTCTGTTCAATTTAAAATGCTGAGCGACTGATAGAAGGGAATACCAGGCATACACTCTATGGTGCTTTGGCTTAGATTGAGTAGTGATTGTAATCAATACATATGGGGTATTGGCTGTAGCATTTTCAACTTTATAGAAGACTTCATAATGAAAAGAATAAGCTAGATCTTGTAAAAAGATACCACTTCTCTTCTTATAGCAATCCCACTTGTTCAGATAAGTTTGCTATGGCTAGTAAATGAAAAGTCAGAGCTAGCTTATGAGTCCTCAAGTTTAATTTCTACTTTCTGAAGCCAAATCCTATGATGAAATATATTCCTTAGGTATTATTTTGTATCATGTGAGCAGGTTTTTCTGCATATATTACATTGCATTAGTCACTTTATGAAAGTGTTACATGAAATGCTTTGTGAAAGGTAAAATTTTTAAAAATCTTCAGACGCACCTTTCCAGAAGGCTTGCAAATTGTTAAAATTTTCTTTAGTTTCCATACAGAGATAATTTCATCTACAGAAAGTATCTAGAAGTGCAATAATTTTCTGGCCTTATTCTGAAGACCAGACAAGGAAATGGTATTGATCAAACTACTACAGAACAAATTCCTTACCTGTTTAGGTTTTTTCTTAATTTAGCTTTAAATTACCTTTAAATATTTTCTTAATAAGAAAAGAAATTCAAAATAATGTTGTATTTTGTATTCTCTTTCCAGGGGATAAATGTAAACCTACTGAATATGTCCAAGTGAAGAATATGTTACTGGATCTACAAAGTCGGAGATACATTGCACCATCAGAAGATAAAATCATTGATGAGAAAATGGCTTTAAAGAAACTTCTTGTAGATCAAATGTTTCATTATTTTGATTCAGACAACAATGGACTTGTGGACACTAATGAGTTATCTCAGGTAAGGTTTATTTCCAGTAGCGCAGTAGCTATTCAGTTGTCTTTGTTAGGACTTACACACATGGAATGTTATGTCTTGGGATGCTTTCACTTTTGAAAATTTATGTGAGTCTCTGAGGTAGAAAACTTCATTCAAGAATTTTTGAAAAGATTAATTATTCAAAAATTTGTCATTGATTATTCAGAAGCTTGAATGCATTGTGATATACCTTAGGGGGTTAGAACACTATAGGTTGCTTTTACCATGAGCTGGTTTATTATCCACAGCATGCTATCATAAAGTCCAACTGTATAGATGTATTATAGAAATTGAAAGCAATTAAATATTTTAAATCTCTTCTATAATGCTAAACAGGTATTACTGCTTTATACAAGTTGAGGCTAGAAAAGTGCAGAAATGATAATGGAAAAAGAGTTCATGGTAGTCTCTAAATGGCAAATTTTAACTAACTACGCGTCTAAACCAGTAGTGGCTGCTCTGGTAGATGTGACAGCACTAGCTTTAATCTTAACTAGAAGGATAGATTTGGTGTTTTATTAAAGAGTCTTTTTCTTTTTCTTTCTTTTTTTTTTCTTCTGATTAAAGACTTTTATTAAAGAGTGTTGTTATGGCAAATGTACTTTGATTTACTAGCTAATATAGAAGTCCATGTTTGAGAAGCCTAATCATAGCTGAGCCATATTAATGAGTATACCAGAACCAGAGGCTGCATGCAAATATAGGTATAATTTCAAATAATAATAAATGACTTGTTTAAAAGAATGACACTGTTGCCATAGCCCTCACTTAACTACTGGAAAATAGTTGAACACTTTAACCATTGCAAATCCACTATCTAATTATCAGTGAATCATGCTTTTTTAGAGGAGCAAGACTAAAGTACTAGTACTGAATGTCAGTATCAAATATATTTTTAGTAATTTCCAGGTTTGTATAAAGAAACAGTTCTCTATTCAGCTGCTAGACGTATACTATTATACTTTCTTTTGGTTTTTTGTGTTAGACATAGTTTAAGAGAAATAAATTCTTGCATTGAAACAGGTCAGACAGCTTTAAAATCCAAACATGGTGCTTTGTGGTTTGGCTGACATTCACTATAGAAACATCAAAGTATTCAACCTACAGAATAATGTAAAAAAGTTCATTGTTAGTGCTGTGTGGTTTGTTATTGTGTGTTTTGACAAGAGACACAATGAACTAACCTGTTGCCCTCAGAAATTGCTCTTTAGTCAGTCTGAACTGAGAGAAAAAAAAAAGATAAGCTATACCTGTTTTTTTGTGAAGCCTTCTCAATAGCGGAAGCTTCAACTGAGAACCTTTGTCTCTTTTTCCTATGACAAAAGGAAACAGCAAATCACCTTTGCAAAACACAGAATATATGTAGCTTTTCAGTTAAGAACCTAGCTCCTGTATAATCTCAGTATTTGTAAATCTATGCCTTCATCTGCTGGAGGAAGATTTTAGCCTTCATATGTACTGAAAAGAAACAAGGTGTGTGACTCAGTTCTCAGTTCTCTTGATTCAAATTAAAAAAACTTAGAGCAGTATGCTCAAATGAAATGTGTTCTTTTTCAGAGCATTATCTTTGTTGAAAATTTGACACTTTGTTTTTCATCCTCCTGAGTTTTAGACCAATTAATGGTTTTTGTTCTTATCAAACATAAAAGCTTGAAAAATCAAGATTGTTTTGCAAGGTGGGATCAGACTCTTGCTGTTTTCTGTCCTTCGTATATATGATAGCTATCAGTATTTCTAAAAAAATTGGAACAGTTGTAGTAGGAGAAAAGAAAAAAAGAGACCTTGCCTTGAATGCACTTATCTAGAAGGCATTGTTTCATGATGTGAGCAATGTCCCTGCCACTGAGAGAATGCTGAGCCCGTAAACTTTCCTGGAATGTGATTATTGAGGGGAAAGAGGTTGTGGTGGTGGAAGAATGTTAGGTCTTTGAGCTTTCCCGGAGCTAAATGGGAGTGTGTTTGGTTCGCGTGGCAAGAAGGGGTAGCTTCTTTGAGAAGCTACTAGATGTTTCCCAACTCTCTGATAAAGCCAATGCCAGACAGCTCCAGGATGGACTCACCACTGGCCAATATGTGAGAGAAGCAGCACTGCGGACATCAAGGTCAATGAAGAGGAGGAGGTTCTTCAGGTGCTGGAGCAGAGATTACACTGCAGCCTGTGGAGAAGGCCATGGTAATGTAGGCTGTCCCCTGCAGCCCATGGAGGTCCATGATGGAACAAATACCCACCTGCAGCCTGTGGAGGAACCCAAACAGGAGAAGAGGGATGCCCAAAAGAAGCTGTGACCCCATTGGAAAGCTGCAATGGAGCAGGCTTCTGGTAGGACCTGTGACCCTATGGAGAGAGGAGCCCACACTGCAGGAGATTTGCTGGTAGGATTCACACTGGAGCAGTCTGTTCCTAGAGGAGCTACTGGACCCACACTGGAGCAGTTCATGAAGAATTGCAGCCTGTGGGAAAGATCCACATTGGAGCAGTTTGTGGAGGGCTGTCTTGAGGGAGGGACCCCACAGTGGAGCAGGGGAAAAGCGTGAGGAGTCCTCCCCCTGAGAAGGAAGGAATGGAAAATATAGCATGTGAAGAACTGACCTTAAACTCCATTCCTCATGCCCCTGTCAACCCACCAAAGGCAAGCGTTAGTGTAGTCTTGGAAACGTTCTCAGGATTAGGAGAATTTTGATTTAGTTGTGCCCATAGTACAGACAAAATTCTGAAATCTGCAGACCTGTCATAAATAATAGTGCCTGCCTGCATTTAAAATTTAATCATATTAAGGGACTACGAAAAATAACATATTTGTTGTAGAAAACAACAGGAACTTCTGAAGTTAATTTATGTTCACATGAAATTTTGTTTTTTAGTGCATCTTAAATTTTATATCTCTTCAATCTTTCTCTGCAGTGAGTGCAATCAGGCTCTTGGATTGCATTTTATTGTCTCATAGGTGTCCATATAGTCACCATACCTAAAATAAAAATGAAATTAATCAGTTGAAGGTTGGAAATAGTGGCAGGAACACTCCAATTTTTATTGATGTATTTTGGATTAGTAATCATAAATTTCTTGCATCTGTATCTCAAGGCAAGAGAAAGGAATGTTACCCTCTAGAAAAGCAAAAAATAATGCTATTTATAAAAAAAAACTATTTCAAACAGCAGGAAAGATTTTTTTTTTAATTAAGTATTATAACAAATCAAAACTTACCAGGTTTTGGGTTTTGGTTTTTTTTGTTTTGTTTTTGTTTTTTTTGGTTGTTTTTTTTAGTTTTAACAGTTCTGGCATCTGAGTATAATTTTTTTTCAAGGCTGTGTAATCGTCTAGTACAGAATTGCAGTTAAAAATAATAATCCATTGCACAGTGTAAATGTCAAGACAAAGTATTCTGCAATGAAGATAAAGCAGTGAAATTATGTAGCTCCATGCAGGCTAAGTGAACTTTTTTTCCCATACAAATTCTTCTCTGACTTGACTGCTTTCACTGCTAAGCCTAACTCATTTAATCTTATAGTTTCCAAATCCTGTATTGGCAAGTCAAATGTGGCTTGATATTGGAAGAAATTACTAAGGAAGTTAACCTTTTTAGACCACTCTCTTTTCAGGGGTAGGTACTAATCAGGGTATCTATGCTTCCAGAAGGGTGGGCTGTCAAAATTATTATCATCTTCATCACCTCTGGTCAAAGATTAATGCAACATATCTACATGATTTCTAGTAAAGTGGGGTGGTTCCTTGAAGGGTTTGTTTTGGCTTGTTTCTAAAGCACTCTAAAAGAATTTAAATGAATTTGTCCATCATATTTGAAAAATCATGGCAGTCAGGTGAAGTTCACGATGAATGGAAAAAAGGAAATATAACCCCCATTTTCAAGAAGGGGAAAATGGATGACCCGGGGAATTACAGACCAGTCAGTCTCACCTCCGTGCCTGGCAAAATCTTGGAGCAGAGGAGCAGATTCTCCTGGAAGGCATGCTAAGGCACAGGAAAAACAAGGTGGTGGTGGCAGCCAACATGGCTTCACTAAGGGGAAATCCTACCTCACCAATGTTGTGGCCTTCTATGGTCAGGCTACAGAACTGACGGACAGGTGTAGAGTAGTTGACATTGTCTACCTGGACTTGTGCAAAGCGTTTTACACTGTCCCACATGACATCCTTGTCTCTAAATTGGAGAGACATCAATTTGATAGGTGGAGCACTCGGTGGATAAAGAACTGGCTGGATGGTCACACTCAAAGAGTTGTGGTCAACGGTTCAATGTCCAGCTGGAGACCAGTAATGAGTGGTGTCTCTCAGGGATCGGTGTTGGGACCAGTCTCGTTCGCAATCTTTGCTGGTGACATGGACAATGGGATTGAGTGTGCCCTCAGCAAGTTTGCTGATGACACCAAGCTGTCTGGTTCAGTTGATACACTGGAGGGAAGGAATGCCATCCAGAGGGACCTTGGCACACTTGTGAGGTGGACTGATGCCAACCTCATGAAGTTTAACCGTGACAAGTGCAAGGTCCTACACCTGGGTTGGAGCAATCCCAGGCACAGCTACAGGTTGGGCAAAAAAGAAATTCGTGGTAGTCCTGCGGAGAAGGACTTGGGGGTGTTGGTTGATGAGAAAATGAACATGAGCCAGCTTCAGTGTGTGCTTACAGCCCAGAAAGCCAACCGTATCCTGGGTTGCATCAAAAGAAACGTGACCAGCAGCTTGAAGGAGATGATCCTGTCCCTCTACTCTGCTCTCTTGAGACTTCACTCAGAGAATTGTGTGCAGTTCTGGTGTCCTCAACATAAAAAGGACATGGAACTGTTGAAACAAGTCCAGAGGAGGGCCACGAGGATGATCAGGGGACTGTAGCACCTCCCATATGGCTGAGAGAGTTGGGACTGTTTAGCCTGGAGAAGAGAAGGCTGTGTGGAGATCTCATAGCAGCCTTCCAGTATCTGAAGGGGGCCTATAAGGATGCTGGGGATGGACTCTTCATTAGGGACTATAGTGATAGGACAAGGGGTAACAGGTTAAAACTTAAACAGCAGAAGTTTAGATTGGATATAAGGAAGAAATTCTTTACTGTAAGGGTGGTGAGGCACTGGAATGGGTTGCCCAGGGAGGTTGTGAATGCTCCATCCCTGGTGGTGTTCAAGTCCAGGTTGGACAGAGCCTTGTGTGTCATGCTTTAGTGTGAGGTGTCCCTGCCCAAGGCAGGGGGGTTGGAACTTGCTGATCTTAAGGTCCTTTCCAACCCTAATTATTCTACGATTCTATGATTCTAAAATAAAGGAAGATAATTGATTCTTCTGGTTAGCTATAAATATTCAGTTATTAAAAGACTCATCTGTTGTGTTTTATCTTATGCAAAACCAAATTGGAATTTAATGTAAAGTTATAAATGGAATTACTGTTAGCCAGTGTTTCTGTCATTGTAGACTGCTTGATTGTTCCATATTGTTGTTTGTGTATAGAAGTGAAAAAACATTAGAAATGTTATAGGGAGACATGGGAATAAAATCTATTTTTTCAGTGATGAATGCAGCTATTCCTGTATGGTGGAATTGCCATTTTATAAACACTAAGCCTTTTCTGGTTGCCATCAGTGAAAGATACATAAACTGTAAGAATACTTCATCTTGCTCAACAGGGTAATACAAGTTCCTTCTGTGTGTGAAAGTGAAATAATCTATACCTGATTAGACTTACATCTGCTATCCTTCTATTTATTTCTCATACTAGTGAGCTAAGAAAGCAAAATATTATGAAAAAGGAAGGGAAATAGTCTGAAAGCAAGTTGAATATATCATAATAATAATAGTAAATTTTCGTCTTCCTTTCCTGCTTTTTAATGATCTATTTTCTGTAGTCAAAGAAAGAAGTTAGCTTGCTTACTTATTAACTAGTATCTGTGGTTTCAAATACCTGAACACTTTTCTGTTATTCACCAGGCTAACATAGGACAAATGAAAAATGTTGTGTTTTATAAAGTTTTTTATTACTTTTTTATAAAACGTCATCCTTCTGCATTTTGTTTTAATATTTTCTTAGTGTTGTTTCATTCTACTTAGAAAAAAAGAAAAAAACCACCCACAACAAACAATTAAGAAACAGCTAAATTAACTACTCTTAGAAAATGTACTAAGCTCATCATTTTTTCGAGGAGTGATCAGTAGAAGTTATGGGACCTACTGTAAAATAAATTTGACATTCTCACATATCAGTTTAATGTGCTTCAGTTACAGGTGTCATCAGAAATACAGACTGTTCATGAAGTGTTATGAACCTTTGGATAGTGTTACATATCCATGTGTGTTTATAGGGAAATACACAAATTTGGGGGGTGGGTGTGTTTAGGTATCTGTAACATCTTTATATAAAGCATCAGTTCAAAAGTTCTGATGTAAAAAGTACTAAATAAGAAGCAATTTTGAAGTAGGAAAATAAGTACTGTTATTTTTATGTCTGTGTGTAGGTATGTATCCTTACCTCTAAATCTCAGGAATATACCATACCTTAGAAGAATACACCCTCTGTAGATATGTAAAACTAAGTCTGTAAATGGCTCAGCTACTATGTATTATCTAAAAAAAAGTAATCTGAATTAATTATAGATATAAATAATTTGTGTAATACAACATTAATGGCTGCTAAATGTATAGGTAAGATTTTAATGAGTTTCTTTCCTTTTTTTATTCTTTAAGAAATTATTTTTTCTCATATTTGCTTCAGTCAATGTCAGTTGTTATATTTGCTAACAAACTGTTCCTTGTTTGCAAATTGAGAACAGATGTCTTTTTTTTATGTCTCAGCTTGGCGAGAGTTATGGCGTCATCTTTCCCTTTAAAGATTAAGATTCCAAAATTTATTCCTGTGTTGTGCCACTGAGATCTGAAAGAAAAAAAAAAAAGAAATCAATGCCAAAACCTGTCTGGTTTTATTTCTGTGTTAATGATAATATTGTTGCAGTTTATGCCAGCTGATAGTTTGTGGCACTTGTTTGCAAATCTGCAATTGTAAATTGCATGTTTTATGTCAGCATTGGTTTCTCAAACTCTGATCAAAATCATTGGCCTTTAGCTTCTATTGACTTTAACTTCATGACTTCTGATTTTGCATCTTATCAGTGGTATTACTATGTGTTATTTGGAGGACATGAAACTGAGAGAAAGGGTAGTATGTGTTGTGGTTTAATGCCTGCTGGCAACTGAGCACCACCCTTGCTCACTTCCCCATGGTGAAAGGGGGACAGAATCAGAAGAGGAAGAGTGCAGTAACTCATGGGTTGAAATAAAGACAGTTTAATAAAGCAAAAGCTGCACATGCAAGCAAAGCAAAAAAAGGTATTTAATTCAGCTCAGAAACCTATCTCCTATCTTTGCATTTTAAATCAGCTTCGGTGTTTTGTACATGTGGCATAGGCAGAAGCATTTTTTGCCTGTTAAGCTATATTTCTGACTATTTCTGACTATTAGTTACGTATATCTTATTATTTAGGTTTTATTATCTATTTTTAGTATCACTAATCTCAGAGAAACAGAACATGCACTAGATTCAGAATAAAAATAAGAATCCTACCTGGAACTTTAAAATGGGGAGAGAGGGGGAGATAACTTTTTAGGGATTAGTAGTGGGATGTAGCTTACAAACGTTATGATCATAGAACTAAATCCTAACCTGATCTGTGTTTACTGCCTTTGCTTTTTATCAAGCAGAAGCACTTCCCATTCTTTTCCTGTGTAAAGGATAATTCAGTTTGTTTGCTGGATTAGAATTATTTAGCTACTGGAATCTTATGTAAGGAAAAAAAAAGGCTATGAATGGCTTTTAAAATTAGATTTATTCTACCCTATATCTAAGAATAAATTTAATACCAAATATATTTACAACATGTGAACATTTCATATACATGGGTAGCCAACTTGAAGTCTTCCATCCAAATGGAGTGTTTAGGGTCCTTAGAAGTGTGTAAGCCTTGCAAATCTAACTGCTAACTTCAGTCTTACAGCTATTAATCTCTCAGCTTCTGTGTAGGAACAAAGTCCATGCTTAAAGTTGAGAAGAGGACCTTAGACACTTGATTGTGTGGGCGCAGTCTGGTGGCTGGCTAATGCAAAATACAGAAGAAACAGTTGCTGAAGGTGAAGTTGTCTAGGATATCCCTTTCTCTAGCCAGTGACCTCAAGGTTAGGCCAAGTAGTTAGGCTTCTTCAGTTACTTCTCTCTGTCTGGATGCTGCTTAAATTCTGTCTTATGAAACAGTGTCCTTTAAAACACACCAACAGACTGTAAAGGAAGCTGGACTTATGTTCATTTCCTGGCTAGATCCAAGAATAAACTGTGATTTAGCTGGGTTAAGGGAAGTTAAAGCAAGGAACAATTTACCAATCTTTATTATGAATTTTATTTCATAAAATACCAATTCGTTTTAAAATTTCCACAAAATATTACTGCTGTGGGAGATGGTGTAACAAAGTAACTGAGCCCCCTAGTGAAGTCAAAGTTAATTTGGAGCACAGTTCTCACAGTGTTTGGTGTTTGATGTACTCTACATCAAGCACTGAGTGAAACTTGTTACAAGGTACTTGATTTTAGGAAAGATGAACACACTTTAACTGAACTATATTCTCTATAAAGTTTTTCTTGTAGTTGTATTTCTGTAGCATTTTATTTGGGGAAGTACATAAGGACCATCAATCACTGACAAAATTTTTGGTAAGGTGGACTAATAAAGGAAATGCGTTGTTTGTGATCTACTTTCAAAACATCTGCAGACATTTCATTGTGGCTCTCAGAAATCAAATTGAAGTGAATGAAACAATCTACTCTGACATGTAGTTTGTCAGTTTTAATCAGATTATCTTTCCCAGTATCCTGGAGTAGTACTGACTAAATTCCTGAGGGGTTTTGAACTTAGCTAACAATGTGTAATTTCATGGGAAAAAAATGTGTGCTATATTGTTAAAAAAACCAATATTTCCAAATGATAAAAATCTCTCATCTGTGTTTAAAAGAGCATTTAATTCTCAAGAATAAACATGTTTTTTTTAAAAAAAGCCATATCCAATTAGAAAATTTAGATAAGTTTGTCAGTTTTCCGTATTTATGAGGTTTCACAATGAGCCACAAAGAGAGAAGTAGTTTTGCTATATGCCTTACCTTTTACATGTTCTTGAAAGTAAATACTTCACTCTCTTCATGAAAATGTAAAGTAAGATCTGTGAGCATAAATGTTTGTGAACATTCGCTGATATAAATTTTCAGCTCAGAAGTCTGAAATCAAATAATCCCGTATATGATTTGTCTAGCACAATAGTAGAATTGTGCAGTGTTTAGCTTTTATAGTAAGGATTTTGTTTCTAGCATGTGACTCTAAAAATGCTTCTATCCTACCTCCCATATTAGTTACTGTCTGCTTAGTTTAACCAAGGAGAACACAGACTGTGTTTAAAGAATTGGCTCAAGAATCGGTTTCCTTGAATTTTACTTTTCTGTCCTCCATGGACAGAGATTTAGGCAGACTTAAGGCACATGGTGAGATTTTGTGTGATACACCCTCATGTAAACTAACTTATGTATCATATATGTGGAATTTCATTCTATTTATCCTACACTTTCTATTAAAAAAATGTAATGTCTTGCTTTTGGCTGAAGCAAAAAAGGTCTACAGGTGACCTTTGGTATTGATTTGAAAACATCAAGGAGAACCTGAGATTCAAGCTTAATTATTTCTGTAGCTTTTCTTTTTTTGCTTTCAGAGGTGTTATCTATTTTTCCTTTCCTGTTAACTTTTGTTTGGCTAATTGAAGTATCCATATTTATTCCCCTCTCCCCAAAAGTTCTTATGGAATGTGATATGGTCAATTCTTAGTTTCCCTTAAAAAAAAACACCAAACAACCACCAAAGCAACAATAAAACCAGTACCCACAAAACTATAAAGATTAATATATTGTATAAAAGTTGATTTTTCCCAGTTCTCTTAATCTAAAGTGTCTTCAGCAGGCTTCCACTTATTTTTATTGACCCTTTCTAACTTGAGAACTTCCCTTCTAGTTTCTCAATATTAAATTTTAATATATTCAAGTCAAACTGAATGTTGTGTTTCAGAATCAGTCCAACCATCAGAATCATTGCCTTTTTACCCCCAGTTACTTTGTTATACTTCAAAAAAGTTATACTGCTTAGTTAGGCTAGAGAATGATCCTAGAATTGTAAGACATCCTTTATCCACAGCAAATCCTTCCTCTCAGATAAAATGCTTTCCAGGGCTCATTTATCCTCATTAAGGTATGGTCTAGGTTCTTATTTTTAGATGAATGACCTTACATTTGGCTGTATGAAAATACAGATCCTGTTCCTGAAAACATCCATCCATGTGATCCATTTGATTCCATGTGCTGCCAATCTTTTTACCTTGTTATTATTCATCTTAAGAGCATATACCATCAGCCAATTTTCTTTGTTTTTTAATATTTTTTTAAACTATTAAAAAGGATTGAGGTAGCACTGCAGATTTTCAAAATGCCTACTGGATGTCTCCTCAGCCAGTATATTAGGGAATCCTGTGAACAGGCAACTTGATCCTGATGATTTTTAAAACACTTGATGCTAACATAAGTCGTTAAATGACTTCTCTGGCAGTTATTGGCTTGATAAGTAGTCAGCTTTGCTGGTCCAGTACAAGACAATTCCTGTTGGGTAAAAATTAGCAATTTTAACAGCAAATCACAGATCATTAAGATTAATCATGATATGAAATAATTTCTGTACCTTCTAAAATCTGTCCTCAGTGAAATTTTTTGAGTGTTTATCAGAACTGATTGAATTTTCCAGAGAACCCCAAAGTATATCACCAGCATAAAGATGTCTGTATGTAAGCAAACATTGAATCTTGTTTCTGTAATCAAAAATTTTAGGAGAGTTCAACAGTTCTCAAATCCACCACTGTACTGCTATTAGGGATAGAGGCAAATCCACAGGGAGTAGCAGGTATTAAAGTGAGATCAGGTTGTAAATGTAGATGAAAAAGGTTGAAATCTAAGAATTAAAACCAGTCACAAGCACACGGTCAAGCTCAGTGGGCAGAGGGCCATGTGAGGGGTCAAAACTTCTACAAGCATTTCTTATTTAAAATAATAGCTGAAGATAAAATTTTTATGAAAATAATTTACTGAAGATGAAAAATAATTGCCAGGAGAGTATATCATACCCTGTGATCCATTGCATCATTCTTGGAAATATCTCAATCATTCTGGCTAATCTTTTTTAATATTTTTTCTATTTATTTTAAATAAAAATTACCAATTATAAATAAAGGGCATCATAAGATGGATTTCAAGTGAAAGGATTGAAGCTGAGAACACTAATATGCAATTAAAAATGTGGTACTGCAGTGTCAGGTGCTGATGGGCTTTAGCAAAGTTTTTATTGTGCCACCTTAGGTGTGAAATATAATCCTTGTTTGTACAACTGAAGCTAGTGGGAATAAGTGTATTTAACTGTTTCAGACTACCTTTTATGAAAAGCAAAGAAACAATTCTTCTCATCCTAAATGTTCCTTTTTCATGAAACAGGTATGATTGAAAACACATTTCATGGCCTTGAAATCTCAGAGATTTCTCCTAGAGTGAAGTTTTGGGTACACTCTTTAGTGCTACTTGTATACATGCTACATCTTTAGTGCTACTTGTATAACTACACTGGGCTTAGAATTACTGATTCTTTCCAAGCTACATTTTTAGCCTTTATGTTTCAGCTGTAAGACCTACACAATTTCATTTTTTCTTAATTTAGTTTAATGTGAATGTAATAAGCACTCTTTTAAATTGTGGGAAATAACTAACACTAATATTCAGCTAGCGTAATGTGCATCTTTACTTAATAATAGCTAAAGCTGATTTTGTGGTGATTTTTCTTATCTTTGTGAATGGTTTCCATAATTTCTAATGTACTAACAAGGTTATATTTTTTTTTTAATAATGCTTTTATATTAATATATAGAAACTGCCTCTGGTAGAATAAAATACTTGTGTCCTTTCCATTTGCTCTATTGTGCCTTATATTCTCCATTACTTGTTTAGATATTGTGTATTTGCATGAATAATATCTGAATACATTCCTTACTATAACTGTAGTTACATTCATTTATTCTATGCCTGGTACAAAACTTTAAACTGTGTAACGTTACAGCAAGGAGTTGCATTAGGTTTGGTTATTTCAGTTATGTGACAGTGTTTTCAATACATGCAGCATATAAAAGAAGAATTCTGAATATTTGTGGTTACCAGCACCTTCAGAATTCTTTGGATGAAATTGAGGGAGATGTCTATGACATATACAGACTTTATACCAAAATGGTCTGCAAATTAAAGAATACTTCTCTGGGAGAAGTTAATTTGAGTTAAAAATCTAACAGCTGTTAATTATGAACTATTTACAAAGCATATGCACTCCCATTGAGAAACAGGAGTCTTTTCAGGTCAGCTACTTATATAACAGGTCTTTGGGAAGATAATAGGCTTGTCAAAAGCCTGTAAGAAGTTGATACAATTAGTAGTGTTGTAAGAGTTTAGTTATTTTTGAAAATGTCTGAATTTGGATTTTATGGTGAATTATTATCTCAAGTGTATTCAAATGTTTCTTAATCACCATTCCTATACATGTAAAGTAAAATCAGCTTTAATGTTCAGAGTGTCTTTATAGTGCTTGTGTCTATCCGCATTATATATACTCTCTATATATGTTAAAAAATTTTGGGTAATATGCTAAAAACTTTTGTGTATTATGCTAAAAACTTTTGTGTAATCTCAGTAAGTCTATTCTGAAGGCATTAACTTTTAAAACTGTAATAAATAATTACAAAGTAACTGGAAATCCCTTTACACAGTTGCAGTTCATTGCACCAGAGCAACCTTAAAATGATCTATTAAATGATTATTAGAAACAATTAATTATACCAGAGAAGCCTTAAGAGCGCAAATGTAATTTCATGGTTATAATTTTCTTGTCAGGTAATAAAACGGGATGAGCTTGGCAAGGATCTGTCTGACTGCTCTCTGTTCGATTTGCTGAAATATGATGATTATAACAGTGACAAGCACCTAGCTCTTGAAGAATTCTATAGAGCTTTTCGTAAGTACAAAGATCAGCCTATTCTTCATTCAGTTTTCTGTTTCTTTTTTTTCTAAAATGCTATTATTTTATATTTAAATCTTGATACATCCTGATGCTGTACATGAACAATGAGCACAATTTAACTGTCATGCTATGGAAGAGAACTTCTTAGCAGAAATCAGTGAGATCCATTAGCATCCAGATTTCTGATGGATTTTTGGTAATGGAGAATTCATAGATAATCTTTCCTTATGCAAGCAGCCATTGGTAAATCTGTGTTGCGCACAAGTGGGAAGTAGTGTGGTCTAGATATTATCAGTAGAACCAAAAATCTAGAACACTTCCCCACATACTATATTTGTTAGGCGCTGGTAAGATCATTTCTGTCAAACCAAGCAACAAATGCACCACTTCTGTCACATCTGCAGAGGACTTGGAGGGATACAGATTTGTGGTGTAGTTTTGACAGGTATTTTTTCTAAATGGCAAAGGTGGGTGGGGACAAATCTGTACAGTACATATAAAGTGAAATAGGAATGTTGAAAGTATTTATTCCAAACAGAATGAAAAGTGTTTTTTTTTCCCCAGAATTTTCTTTAAGTATTTAGCAATTTAAATTTTGTACTTCAAAGTTATAACTATTAGATTTTAATTCTGAAATCATCATATTGTACAGTAAGGAAAAGATTTTTCACCGGCTTTGACAGTTTCAAACTTGTAGGAGTATCTGCAGGGGATCGTCTTCTAAAATATTATGATCTTATTTGTTATTTAAAGAACTTTAAAAGCCGTAGCTATTATTTTAAATAAGAAATGCTTGTAGAAGTTTTGACCCCTCACATGGTCCTCTGCTTGACTGCATGTTTGTCACTGTTTTTTCATTCTTTGATCTCAACCTTTTCCATCTACATTTAGAACCTGATCTCAGTTTAATACCTGCTACTCCCTGTGGATTTGCCTCTGTCCCTAATAGCAGTGGAGTGATGGATTTGAGAACTGTTGAACTCTCCTCATTAAAGTTTTTCTGCCTGACTGCTGGAGCAAGAGTTACTGACATTTATTCACTCTGAATGGCAGTGGAGAAAATTTGGGCTTGCAGTGCTGGAGAAATTGATCCTAATCAAAACTGCTGCACAGAATTCTAAGGGTAGAGGTGTTTGTTTATTGTTTTCTTTTTTCTCGTTATTTCTGTAGCTATAAAGAGTCCTTTTTTAAAGTGTTTTTAAGTAGAAGAAAGGGTGTAGAAGCACTTCCAGTGCCTTGTTTTTTAAGACAGTCACATGAGCACAGAAATGCTAGGACTTCCTGGTAGAAGTAGAGGAGTGGCAAATACAGGTCACAGCACCACACTTCTTATATGTAGCAGTTCCCCAAGGGTACTTTTTGAAGTCAGTTTGTACAAATATACTTTTAAGACGTACTAGAATTTATGAAGGTTAAACAGCTCTCATTTTCTAAATTGAATTGTTCATCACCATCCCCTACTCAGCACAGAATCATGTTGCACAGAAGACTGGAAAAAATAAGAAAGCTGGAAAATGAGTGAGAGAAAGCAATAGGGATATTTGTTTCATCAGCTTGAGCATAAAAAACGCATAGCAATAGTCAGGCATACAGCTGGAATGCACATTTCTAGCAGTGATTTCAAATGGTATTTCAAAACACTTGGATAAGGTTTTGAACACAGTTGGATAGGATTAAAAGCTAGCTTTACTATGCTGTTGAACAATCCATTCGCTTAAAGTGTTTTCTTTTTAAAGGATTAGGCAATTAAATTTTATTTAAATATGAATGCTTATCAGTGGGATTATTTGTTCAGTTCTGTTTCACTAGCATTTGCAGGTAGAAATCTTTTCATTGCCATACTTAATCAGAAATTTGACTGTCATCTGAAGATTGTAAATTTAGAATCAAACATGACTAGATTGTGCTTTCTTATGAAAACTTCCCCACAAATTACAACAATTCTATTTTTTCCTTTAAGGGTAGGAAGAAAAACCCCACCTTAAGGGCAAAATTTAATCACTACCTGTCTTAAAGATATTAATATGCACATAAATATATATCTGTACATATATGAGTGTACATGCTTGCTTGAATTCTGTGAATTATTTTTGACAGTCTCCTTTTATATGACAACGTTCAAAATAAACAGGGCAACCAAATGTGATAACTCTCTGCAGAGGATGAAAAATCCCTTTCTGCCTTCAGAAGGTCAGATACTGAGGCAGTAACAAAGAAAGAAGATTCTTGAGAGTGTGCTCTCTACCCTGGAGGTTTGTGCCAAGTTCAGGTTCAAAAAATGCTTCAAGCTTACTGGCTTCTGTAGGGTTTTATATACCAGAAAGACCAATGTGTTTTTTCTGGGTGTTGGCTGTTTTCAGTCATGCCATGAGGGCCATAGCATCCAGTCCTAGATATCTGTCTACTAGATGCTGTAGCAGTTTAACAAGATCAATAGTGTATGCAGAGGGGACTGAAAAATAATTACTATTAATATAAGTAGAAAACCCAGAAAGTTTAGGGTTAGCTAGGCTTTGGGAGCTTGGCAGTAGAGGAATCATGTGGTTTGGCCCTCTACTGCTTTGGCCATATCATGTAAAATTCTATCTCAAAAGTGATCCAGCTTCATCTTAGTGTTTTGTTTTTCTTTTTTGTTTCCTTTCCTCAGCCAGCCCCAAGCTAAAGGGTTTTCTTTCAGCAGATGTTTTCCTTGGACAGGGAAAAGTATATTTAACTTTTTTTTGAAAGGGTGGCTGAAAGCGTCAGATGATGGAGCCGGACAAAAGCTAGAAGGGGCAGTATGGATTCTTGAAAGCGTTATCTTCTGTAAACTAGAAGTCAGCCAACGTGCTTCCTTTATTTTTCAAGGTTTTTCTTCTTTGCGTAACGTCTCCTATGCTATTAAGATAATTCCGTGTTTGCTGTGGATGCTGTCTCAAATTTTATTAGTCCTCTAGTGTTCTTTTCTAAAATAAAAAAAAAAAACTTATTTATTTTCCTCCTTTAAAATGCCATCTGAAATGAAATTTCAAGGCAGGTATTTCAGGTGGATTGCAAAACCTCAAGGTATACCAAAAGCAAGTTAATAGTTTTTATCACTCAGCAGATGCAGACGTGTATGTAAGCACTTTGTCATTGCAGTAGAAAGAATGATGTTGATTTAAACATTCATGAATAGCATTGATGGAATACAATGTGTACAAATATCAAGTTTATTGTAAGTAATAGAACTAAATGCTCTACGTAATAATTGATATACTACATAAAATTAAGAAACCCTCCTTATCTTTCAGAATAACTCCTTATTGTTAGTATAGAACTATATTTGATGTTATTTTATGCTCCAAAAAGGGGTTATAGAAGACTCTCACATTCAGGAATTGAGTGTAAAAATTAATACTAGATTTACAAGAAATTGTCAGAAAGAGTTAGCTAGCCAAAACAAAATATGACCTAATTTTATAGTTGCTACTTCTGTTAGTTTCAAGAACTACTCATGCTTTCAGGAGCCACATAACACTGTTAAAAGGATCTAAGCTGTTATGCAGCTTTTATTCAGGATCATGCATATTATTACTGTATGTACTATTGCTTTATATATTTAGAAGCACCTGCAGTCTTGATATGCTGTTCCTGTCCAGATATCAGATTCAAATTTCAAGCATTCCTTATTGCTGAGGTATTTCCATGAAGCAATAATAAACCTACAGTAACAGCAGCTATTATAGAAGTTGATCTAGGCTGAAATTACAGAGATTGTCTTTGGGCTCAGCTTTTAGGAGGAAATGGGAGGCCAGTGCCTAATATGATTGTCAGTCATGTAGAAAGGCAAACAGCAAGAAGTCCCCATAAACACAGGGCTCATTATGATTGCATATGCTTAGTTACTAGATTCTCTCAGTGCTTGAAAATTATTCCAAAACATCACTTCTTTCATTATGATAGCTTTACTTCTATTTTAATTTGTCAAATGTAGTTATTACAGGGGCACGTTCAAAAATCCATTTATTTTAATGTCTATCTTTATTTCAAAAGCAAAATGAACTAGAATTTAACAAAAACAACAAAAAATGTAAATATAAAATCTATACAAGTCATTGAAATAAATGAGACTTTGCATTAGCTTCTGTAAGTTATCCTTAAGTCCACAAAGCCTAACTCAAAAAATACTTGCTGAGTTCATGCTTCCAGAGACTTCAGTATGAGGTCTCAAGTATTGTATTTAATATACAATCTGAGTCAGAGCTTTAGAACTATGATGAGTCTTCAATAGTAACACAGGTGAGCAAATAGTAGAGGAAAGATTTTCTGAGGGAGGAAGAGGTATTATTCTGTCTCCTGCTACCATTAATTCCTTTTCAGCAACAACTTGTGTGTAATAGCTTGTTCCAGAGGGTATTATATTTCAGCAATAACCTCTGAAAATACCAGTTAGCATCATACTGAGTAGGAGTTATTGGAGATAGTGGCAATATTTTTCTGCTCAACCTAATCTATCTTTCAAATTCCTACCTCTCCTATGTGTATTTTCAATCTAGACATTCTAAGCTGAAAAAGAACGCGGTCTCTTCTGTTGTGGATAGAGTTTTAAACTGATCATTTTAATCAAGTAAATATTCATGGTATTAAATATTGTTTCATGGATTGAAGTAGTACGCCTGAAACTTCTCACATGCCACTAAGTAATTAATTTTGATGCTAAGCAATTTCCAGATGATGATAAATTAGGTGTTCCACCACATGTGTTCACCATGCTGTGAGGGGGTTTTGTGGGGTTTGAGTCTTTTTTGTTGGTGACGGTTTTTTGGGTTTTGTTAGAAATATTTTAATTTTTTAATTTTTTTAAAAAAAGTCACTGAGTAAAATGGGCTTTTAAAAAAAAAAAAAGAAAAAAAAACAGACTCTTAAGTGTTTTTGTTTGACAATGTAAAAAGGCACTGGAACAGGTTGCCCAAAGCCGTGGAAAATGCTCCAACCCTGGAAGTATTTAAGGCCATGTTGGACAGAGCCTTTGGTGACATGGTCTAGGTTAAGGCGTCCCTGCCAATGGCCAGGGGCTTGGAACTCAATGATCTTAAGGTCCTTTCCAACCCAAACCTTTTTATGATTCTATGATTTTGCCTAGATCTATGTTGGTAATAACTGATCTAACCATTCTTCTCTTCAGAGCTTATGTTAAAAACATTTGATGAAACTTAAACAGTATCGTGTAGTTGAAGTTTGTTATTCTTTAAAACTTTTGCCTGATTTTTGCTTGCTTTCTTTTTGGATAAACACAAAATTAAAGATTTTATCAAGGTACTGGGAGATCAGATATTGTATATGTTTGTCATGAAGATCATAGCCCTGCTAATGTCTCTTCTAGGCCATAGAATGGTTGCACTGACTTGGTAATTTAAGAACTGAATAAGAAGTGTCAAAATGAACCAATCACATTTAAGTTTGAATAAGCTGTTCTTTTTTAAGGTCAGATATCTAGAAATTAAGTATTAATAAAACATTATTACATTGTGATGTGAAATAAATGAGTTGCACTTCTGTAGACTCAGAATTTGAACTTTTGCTAATTCCAGATGCCAAAGGGTTCTTTTTTCTCATGTCTTGGGGGAATCAAGTAGCAAATTTAAGGCTGCATTAGCTTTACATTAGAAGGTGAAGCAGATATTTCACAAGGTCTTTGGCTATCAGGAAATAATGACAAAGTTAGATTTTGTTTATGAAACTTGAGTTCTGCTGACCTCTAATCCTATCAGTGCATTCACCTGGGAGTACTGTAGGTTGCTAGAGGACACTGTGAAATACGGGATTGCAGAGGATGAAGATTAGACCCAAACACCTTAGTTACAGTATCATTGTTTCAGACAAGAGGATTGGTAGAGATTGACTTGTGTAATATTTGTTGGTGGCTCAAAGTGTCTGAGAATGAAGTCTTACATGCCTTTCAGTGAGCTTATTTCAATGCTATGTAGAATTGCACATAATGCTGAGGGGAAAAAATAAATATCAAGCAAGTTTTTGTGTGTAGTTATGGTTAGCAAAGTCCCTCAGTAATTGACCTATTAGCTGTTTCTCAGGAATCGGTTATGTGGCATGAGTTATAGTATTGTTGCAACTATTTTATTATGTTGCTAATTCTGAGAATATTTTTGCCTTTGCAAAGCAGTGTACATGTAAGATTAAGCTATGGCTGATGTTCCAACATTCACAAACACCTTTCTCTATATAGCATAAAGAACACTTCAAGGCAAATTTAAAATAATGATTCATAATCGCAGTTTCATTTATTAACAATTTGAAAGAAAACAGAATTTCTCCATAAAGGTGGGGGAGGAGGGAGAAAATACAATCAGAACATAAGAAGTAATGACTGTGCATTAAAGGAGACAATCACTAGCTAATCCACAAGCAAGAACATTAAGTATCTCTACTTCAAGGCAGAATTACTCTTCTGGAACTATAATGAATATTAATAGGCTCATAAAATATTATTTAGTGTGAAAGCCTCAGTAACCACTGCATTACTTGTTTCTTTTGCAGACATGGAATTATCTCTTTATCTGGATTTCATTCTTAGAATTGGTTACCAATTTCAACTTCCAGAGCAACAGGCTACAAACGCTGTTAACCAACAATAAATATTCATTTCAGCATAATTTCTAAAGTAATTTTCAATATAATCATTATATTAAATTTCAGTGCAAGTTACCTTTCCCTTAACAAGAACTGAAATCATAGAAATCCTTTTCTCTTACAAAATCCAGAGTGTATTAGTGTTGTGCTTAAATTCCAACTGGCAACTAAGAACCACGCAGCTATGTGCTTACTTCCCCTGCTCCCCAGTGGTATGGGGAGGAGAATTGGTGAAAAAAAAAGATAAAAAACATGGGTTGAGATACAAACAGTTTAGTAACTGAAATAAAGGAAAATATATTAAGAATAATAAAAAATAAAGACAGAAATATGAACAAAGCTAAACCCCAAACAAATAGGGGGAAAAAATACAATGCACAATTGTGTGCACAATGCAAACTGCAAATACAAAAAATGCAGACACAAAAAATGCACAATGCAAAAATGCACAATATAATTTCTCACCACCTACTGACTGATACCCAACCCAACCTGAGCAGCAATTGGTCCCTTCCAGGTAACTCCCCACCGTTTCTATACTGGGGATGAAGTGCTGTGGTATGGAACACCCCTTTGGCTAGTTTGGGTCAGGTGTCCCGTCTCTGCTTCCTCCTGGTTTCTTGTGCTCCGCCTCACTGGCAGAGCAGGAGAGACTGAAAAGTCCCTGATCAGGGTAAGTGCTACTTAGCAACATTAAAAAAAAAAGGAAAGAAAAGGTGGTTCTAATTTATTGCCCTGCCATCAAAAGGGAGTGTTTGATCACTGAGATAATTTAAGTATTTCACATGAAGACTGAATAAGATGACTTTTCTATCTAAGAATCAATTTGTTTCTCTGGAGGGTTTTTTGACCTGCTTTATGTTACTTTATGCTTCATACAAGATTGAGTTTACTGGTGTGTTCCTGAATATCAAGCACTAATGTTACTAAGTAATTCTATATTAAAAATTGCTTAGTTGTTTTTTAAATTACTAGTAATTTTTTACTAAAAATTCAGGACATGCTGTTTCATCTTTATTACTCAGGCTGCTCTGAAGTCAAAAGGAACAAGCTTTCCCAAAAGAAGTCTGTCAGATTTTTTATTTGGACTTTTTGGTAACTCATCTACTCTTGTTTGCTTCTTTGGTTTTGTTCTTGCATCTGGTTAAATAAAACCAGAAAAATTATTACAGTCAGAAGTTTGTAAAGGTGGTTAGTAATTACTGAGATACCTGCATTTCCTAAGCATATCTGACATTTACACTATAAAAAGAGAATCTGGAGGCATAGTTTTACACTTAGATTATATGAAGGTGCTTTGAAAATGCTGTAAATGGTGTCAAGGGGATAAAAATTAATAATTCTTATTTTGCAGAGTTTGTGTAGGCCTTAGTGTTACAGAAAACTCTATTATGAGATATTGGGAAAGTTTTTGGATTGAATGTCCTCACATATCCATTACATACAATAAAGAAAAATTGGCTCAAAAAAGTGTGCATTCAAAGAAATATATTGGAGAAGAAACCCTTTTCGTTCACTCCATTGTTCATAGTGTCTTACAGTCTGGCAAAGCGTTCTTATTTCAGGAAATTTAATTACTAACTTCATTTCCAAAATATAACACAATTTCTAATGTTACTGTAGTATTCCTCCATAATGAGGAATACTCATTAATCAGATTCCTTTGAGTTGGTATTTTTTTCCAGTTTAATATTTTCCTTCTATAATGTGTTTTGTTGTCTTGTATGTCTTTGAAGTTTACAGCTGTCCTAGCACTTCCATACATGCCAGTTGACAATAAGTCTGTAGAAATTGCCGTGATCTTCATAGGTAGTAAGTTGCTTTCACTGTGTTCAGATAGTTGGATCATTTTCCTGTCTTGTCATCTATTTATTGTATATTCTGCCTTAGTTTTATTTAATTAGTTTTTTAACTTAAATTATTTCCTATTTAGTTTCCTCTTAGTTAATGTTCTCAGGCCTTGGGTTTGTCTTTCCTAACTTATTCCCAAGTCAACAAGGATTAATTAAAGGCAAAAGTTGTGCTCATATGTTCCTGACCCATCTGTTGAAGGATGCCCTGGAATAAAAATGAGAAATTCATAGCAGCCATGGGATTTTTGAGCTTTTTTACCCTATATTTGACATCTTTTTTGTAGTTCACTCATAAAATATGCTAAGGGGGAAAATTAAAAAGGCAGTGATTTGTAAGGGGCTTGGTGATGTGTCCTTTTGGAAAGCAGAAATGTGTATCTGTCCTACTGACTTGTGTTTCCTGAACTAATTTGAGCTACATGGAGGAGAGGCCTGCATCTGAATCAGAATCATCACTACTCAGTACTAAGCTCAATCTAAAAATCTAAAGCTACAAATTTTGGAAAGGGTAGGAGAATTGCAATATTCCGTAAAATATATGAAAGTGTTTTTAAGAGGCAGAATACTGTTCTTGAGCACATCTTATGATCTTATTAGTCTTGTTTGCAACAGTTGCTAGTACAGATAAGGCTAGTATTTTTAGTGCATAAACAATATGCTTAGATAAAAGGATTCTGTCGTGACAAGTTCTTACTCCTGACTAGCTGATAGCATCATTTTCTGAAGTCATATATTGAATGAAGGAAAATGTAATTTACATATTGTTAAATTTTGACAAATAGGATCAATTTAATCCTGTAGTTATAGAAGTTTTATGTTTGAAGATATGCATGAAAAGGTCTTTTTTTTAAATAAATCTTATTTCAGTAAGTCTTGATCTCTTATCATCAAGAATTTGCCTGGTTAATATACCACTGATCTCTCAAGTGTTTATAAGTATTTTCCCATATGCTGTCACTGCTAAAAATATTTGGATATGTATAGAGTTAAGAGTGTTGAACCCCGGAATTTAAGCTGCTACAACTCTATATAAATATTGACAACTGTATGGTTAGGGAGGAGAAAATATGAAATACTCCAGTCTGTCAAAGCTATTTTCATGGTCTCAAATAACGGTATTCTAAACTCTGATGCGTCGTCATCACTCCTGGCTTTCTAACTGCTCAAAACCAAAAATCTCATAATTGCGTATAATAATTACTCATATATTCATTAGGGAGATACATGCAAGCTGACTTCAGTAAGAACATTGATGTATGTGAGAGTTGCATCCGTTTGGTGAAATTGTATATCATGCTAACTCCACTTCCACTGATCACTGGAGCCCTTACTTAGTAGGATGACTGTTATATGTTTTATATGCAACTTAAAAACATGTGTACAGTTATCCAAATTTATTTTATATGCTTTTATATGCTGGATTTTAAAGAAACACACGCACAAAACTCCATTCTTCCCTCCCTCCCACCCCCCCCCCAGATGCCTCAAAAAGACTTAACATTTCCTACCAAAAGAAATAAGGAAACAGACTAAAAAAATATCCCTGTGTTTGTGTTGTATACAGAATTAAATTGTCATTAGATTCTTATGCCAGTTTTCTAAACAGATCATGCTCTCAGAGAATGAAATCTTGCGTTAAGTAGGTTAGCAAATGATTTATATGGAAATGCAATTTTGGCCATAGTAAAAAGAAGGTGCTATAGAAAGGCTGAGCTATATGTAGTGCAGTATTGTGTCAAAACATGTCTAAAAAAAGGATGCAAAACAGTGAAAACCTAGAGGAGAGGAGAACCACATAAGCTTTCTCAATGTAGTTATTTAGAATAGGAACTGGGAAGCTCGGTTGCCTATGGTGGTAGGGATCCAAACAATTCATCTAGTTGCCACTTTGCCATGAATAAAAAATTAGAGAATATGTCATTCCTTAAAAAACCTTGCTTTGCATTATGGTTATAATTCTTCCCACCCTAGACATATGGGAGAGATGTATTTGTTTGAGGGAATAGTTATAGTGGTTTAAAACTTGCTGAACACTCTATTTAAGAAATAGAACGCTCTATTTAAGAAATAGTTGATGCTAAACAAAGATTAATGTTTTGTTTGTGCTTATGAAGTGCTGAGTTAATGTCTACTTTGAGTAACAACACATACATGCTAACAACTTCTCTAGGGTAGAAGAAAGATACATCTAGTCCGGTATCTGCTCTGAGATTGCTTAGGGAAGATTGTAAAAGAAGAAAAAGCATGCAAGACTCCTCTAATATATTTTCTCTTCTCTAGTGAATTTTGTCTCAGAGACTGCATGTCTTTAACAGATCTTGATGGATGCTTCACTCAGAAATTTGATAGCTTTTTGGACCCATGTGAAGTTAGCATCTACAACTTTCTGTTTCATTTAATGACTTATGGATAAAATAAGTTTTGGGTTTTTTTTTTCTTCATTGTATACACCTTCTGTTTAGTTTATGCTTGTATAATAAGAAGCCATGGACATTTGCTCCATATTCTTAGTCTCCAAGACACTTTTTGGTTTTTCTAAGCTCCTGACTTATCTTTGTAGTCATCTTTTTCCTATTCTGAAAAATAGCTGCTTTTATTCCATTCATTTAGTATTGGCTTGTATAGACCCCCCCCCCCCCCCCCCCCCCCACATCTTTGATCATTCTTGTTGTGTTTCTCTGTTATTTTTCAAGTTTCACTGCAAGTTTTTTTTACAGAGGGAGGGACAAAAAGCAAACAGTTAAGATGCACATGCAACATAGATTTATAGTAGCATAGTAATGTTTTTCTGTTCGGGTACCGGTCTTTGCATAATAATTTCTTTTATTGTCATATTGTCAGGACTGAGTAGATGTGTTGGTAAAGCTGCAAATTATACTTTTGAGGTCTCATACCAAAGCAATAATAACTCGTTCAGAGCTCATCACTATACAAAAAAGGTTGGGCACTTTTTTTTACCTTCATGCAGTACTTTCAATACTGAATTAAATATGCTGAATTTGGCATGCCAGTATTGTAAGTAAGGTCTTTAAGCAAATCAGCTTTTACATTTGCTACCTAAACCACCTAATTAGTTGTTGTCTAAAAATTCTGTCTCAGAAAATTTTATCATTTCTTTTTCTTACCCCTTCTCTTGGGTACTGTTGGACAACGTGAGTTCCATTGGAGATCCATGTGGAACTGCACTGGTGGTTTTGTTTGTAAGAGACCTGCAAACAAACTCCTTCAATGAAGTGAAAGAAGATAGTTTCCCAGCCCATGACAAGATCTGATGCATGTTGTTTGTGGGAGGATAGATCAGATGATACTATGAGTAGGACTGTAGTATGCAGGACCCAAGTGCTAAGAACAATAGCTTAATACAGTCTGTTCTTAGTTTGCTCTTTAACCTTTGTGCTGATTTTCTTAGATTCATAGCCCGTAGTCTGCTTTGATCTCGGGGAAGTATACCAGGTTTGCAAATCTAAGAAAGGCATACACAGAGGAGTCCTTGTTTTCAAAATGCACCACAATGCTCAACACAAAATTGCGGTCCTTTGCACAGACATCTACTCTTAAAAGGAGTAAAATTCTATTCAGTAAACATCAAAAGTTAGAAGCTTCTGTACAGTCAGGTATCAGAGCCTATCTTGAATTCTAGTTTCTTTTTTTCCCCTCTAAATATAAATAGTCACATCAGCCAGCTGATCGATTTTTCAAAATCCCCTTCATCCTAAAACTGCTCACATCTGTGCTTATTTCTGTGTTAAAGATTTCTATGAGGAGCTGCTTCATAACTAGTGTTCAGATTGCAGTGAATTGTTGAATAACAGTCATGTGGTCCTCCTTTTTGTGTGGAAATATAGTAGTTCTGCTATGCTTCAGGCTTGCTAACTACATTTACAGTTCAGGTAATTTAATCCCGAATTACTATTTTAGAATATTGTCCTGGTCATTTTCCTGACAGAACTGGACAAAGAGAAAATTTTTACAAAGTTGGGTTATTATAAAACTCATAAGTCCAGAGATATTAAATGTTTACAAATTCTGTTATCGTCCTGTGAAAGAAGCTTTGAAATTTGAAAGTGAAATGAAACTGCACAGTAAATAAAATTGGCAAATTATTATATTTATAGACTGAAATCTTCATGCATAAAACTGTGAGTTACCAGGGCTGTCAACTCTCCTCTTAAAATTCCCATTTCATTATTGATTAGTTCCAGAATTACTTCATAGATTGAACTGCTGCATTTTAAAAGTTTCATTTGAGGTAACTGCAAGCATGCAGTATTGATGTTCAGCATCTGTTTTTGCAATAAACCAAAGAAGCTTAAAATTTGGATCTATACTAGTAAAACTGGTAAAAAATATTTATGTTAACTCTTAGCATTTAAGTAAAATGTTTTTTCTTGAACTAGTAATATGCAAACACAATAAACATACAGGAATTGATTTTTGCATTAATTCCTTTCTTTGTTTAGACAAATTCAACCGCTTGTTCTACAATAAATAAGGTCAAAGCCAATTATCACTATTACTTTAGTGAATTAGCACTTCCATGTTATCTGGATAGGAAAGCTATGTTTAACACCTAACTTCATTCACTGTGAAATTTGTTTTCAGGAGAAAAACAGAAAGCATTTTAAGAAGTAATGGCCTAGTATGCCTTTTTAATTACGTTTTCTTGCTTATGCATATTACTGCTTATTCTTACCTAAATGCTGTTTTTATTAGTTTATTTTGAGGTATGTATTTTTCAATATGTACTACAAGCATAGCTCATTGCAAAATTTGGTTCTGTGCCTATTTTTGAATAATACAGTGTTACAATTGAAATTTGTTCTTCATCACAAGTGCACTGCAAACAGGTGGTCTAGGTTTGTAGATATTTGGTGTGCATTTAAACTTCAGTTGTTAATCTAAAAAAAATTAATAAGGAAGCATTCTCTGATCAAAATTACCTTAAGATACTTTGAAAAATACCAGACTCATGCAATGATAAAATTTGTGTCATTGAACAAAGTTTTTGAAGGCTACTGGAAATAAGTTTTTTCGTAACAGTTGAGGCACTATGTCCTCTATTTTCCAATGATTTAATAGATCCCATAGAAATAAGGAGCTACAAAAATTCATTGCATCTTGGACAATATATCAGTTGAAACACTGAATATTTATGATGCAGGCAATAAGGTTGATTAAAATAAAATGAGTTAGCTTTAAACTAACTATTTTAGATTAAAGTATAGTTTTGGACAGTACAACATGTAGTCTGCATTATCTAATGCAGCAATTTGCAGCAGGAATGCTTCTCCTTCCAACTAAGCAAGATATTTTGGGTGGCTTTATACTTTACAGTGAACCCATTATGATAGTCTGACTACTAGTTTTTTTGGAGATCTTGTGTTATTCAGGTGAGATTGCCATTAATTTCAGTTTATTTCATTTATAGTAGCTAGAAATGAGATCAACAATAGCATGGGTGGCAATAGTTGCTGATGATAAAAAGCACACAAGAATGCAGTTTAATACAGTGAGGGAGGAAGAAATTTGCTAAGCAGATGCCAGAGAGCCTATAATTAGGAAACACTCCCTCAGAACCTAAAACTGAAAGCCATGATCCTTGGTCTTTTCTGTTGGTTGCCACCAAATAATTGTGCAGTCCACTGAAGGAATAGTGAATGACGCTTGTAGAAAGATGAGACACTATGGCAGCGCTCAGGTCTATAGTTTCTTAGATCAATTTAGACTTTTGTACTCTCTAAAGATCTAAATCCATGTAAGCTGGGCTTTCAGAAGTTCTAGATGATAAGATTTTTATTACCATCAGCCTTTTAGTGTAATTTATAATAAGTCTTTTAATTAAGATAATAAAAGAAGATTGTATCAACTTTACTTGACTTTTTGTTACTGCCTTATGAATCAAATTTTAATTATATGTTTGCACATAGGGCTTGATATTCCTGTCTTATTTGATAAAAAGAATGGAAAACAAATGAGAGGTATAGTGTAAAATTAGCTTTTGTTTGTTAAGATCTCCCTCTTTTATTCCTGGAGCTGAAAGGTGTTTGGTGAACAAGTGTCATGGTTTAGACACAGTCAGCTACACAGTCCCTCTCTCACCACCACCCCCTCCGTCCCCCCACCCTTTCTTTCCTTCCCCTCTTTCTGCCCTGCTCCCGGAGGTGTGGGGAATAGAATCAAAAGAATTTAAGTCCCATGGGTTGTGTCATGGTTTGAGCATGTTTTGAGGGTGTTTTTGTTCAAGGTTTTTTTCCAGCCAGGTGGAGGAGGGGAGTCCGGGAGGAAGGAGAGACAGGACACCTGACCCAGGCTAGCCAAAGAGGTATTCCATACCATAGCACGTGATGCCCAGGATGCATACTGGGAAAGAGAGAGCTGGAGAGAGATCTCTAGAGGAAAATGGAGGAAGGAGCACGCGGTGCTCAGCCGGGCAGGGTGGAGTGAGTTATGGGTCGGTGGCTGGTGGGGTGTTGTATTCTTTTTGCTTGTTATTGGCTGTATCATTATTATTTGTAGTATTAAATGGCAGTAGGGGTTTTGTGTTATGCCTTAGCAATTAAACCGTTCTTATCTCAATCCGTGGGGGCTACATTCTTTGGATTTTCCTTCCTAACTCTCCGGGAGTTGGGGGACTTGGTTTAAACCACTACATTTTTGGCGCCCAACGTGGGGCCCGAGGGTTTGAGATAAGAACAGATCTGAGCGGATTTATGGTCTCTTGTCACAATGCTGATTTATTGGCTCTTAGAGGTTTTTCTCTGGATCTCGCTGTTTCGGGATTTTGCCGGGTACTTTGTGTATGGATTGGATGTGTTTGTGTTTGTCGATCCTGGGGCTTGGGCTAAAGTTTTTGTTTCACTGTACTTTGTGTCGGAGGCTTGTAATACGGTGGGGCTCCGGCAGCAGGGGGGGATGGACGTGGCCATGGACTTGGACTTGTACCAGGCCGTCCCGCTGCTCTTCGCTGTCCTTGTCCTTATCCTCGTTGTCGTCTGCGTGGAGCTGCGTGAAGCCAGGAAGGAACGGCCCCGGGAGCTGCCGGCAGCTGAGGCTGCCAGGGAGAGCGGCACGGGGAGCCAAACGGCTGTGGCAGAGCAGCGGGAGCAGGCGGGGGAGGAGCAGAGCAGGGCGGTAGCTGAGCAGCGGGATCAGGCAGTGGGGGGGGGGAGTTCTGCGGCCGTTTCCGACCCTCCGACGGCCGAGAGTGTCTCCCGGAAGTCGCCCGCCGACCCCCAGCAGGATGCAGGAGACTACGCAGCACTTCCCAGCAAGGCAGTGGAGGAACCGAGTCCCGCCGCCGTTCTGAACCCTGCAGCAGCCGAGAGTTTCCACCGTAAGTCACCCACCGAGCCCCAGGAGCATGCAGGAGACCGTGCAGCATTTCCCAGCAAGGCAGAGGAGGAAGATGCAGACTCGGGAGAAGAGAAGCTGGTGGTGGGAGAACTGGCAAACACAGCAGCTACATCAGCCCCAGTGACAAGTGCAGCACAGGCAGCTGAGAGTTCTGACAGTTTTGAATGGCTTTTGGGTGCCCTTGGGACCTGCCTGCTGATTGTGATAGGGATCAGCATGGTGGCACACACACAGAGTGTGTTCCATCCACAACCATTTTGTCTGATCCCAAAAGTTAAGCAGAGTCAGGTTTGGGTCTTGTCTAGGGTTAGACAAGGATATAGGGGCACCAGGAGACTGTCCCCAAGGCTGGACAGTCATGAGTGGCAGGGCATGTGGGACAGTATGGCCAGGTATCTGGTCCACTGGGTCCCTCCAGTGCTTTGGAAGCATTGGAAGTGGAAGGCAGCTGTATGGAGTCCCCAGCAGCAAGCTGTAGAACTGCTGAAGGAGACGGTGAATGATTTTGAGCCTGGTGGGCCCAGATACTTCAGGCTATCAGTCCAGAGATGCAACATAGAGATGTCTCATGATCGAGGGGTGGACTTAAGAGTGATGGTGTATTCGAAAAGTAGGATCTGGGCATGACGTGAATGGTATGGAATAAGGGGTGGATAATGTCATGGTTTGAGCATGTTTTGAGGGTGTTTTTGTTCAAGGTTTTTTTCCAGCCAGGTGGAGGAGGGGAGTCCGGGAGGAAGGAGAGACAGGACACCTGACCCAGGCTAGCCAAAGAGGTATTCCATACCATAGCACGTGATGCCCAGGATGCATACTGGGAAAGAGAGAGCTGGAGAGAGAGCTCTAGAGGAAAATGGAGGAGGGAGCACGCGGTGCTCAGCCGGGCAGGGTGGAGTGAGTTATGGGTCGGTGGCTGGTGGGGTGTTGTATTCTTTTTGCTTGTTATTGGCTGTATCATTATTATTTGTAGTATTAAATGGCAGTAGGGGTTTTGTGTTATGCCTTAGCAATTAAACCGTTCTTATCTCAATCCGTGGGGGCTACATTCTTTGGATTCTCCTTCCTAACTCTCCGGGAGTTGGGGGACTTGGTTTAAACCACTACAGGTTGAAATAAGAACAGGCCAGTAACTAAGGTATAACACAAACCACCACTGCTACCACCAATAATAATAATAATGATAAGGGAAATAACAAGGGAAGAGAATACAATACCACCCACTGAAACGAGCCCGATCCAGAAGAGACCATGCCCTTCCGGGTAACAAACTCCCAGTTACCTCCCCGGGCATGACATGCTGTGGTATGGAATACCTCTTTGGCTAGTTTGGGTCAGGTGTCCTGTCTCTGCTTCCTCCCGGCCTCCCCTCCTCCTTGGTAGAGCATGAGATTCACAAAGTCCTTGGTCAGAATAAACATTAGCATCAACTAAGAACATCGGTGTTATCAGCTCTGTTCCCAGGCTGAAAGTCAAAACCACAGCACTGCCCCAGCTACTAAGGAGAAAAAATGCTACTCTTTAACCCAGGACAACAAGGCAATAATTACAATAAGTAAAAAGAGAAAACTAATGGTAAAGAAACGTGATTTTATGTGGCAAAATTGTCTTTGCTTTTGCATCAAAGCTCCTAACTTCCCTAATGAATCGGACTAATAAACAGTTCATTCAAATTAGCTGATTTTTTTAACTGTACAAGATTGCGTATTCCTCCCATTCTGGATATGAATTGTGAGACAAAGATATATTTGTAGACGTTTTGAATACTCTTAGATGAAGCTAAAGTTAACTGAAGCTGTACTTTGAACAAATAAAATGGTATCCAGATAAAGAACAGTGTCATGTTGCAAACCTAGGCCTCTGGACACTTTGGACAGTTTATTTTGCTGTCCCTTCAGAAGTCTTAATAAAGTCTTGAGGGATACTGTTAAGAACTTTTCAGAAATCCAGCTAGACTGCATGAACTGGTTCACCTCTGCACTTTGCAACCCCCACCCCTGCCGTTGGTAATTGGATTTGTCACAGACTCGTTCACAGCTGGGATCACTGAGTTGCAGAACATGTCAGAGGGGAATTTAACCAAACTCTGTTAATCAGTTTCAACGCCTGGTCTACCTGGATCCTTGTCTGCAAAGCTGATTTCTAGTCAGCTGCACCCCTGTATTGTTACATGGGCTTATGCTGTCCCAAGTGCAAGACTTTTAATTTGTCTTCATAGAATTTCACAATTTGTCAGCCTGCTTATAAAGTTCTCTCTGAAGTGCAGTGTTCCAGAAATACACTTCCTGATCCTGTGAATGCGGTGCCAACTGAAGAACTGCTGCGGGTGTATTTTGTCCAAGTCACCGTGAAGATGTTAGACAGTGTCAGCCCAGTATTGAAACCACTTGCAGCAAACTGACACTTAGTCTCTCAAATGCTGACCACTGCTTTTATACCTGAAGGTGAAGTAAGTTACAGGCCACTTATGATGTGTACACCTCCCTGTTTGAGATCCAGCAGTGCTTTTTCATTGAAAGGAGTTCAACTTTTAACCCTATTATCATTTAGCTAGAACTGTATTTACCACATGAATTTCAATTATGTCCTATTAATAAAGGATATAAGGACAAAGTTATGACTGAGAGTTTAGTGAAAATTAAGAAAATAAAATTTGTTATCAGTAGTTTACACTCCAGCTTTCACAAAACCTGGGAATCTGCAGGGTCCTGCAAACCAAATGGTGTTGAAAGTAGCCAAGATAGAAATTGAATATTGTCTGTTAGGCAAAATTGTCTTTAATGTCAGATCTTCACTCCTCTTTTCTTGTTTTCCTCATCCATCCTGGAATTAGATCAAAAGTGACACATATTAGGGAATAGACAAACTTGACTCAGTTTGGGGCACAATTTTAATCAATACAGTTTCTGGAGAATATATCTTCTCTTGTCTGCCAGATGAGTGACAGGGAAACTGGGGAAAGGTCTCCTTCCCAGAAAGATAAGGGCTGAGAAAACTGACGCAAATGGTGACCTGCTGTGAAGTTGGAAGAAAGAGAACTTCAAGGGTATATGCAAGCTAGGGTGAATTTCTTACCAGACAGCAAACACTTAAATTGAAGATGGAAGTTGGGTAGTAAGTGAAACAAAATCTGTATTTTGGTGTAAGCAGCCCAGGAAAGTGAGTGCACTTGGCTTTAGGAAAGAAAAGAAATTGTTACTTTGATTCTACATCGAACTTGCAATCTGTAATAAGTAATATATTGTGGGGTGAGCAAATCAACATGGTTTATATGGAAGATCTTGTGAAAGGCTTTCTGTATTTGTGTTAATCCACAGAGGTTTATAAATCAGCCTGGTCCTGTTTCAGCCTAGGCAATCCTTTCTCTTTATTTCATTTATTTTTTGTAGTGAAGTTGCTCATGAATGGATTTTCTATTTGTATATGTGTTTGTAGACAGACATGTCTCAAAACTTCATCCTCTGACTTTCTGCTTATGTCATTGGAATAAATTAGTGGTTGTCACAGTAACTACAGTTATTTGCTTCTGACAGCATTGGTTTGATCTCTTTAATCTTTGAAGGTCTCAATTTTGTGGATTTCAACCATAGTATTCAAAATAAGTTCCTTAGATACGAATAACTTAGAGGAGAAGTGCTTGATTTTAATTTAAGGGTCATAATTGTTATAAAATCTTAGACATATGAGACTCAAAGCTTTTTTTTCTTCTTCTTCTATAAGAAAAAATAATTGTGTGGGTTTCATGGGAGGAGCAGTGTGTGGGATTTTTTTGTTCAGGTGTTGGTTTAGGCTTGGGTTTTTTTGTTGTTTTTGTTTGTTTGGGAGGTTTTTTTGTGGGTTTTGTTGTTGTTTGCTTTTTTCCCCTCTCCTTTAACATCATATTATTGTACAATCATAATGATCTTTATTTTCTTTCTTCCACATGGGAAACTACCTCTTCCATTCCAAGTTAAGGAATTCCTCAGGTTAAGTCAGCAGAATTGTTGAGTTGCTCAGCTAACAGGCCAGATAATGTTCCTGTGCTTGTCAGATAATTTACTCTTTTGACTCATCATTTTAGTGTCACTACCGTAAAGTGCCTTTGACTTAGGCAGTACTGTATTGATGGGTTCTAAGACAGAATTCAGGGGAATTACCATTATATGCTTGCCCAGTATTTTCTTCCCTGAGCATTTGCCATTGGCTGTTACCAGTTACAGGATACCTCTGACCATGTGGATTTTTTTATGTGTGTAGGGGTGGTCATCTGATTTCAGCCAGGATAGAGTTAATTTTTTCTTAGTAGCTGGTACAGTGCTGTGTTTCGGATTCTCAAGAAAAGTGTGATCTGGGATAGGGGGAAGTGAGACTAAGATTACTTTTCTAAAAACTTTTGAATATTTGGTTTTAAATTTCAAATCTATATCTGCAATATGCATTGGCTTGTTCTATGCATGACTGAGAAGACTGAGAAGAAGTGTAAAACTGCACAGTCTTGGATAGGATGTTGGAAAAGCTTGTATTTAAGCTATGGAAGTGTTCCAGAGATGTCAGGACTTGACATTGCAGACATCTGAATGCTGTTCCAGGTCTTGGCAAAAAAAAAAAGCTATGCGGAGAGATCAGAAAAGAGTGATTTAGAGGGAGGTGTCTAGATTCTTCAGTTTCTAGAAGTTTAAAAGCCACGAGGACCCAGTGTCAGGGTCCTTAGCAGAATTCTGGTGGGTGAACTCTACAGTATGTACATGGAGAGACATAATCGTGCTTTTTTAAAATGTATTTGATACACAAATGAAAAATTAATTATTAGTACTGACTGTGAATTTATCAGTGATCAGTGTTTTGAAAACAACCTTTTTCTCATCTTGAAACAAGTTAAAAGTTTAGTAGCAATAGAAGATAATCCAGTTTCTGTATTTAATTGTATATACACCTGCTGTTCTGACAGCTAATTATACTTCAGTGGCATCTTCTACAGGGTGTACTGTTGTTCAGAATAAGATCTAAATCTGACTGAAATATATGAGATAAGATACTGGACATAAGGTGTGTACTCTCATGACCTCCCTGTTGTGCAGACTTGAATAATCACTGAAATATTGCAACTCATTTCTTCCTATACATGAGAAGATATGCATGTGGGAATGGGTGCATCTTGCCCAGAATTCAGGCAGGAAGTGGCATGGATACATTCCTACAAACTCTGACTTGTGAGCACACTAACTTGTATCTCTAAGCTACAAGGAAGATGTAGCCATCAACTCCCCTCCCCTACCTCACCCAGTGATAAATCCAAATAAGTGAACTCTAGATCTAAAATAAAATAAACCGGTGATGCTTATTTCAATATCTTGAGCTACTGCATAAATAGTATATGTGCATCTCTTTAAGAAAGGACAAGTAGAACTAATAGGATCTATGAGTGCAAGTAGTGAGAAAAATATAAAGGGAGGAAGGGCTGGAGAGAAATAAAACAAGATGATAATTAAGAAGAGAGGAAAAGAAAGACAGTGAGAAGAGGAAAAGATAGGAATGGAGCCTGATCTAAATGCATCTGAGTTTCTGTAGCTGGGAATGAAGAAAAAGCTTTAAAAAAAAAGAAATAAAAAGAAAAAGATTTAATGACAGTTTTTAAATGGAAGTATACAAGAAAAGCTGGCAAAATACTGCTTTTAAACATAACAATCTTGTGTAAGGTTGTGTATCTTTACAATTAGAATGGATATTTTTTGGAGTGGTTATTGATTTGCAGATAAACACTGAGGTTGTTGGATGTGAACCTCCTTGTTTGCTTTCTATGAAGAATCATTTTCATATAGTCTTTTTTATTTTTCCTGACCAGAGATGTTTTTCTAAGGTATTCTTGAAAAACTAATCCTTTTGTCTTCTGAGTAGAACAGGCTGCATCAAATTTTAGGTATGTTTCAGTACACTGCCCCAGGCAGAGCTATACTGGTTTTATGAGTTTAATCTACTTTGATAAATTTTGCTTTAGTTGGACTATTCAGAAGCATTGCTTAGGCTGCTCACAGCTGCAAGTAAAGACCTCTTGTAGGAGTTTTGTAGCTTGATGTGGCTCTTCTCTGAAATTGTTGCTGCTGCCTGTTACAGCTTCTGGTGAAACAGAAACATTCAGTGTTGTCTTCAGCAGAATAATCAGTTCATACTGCGTGTTTCTGCCTACATAATTCCAAAATTTAAAAGTAAGCTACTAAATTTATGAGTAAGTATAAAAACAAGCAAAATGAAGATTTTCACTTGAGCATATTGTGCTGGGGTAATGAAATATAGTCATAATTTGAATACACTGATATCTGTGCAAGATCCATTTAAAATATATTCTAAAATATATATTCCTGGTGTAGATAATATCCAGTGAACAGAAACATGTCATGAAGGAGTGGGTGAAATGCACAGAAGTTGACAGCATGCGTAGAGCCATCAAACTGAAGCTGTTTGATTGGAGATTTGGCAACGTGCATAAGGAAGCTGATGTTAATGTGATGTTATGAGGAAAACTAGAGATATGCTTTGGGGATGTTGCATTACATTTGACAAAGCTGAGCAATGTTCCTCCCCGGAAGAAATAAGATAGATCATGTTGTATTTATTTATTTTTCTCCCTTCTTGAATATGTAAGCACAGGTAAAAATCAGTGTAAATAATAGCGACACAGAAAATCTCATTCAACCTAGGTAACCTCCTAAAATTTTCTGTTACTATCTTTTTTGTATGCCTTTTTTTTTCTTTCTTTCTTCTTCTCTTCCATCTTTCTCACCGCTGTTGCAGACTCACCACTGCAATTTTGGAAGATTTGAAGTTCAGTCATATGCATCTAGAAGTACTAACTTTAGAAAATTAAACACTGACATTCCACAAAAAGTTTTGACACTAAATTTAACATCCCATCAATGTTTCATTATACTTGGTAATATTCTTTTGTAATATTATTGTTTTTAAAAACCTAGACATTTCAGTGTAATTCTGCAAGAGCTGTTATTAACAATATACTAGCATAACAAGAAGTATTTTTCTTTTAAAAAAGAAACCATATAAAACTCAAGCACAGCAATATTTATTTACTGATACTCCAGTGTTGTTCTTGAGTACCATCTTATTTTCCATATTCTGAACAAAACCACTTATTCTCTGCTGAATTTACAATGGATAAGAGTGTAAAGTGTTTCACACTAAATGGGAAAATTAGTTGCGAGTCTCTGAGGCTTGGTTTTTTTTTGGTTTTTTTTTTGTTTGTTTGTTTTAATTTCTAATGTATCTTGTTCAAGGTACATATGCTAAGATTGCTTTATCTTTGTACAGGCCATTCCTGTCATATGCTCTCTTCCTATCATAAAATAATAATAATAAGATATTTTTAATGGGTTTTTAAAAGATAACTACTACTGCAAGAACAGCTGTGTTTAAAAAAAATGTCTCCAGAAACTGCTGCGGTGCTATGGATGCACAGTGAACAAGTGTGTCCATACAAATGATCAAACAGATAAGATGGCTTAGCTGTGTGTGTCATATCATTGTATATGAAGACAGGTATTATTGGAGTAGGTTATTTGTCATATTTTCTTAAACAGCGATGCAGCATTCTGGGTGAGAGGGTTTATCATATAATCTGGACTGAGGTGGTTTCTATAATTTTTCAAAATATTTTTAGTGTGCAACTGTTTTAATTATATCTTAACTATCTGAAGTATAGCCTTTAGAATGGGGTTGAAATCTAAAAATGGCAATAGGTTATTAGGAAATTACTGTTTTGCTCACTCTGAGATTCCAAACATACTTTAAAACTGACTTTCACTGCAACTTCATTGGCTAGAAATATATTGTATGTCTTTGAATATTGAGTCTATAAAAGTTGCAAGTTTATTTATACACATATAAACCTAAGTTACCATATTGGACTACTGTCAGATCAGCAATTCTGGTAGCATGCATCGAATCAAATTTTGCCCTATCACAATAACTTTGAAATTTCCCTTAGGTTTCATTGAATGATGCATAAAATCAGTTACAGAGCATACTGAGGTTATGTTAAGGTTAGGCAGGCAATTTCAGTCTGGTGGGGTGATGACAGAAAGAGGAATGAGAGAGATTTACTGTTTACCATTACTTTTCACTGTCTCTTTAAGAGATGTAAATTCATGAAACCCAGCCATCCTTCTTTGTAAGGAGAAAGAACTAATCTGCGAGTCAAGATATGCAAAGTTTTGATTGTTTTGTTTATCCCTAATAAATAGACTATGAGAAACAGGCTGTCACAGTGTTATGGGAGTAGATTACTGATTTTGCCTGCAATTGAAGACTTTGAAGTCCAATATAGATAATGAGTTGACTTTCTTGGCCTGTGTTTTCCTCTAGGCTGAAGAAGTTCTCATAAGAATTGAATGGCCTCTGCAACTTCAAGAGTTTCTCATAACAAACTAGTCTGTAGGGTAAACCCATTATCTGCACTGTTGTAAAAATACTGAGTAGTAATGAAACTTTTCAAAACATGCTTAGGTATACCTAATATTCCTGTAGTACTGATACAAGAATATTAGACAAAGCCAAATACATATAGATATTTATCCGTATTTTCCAAAGTGGTTTTAGCTGGATTTGAATGGTGTATCTTTGCAAGTTTATTATTTTATGTATTTCATCTCCAGAAATCAATTCTCCAATTCTCTGATCTATTTCAGGTGTTGGTACAAAGTAACCTTAATGTTCTGGGTTCAGCAGTAGCAGTCGTTTTTCTCCTTCTTAGTAGCTGGTGCAGTGCTGTGGTTTTGACTTTCAGCCTGGGAACAGCACAGATAACACCGATGTTTTTAGTTGCTGCTCAAGGACTTTAGTTGTTGACCAAGGACTTTGTGAGTCTCATGCTCTGCCAGGGAGCAGGGAAAGCTGGGAGGAAGCAGAGACAGGACACCTGACCCAAACTAGCCAAAGAGGTATTCCATACCACAGCACGTCATACCCAATATATAAGCTGGGGGCAGGTGCCAGGAAGGGCTAGATCACTGCCGGGGTTGGGCTGGGTATCAGTCGGCAGGTGGTGAGCTGTTGTATTCTCTTCCCTTGTTATTTCCCTTATCATTATTATTGGTGGTAGCAGTGGTGGTTTATGTTATACCTTAGTTACTGAACTGTTCTTATCTCAGCCCGTGGGAGTTACATTCTTTCAATTCTCCTCCCCATCCCTACGGGAGAGGGGGGAGGAAGAAATGGAGCAGTGAGTGAGCAGCTGTATGGTTCTGAGTTACCGACTGGGCTTAAATCATGGCAAGTGGTCACCTGAGAAACCTGATGAATATATTTGGGTTTTCAGTGAATGCTGCTAATACTGAACTTCTGGCAATTCTTGACTTTGTGCAGTGTATTAAAAGAGGTGCAGCCCACAGCCACATAGAAGTATTTTGCATTTCATTATATAATGACAAGGGGAGTTGTAGAGAGTCAATAATTCCTCATATTTCCATGAACAGTGCTTCTGAACTTTCTTTAAATGATCCTAGTGCCCTGCAGAGCAAATGAAATTATATGTTTTATTGATTTTTATAAAGGCTTAAATCAATCATTATAGTCCACGTTGCTCTCATTTAAAACTTGAGTCTTGTTGAGTGCTTTAGGATGTGCAGATTTATGAGAAGCACAAGGTCTTGAGGAGAAGTTTGATTCAATGGACATAGCAAGTGAAAACCATTTCATTAAAATAAGAATGAAATTTAAAGCATGTGTGACGAGCTTTGAAGTTTTGTTTTAGTTTTATCAGTTTATGTATTAGAAATTAGAAAAAAGTGGTTATCACTGATTTCTATGATTGTCATCATTCACATTAGAAAAAAAGAATAATTAAAAGGAGCATTTGTAATATGTAAGCAATGTAGAAAATATTCTTTGTCATTCAGAGATAATCCTATTCAAAGCAATGAATAATATCAGAAGGGCCAGTTCACCTACTGAGTAAAATGATTTTCAGGAGGTAGCATGTACTGTTTATTAGCTCAACTGCTTTAAAGTAAAATTGTTTGGTTTTGGTTTGGTTTGGTTTGTTGTTTTGTGGGGTTTTTTTTCTCATTAAAGCTGTGAAAGTACCTGAAACTGTTTTTCACTTAAAGCTGGACCATGTAAACACCGTAAAGAAAACTTAGAAATCACATTTGCTGGGTGAACTCCATGTAAAGTAAAGAAGAATGCCTTAAGACTACAAATGTCTGTACTGGTCCCAGGTCCAGATAGTCCAATACTTTCTCTCAAAGAAGTGTAAAAATAATATCATTATACTTTTACATTTGTTTGTGTGATCTTGTCCTGCACATGCAAGCTTCTGGGATCCACAATATCCTTTAACAATGATTTTTTTCAGATCTGTCACTGTAAGTATGAAAACTACTGTCCTTCATTTTGAACCCAGCCTCACGCTTGCTTATTTTGATGTTTTTCCAGTCTTAGAAGAAACAATAAGCCATCAGTAGCTATTCCAGCTTTCCATGAGAGCTATGATTTTGTAGACTGCTGTCAAAGGTCTCTACATTGTGTTTCGTAAAAGAAAAATACAGGTCTATTTGATAATTTTCATATTTTAACTGTTATATACCCTTATCATGTTTGTTTTGCTTCTGCATTCTGCTTTGCAGAGGACCCACAGCTGCATATGGTTTTCAAGTGAATAAACCATGAGGCAAAATTATGACGATTTTGTTCACTTTTAGTTCCTTCCTTAAGATATGATTTTTTCTCTGCTAAAGAGGGCAGAGTTGATATAACTGCATATCCTCACTCACTGTTTCTCTCCTGCCAAGTCAGCTTACAACCCATTGATCTAAATTCAAAGGATTGCTTTTGCTGTCATATGATACTTTTACCCCCATTGAATTTATCTACTATTTTATTGTTTGGGGGTTTTCAGTCTCACAAAGTTCTTGGGATACTTCTCACTGTCTGCTGCTTTCATTCTTAGTACTTGAAACAACTATTAGAAAATAGAGACTTTGTTTTAAGGTAAACACTTTGTAAGTGCATACATTTATAAGCTTTTGTAAGTTATAATTGTCTGTGTTTTATTTAGTCCTGTTATTTAATTCTGCTGATTATTTATTTTTATTTTTTTTAGAAATTTGAAAAGAAATGTGGTCATTTTAGATCCTTACAAAATCAAAAGTTGAAAGCTGCTTCAATAATAAAATAATTGGAAGCTAAATTCACCAAAGCAAGAGATCAACTGCCATATCCTTACTTTATCCTAACTTTTAAAACCTGAACTATCCATAATGTTTCTCGGTTTGAATAAAGAATACTGTATTCCATATTTGTAAGAGGAAATTGAAACTGTAGGGTTTTTTCTTCACTTTTGTCTTTCAGAGAAGCTTTCAAGTTCTTCTATAAAATAAACGTTTCCTAGCATGACCTACGATTCACTTTCCATTAAATCTCATTGACTAATTTTAGGAATAAATGCAGGATTGTGTTTTCTTTTATGGTTTCTGTTAATTTTTTTCATGGGATTGTTTTGTACAGGACTTCCTAAAAACCATGAGCTATTACAGTATTATAATTGTCAACAAAAAATTATTTTCAAGTCTCTTGTCAGCAAAGATGAAGGATGAATAAATGTTAATTATAATTGTAAGTCTATTAAGAACTTTTGGTTTTGAATAACAACCATGCTACCATAAAATAAAAGTAGAATCTGCTCTGCTATGCTAGTCATGAGGCTGGAAATAAGACCTGAATTTTAATCCTAGATCTGAAGCTAAAACATTAAGGAGTAGTGAAAAAAAAATAGCTTTTTTTTTTCTTCTGTGTACTGTTAAATGGACCATGAGAACAGAAAGACTGCTTTGCTGGTGTAAGACCTTAAAGAGCAGCCACTGGCATAAGACCCTAAAGAACAGCCACTCGTGAAACATGTTCTATTACTTCTCATATTGAAATGTTCTACTAAATATGCAAAAAAATACGTTTACAACAAGTTCAAAGCAGAAGATATAGCAGAAAATGACAAAATTAGTCGTGCTAATGGTGATGTGAACTGATTTTAAAATTGCTGTTGAAGAACAGCAAAATGACACTGATGGGCCTGAAGAGGAAAAGGAATGTTACCTATCTGCATTTCAGCTATTTCAAGCCATCAAGTAATGCTATCCATGAAGTACAGAGCTTACTCTGTTGATGGACAAAAGGCTTCTTTGCTTTGTTTTAAAAGGTGATTGCTTTTAAATTAGGTTTGAAATAGGCAAATAAAGTAAATACAGGCTTGATGGGGTCTTAATTTTAGATAGTGATTACCAGTCTGCATAATGTTCATTAGTTTAGAGTTTTTTGTGGCTATGTACACACACAACTTATGTAGGTAAATGAAGAGGTTCAAATTGTACATTTATTGATGGAATTAAGTTAGCTAAAACAGTCTACAGTTGCATAAGAACTCTCTTCCATAAATAATAAATTATAAACTGATATATAAAGTCCCAATATAATATTTAAAAACTTTTGTTTGGAGTGATATTGCGGGTTTTCTTTACTGATTATAAGACATAGTAAGAACCATTTCATGTCCAGAAATTTCATATGCTTCACTGTTTCTTCTCCTATTATCCTGATTTGGTATTCTGAAATACAAAAGAGTTTTGTGATTGCATACAGTCCCCTACAGACTGTTTTAGGCCATCGAAGGAGTGGGCAATAAGATTTTTTTTGTGTATAGGGAGAGAACTGAAATAGCCCAACTTTTACTGCCTATTCTTTAACTTCTTCAGAAACCTAAAATAAATCCAAGTGTAACAACACTTTTTATAAAATGTTCTCATTTTAAAGCATCAGAATTTTACGTTATGCACATCAGCCCATAGTATTTAGGATTAAGAAAACAGAAGGTTGATCAAATCACTGCACAGCTGTAACTGTCTTTTTTCCCTTACACTGCCCTACCCCTCCTTCTATGTTTTAAAAATACATTGATACAGTTTTATATGTTAGCTTACAATAATATTGCCATAGCTTAACATATATGAAGAATGACAACCTAAGATATATGACTCTTGAAAAAATAATGCTTAAAATAAGGTTCCATTATTGATTTATCTCTATTGCTTTTAAGATATTTTTGCAAAATGTCAGCTTTGAAAACTCCATTTCCCTGCCTTTCACATTTAATTACTAAATATTGGGCAAAGGAAGAAAATGGAAAAACACTGTGTTCTGATTGATTTAGGTAATAATAAAGTAAAAGTTGATTTTCAAGCCTTTTGAAATAGCTTATCAACACGAGTACTTTATACTGTGTTGCACAGTAAATGCAAAAAGTATGTGGCAAATATTTGTGGAATAAGATAATTCACGATATGTCAAGTGATGCATGGCATTTAGTTCAGGTTTGTGTTTAACCCTGTTTTCTCTTTTTTGTGTATTTAAAGAGATTTATTCAAGTACACAATATTTATTTTTCTGGCTCTGAATTTCTGCAGTTGTAAAAGGAAACATGTTTGAAACGCAGGAGAAATCATTTTAATACAGTTTTTAAAAAATTACATTAATGGGTACACACTGTGATTAATGCATCTTCTTTTGAGACTGAAATAGAAGAGATTACTAATGTTGTTTTGATCTGGAAACCATGTTTTCACTGATATCAAGAAAAGACTCATAAAGGACTTTGTTGTCCATCTCATTCTCAGTCCTGTATGTTTTGTACTCTGAGCTCAGTTATTTTTATGAATGCATATTTTAGTAATTCGGCCATTTTAGTTCAGATGAATGTGCTGACTGCTCTGCTGCATTGGCCTTAACTGTCAAATAACTTGTGGTGTCAGACTTTGTGTATACTGTCATGTTTATAACAGTCGTACCTCTGAAATTCATTTTCATATTAAATGCTTATTTCCTTACAGGGTGATACTTGTCAGTCAATTTAATTGAAATGTCATGCTGACCTTTATTTGAAATACTCTGAACTTCCTGTGGTTCTTGGAAGTTCTTTTTACTTTGATTCCAATTAAAATCCTTAAATTACCAATGTACAAAACCTGCATGCTAATTAACCTTCTGAATCTGCCTGCTAATTAATCCTACAAACAATATATCTTTTACAGAAGTAGTTCAGCTGAGTCTGCCTGAAGATCAAAAACTAAGCACAACTGCAGCAACAGTGGGACAGAGTGTGGTCTTAAGTTGTGCAATCCAGGGAACTCTGAGACCTCCCATCATCTGGAAGAGGAACAATGTTGTTCTGAATAGCTTAGATTTGGAAGATATCAATGTAAGTAAGAGAAAGCTCTTTAACTGCTTAACAATTTATTATCAAAACGTTTCATAAAGAGTAGAAAGATGTGTAACAAGCTGCATGACTCTGATGTTTCGAAGAAAAGAAATGGAAATGAAATGTTTGTCAGACTATTTTTATTTTGCTGTGTATTCCAACCTTTATTGTTAAACATAGAGAAAACATGTTTCACAGACCATTTAAAAGAATAAATATAACAAAAGCACATGAGTATAAAATTGCAGCCCAAAATATAGTCAGCATTATACATTCAGGATTACATTGTCTTCAAACATCTGAAAGAAATCTGTGAAATGAACATTTTAAGAAATACATAGTGACTTATGACAGATCATAATAATAACCTTATTTTCTAATAATTCAATAAAAATTTAGTTTTTCCAAAACAAGCAATTTACTACAAAACTGGTTGTTTGGCTCATCATCCAAATATTCAGCGGTGTGTATGGTACTTTCAAAGAATCACATCACCAGTGAGTATTAGTATAACTTAGAAATCTTATTTTTGGAACAGCCAGTATTTGCCACCTAACTTATTATGACCTCAAAATGTGGAGCAAAATTGAGAAACACAATTACGTCTTCTGACAAAACTCTAAAAATAAGCTTTCAGCTGTATTTTGTTTGCTTGTGCATATTCTTACATTGCTTTGGCAATTTTGATCTAAATGATGACAATGCATTACATTGGAAGTTGCTTGCTCTCCATTTCAAGTGAGTGTGAAGTCAGTACTGGTGTGGAAAATCACCACAATCAGATATGTAGTCTGTTTATTTATGTTTCATTTTCTTGTGAATGCTTTTAATTCTAAGGTGGCAATTGCACTCACACATCACCTTTGTTTCATTTGCTATTTTGCTTCCTGTTTGCAAATTGAGCTTCCTCACAGTGGTGCTTTATAAAATAAGAGACAGTGTCAAAGCTCATCTTTCTTGAATGGTAGCTTTAAGTCACTTGAGAGGCTTAGGATAAAACTAGTGTCCTTAGAAAATTCTCAGTTAAATAGTTGTTGCTTTTGTTAGTTTAGTATTAATGATATGACTGACATTCACAAGTGTTCACAAGCTCATGTTCACAAGCTCCCTTCTGCAGCGTTTGTTAGCTTTCTGTAAATATTCATGATGCTCATAAACAATGGAGTTCTTACTAATCCCTTCTAAGTATAATACATGGCATGAGCTGTACATAGAAACAGGAATACACATCTGGACAGAGGAATAAAAAGGGAAATGATGAATGGAAATAATGAAGCTAACAGCTCAGTTGCAAACTGAGCAGTTTAGTTAACTGTATTTGCAGACGCGATAAGAGTGAGTGCTTTCAAAGCCCAGTACATACATTTTGAATATGAAAATGGAAACAAAAACCCCACAAAAACACCAAAACCAACCAACCAAACAAAAACAACCTAGAGAAACATTTTGTGCTGGGTGCAGATCCCCAGGTGTCGGCAGTGAGGGCTGCAGCCAGGAGCCCCTCAGGTGTGCATGTGGCACCTCTGAGAAAACAGTCGAAAAGGAATGTTTGGCATAGAAGACCAGAGAAATAGAGGAGAGAGCAAAGAGAAACAGCAGGGAAGTCCAAGGTTGGAGGAGAAGGAGGTGTTCCATGGTGGAGCAGAGAGCCACACTGATGTCTAGGTTCATCTTGAAGGACTTCAGCCCTTGGAGATTCCTGTCTGGAGTAGATGAAAAAGGTGAGGAGAAAGGAGACACGAAGAGAAACTGCTTCTCCACCATTTGGGTGGAGGGTAAAGAAGGTCGGAGGGAAGGAGTGAAGTTGAGCCTGGGGAAGATGGGGAGGAAAGCTGTTGTTTTCATTATGTATGTCTTTTTGTTTGCCACCACCTAGATTAGTAATTATGTGTTTATTGTAGTTGGCAATAAATTCAGCTAAATTTCCCAAGTTCAAGTCTTTTTTGCCCACCATAGTTATTAGGAAGTAATCTCCCTGTTGTTATCTGAACCCTTTCTCATTCATATTCTTAGCTTTTCTCCCTGTTCTGTGACGGGGTGGGAGTGGAGGGAGAATGAGTAAGTGAGCAGCTGGGTGAGAGTGTGACTATTGGCCAAGGCCAAGCCAGCATACTTCGGAAGTACTTGTCACAAGTGGAAGAGTACAGTATGGGACTCACGGGGTTCCCAATTTGAAGTCAGATTATTGTGGTGATCAGATATCCAAAGCAAAGTTGAAATTGCTAGAACTGGCCAGATTTGTTTATATTTAATAGGAGAGGAGGAATGTGTGACAGTGATTGAGATCCCACAAACAGAAAAAGTCTGTAAAGTGTTACCTGAGTGCTGAGATGATGTCTGTGTGTGCATTTTGTGTACAGGTGCAGTAAGAACTGTCAAGGGAGTAGAAGCTTCCAGTGACAGGAGCACATAATTCTGAAGATGAATGCATTAGGTTTTTTTTTTTTGTTAGGTTAAGAAAAACATAAACAAACTGGAATGCTTGGAAGTCTTTTAAAGCAAAAAATTATGTTATAGCCTTAGTCTTTTAATATTAACAGTTCAGTTGTGATACAAATATAGAAAGAGAATGGCATCTAGTATCCACGGAGTGAGGCACTAAAATTAATAGCACTCAAATATGTATAGGTGATAAACTAACATAGGGTGGAAGAAAGAGTTAATGGAGTCTGGATATATAAAAAGAAAAATGGCTGTAAAGTCATTGAGTTAAATTGTTCTCCTGAGTCTCTTTCTTTCAAAACTTATTTTGCATGTTTCACTGTTTGCACCGATTTGATCCCATATATTTATTTCTAGACCTTCCCTTGGTTTGTTTAGGTTTTTTTTCCTTCCATGTTTTTTTTGGTCATTCCATACCTTTCTGAACCTTGTTCATCATACATTCTCTGTTTTGTTCTTGCACTTTCACATTTGCTTAAATGTTGTTATGGAGCCATAATTCAGTATACCTTCAGACAGTGTAATAAAAATAAAACCTTGGGGAAAACAAAAATAATTGGACAAAAAATAGGGGGATCTTATATTTCACTATGGAAAATGAATTTAGTACTTAAATATTACCATCAAAGAAAAAAATGCAGAGGGAAACATAGTGTGCTCACAATTTACAGACCAAAGAATGTGTTGTTACTCTAGCAATTTTAAACATTCAGAATCCCTAAGCCCTTGTATAATTTAAGTTGTCCCCAGAGGCTATGTATCCTAGGCTTTACTATGGCTATATTATAAGCTATAATCATGTTTGCCTTACTGTGGGAATTATTAATTTACTCAGTTATAAAGGAACTACATCCATGCGTCTCGAGACTAATAATGTTGTGTAAATAGTAGTACACTTTATAAAATAAAGTGACAAGCTGGCCTGGGAAGATAGATAAATATTTTTTTTCAGCAAAATGCATCAGAGGTCATCATAACTGGGAGTCAGCACATATGTAGGGAACCAATTAGACTAAGCAGTAGTGACAGTGTGATTTTCTAAATCATATCAAGTGCTTCTCACTTAGAAATAAAAGTTTTTGCACTATGCAGTTCTCCATATGACTTGAACTATTCACTTCAGGAGGGACAATATCAGAACAATGTAATATCCTAATTTTTTTTCTGCAAATGGAAAATGCAACAAAAAGCAGCAGAAGACACCAAGTCTAAACTCAAATTATGGCTGTTGAATTTCTGGTTTTCTTTTTAAATAGTCTACTCCTCTACTGAAATTATATAGGATATATGCCTAAGGGTGACTAAAAGCCAGTGTTATTTATACTCAAAGATACTGTTTGGATTTCAAAAGTTGATAATGAAAATTGTATGTAAGTAGTGCATTTAAGAAGTGATAAAATAACTTAGAGGATGCTGTCAAGTGTGTGGTCAGATTAATAATGTTACTGATAATATCCAGTTGGTAATTTTAGAAGTACTTAGTATTCCTCAGCTCTTCTTATGGTACTTAGGATTATTATTTGCGTAAGTAGCATCTTGCTACTCATCTTTGTCTTATGGAAACTGATTGGAGTCAGGGATAATCAGCATCCATCTGAACGAAACTGTGAAAAATCATATGCCTCTGCAAATTTTACTTAAATTGTAGTATAATTGTGCTCTGACTCACTATAGAATTGCTATCATGAGACATTTTGCTGATATTTTAGTACATTTTTTATTTTAGTAAGCTTTTATTTCATAGAATCATAGATTTTTTTTGCGTTGGAAGGGACCTTGAAGATCTAACATCCCTGCCGCACAATAACACCTGCTACTAAACCAGGTTCCTCAAAGTCCCATCCAGCTTGGCCTTGAACACTTCCAGGGACAGGGCAGCCACAGCTTCTCTGGGCAGCCTGTTCTAATGTCTCACCCCCCTCATTTCCTGCTGTTATCCTGTGTCTTAATTTTCTTATCTGCCTTTCCACTTACCTCTTTGAATATGTTTTATCTAACCTATTATTTATTACAGAAAATAATTCACACTTACAGAAAATTCCAAAATATCAGATTTTTTCCCAAATGCAGTATGTATTACTTTCTCATGTTAATCGATTCATTATGCAACAGTTTTTATATCTCATTTTCCTCTGTTCTTTTTCTGACCTTTTACCCTGGTTTTACTTTCAGCTTCTCCCCTATACCTGTCAGCAATCACATTTCTCTTACAAAATGTCTTCCCTTTGTTCTTACATTTATACAAGATCTTCTTAGATGACTTGTCCATATAAAAAGTTTAACACCTGCTAACATACTTAAGATAGGTAACTTTTTAAAAGAGAGTAGTTCAAATTTTACCTTTTGAGAAAAGCTCACAATATTCTTCTTTCGGCTACCTTCATGGGAAGCATGCAATATTTCCATTTAAGGGGTTTTGAAGTTGTTCATTGATTAACATTCTGCCAGAACTTTTCAGCTGTTCATTTTGTTAAAACCAATTGATCAGATCAGACTTATCAGATTACAGCTTTCACTTTCTTTCTATCAGTCTATATTCTCTTATTGATATATTTCTTCCCTCCCCACCTCAAACTCAGCAATCCCACATCTTAATGGAGATACCGTTAAAAGCTAGTGTCCTTTGAAGGAAAGTGCTTCATTCCATCTTACATTCTGGAGACTTCCACTCAGCAACTGATGACAGAAATGTTTTCAGGTTGTCCACAATACCAAGCATATTTCCTAGAAAGGACTCTTGACATCTGCCCTCTTCTTCTCCTTCTAACTTCTTGTCCTTTCTTTCCCCCTTTTTTATTCTTAAGAAAATACTCAGGAGAACTTTTCACATTGTATTCTCCCATGTGATTGTATGGACCTACATACAAACTTTATGCATGGATAAATTGTTGTTAGTACTACAGTTATGACTTTAAGACTGTGGTCATAGATACAAATGCCGTTTCTCTCAAGAATTTACTTTTTTGTGTTTGTATTTATGACAGAATCCCAGGTGAGCCATAAATGTCAGAGAAATATGCCTCTTTTTTTTTTTTTTTGTGCTCCTCAAATACAACTCTTAAAAGTAAAAAAAAAAAAGGCTCAACAAAGCAAACAAACCAAAAAACAACAAAAAACCTTTCTATGGACTAAACCTTTAAAATAATCCCAGGCAAGCCATGTTAAACTACCTGGAAAAGCATTATGCATTTTGACATCTACAGACAGTAATCCTCAATGAAATAGAAGGGATGATGTGGATCTCTGAATTGAGTGGTTCCGCCATTTCTTAACAGAATGCGCTGAACACATCTTTAGAAGAGTTGCTGAAATGGTAGTTCTGTATTACTAGCTGTTATTATTCTCCTGTGTGAGCTGAAAAAGTTTTTTTTTAGAAACAGAAAGTTCTAAAAGTAAGCTTAGACTATAAAGACAGTAAATAAGAACTTACTTGATTATTTTTTGTATATTACAGTATCCATCCCTGGCATTGTTCAAGGCCAGGTTGAGCAGAGCCTTGAAAAACCTGGTCCAGTGTGAGGTGCCCCTGCCCATGGCAGGGGGGGTGGAACAAGATGATCTTAAGGTCTTTTCCAACCCTAACTATTCTATGACTCTATGATAGTTATATCCACCCCTGCATGTTCTAAGTTTTCTGTAGAAAATACCAATTAGCATCCTCTCTAGAAATGTAGAAATATTTTAAGGAAGATACACAGGTAGCGATTTCATTTATATTAGTGTTTTCCTTTCAGCAAGCTATCTTCTAGAAACGTTTTGATTTTTCTACCCTATTATTCATTCAAACATTGTTTATTATTGGCCTACTTCTATTGTAGCCTATGCTCCTTTTCTCAGAGACACCAGAGCTTCTATCACACCTACCTTTCTTTTTACTCTTGTCCATATTTCCTTTATCTTAAAATTACTGGAAAGCTATTTGATCTATTGTGCTATAAATTGACTTCAGAATTTTTGTAGACATCTTTTTTTCACTACCAATCTTGCTTATTCAACCTTTTCTTTTCAATTCAGTTCTCTCTTTTCTCTGTTCTCTTTTATATATGTATATATAGTGATGCAGGGTATGTCTGCACTTTATATTGCTGATACTAGAAAATCCTGCTTGTGCTATTAGCTCCTGATTAATGCATGCAAAAATTGCAGTTTGATTTTTATGTGCATTTATAGAGTTACTCTTCTGATTATTTTTTTTGTCGACAGTATACATTCCCTCAGCTGACTTGAAACCAGCATAATTTCTTCATGCTTTTGTTACTAGCTACATACTTATTTTTCCAAGTTGTCCACGTCATTTTGCAGTATTTTTGCAATCCTCCTAGACTTAACGCTTTCCACAGCTTTGGTGAGAATTGTTTGAAAGAGTTTTATAGGATGCAAAAAGAACACTAAGCTTTCCAGGTTATTATTTTAGAAAAGAAGTCTCAAAAGAGCAACCTGGACCAGGCTACAGCTAGCAGGAAAGGTCAGTCCTTCTTGAAAGCATGAGAAAGATGCTTTGTTAATAATGGCCTCCTGTGGCTCACAGCCCTGACTTTCAAATCATCACTATAGTACATTAAATAGGAGGGCTACATCATCAGTAACAAAAGTGCTTTGATATCGAAGAGTCTGTCTCACTGAAAAGAGGCACAATTGCTTAAACACCAAGAAAAGAAACTCTTTCTGCCTCTCCCTGGCATCTTAAGAGGAAGAATTAAGATAGGTAGGACGTACTGGGAATTTGGCTCACCTGGCATTTATAATATTTTAAAAATAATTTTAAAATTTGTAATATTTTTAAAATAATAATAGTTAAAAAATTAATCCTCCAGAAGTGTGTACCAATGTATTGATTCAGTACTGACTCAAACAGAAAATTTCCATCCACTTGTAAAATCACTGGTACCACTACTTGATAAAGTGACATGAAGCAAGTTACTTATTCAGATCAGGCTTGATTAATTTTTGAGCTCTGACAAGATTACGACAGAAGATGGTATGTCTGCCATGATTTTCAAATTATGACATTTAAGATTTCTCTGTATCAAGTTCCGGAGTGATTTGTCTACCCATACTCCCAGTACCATGTATCCATTAATATCTAAATTTTCTTGATTTATTACAGACTGATTTTTATTTCATCACCTCGTGTTCTTTGTCATATGTAAATGTTATCACTGTCACCTTCCTGTGTATGCTTCCTTCCCTTGTCATCTTTATACCATTTTTATCTAGCTATCTTGATAATCTCGAGCTGCTTTTCAAAAGCTTGCATTCAGAACTTTGTTGTATTTCCCTAAGTTTAGTATGAATTCTGGCAGTGCCTTTACCTGTCGGTACTTTTAATAGTTCCTGTAGTTTTTCTTGGTTTTCATGCAGGTTTCTGTTTCTAGTTCACATCTATATAGCTAAAATACTGAATTTTAGCTAGTATAGTTTACAGCATTAAAATAATTTTTATTTGTGTACGTTTACCATGATTAATACTGTGTTGAATTCACGTCATGATCATGAACACCTTGGAGCATTGGAAACATGGGGAACAGTTGCTCAATAAAGCAATGGTGCTCTTTCTCCATCCATCATCTGGTCACACTTCAACTCTAAGCTGAAGGAAGTCTTGAGGATGGCCAGAAGTCTCCTTCTGACTATTCTCAGCTGTGCTCCTTTTGCCTTTTGTTATGCTTGCTGCTCTGTCTTCTCCTGACTCATTTTGGCAATGTTTTGCAGGTAATAAGATTGATAGAACCATCCTGTTTTACAGGTTTTGGAGCATCTGTGTAGCAATGACATACTGCTTGTATGATGGTTACTTGCTTGAATTAGACTTGTATCTGGAGATAAAACCTTTTGTTTTATATTTTCTACATTTCAAAGCATTCTGCCAAGCCCTAATGGAGAATCAACCTTACAGCCTTTCCTGCTTTTTTTCTTTAAAGTTCACTCTGGACTCTGATAAAGTCTGATAGAGAATGTAGGAGATGTATTGTTCAAAGTTGGTTGGAGTTACAGAAAGGAAGATTTTTGACATTTAAGCTTTGGAAAACAGATGCATCAGTTATGTCCCTCTAATTCACCTTTCATGTATGCCTGGCTATTGTAACACTTAAAACTTCAACCAGAAACAGGGAAGTTGAAACAGTGTTCCTAAATGATAGCTAGTTTGGTTTGGTATAAAAGTTATACTAATTTATACACTAAGGAAAATTCAGGTGAATTTCAGGTGATCACTGAATCTGCATTCTTTATTATACTTTTGTAAGTAAAATAAGATAAAATTACTGGATTTTTGACAGTTGCCCGAAAGTACTTACTAAATATGATTCTGTTTTGCTGATGATTAACAGTTTTCTTTTAGAACTTACTAAGGGAAATATCTTAATTTTCTCCAATGTTTTCTTCTCATATAGATATTTAATTGGATATTTGAAGCAGGAAAATATTAAATAAATTTAGAGTATCTAATGAAGAAAAGCATTATTCTCCACTCTCATCTGAAGTAGGTTGTCTTCTCTGGTTTAAAATGAGATTTGGGTGACCATTTATTCTTAAGAATTTTGATAACAACAGTATGTATTTAATTTCAAGTTACCCTGTTACTCAATTGAGATGTGATGTAACTTTTGTAGAGTATGTGCTCTTCCAGGCAAAGGTTTATCCTTGCAGACCTGTTTATGATACTGAGAAATAAATTGAAAATTGCCATACTCTTCCACAGTAAAATATTAATGCCATACCACTTTTGTCTATGATATGTTTTAAATTTTGTGCAGAAGTTTGGGAAATGTTAGGAATTCTGTGAATTTCCTACTCTTGTCATTTATAGTTAATGAATGATTACTGAAATCTTGTTTTTGTTTCATGTTTTTGACATGATATATATTAGTTCTAACATCAGACAAGAAATTCATTCATGAAAAAGGTTTTGAAGTTTAAGCTGTGGGTGTTAAAAGCTAACATTTTGAATTATAGTAACAGGAAGGCAGGGGAAAAAAAAGCAACCAAAACAACAGCTTCTTCTCCCACCCCTCTGTATTAAAGATCTTATTTCTGACATGAATTTTATAATCAGTTAGCAACTGCTGATGTTAGGTCTGTGTCGTGGGTTCAGCTATAGCAGTTATTTTTCTCCTTCCTGGTGCAGTGCTGTGGTTTTGAGTTTGGTCTGAGGACAACACTCATAACACACCAATGTTTTTACTTGTTGTTGAGTATTGTTTGCTCAGATCAAAGGCTTTTTCAGTTTCATGCTCTGCCAGTGAGGAGGGGCATGGGAAGCTGGGAGGAAGCAGAGACAGAAAACCTAACCCAGACTAACCAATGGGGTATTCCATAACACAGCACATCATGCCCAGTATATAAACTGGGGGCAATTACCCAGAAGGACTAGATCACTGCCGGGGTTGGGCTGGGTATTGGTTGGCGGGTGGTGAGCAGTTGTATTCTCTTCCCTTGTTATTTCCCTTATCATTGTTGGTGGTAGCAGTAGTGGTTTGTGTTATACCTTAATTGCTGGACTGTTCTTATATCAACCTGTGGGAGTCACATTCTTTCCATTCTCCTCCCCATCCCTCTGGGAGCTGGGGGAAGAAGGGGGTGAGTGAGTGAGCAGCTGCATAGTTCTGGGTTACCAGCTGAACTTAAACCACGACAGTCTGTAATATAATGTTATTGATGCCAAGGGTTAGCTAGAGGGATCAGCAATAGAAAAATAACTTCTGTGCATTTCAGTCTTCCAAAGAAGATGACTGTACTGTATATGTGAAAAATTTGTGCGATGCTATTTCAGTAATGGTTACATATGGTGACAGCAGCATAAAAGCTTTCCAATGAATAGCACTGTCCCTTTGTTTAATATGAAAGCATAGAATAAAGGTGAAAAAAGATGGTATAGTATATATGGTTTCATGACTCATAAAAGATTTGTACTTCTAAGGAATTCCTGGGGCTGTTACAGAAAGCAGTAGTTAAAAAAGTAAAAATTAAAAAGAGACAAATATAAACAAGAATGGTATACTAAGAGGTAAAATTATTTTGGTAGATCTTGTAGAAACTTGAAGTCTGTTAACAAAGAGTTATTGTTGCAGCAAAAGAGGATTGCTTACTAGGATTGGTGAAGCAATGGATGGCTCAGAAGTGAGAACCTGTTACTCTCAATTCAGAGATCACATGAATATGGTCATAACTCAGTGTAATACTCTGGTTTCTATATAAACCTTTTATATAAGTGTTTTGTTTAACTGGAGTTTATGGTCTTATTTTCAACTGTGTGATTGAAAGAACTTTGATTAATTTTTTTTTTCTTTTTAAACTGTTGCAATGAGAACGCATGTACCTCAATTAGGCACTTTGCTTCAAAATAATACACAGTTAACCTTGCAAGTAGCAGGGTATGTAGACTTCGTATGTATAACAAATGTGAGTGTTTGGTAAGAACAAAGCTTCTAAATATCAGCACGATTTCTTTACTTTGTTAATAACAGCCAGAAAATAGTAATGACCATTATTCACAATCCCTTTAGGAAATGGGGAATTTCCATCTTCATTTCTGTGGCTCAAAGACAGACTAGATCTGACAGAGATATATATACCAGAAAGAAAAATAACAAATATCTTATGGGCCATAATGTGTAGGAAAGATGAGATTTTATTAGTCTATTGTGGTTGTGTATGAACCTGTAGGATTATTAACTTTCTTCATAATATCTTGGCTTCATATTAGTAAAATAATGACATCATACTTGGTACAGCTCTGGAAAATATGTTCGTAAGTACCACCCCATGCTGAAACTTTTTTTTTACAGGCAATTTTCTGAACACTGTAATTTATCTTGTTGTGTACTAGCATCTTCTTGCAATAGCTTGCAGTTTACCTGATCAGGAACCATGGCCAAAACATACAAAGACTATCACTAACAATTGTTATCAAAATTCATGTACATACAGAAAGGAAAAGGGAAAAGAAAAAATGTTCCTATGCAATTAGTTTTAGTGGTTTCAGTGAGCCTTGAGGTAGCTGCCAGTGAAGTGGCTTTTCTTTCTTTGACATCAGAGAATGGATCTTGCCTAGTAAAGCTTTCTTGTGATATTAGACTGATTAACATGTAAGGTTGTATTAATAGTTTGAGCAAAGACAATTATTTATGTGATGCTTGCAGATAACTAAGATTGGTTTTAAATGTAAATTGTCTCAGCTTTCAAGTTTTTTATTAGTGTAATTCATACTAAATGTTTAGTTTGCTTAGATCAGATTGACTGGGATTTGTGCTTCCCTAAAAGGCTCTAAGAAAAATATTTCTATAAGTATTGAGTATGTCAGCCTGGGCTAAACCCTTGTTAAGTGAAGCTTCTGTGCTAGCATTAAGGCTGTCAACACTTTGATTTTATAAACCAAGAGCAAAAGATATCAGCAGACAGGTATTACTGACTTTGTTGTATGTATTCAGGTGTATGCCTCAAAAAACCTTTTGTATAGGAATTCCATTCAGTCTTTCTAAGCATGTATATTTCCTTTTCTTATGCTATATACTTGATAACAAACTGACACAATGATGCTGCATTAATAATCCAGGTCATGTGTTTGACTAGCCCTGTTTTCCCTCTAATGTTGTGTTTTCATGCTGCATATAAAATGAGAGATAATCTTGAAGAAAACTATCCAAGTTACAATTTGCCTTTTTTTTCTCAACCTTGTAGCTTAAGAATAACAAGTGGATCATTCAGATTTTCAAAATCAGGTTTGAAGTTACTAGGTTTATTTTTTCTTTGTTTTGTCCCTATATCTTCTTTTTAGCTGCCACACAGTAGGAGATCCCCTATCAATCTCTCCCTTTTTTTTTTGTTTGTTTGTTTTAGGTAATTTTGTCTGCAAAATATTTGAAAGCTGTGTGTGTTTGACAGGGTATTTATTGTTCATTGGTCGGTTTATCATGTGTACACAGAGTAGTTTGCAATAAAACTAAATTTATCCCACAGAGCTTTTGCAGACTGCGTAAAGCTTGAAGACACCCTTCCTGCCTGTCTGACTCACTCCTGAATATTTCAGAAATATGTGGGATGGAGTGAGTGAAAATTGGATATTTTAGTAATAAAAATGTTAAGGGTTATTTTTTAATTGTTTGTAGATTATCTAAAGTTTGTAAAGAAATATCTGCAGAAATTTGTTTATGTGAAATAAAATTTCTATTACTTTAAGATGAGAGCAGTTCAAGAACCAAATATATGAATGTCCTGGGTTCAGCAGTAGCAGTCATTTTTCTCCTTCTTAGTAGCAGGTGCAGTGCTGTGGTTTTGACTTTCAGCCTGGGAACAGCGCTGATAACACCAGTGTTTTTAGTTGGTGCTCAGTAATGTTTACTCTGACCAAGGACTTTGTGAGTCTCATGCTCTGCCAGGGAGGAGGGGAAGCTGGGAGGAAGCAAGAGACAGGACACCTGACCCAAACTAGCCAGAGAGGTATTCCATACCACAGCATGTCATGCCCAGTATATAAACTGGGGGCAGTTACCCAGAAGGGCTAGATGACTGCACGTGTCAAGCTGGGTATTGGTCAGCGGGTGGTGAGCAGTTATATTCTCTTCCCTTGCTATTTCCCTTATCATTATTATTATTGGTGGTAGCAGTAGTAGCTCGTGTTATACCTTAATTACTGGACTGTTCTTATCTCAACCTGTGGGAGTTACATTCTTTTGATTCTCCTCCCCATCCCTCTGGGGGCGGGGGGAGGAGTGAGCAAGAGGCTGCATGGGTGATTTGCCGACTGGGCTTAAACCACGGCAATGGGTTATTTTCAGCATAAGAGATGGGGGTTGTACTCATGAAACCAAACCTGAAACACAGTATTTTATGCAATACGAAGGTCAAAAAAATTTAATAATCTTTATAAATTTAAAACAAAAGTGCTTGTAAGCTAAGTGATTAAACAGAATGTCAACCTTATCCCAGTGTACTTATGAAGAGTTGATGGTTTTAGAATCAGGAAAATTTAGGAAGCATTCAGTGATTTCTTTTACTTTCCTACAAATAAAATATGTTTAAAGAAAGTAGAAATGGGAAGTGGTTTTGCCAAGCTTATTCCACAGATGTGACCCTAAATCACGTCACCTTAAAGAGTGAATTGTGTCAGTACTTCTGCTTCTTTGGGGTCTCCTAGCACTTAGATATCACTTTGGAATGCGATCTGATACAAGTGAAGTGCACAGGACAAAGCTAGTTTCTTTTTGCAGATCTAGCTTGGAGTGTAATAATAAATACATCTACACTTGTCCTGGGTTCAGCTGTAACAAGCACAAGCTGGTGACCTTTCTCATCCACTTCATGGAGGAAATCAACAAGAGATCAGCAAGATGAAGCCATCTTTCAACACCCATGGAACGGAACAAAGCTCCTGCCAGCACCAAGCAGCAGCACTCAGTCAACATGGAGCTGCTGAGGAAGACTAGGCAGCACGTGGAGGCAGTCATCAAAGAGAAGAAGATCATCCACAAGCTGCTGCGGGCACAGAGCTGGGTGGAGAAGTAGTTCTTCAATATGGTCAGTGTGGGAACCTGCTCAGGGCAGCAGCAGGACACCCAGAAGCTGCTGAAGAAGATGAGGAGGGTGGTGGTAATGATGAGCAGTGGGAGGCAGCTCTGCATTCAGAGCCAGGGTCAGCATCGGGTTCAGTCAGCCCTCAGTGGAGATGTGAGAGCCTCTTGAGGAAGAGGAGGCCCAGTGGTATGATGAGGACCCCAATGGCATCCACGACATGATGGCCTACATGGTGCAGGACCAAACACTGACCTTCATCTGGACCAGCCAGTGCGATGCTGTGAACTATTGGCAGCTGCAACAGGACCAGGTGATGAACCACTTTACCGGCATTGGGGCCTTCACCACCAAGGAGGGGCTGTGCCTCAACCTCCAAAACTTGCCCTGGTTCCACCAAGCCAATCCCACCACCTTCTTCCCACAGTGCCTCTGGCTGTGGGCTAAGGATGAGCGCCAAGCCTTCATCTAGGATTTCCACCTAAACCACAACAACACTTAAAACTGATTTATAAAAAGAAAAAGGATATTTTGGGGGAATTGTAATAATCTGTGGTAATTATAAATTCATGTCACTGGTTATGATATTAAATTGAAAAATATGAGAAATTAATGTCAGATAGCTTTATCTGATTAAATCTGATTGTATAACAATTTGTTTTGTTAAAAAGTAGTAGAAATTAAATGGTATATGAGTCATTCTGAAGATCTCAGTATGTAATATGAGCCAATAAAAGAGACAGCTGTATTAGAGCATGCAGAAATTTCCATTTAAAATTAGCTTGCATCTACTCAGTTGGAGTTTTTGAATGTCTAAATAAATTAGCAGTCGTTATTGCAGATTCATAGCAAGATAACATAAAGTTACAGAGGTTTTTTGGAAGTAAAAGATTAGTGATGTTTTACAGCTAGCCTCAAAGAGCTCTAGTCCTTTGGCAAAGCTGTCACTTATGTCTAGTTCATATCTCCCATATACAAGATCCAAATTCTCTTTACACCACTACATATAAAATGAATTTATTATTCTCACTGGTGATCTAGGGATGAAGGTGTTTATGGCTCTTCTCTGTGTCGTTCCTCTTCAGGTTCTTAGGAACCTTGTAACATTATTAGGTTTTGAAATAGCAAAACCAATTTTAACCAACTGACTTTGAAAAGCACAAAGCTGCTGCATGTTTTCCGTAGAATAATGATGTTACCATTTATTAGCTATTACTATTTCCTCATGAAGTGAAATTGCAGTCCTTACTGCATCAAAGAGAATAAAGGAAAAATCATATATTTGTACTTATTTAGGTAGATACAGTGTTATTCTATTCATTTATAGCCAGAGAATCTTTTTCTCAGGTTTGCTGAGTACAGACAAATCCTCTTAAATTTAACTAATGATGGGCTTGTGCATTACAAAGTCTTCTTTTAGGAAGAGATAACAGTGATCTCTGTATTGACCATTTGTAAGACAAGCTTAGGAAGATGTGTGCAGATCCTCAAAATTTGAGAGCTAGTTAAATGTTCTGAATTGCTTACTGAATGATCACCGTTTTCTCCCCTGACAGCAGAGTGATGCTAGTGAGGCTACCTTTCTTCTCTCCAGTCTCCTCAGTGTCAAGAAACAGAAGGATCAATGAAATACTATATCAAATTGTAACTAAGAAGTTTGTCAGCAGGGACAGGTAGGCAGTAACTCAGAGTAGTGAGGGAAGACAGATCCACTGAACTGGTATGTGAAAGGATTTTGCCGCCTTTAGCTTTCTCAGCTGTGAAAGAAACTTTCCAAGAATAATTTCCTTTGGCTAAAGTTAGCCAGCATTAATAATGACAAACTGTTGTCTGGTGTTACCTTCTTCAGAATAGCATTTCTTTCAAGATCATGTCACTTCCTATTGTATCTACTATACTACTACTTACTGCATTACACTGTGTTCTTTCTTTCTTGAAGCTTTGCTCTGATTTGTGATTTTCTGTCAGGCTGGTTATTCAAGCAGTGGATTTACACTAGATTCATGATTTGTTCTTATTGCAGCTGTAAAATAAGAGATTGAGAGAAGACATGAAAAATTTGTGCTTAGGAAATTTAGGTTTTGTTTTCCCTGTTGAATTAGAAGGAAAGCTTAACACATGTTGGATTTGTGCCAAGTGCAGTCAGTCTTAGATTTCTTCCTGGAATTTCATTTCTTTCTGACATGCAGTAGCAAACTGCAGAGTTGCACTGCTCTGCCAACATGAACAGAAAAACTGATTACTTGGAAAGTAGTTATTGTAGCATTGAAATTAGCATGAAAAGCCTGAGATGAATTTAGCTAGCAAACCAAGCATACATCAATAATTATTTTAAAAAACGTTTCCAGTTAACCCTTAAAAGGTTATCTGTTCTCCGTCTCCCTGTAATAAATCAAGTTACAGATATAGAGAAATAAATACGTAAAATATGTGACATTACTGTTACTGGTACTTCCATGAATTGACTGAAATGAATGCAGAAAGGGTGGAGGAATATACAGGGGAAAAAAGGGGGATTATTTATACTGGCTGTGTTTTATAAGCAAACAGCTGCCGTTTCGAAAATATCTGGATGGCAGCAAGTATTGAAGCAGGTTGCCCTTAGCAGACCAATGCAAAGTTTTAATTCTTGGGTGCAAATTATTTTCCTGATCAGTTCACTGATTTTGTTTTTCCTTTTCCTGTAAGAAAATCAAGGTTTCTTTTTAAAAACAAGGAAGGAAAGCCCCCCACCCCCCCAAATTGTGTTATCATTATCACTGAGCTAGTATAACAGTGTTATAGTGTTTACATTACTAAACATCAGCAAAAAAAATACCAACCAATGTTATTTTCTTCTTTGTTGTAGGTTTGTCAAAGACTGCAAATATAAATACAGGTTTCATATGTAATCTAAAAGCTATTCATTAAAAATGTTTGGTGCTTGCAAATTCCGTTTATTAGGGACCCAATAAGATATTTTTTTCTGATTTAGGATAATGTAACTAAGAATTCACATCTCCAGTTCTCATGTTTTTATTGCTGTATTCTGTTCTTTATTGTCCTTGATATCTTTTCTTTTTTTTTTCTATTTATTTTTTTCTTTCCTTCCCAAAAGGGTGGAGTTTTGAAATCACAATTAATATTTCAAAGTTTTTTAGAAGTTAAAAATGTTAAAGCTGTAAGATTATACCAGTTGTTTCATCTGACTTATATGAAAGAGGACACATAAAATCAGAACTTTGAAAATGTGTAAGTGTAAACTTTGGTGTATAAAAATCACCTTTTTACTACATAAAAATCACCTTTTTACTATGTTTACTACGTATCTAGACTAATCATGTTTTCTTATTTTAAAAAATTCTCTCGACTTTGGCTGTGGTAGCTTTGGATCACCTAAATCTAGATGTCATCCCCAATTCAATTTTCTGAACTCCTTAAATTCTCTGATACGAATTCTTGGTTATATGTTAGAAATTAGATTTGGGCAGGGGGAACAGCACTGAGTGAATAGGAAAATGAAGACATGATATTTTTAATTTTCATTTTGAGGGAGATTTTTCTTGGGGTGAGCACTGTGATCTCTAGATGAAAGAATAGTCAAAATTTGGAGTACAGAAGGCTTTGAGACAAAGCCAAAAAGTTATTTAAGAGCAATATATTAGTAATAAATTAACTATGGTGTGAAAAAAAAAAAAACAAACCACAGACCAGACCAGACAAATCCTAGGCTATAGGATGATGAACAAAGTCAAGTAGTCTGTTTCATTATACGTTTTCCTGTTGGGGAGAAAGCTGGCAACAGAGCTGTAATGAAGAAGTGCAGGCAAATGATCATAGATTCTCTCACGTGAAAAGCATTAGCGTATGAAAGTAAGTTATAAAAGTGAAGGAAGTCATTATTGGTTTAAAAACAAAAATCACCTTTAGGTTTCTGTTGTATTAACAGTAAGACAACTAAGCAAAGATTCACGGACAAATGAATGTTTTTTTTCCATATTCCTTTACTCATTATTCATGACACGTATCATGATTCTTAAATGTCAAGTCCTTCAATAGAATAGAGTTACAGTGGATTCATTGTTAAAATAATTGTTCAATTCTACCTTTTTTTATGTATGACAAAAATAGTTTCTCAGTTTAATTATAGAAGTATCACACCATTTGAACAGTAGGATATTTAGGAAAAATTGAGCTTGTAGCAATTTTTTTAGGATAACCAAGTTTGGGTTTTTTTTTAAAAAAAGGTAAAAAACCCTTTTCTATATGCATTGCTGTTGATGTTTGAAGGTTCTAGTTCAGTGATGCTTGTGTGTCTACAGATGCAGGTTTTTTCAGTGACTTAGCTTACCAGTGATTCTATAAACAACTAAATATACATCAACATTCACTGTTGAAGAACTCTGTTTATACTTCATTATCCCTTTCCAAAGCTGCTTAACTTTAAGTTCTGTTTGTATTGAATTGTTTGCTTTAATTAACAAAGCAAACACTGAACTCATTTAGGGACATTTGTTTTGTAGTTGTAAAAAAACCCCAAACCAAACAATAAAACAAAACACAACAGCAAGAATAATAAAAAAGCCATCCATAAAATTCAAGCTCTTTGACTGACAAAATTATGACATCATGTGCAAATCCTATTGAAACACAGATATCTCAGTAAAATAGCCACAGGGATGTTTTATCCATTCTATCCCCATGATTTCTATGAAAAAGAAGGAGGTGGTAACACAGATATCCATTTACTTGGAGGATAGGTAGGGTACTTAAAAATATCACACTATAATGAATCAGTCAAAGGCTTGGAACAGGTAAGCACGCTTCAAAACAATATCTAATAACTCAGTATAAGGAATGTTAAGTTAAACAAGTGTCCAGACTGCATTGCAGCAGCTAAATGTTAATACACTTCATTCCGTGTCCTATTCTGTTCACAAATACCTTTGGCAGAGACTAGGCAAAAAATTGTAGGCAGCAATGTTAGACATTTGCTAAATGAAAGTACCTCTATTGTGGTTCCTTTGAACATTCTTAATTTTTCCACCAATAATTTGAACAGCAACACTTTGAAAACGTGTTTAGATAGTAAAGGGATGAAAGTTGATTGCAATTCAAGCACTTTGGAAAGATATAAAGAAAAAAAATATCAAATTAGAAAGTTTGTTGGAGTTCTTCTGGTTAGTTTTTTGACAGGAAATCCAGTTGTATTCATTCTCATAATCAAAGTTAAAAAGTATGCATTAAAGCTTTTTTATTATAATTTTTATTTTTATTATTTTTTGTAAGGGTAACATATAATGACATATTGAAGACTTGGTGGAAATATTATCTGCGTAACTGAAGTGCTAATACAGAAAGCTAAGTATATCTTGTTGACATTCTTACCAGATGGGTTAATTTTTATGTGGGTTATTTTTGTCTCTTAATAAGCAACTATAAGAATCATCTGAAGCACAGTTGTGCTGTGTGAAATTTAGTTGCCCAAACATATCTGGGAGAAGAAACACAGTGAAACACATGTTTGGGGTTTTTCTAACAATATTTTGAGTATATTTAAGAAAGAAAAATGAGACATTAATAGCAAGTTCATATAGATTCCAATTTTCATATATTTATGTTTCAATCTACAAGAAAACTAAAGATGTTATAGTGAAAGGCAACATGAGTGACATATGAGCATAAAATCACTGAGATTATGTTCTCTGGGAAAGAAGAAAAACCAGAAAGTGGTGACTGAAAAAAATAAATCCAAACAACTTGGGAAAGTGGTAGGTGGGATCATGGAATAATATAAGAATTGACGTCACGGACCAGAGGTTAATCTAGTCCAATATTTTGTCATTGATACTGCACATAGTAATATTTTTTTATCTAAGTTCATTTACTGTGCAGCTTACAGACTCCTTGAGTGAGATATTACAGCTGAGTTTTCTGTTTTTAAAAGCTGTAATACTGTTCTGTGAAACTGAGGAATTTGAACTGGTTGTGGATTAGGTCAGGATGGTACAGTGAAGGAGCATAGGAGAAGGCATCAAGGTAAAAAGCAGGAGCATAAACCTGGATTTCTGGAGAGCTGACTTCAGGAGAGCAGACTTCAGTCTCTTCAAGGACGTACTTGGGAAGAATCCCATCGGAGACCATGCTGAAGAGAAGAGGGGTCTAAGACAGGTAGTTGTTTTTTAAGGATCACCTGCCTCCTCTATGCTTAAGAACAGTCTGTCACAATGAACAGGACACAGAAGGCAGCCAGAGGCCTATCTGAATGAACAAGATGCTCCTGACAGAACTCAAATAAAAAGGAAGCATGGCAGAAGCAAGGACAGGAGACCCAGGAAGAATATTGCAACACTATTAGAATGTGCAGGATTAAGAAAGATAAAGCCCCTCTGGAACTGAATCTGGTGAGGGACATGAAGAACTTCTACAGGGCTTCAGGGCTATATCAGTAGCAAAAGGAAAAGTAGGGAAGATATGCACCTGCTGCTGAGTGGGGCACTGGTGGCAAAAGAAGTGGAAGAGGCTGATGTACTAAAAGCTTCCTTTACCACGGTCTTTGCTGGTAACACTTGGCTTCAGGAATCCCAGATCCATTAAGTCAGTTTACAGCAGTGCATCTGTAATGAATCACTGTAATGAGGCGCATACCTATTGCAGCTTGGTAATTATTCCTATTCTAGTGAATCAGACACCTGTTTGATACTTGGGGCTCTGTGAGCATGTGTGCATGAATATTTGTGTTGCATATAATTATAATGTGTATATGTGTTATTTTATAGAGCCGTATTCTGTGGTTAATTGCAAGGACAGGGTATTGTAAGTTTAAAGATTTTAAAGGCTATTTCAGAGCTTATTTATGTTAAGGTGTATAAAATGGCTATAAGCTGGCCATGAATAATTTTAGGATAAAAATAAAATGAAAAACTGTATTATAACCATAGGAATATTGAGAAACTTTGAAACAGCTTTTTAGTACACAAGAAAGGTAGCTGAGTTTATGGTAGAATATATTAACATTAGGCATATGATTACAGAGTACAGGTATCCTTCAGGAACATGGGCTGACCTACATGCCATATGAGATTCTGCATACTTTTTCTAGTTTGAAACAGATTCTGTTTTGTATGTTTTTTATCATAGGTTATACACTTTAATTTCAGAATTAAATATTCTACAGTAGAAACTATCTACTGGGCTAAATGACATTTGTCACTTTTCTACTCTATATTCAGTGCTCGAATAATTTGTTGTTTATGTAAATACAATGCATATATAATAATAAAAAGATTGTTATATGAGACTGAAAACAACCTGTCAAAAAATGTCCTTGAAAAAGTAAATCATGAAATATAATGTAGAAAAAACAATTTTGGACTTGTACAAGCACTATAAAATCTGAGTCATACTGGAAGGAACTAGACCATGACTGTTATTTTAGCATGGTCCTTGCAGACTTGAAAAACAACAAGGAAGAATAAAATTCACTATTAAATGTTCCATACATTTTTACAATAATTGATATAGTTTACAACTGGTTGTAAATTTTAAATTATTTTTTATTAATTAAAATTGAACTGAAAATTGAATGGAGAGTCCACATGAAGGTCATATTTTCTACTGTAACCCAGTGTAGCCTGTATGCCAATTAAATATGCATAAAAGGATGGAGTTAAAAATTATTACTTCAATTGGAGAAAAAAGAGGATCTTTTTTTTCTATGTGTCTGCTCATTTCAAAGGATAACAGACTTCTACAGGATGTCATTTGCCTTGTTAAATTGTGCAGAGATTTAGTTTTTCAATCTGATCATATCCAATCCTAACTAGCTCTTCTTCTGCAAATAACTATCAGATCTAAATAAACAAACATATTACTTCTACAGTGTTTAACTAATTGATAAAATAATAGTTTTATTTTCTTTTACAGGCACAATATGTGTGGCAAGATCCAACAACTCTACCATTCACAAATATAATATTTGGGTTTCAGACTATTGTCAGCTGTTTTGGTTTAATATTTACGATGTTTGGTATTTACATCACAGCTTGGTTGCCATGATGATGAGCATAATTACTGTAGAGATGCAGGCATAATTATGATAACCTTATTTTTAATCTTTCCCGGTAGGATTTTGGAGATGATGGGTCCTTGTACATTACTAAGGTTACTACAACTCATATGGGAAATTATACCTGCTATGCTGATGGTTATGATAAGCTCTATCAAACGCATATTCTCCAAGTGAATGGTAAGGAAAGATGTTCTAATTATCAAACTCATAGGAGACTTGGATTTGGATTTTGTTAAGCAGATCTGTTGTTGCTGGTTTACTTTTTTTACAGTGTGTTACAGCTTAACAGAAAAAGAGGACTTTTTTCTTCTTGCTCTAAGTAATGAAAAACAATACAATGCAGTAATATTCATTTTATTGCTTCCTATGAATAATAATTATTAAAGGAGTAAAAATAGGTCAGAGGATTTGCTTTGCACTGTGAACTGTTGACTTGTGAAGACTTCTAGTGTGCTATGTGCAGAATAAGTATTTTGCATTTAATGTAAGGTTTAAAAAAAGCACTACCCTACACTTCTATTGTTTTGAAATCTTACCACGATTTTAGTAGATTAACTGAAGGCATCTGGATTTTAAATCTTGATCTTTAAATTTTCCTACATCTGTTCAAATTCTAAGGACCACTTTCCTGAACTCTGTACTTGGACAAAACTTCACTGCAGTTGTTACTGGTGACCTCAAGATAGGTCTTTCCCTTCTCTTGAACAGTAATACCCTCTCCTCCTGGCTGTTTTTCCTATATGTGGTTTTTTTTTCTGATTACTTTAACAAGTTGTTCCACTCCTCTGTATCCTTCATATTAATTTAAAGTTGTCCAAACAAATTGACTAGGCCATGTTTGCTCTGTTCAGATAGTTGTTTTTTCTCAAGTTGACACTAGAGAGAGGTACCTTCCAATACAATTTTGGATGTTGATTTCCTGGGAGGCAAGGAAAAGGGAGAGTCCCTCAGTGCAATAGGATCATTTGCTGTGGTATTTTGGATAAATGGAGTTAAAAACGTCGAAATAAGTGAACAACATTTCCATAGTTTAGAGCTTCACTTGTAAGCAGTCATATTCCTAAGCACAGGTATGATGGTCAGTACTTGTAGCTGTGATAATGACTAATTAATGTAATGATAACTGTATTAACAGGAGAGCCAGATAAAAGGTTAATGAGATAAAGAGGCTTTATTGGTCACTAAGATCTGATGTGAAGGCTCAATGAAAACAACAGAACTGGATTTTAAGTTCTTTCTTGATTTACCTCTGTGTAAATCTATATATTTTTAGAAATAAATATTTATATATTTTACATCGACTAGTTTGCAAATATTTCATATATGCATCTATAAATTTATTTTTTGTTTTAAGATTAAAATTTAGGATTTTTTTTTTTATTTCTGAATTTATTTGTACAGTAGTAAAGAATAATGAGCTTGCTTTGGAACAATGCAGGTAATGAGGGCTGCTAAAGACATGGCTTATGGTGAAAAAATTTAGACTAATCTTATAAAAATAATGTGGTAAACTAAATATTGTAAGCAATTTTATAAGTTGGTATTTAACCCTTTTTCATATAAATAATTAATAAAACCTGTTAATAAAACACCCCAAAATACAAAATTTTAATGGTGCAGGATGAACTATTTCACTAAATGATGCTAATTATTAGCGTTTATAATAATTGAAACTTTCAACCACATGATTATGAGACTATGACTATACTAATCTGAGTCTGTCAGTTTGATTTTTTCTTTTGATGGTATTAATATATTCAATGAACCACTTTATATATTAATATTATATACAGAGTTGCAATGCCTTGCACTTGGTCCTAAAAGTTATTTGTGTTGCTGAGATGCTCCAGAGTGCTAAATTGTGGCAGTTCTATCTCTAAGGAAATGGTGATCCTTGGTATTTTCAAATCAAGGTGGAGAAATAAACTGTTTGGCTTTGATGAAGTGGAAAATCTGCAGCATGGTGCAGGCCACCTAAAGCACCTTCTGTCAAGAACTGATGAACAGGGCAGACATGAAAATTGGATCCTAGGAAGTGAGTCAAAGTCAGATGGGGAGCTGAGGTGCCAAAAGAGGATCAGGCTGTCTGTGTATGCAGTCGAATAGTGGCTTAGTCTGAGGAGTCTCAGTGGGAGCAAGGTCTCAGTATGGAACACACAGATCCTATGGGAGAGGAGAAAAAGGATTGGAGGGGGAACAGGAATAGGAATGTCAGGCTTGAGGTGAAAAGTACAGATCCATGTCCATAAAAGCAAAGCCCTTTCCAGAAACTCAATAGAATCCTTAAATGCCTGATTTTTCTATACTTTTGCTCTCAGCTCGTAGTCTAAGCAACTAGCAGCCATAATTTCCATATTTTTAATCTTCTTCCATGTTCTTTTATTGTGGTTTTGCAGTTTGCATGTTGAGGTTATGTGTAATTTTTCCTGTATATTATTTGAAATACCTTAATTTCTGACTGGGTTTAAAATAGCCCTGAAACCTACTGGTTTCCGCATCCACTCTGAGATACAGTACATTTGTGTATTTCTTGCAGTGTAGAAATATAAGGCATTTCAGTGTGTTAATAGGGTGGCATGCTGAGACATTTCTTGTAAACAATCAGATAGCATTTGAAAATATTTAATCTTGCGCCAAGATAGACACAGTTCATTTTTGATCTTGTTATCTTCTTTCATTATCAACTGATACTTCATCCTCTACCCAGCTGTATTTTGTGGCAACAGCTAAGTATTGCACATTTTTAAAGCTGCATTAAACAAAACTTTGGAGAATAGGAATTATGCTTCTTTAACCTTCATTACAGTTATTTTTTTTATTGTTAGAAATAACCTCAAGCAAATTCTCTCTATACATAATGAAGATCAGTAATTATTCATCTAAAAAATCTACATAGCAAGATTTTTAAATCATCTTGCTTAGTCAATAGTAGTGATATGGCAGGGGGGTTGGAACTAGATGATCTTAAGGTCCTTTCCAACCCTAACTATTCTATGATTCTATGACCACTGTGATATCATATGCCCTCTCTGCCAATACTGATGTGTGCTGTGTAGCAGATTTTTAGCTGGTAAGCATATACTGCAGCAAGTTTCCAAACCTTGGAAAAGTGATGTCAAGAATTCTTACATATTTTTAATAATGAAACTCAGAATTGTCTTCTAAATGTCCTGCTTAACATCTTCATTAATGGCAAGCAGCTCCTGTCTGGCATGATTAGCAGTGGGATGCTCAAGCTTAGCGCATGGGTGGGTTTCCTGAGCCAGGGGAACCTCAGGGCTCATGCCATAGGAGGCTACAACTTATGCGCACTAGTGGATGAGACCTGACCAGCCCCTGCTTTCCAACTTCATCTATAAAAGAAGCCATTAGGGAGTGTTATCAGGCACAGTTATTTTTACTGTGGCAGTGACCAAGTGCTGACATCTGTTGCCCAGAGAGATGTTAGAGTCTGCCTTCTTGGAGATACTCCTGAACCTAAATATGGTCCTGGGCAACTGCGTTCAACAGAGGGACTGGACAAGGTGATCTTTGGCAGTCCTTTTGAACTTCAGCCATTATGTGATTCTATAATTACATGTTTTATACAGGTAAAATGGATTGTTGGTAGACTTTTTGAAGAGAGGGAAAGGTGGAGATGAAATGTTAAAAAAAGGTTTGTGAAACAGGACAGTTGCAATCTCTGTACATCACATCATGACTTACTGGTTGTGCATTATTCATATTTTATAAAGAAATTTAAGGAAAAATAAATATCATATTACTCAACCCCAAAATATTGAATTAGAGTTCGGGCTTTTTAAATTGATACCACAGGCAGTGAAAATAGGTTTTACTCACAAAGCGTTCTTTCTGCTTCATAAATTTACTGTGATGGAGTTCAACCTTGAATGTCACTGAGTATGTGGCTAATACCACATCTGTGCATTGCTATATATATAGCTGCAGGAGTCTTTAGAATTGCTTATAATTATTTTTCTTAAAATGACAATAATAGTGTTCTTCACTAAAATATAATTGTTTCCTTTCTTCAGTTCCACCAGTCATCCGAGTCTACCCAGAGAGCCAGGCAAGAGAGCCAGGTGTGACTGCTAGCCTTCGGTGCCATGCTGAAGGTATTCCCAACCCACAACTTGGTTGGCTAAAGAATGGGATTGATATCACTCCAAAGTTATCCAAACAGCTAACTCTTCAAGGTAAAGGGGCATATTTATTTTTTTCTACAGGTTGTGAATGCTTTATCAATGCATCCTTTCTGTACTAACTCTTCTTATGTAGTTTTAATGAAGGGTTGAAATCTAAGATAAAACATTTCAGAAGATGTTTTCCAGTTTCTGCCCAAGACACATCTTTGTTTTCTTTGTGTTAGAAATAATGGTTGTACTTGCTGGCAGGATCGCCGGTAAATTCCCATATGTTCTCTATTAAAAAATCCGCAGTTTCTGAGTGGAGAAAGCAGCTCAACAGTTCATTAGAATGTGTCACTACAACTATATTAATGCCATTCAATGAGTATGCAACACTAGTATTTAAATTGAGAAACAGTGCTTTTGTCTGTAAAGATTTGTTCTAATGTGATGATATTAATCTATTGTCATGGTTTAAGCCCAGCTGGCAACTAAGTACCAAGCATTCACTTGCTCACTCCCCTCCCCAATGAGATGGAGAGAATTGTAAAAAAGGTGAAACCTGTGGGCCAAGAGAAGAACAGTTTGATAATTAAAATAAGGTATAATATTAATATTACTAATAATAACAATGAAAGAGAAACAATAAAAAGAGAGAAAAACAAAGCCACGAAGAACAGTAATGCACAGTGCAACTGCTCACCACCCACTGACAGACACCCAGCCTGACCTGAGCGGTGATTGATCCCCCTGGTTTATATACTGAGCATGGCATTCTGTGGTATGGAACACCCCTTTGGCTAATTTGGGTCAGGTGTCCTGTCTCTGCTTCCTCCTGGCTGCTTGTGCCCCTGCTCACTGGCAGAGAATGAGAGACTGAAAAGTCCTTGATCAGGGTAAGTGCTACTCAGCAACAACTAGAACACTGCATTATTCTTGCATGAAAGCCAAGGCACAGCTCTGTACCAGCTACTAGGAAGAAAATTAACTCTATCCCAGCTGAAACCAGAACATCTCTTTATTTCTCATGAGTCCTGATTTAAATTTAGATCCGAACATGGACAGAACTTTACTTTTACTATAGCTCAGATAAAAACAGAGTTCTTTTAACTGATAAAAATCTCAGTGAGACTTGGGGACCTTATGGCAGAAAAGACAGGGAGAGAAATTGATGTGTGAAGGGTCTCAGCAGACCTCCAGCAGAGTGCAAAGTCACTATGCACACGCCAAAAAACCCTCACTGCCAAAACCAGAAGTCACAACCCCACACAAAGCAAAAAGTATCTTCTGCGAATCTTCAGGACTCAGCCAATTTGGTGAACCTGCCTAGTGCAAAACCTTTGAGCAGTCCTTCTAGTGATTTTTGATCAGCCATAGGGAAAAGAATCTCATGCTGCCAGTGTTCCTTTCAAAACCTTCTCTCATTCATCTGCAAAAGCAGGATGAGCCTTAGGATAGGACAGCAATCAGCCTGCAGTGTGAGAAACAGTAGGACAGACAGGTGGTGAATGCTTCTCTGAACAGTCTTACCTTCCCTATAGATGTCACAGACCTTTGTTCTTTCATGTCCCTCTCTCCTGGGTATATGTGAGCAATTGGCTTGTAGAAACACTTTCTACTATGATTAGAAAGGGATTGACTCCTTCATAGCAGCATTTTGTTAATTTCCCCTGTAGGGATTAGAGTGTATTCTTTTTTTCCTTTGCCTCTGTATCATATATTTATGATAAATCAATAAAAATTTTTTTTCTCTAGGCAAAATACATTTGATTCAATGATTCAATTTTCTTGAAGGTACTTATTTGAAATAAAATTTTGAAAATACCATTTTCCCTGATTTTTTTTCCCCAGGTTAAAGTATCTATACACTAGCTTCAAGAAAAAGATGGTCTGAAAGGAGTATTGCACCATAACCAGGTGCCCCTTCTGGTCCATATTTTAGAATGCCTACAAAGCTAGTTTTGTAAAATAGATCCTACAGTTGAACAAGGATACTGTACTTCAAATGCAATTAATCATTGATCATTTTATTACTCACATTGCATAATTTAAAAGACATCTGCGTGTGAAACCCTGACTGTTCATATTCCTATTCAAGCTGACATACTTGTGGTTTCCATAAGCTTCTACACTGATGTAGATGGAAAATTCAAATGCAGCTGTTTTTTATTGTTGTTACACTAGAGTCACACAAAAAATAAACTCATGTGCCTCTGGTTACTAAAACCAAATAATTTTATTTAAAATGTTATTTAAAATGTTGAAAACTTAGCCCATTATATTCCATGGAAACCTGGGTTATTTTGTAAAGCCAGTGACAGTGTCAAATGACCAAATGCAACGTAATAAAAACCTAAAATTCACCTGATTTTAAAGACAACCATAGTCATTTAAACATGTATAAAACCTCAGGCCAATATTTGGCTCTGAAGTGCAAAATCAGCTGAGGCATTCTGGATATCTGTGAGATGAATAATAGTGCATGTAATTCACTAACCAGTTGAACACCTTTGGATTAGTTTGGCATACCTCCAAGTTATGAACTCAGGAATGAAAATGGTTTAATTAGCATGAGCAGGGAAAGCCTTCTGAATGTACAATTTGAAAGCACATTAGCATGTCTGCATGTTGAATTTTTCCTCTCCTTTCAGCAAATGGTAGTGAGGTTCACATTAGCAATGTGCGCTATGAAGATACAGGAGCATATACTTGTATTGCAAAGAATGAAGCAGGGGTGGATGAAGACATTTCTTCTCTTTTTGTGGAAGATTCTGCTCGGAAGACCCGTAAGTAATATGAGAAATATAAAAATACATGCAGCCCTCATTCAAACTTTAAATCAGTATTAAAAACTATGAAACACTAAATGAAATTACCATATATAGAGAGCTGATTAAAAAAATATATTTTAAATAATGATATCCAAGAGTCACCAAAGGCAGAGTGTTTGAAGAACAATCTGAAGTTTATTTAGAAGCAAAATGAAATCTCTGATTCATTCTGTGAATTGACATATTTTTCATGTTGTTAAAATTTGGATAGTTTCCTCATGATGGATTTGTTGCATGTAAATGGAATATGAAGGGAAAAATAACTGCATGCCTAAGTAAGGCAAAGCTGTAGGCTTGGTGTGGTTTCTGGGAATTGGGCGGGGGTGGAGAAAGACCTTTTCCAGTCTTCCTGTATCTTCTTGGGATATACCAAGAGTCCAACTTGGCCCTCAGAACATGAGAGTCATGACAGGACTTGATCTCACCTGCTGGAGTGATAAGCAGGTCAAGATCAGTGCCAGCCTGCCCATACTATCTTATGTCTATATAACTGGCTCTCCTAAAATGTGGAGCAATGGTGACCACATTCACTTGCTAAGCTGGGAGTTCAGTATGCCAAAAAAATCTCTACCACTATCAAAAAATAACTTTCTTTATTCTCATTTGAATGGATGTGGGGCTTATTATAACCTTGTTTATCTATTATTTGTCTTCCTTGATACGTTTTTCCCCTTTCTTTCCTCCGCTTGAAAAAAGATCCATTCCAGAGTTTATGCTTCACCCATCTGTTTTTTGCCTCTTTTGTTGGGCTTTTTTTATTTTTTTCCTTTTGAATCTGTTACTTTAATGAGTACTACATATTCATTACAAATCTATCTAGTAAAATGATATTTTACTAGTGAATCTAATTGCATTAACTAAAGGCATTCCTATATATCTAGAAGCTTATTCAACTGTGCCAACTACTCGATAGAAGATACTAGAGGCAGAATTAGTAGCACTGCAATTCTGCCTGACACTTCCTGGGAAGAGAAACTGAGTTCTGTTATATCTAGGTTTATTAAGCCTTAAATGTTTCAGAGGAAATCTTCCATGCAGAAAAAAGTGTAGAATCCAAATGGTAATGTCTTTACTTAGCTGCTGTCAGTAACACTAATTACGGCTGTCATTTCAAAAGTCTTAACATGTTTTCTTTTTTAAGTGTCATGAAAATGACTGCTCAGACATTTCTGAGAAGGCAGCTGAGGATAAATAAGTTGTTTGATCATGCTGAATTTCTAGAAATCTGGTAATATGGGGTAGCTCGGTCACCTCCATTTGCCTTTTGCAGTCTGTGAAAAATGTTGTGAATGTTGCCAAATTACAAAACTGGAATTTGTTTGGCCTTAAAACCAAAACATTTATATCCAACTGTCAACTTCCCAAGTCGTTTAGTTACATAATCATTGTATCCTCTGAAAACCTGGTGTGCAGTGAGTGTGCAGGAATATCCACATCTATGCATAGTACAGTTTTCAGGAACTGTAATATGTTGCAATAACTTTAGATCATCTAAATTTACAAGATTTGTAAAATCTACTAGCAGTAGTTTGTATGGGTGTCCATTGCTGTCATGAAAGATGTAAGTACAGGGAGAAAGAATATAAACCTGGTTATTTCTAAGACAATTCATTCAGAAGACACAGACTCCTTCCTTCCTATAAAAGTTCTATGTTGTATGTTGAAGGGAGGCATTTTACCATTGTGTTCCTTGGTGTATGAACTTGGTTTCCTAAAAAACAATGGATGTGTAAATATACATAGTTCATATCTGCATAATTATTTCATTCAAATATAAGTGGAACAGATATTTACCTGAGATGTTTACTCTGATACTCTGGCTTGCCTGATTTGAGTCAGAAGCGTATTTCTGTATATGCAAGAAGACTAAGGTATGTACTAATAAAAAAAAAGAAGTTACTGTCAATATCATTAGCATAGCTACATGAATAAACTACTTTCACAAGGTACAGTTTTTGGTAGATGATACTTCTAAAAAATATTTATGTTTAAAACAAAGTCCTTTTCTATTAGGGAGGAGTTGCTGGTATTAGAAATCTGAAATTAAGAGTAGAAGGGCTTTATTATTCACTATTCTCTTCTTGGTTTTGCATTTCTCCCAAAACACTGGTTCATGCAGCGAATTAGGGATTCTTGGGGAATAAAATGACACAGGTAAAACCACCTGAATAAGATTGTGGGCTTTTAATTCCCCACCCACATGTTTTAAACACAATGATACTACTACTTGAGTTTAGAGCCTGCTGATTAGGTCACAAGTTATATTCTAAAGATAGTCTCTGGTGATGTAAATGTGATTTCATATGATCTGATATAAACTATATCTGTCATAGATGACATTTTTATAAATCATTTTGCTTTTATGCTCCTTTAAGGGAATAAAGCAGCAATGATTACTTTTTTAATATTTTTTTTTCTTCTTACTGGAGTACTCTCTTCTGGAAATCTTAAGATAGTGCATTGAACAAAAGTAGAACAGATTCTCACTAGCTCCTCAGTTAATCTGAGCTTGTCTACTTTTAAAATGCCACATAAGGTAAAAATCATAGCAAAACAAAAGCATTTCAAAACATAGAGTTGATTTGCTATTGTGAGGGTAGTGAGAACTTTTTCAGCAGAGCATAGTCATATAAATTACAATTGCACTGCATTGAGCATGACAGTAATTTTATAAGCCACATAATGAATACAGAACATGGTTCAAATTTTACCAATGTATGTATTTCATACAAAGTTTAATAGTCAATGGAAATGTTTACTTTTGTACTTACCTGACCCACTATTTATGTGCATATAAAAGCTTTTTGGTTTTAATCATACTTTGCATAATAAGCTAAATTTTGGTAATTATCTGTGGAATCTCATTCAACATATCCTGTATTTGTTATGTGCAGAATTCACTACAGTGCTTTGAGAGAAAAAATAAATATATGTAGCAAAAATGGCATTCCTAGCTCATTCCTTTGGGAATGGCTAGTGTAAACAGCTCCTAGGAGAAAAATATTTCTGTCACCTCTGTCTAAATTAAAACTAGTTGTATTACGGATAAATAGGTTGTTAAATAATAAGAGAAGCTTTCCTTTACCCGTGTGCATAAAAATGTTATCAGATTGCTAAGTTTTCAAAATTCACAGCATTGGTTACAGAGATGTCTAATGCATGTCTGTATTATAAACAGAAGAGAAATACAGTGAATTGCAGACCTATAGTGAACTGTGGGAAATGTGATGTTGGTAGCAAAAATAAATGTCATGCAGGTGCAACTTATGGGTGCCAGAGCTTTGTTTATTTTAAAGTTTCCAGATTCAGAAATTTCAGTTCCGATTCCCAAGAGAAGTCAATATATGTTAATGGTAATGATTTGTCATCAAGATGGTAATTTGAGATAGAAGTGAATAGAAAATACTGTGAAAGACTGTCATCCACATCTGTTCAGTAGGTGCCATCACTGAACACCGAACCAGTGTTCTGTCACATATAGGTAGAATTATTAATAGTAGATGACAGTCTCAAGAATAGTCTGGCCTCTTCTTAGCATCTCAGCCTTTTCCAGTGTGCACTAAAAATAAAACTCCTGAAAATATGCTTTCATTTTGGCATTGCCTCAGGTGAGAGGAATTAAATTATTTTCTTTAAAATCTGTTAGCTTCAGTATTGTTTTTAACAGTTAACTCATTGTGTAGCTGAAATTCCATATACTTTTACATCTGTGTCCAAACACACATGCATTTTTTGTTAGACTTGTGAAGTTGTAATGGAAATATTTAATTTTTATTACCTATATAAACCTCTGCTATAACTACTGCTTATAAATGTCTGATGCTGTCTATTAGCATGCTGTTTAATTCCTCTGCTATCAACCATTTAGATTAAAGCTTTCTGGTTTTGCTGTCTCAAGCAGCTTTTTTTGTTGCCTCTGATTTTTAATGTTTCACTAATATGCTATGGCTACTCCTGAAACAGGCGTAGGGAAGAACACCAGAGTTTACTCATATTGAAAATGCTACAGTCATTTAACAGATAGCTTTTTACATTACAATCCGACCTGATATGGGTGGCTCATGCATTCAGATTATCACCAGAACATACTGCAATAAAAGCAGAGATTTCTCTGGTGTTTGACAGAGTAAAAATCTCCAAGTAATCAGTGATTTATATAGTGGGTGGACATTTCTGGGGAGTTTGGTGGAGTTCCGAAGATGCCATTCAAACCCATGCTTCAGAAATACCAGAAAAGAGTAGATTCTCAATGTAACTGCTTTTTTGGGGGTTGTTTTCTTTTTTTGCTTTTCTGGATGTGAAAGTGAGGATAACTCACTTACTTCTCGTGCTCTTGGCTCCTTCAGTGATCCTCCAAGCAGCATCCAAACAAGTTAAGGAAGGAGGAATAAGAGTAAATTGAAGAACTGTAAGAGACCTGGGGAGAGGGACAGTGGAAGAGGCTGGTAATGTGGGGAAGAAAGGGAGGACACAAGCAACAGCAGGTGTAAGAGGACAGGTTGGTGAAAACACTTAAAAACTAAAGGAGAAAGAGTGTGAGGAAAAAGCAATAGGCATACAGGGCCAAAATGATCTCTTAAAAACTACCTAATAATCCTCTATAAGATGTGGAGTTGCATCAATGACTGTCTGGGCACTTTAATGTCTTGTCATTAAATTTCTGTGATCACACAGCGGCAGTGTATATCTTACACTGCTGCTCCTTTTTAATACATGTGGAGAATAACGTTACTTCTAATAACAATTAAAACAAGTAAGAGAGATATCTGAGAAGGCTGATTTTTTTATTGTTCTAGTAAGCGGAACATTTTAACTTGCCTTCTAAGACAGCATATTAAAGTATAAGTGTATATTAAAGCAAAATCTGTAAACATGAAACAAATTAGTCAAAAGAAGGCTTGTACATAGAAACAGCCTATATTGCGAGGTAATTTTGATAGCATTTATTTATCTAGTTGTTCATATATTGTTTTGTCTGTCTCTAGAAAAAAGCAGTTGGTTTCCCTAATCTCAGTGTCTAAATGCAGTTTTGTTCATTAAAATCCTAGTAGTTCTTCTTCAGGCATTTGTGTCTGCTGCCTCTATATCAGACCTGAAGTCAGCTTGTGTGTGTGAAAACCTGTCTTTTTTTCCAAATTTACCAATTGCTGCAGAGCCAATTGTGAATTGCCTAACTCTCTCTCCTTGAGAACCTCTGAGTATGTGTTGAAAGGTTGCTATTACGTGCTTTGAAAGCCTTCTCTTCTTCAGACTGACCAAGCACAGTTCTTTCATTAATTTCATAATGCTGTCTTTGTTCTCCCTTCATGCCAGGAGGGCCCTTGCCTAAGAATGTTTAGATTCTTGTAATCTCTGTTGAAAAAACTGTATTTTAATCTGAGAAAATTTGGCCTTAATCTGAAAGCGTTTCATGAAAATGCTCTACTGTAACTGGAAACAATTTATGATTATTATGACATTTCTTACAAATGTAAAACATTTTTTTAAGCTTTTCCCACTCAATGTTAATTTTTCTGTATTAATTAGCATCATTCCTCAACTGAGCATAAGTTCTAATTGTCTTTGTAATTATCTAAGGAGCCTTCTTTATTGGCTTCTTACATACCTTTTTAGAACACTTACTTTATGGTGCCATGACTTTGATAATCAACAGGATCATGCAGCGTACAGTGAATAGATCTGTACAGCCTATTCGTACAACAGTAGCATCTAAAATATTTCTGAATGCAAGAACCATGCTATTTTAATTCTCTAGAGACTGGAAATTCTTTTTGTGCTGTGAATTCAATTTTCCCTCTAGTTTGCAGTTAAAGCCATTGAGAATGAGATAGCTGTTCTGGGTGATAGCTGGATAACCCCTATGGTGACTGGCAAAAACATTCTGGGGATTAACGACCTAGTCTAAATCTCGTTGAAGACAGCAGTCTCCCCTACTGTCATGATCCTCTAATAATACCTGAGAGAACTCATCTGTGTTAGAAGGAGTCTTTGGCGTAATCGCATTTGTAACACAAATAGCAGTTTATAATCTGGTTTTAGTTTCATTCCAATGTAGTTTTATTTTTCAGAACAGATATTTCATGGATTCGTAGATTTAAGCATGATGGAACCATTTCATCCACCTCTAATCTGTCTCCTCCATTTCACAAGACATTAAACTGTGTCCTGTTCTGCCTGAATATTGATCTAAAGTTTTGTTTGCCTGAAGTGTATAACCCAAGAAATGCATCTACCTGAGTTAGAGACACAAAGACTCAAAGAATCCCACCTTTCTCTTGGTATTTTGCTTTACTAATTAATCAGTTTCAGTACTGAATAGAATAATGCTTAGTTTCCATTTTGAAGTCAGTTTTTCCTTCAGTTTCCTCCTTTGATTCTAATTATTCCCCCAATAAATTGATCTCTTAAGAATTTTTGCCCTACGAATATATCACTGTTAAATACTGATTACTTTTTCTCATACAAACTAAATAGAAGTTTCTCACAATAAGACAGTTACTGTTGGACTCAGATGGTCTTTTTGCTTTGAGAATTGTAATTTGTTTTGGTATGGTTTTCTTAAAAATGGAAAGTGCTCTTTGCAGGAGCAAGTGTATTATGTATTTCTTTCATGTTCTGGAGAGAGGAATACATGCTTTATAACGTTCTCTGCTTCCACATCCACTGAACCCTTGTAACTTTTTTCCACTAGTATCAGAAGTGGAATTTTATATTTATATATTTATCTACCACATGCCCTATATCCTATCAGGCCTCACTTTCCAAATCCTGCTCCTTCCAGCTGTCTCAGCACCTCAGGGTAGACATAGTCTGCATTATATTTCCCTGGATGTCTAAATTTGCATATGCCTATATCAGATGTAATTCATTTTAGAGATGTACTTGAAAAAGTAATTCAAACAACTTTTTGAAACTCTTGTTATTTATCATAACAGGTAATTTTCAGACTTCTTAGGAAATTATTTTATGTTTGTTTACAGATCATTGATGAAAATAGGTAAGACAAAACTCATTACCCATTGCTCTGGGCACATTCCAGTGCTGTCTTCTTCACCTTTTACTGATGATTTATCAATGAAAGCTACTTTTTTTGAATACTCAGTTTGGTAATTTTTAATTCAGTTAACATGTACTTCACTACTATTGTGTTACTTTAATCAGAATACTCTGTGTTAACAGAGGTTTATCAAAATTCTGGGTTACATCTGTATGATTTTTTACATTCTCAAACTTCTAATTGCATCAAGGAATATAATCAGGTTTGTTTGAGAAGACCTGGTTTCAATTAGAACACATTAGCTGCCCTAAAATTACATTCTCATCCTTTGATTTCTTACTGAGTTAATTCTGTGTGTTTTCTTTTGTCTGAGACATATCGCAGTCTAACTAGTTACTTGAGTTTCAGGAAGTGAGAGATACACTAGGGGCATATGTAGTGGTACACCTCGAATTTTGTGATTTATTCTGAAATTTATTCAAAGATAATAGCACCAGACCAAACATCTAAAAAATCTTTTACCAGATATTTTTAATACTTCATTTGGACATGGTTGTTTTAATTTTTTGTCTTGAATACACATCATTTACATGCTTTTTTGTTCCTTTGTAAGGTAGGAAGTATTTAATCAGGCTCTGTTTTCCTGCTTCTGTGCAAATACAGGACAAAAATATTTACAGAGTAATATTGTCAAAATAACACTGAAAAAAGAGTCAGGTTTGTATCAGTACAATTTAAACCTTGAATAGCTCTGGTATCACAATGTTTTCCTTCTACCTTTGGCAACCATCTGTGATGATTTCTGGGGTCTTTGCTTCAGCATTGATTGTAAAGGATTACGAAGCTGCTGGCAGTTCTGTTAGCACAAAGATGGGATGTTAATTGTAACTGAGGCTACTTCTTTTCTTAAGGACTGCTATTTCTCTCTTCTTTTTTGTAAAGGGGATATTTATTCTAGCACTCCAACATCTCTGCAGTAACTGATAAAGGTGGCCTTTCATTTTCTACCTTGCAGCACACACAGATGCATTTAAGGAACTCTCAAATCTTTTATTAACTGATAGCTTTCCCCTCCATACTACTGGATTTAGCAGCATTTAATGTGTGAGTGCACAAATTGACAGCTCCACTGCAAATTTATGTTGATGGCTACCTTTGATAGCCATGAACACAGATATTCATCAACTCAGTTTCTAGCAGCCATAAGGCAAACCAAAATCATCAGCTTGCTTTAGTTGAAACACTGTGTGAAAGCTGAGGATTTACATATAGAACAAAGATAACTTAACAGTGAATCTCGACAATATATTTTTATGGGAAAATGGAGTGGGCAAGATGTTACTGCCTTTTTTGTTGATACAAAGTACAATAGTAATCACAAATAGAGGAGGAATAAATAGTAGCTTCCACTAGGGCATTTATTTATTTATTTAGGTTACATTCAGGACCAATAGAATTCGTCCAAATTTCAGTTTTTAGTTAAAGTAAGGTTAGCTGAATATGGAATATAATACATAGCTAAGGAGTATAAATAAACCCATTTGTGAGCTCGAAAAGAAAAAGATAAGAAGGAAAAATTATAGCAGCATGGGAATATTTAATTGAAATAATGTAATGGAGTATAATCTACAGATCTAAAAAAGAAAGTCTGACAGTACAGAAAACAAAATAACAAAAGGTTGATCGTCAAAGACAAGGGAATAATTTTAAGGGGTGATTTTCAGATACTTAAAATTTTTATCTTCACTACTAGTGAAGTATTTTGAAGTAAAATTGTTTTAAACCATTTTTTTCTTTCTCAATGACTTTGACAGGCATATTGGTTCTGCTTTGGTTTCTTAATTTTAATTTAGCATAATTCTATCAAGCTAGAGCCATAGATCATGGAAACTTGTGCTCTTCACTTTAAAGCTAAACAGTTTTGTGGCTTTGTAGCTGTTTATTTTATTTGCTGTTTTTTACAATCATTTCTCTTAATGAATTCCAAAACTGCATTTTTCATGCAGTTTAGTTTGCCATCAATTAATATGACTTCTTAAGTATTTATCTAAATTTTCCTGAGACATACATGTGCACCTTGGGGAGACAACTGTCATGACAAAAAGTTATCAAGTTATGCCATTAAGGAATTTTCAAGACCAGTTTGACAATACTTGATGTCATTTTAATATTTAGTAGCTTTAACTCTTAGTCATCAATCACAGCCTTACTTAGTTCACTCAATCTGACATCATCATATATTGTGAAGCAATATGTAAGGATTCTTTCACCTAGTCACAAAAAAGAGGATAAAAATTATCTGCCTCATGCACTGTGTCCCAGGGCTAAATTTAAAAAACAATATACCTGTTCCATGCCATTAAGTAAATCTATTTCTAACTATGCCTTTTTTACAAAATGTCATAGTCCTATCACCTAACCAGAGATAATGTGATCTGAACGCTACTGACTTGACAGGTTTACGGCCATCATAAGCAACCAGGCATCTCTACTGCCTAGAACTTGGAATGAGACTAAAAGCCTTTTGACTGTGATTTATGGCCAAAATTCTCTCTGAAAGGCTTTATGCAACCTTAATAGAATCTTCCTGTCACAGCTTATACTGAATGGTACCTATTTACCTAATTTCCTCAGAGATAATTTATGCTGGCATTTTATTTTATGGTCGAGCTAAACAATTTTATACTTGTTGACAGTATTGTAGGCAAAGACTTTATTTCAAACTTCCAAGTATAGGGTAGAAATTCAGCTCATGAACCATTTTTTATTCCTATCCATTGCAGAATGGATTGAGTTAGGGACTTCAGCATAATTCATTATGAAGATTTATATAAAATTGAGTAAGCTAACATGGGCATATTTGACCAAATATAAAGCATCAGCAGTGCCTTTAACTGATAAATAATAGTTTAATATTCATAAACCCAGACATTGGTTTATTGTATTAACCTAACCTAAAATGAAATTAAATTGCATGTCACACAAGAGTAGAATGTAATTTTGACAGAATTTATGTTGACATAATTACTTTTAAAATAGTTGAAAAAAATAGAGAACTTTGAAAAAAAAAAGTTTACTTTATAAGTAAGTTAAACTTTACATACATTTGTATATTGACCCAACAAATCCGAATTTATTCTAAAATAAGAATAAAATTAACACCAAATATGTGCATAAATGTATTCATTCTGCTTAACAGCGGAAATTGACAAAAAGCAAATCACCTTAACCCCATCTTTACTTTTAGCACTACTATTTTAAAAATAATCATAAAAAACTTGCATGGTTAGCAACCCGATAGTAATAATGGTATAGATAAGGGCATGTGTTATACATTAGAGATATGAGAAAAAAAAAGAGTAAGATAACAGATACATTCTCTTTATGATGTGTATATGATTAACCAGAACAGTTGACAGTGGTGGTGGCCATCAGTGAAGTAAGCAGACATCATTCCTTCAAACATCTTGATATTACTATTTTATGGAATTAAAAGTGCAGCAGGTTATGTTGGGACAATTCTGAAAAATAATGTTGAATTCCACACCTTTGCCATATGACCCTATTGCATCTTCCTCATTATCCTATTTTCTATTAGATCCATCTCTTGCCATTATGGATTAAAGGCTTGGAAAGGGGCAGCAGTTTCTTGTCAGAGGGTGCAAAGTCTAGCACAATGAGCTGATATGAAACTGTTGGTTGTCAGCTGCTATAGGCTGATAGAAATTCAGATAAAATATTTACAGAAATTTTAAATGCAAAGCTTGTATTTTAATGAGACAAAACCTGGAATTAACAACACTGGTTCTATATTCAGGAACAATCATTATTTGCATTCAGAAGATATCAGTGGATTTTTCATCCTCTATTTATTGGAATAATATATAATGCGGAGAAGATGTCTTTCTACTGTTTTTCCCTCTTCTTAAAGGCATTTTAAACTTCATTGTTCTCCTGCTGCAGAAAGTTAGGAAATCTTTCAGATGCTGAAGTTTTAATTGATACAGCTTTGTTTGAGTACCAGTGCACCAAAATGACATTTTATGAAAGCACCTTATTTAGCTTTCCTTTAGAAAGGAAAAAATCAGGGTATTTAAGCACACATGCATGAAATAGGTCCAAAAGAATGAGTTTTCAATTTAAAAATAAAAAAGGAGTTAATAGATCTTAAAAGCTCTTTCAGCATTTTCTTGGATAATAGCCGCTGAAGCGTGTCATAGAAGAGATAAAACTGTTCCTAGAAGTTCCTATTGTGCTTCAAGCACAGATTTCTTTTTCTGAGTCTTGTTTCCCTGATCTTGTTTTTCTCTGTATATATAGAGTATTGTGTGCTGATCACTGATAATGTGAATATCTAATTATATTACCAAAAGGAAGCAGGAGTGTACATTTAATTTCCAAACTCAGTGAATGTCAATCTTACAAATATAAATATATATATATATATATACACAGACACATTATTTCCAGCTGTTATGTTTGAAACTAATGTTTGGCAAACAGAAAAGTAGGGAAGAATATCAGTGTAGCTGACATAGCTGAAGACTTTGACATTTTTATTGAGACAGAAAAGTGAACATGATGACATATATTATCAATGTGACAAGAGGAGTAGGATATAGACTCTATTTAGAAAATAACATTGTAGTACCCTTGCATTCATTTAGTAAGCAGAAATACCGTGGAGTTTTGCAGTTGTTTCCATCCAAAGGCAGTAACACTGCTGTTACAGTCTGCTACAGAATTTCATGAAGTGCTAAGGACAGAGTTTACTGAAAGATGCACAACCTATTACTGTTTAGCCAACATAGAAAATGAATAACAAAGATGAAGAGTAGGCTTTCAGATGTGATGTTAACTATTGACAATCAAAGACTGGGTCTGAGCACAGAAGCATAGAATAGAATAGCTATGTAAGTACCATGAAGAGTGATTTTATGGAGCTATAAGTGCCCTTAAAAAAAAAAAGAAAGAAATCTTCTTTCAGGAAAATGTGGATTCTCCCCTCTGGGTGGGTGGGGGGAGAGACATGGCACAGGGTTCATTTTAGATGTCAGTATAAAAGGACCAACAACAATTAGTGTAATAAAACAGCTGTTTTAATAAGACAGAGTAAAAAGAGGAATATATACAGCAAGTAAATCTTATGTCCCTTCAGATGCTGGCCACCCCACATGCATGTGGCTTCAGATGAGCTATGTTAACTTTAAAATTAATAAGTGTGAGCCTTTTAAAGCCCTTTTTTTTGTCACACAACCTTTTTTTTTTTTAGCATAACTTAGAGCCATACATACAATTTTGCATTAATGTGTTCTGTATTTAGCATCTTAAATCATCTAATTTGCTGTGTAGTTCCACACAGTTGAATAATTATAATTACTTATTTTCCTTCCTATGTCAACCCTAGAAAAAAATCTACTGATCAAAATCAGAACTTTATGTCTAAATTTACGGGACCTCAAGTGCCGTATATTACATAGTCCTTTCCTCACAATGTGAAGAGAAAACTAATTTTAAAGACAATCTTCCAAGTTGCCCTGGGGAAATTAATTTGCTTTATTACAGAAAAAGACTATATAAGATGACACAAACACAGAACTGTCGTCTGCATATAGAGCCAGTGTCTGGGCATGCAGGGATAGTGTTGGAAGTTTCAGCTTCTGAACTTTGCAGCTGACTCTCGTGAAGGATATGAACAGCAAAAGATAGGCTTCCATAGAGACATCAGCAGCAAGAAGGCTAGGGAGAATATGGGCCTTCTGCTGAGTGGGGCAAAGGAAGTAGGGCTGGAAGAAAGCTGATGCAGCTCTTCAAGAAGAGCATGGAAATTCCGAGACATAATAGGTCCATCAGCTTCATCTTGATTTCTGGGAAGGAGATGGAGTCTGGAAACCATTCCCCAAAACATGAAGGACAAGAAGATTTTTAGGAGCAGTCAGTGTAGATTAATGACAGGGAAATAAAGTCTGGTCATACTTCTGCAACCAGGTGACTGGCAAGGGAGGGTGAGATGAGGAATGGATGTTGTTTATCTTGTCCTTAGAAATGCTTTAGACACTGTCTCCTAAGATAACCTAGACAAACGGATGAAGTTACAGGGTAGATGCACAGACAGTGGGTTGAATTGAAAATTGGCTGAACTGACAGCCCCAAAGGTTGTGATTGGTGCCACCAATGCCACCCAGGAGCCAGTCACCTGTGGCATACCCCAGGGCTATTTCTTTGTCCTTTCTGTCAAAGTACAAATGACTGATTTAACACTTCAGCAAAGAGCAACAAACAAAAACACCTTAGCATTCCGTCTTCAAAGTTATCAGCTTTTGTATAGAATGGCTTGGCTGCATAGTGCTCACAAGGCAGGTGCTTTAATTGATGGGAAGGACAGTACTATATTATCCCAAATTCTCCTTTTGGTGATGCTATCTCTGTATGAGACTTCAGTTGTTTTCATCCTGCAGTGAAAATTTCCATAGCTCTAAAGTCATATAGTTCTCTCTTAAGCATTCTTCTTACACAAATCAACACCTCTTTCTTTTTGTCTAACTAAAATAATTCAAGATCTCTGAAACCTTTTAGTTCATTTTTTCTGTAATTGCAATACTGATGATCTACTGATTAGGTCTTTATTTAAAAAATAATAGCTGTCAATAAAACATCAAATTAATATTCTATCTCATTATTACAATTTACAGTCAAAGGTCTAGTTCAGGAGAAAAATCAAATAGTTTAAAAATAAGCAGCCAAATGTTATTTAGAAGAGATATGTTAAATACTCTGTTCTTTTCTGCCACTGAAATATAACAGTAAATCAAATCCATTTTGTGCTGTCAGCACTGGATGTAAATCTAAGAGTCATGTTGTTGTTAGCAGTTTAGTCACCAAGCAGTTACATTAAGAGCAGCCAGATGTCTGGAGGACACACACGTACTCAGCCAAAGTAATGAAGACTTCCTTCAAAACTAGTCTCTTCTGAAAGCAATAACCTGGAATCAGAAAAGCAAGTGTACAGGCTTGAGAAATAAAATATGTTGGTACCATTTTGACCTGAGTGGTAGTCCAGCAGAAATTCTCCTTCCTGATGTAAGGGCTTACTACGCAGTCTGAATAAGTGACAAGATAGCGCATTCCATTTATCTTGGCATTTGGCAGTTTACTGGATCCTAATGGTTCAAATATTAAAGAAAAAGATAATATTTGAAAATAATGCACACATAATAGTGCAGAGAATTAAGCCGTTTTAAGATAATAAAGCACAGACTGAGCATGTTCGAAAGTTGCACTGATGTGTCAGGAAACAAGGAATTTTTATTCTGGCATTCACTGTCACTTCACTGCAACAGTATTACTTTTATTTACGTGGTGATCTCTCATTTGTACACTTCAAAGCACTGAGGGTAAAAACTAGGCATGACTGTAATTTTAAATTGGGATAACCGAATGACACAGTTTAAATATTGGGTCTGAAGTCATATAATGAGGTAGCTCTGTGGAGAAAATTTGTGGGGAAAAAAGATAAAATCAGAGGACAAAAACTAGTAGAGGAGAGGAAGGAAAAAAAAAAACAAAAACAAAAACAAAAGCCCTGTAGCTCTGTTACCCTGAGTTATCCGGATCATGAACTTGTCAGAAGGTAGATTGATGCTTTTTCCAAGGACCCTTCTATATATTTTGGGCTCTATATATTCTTTCAGAACTCGAGAATGAGAGAAATGCTGCACTACTTCAGGGAAAAAGCCCATTTTGGTCCTGTCTTCAGCAATGCCTGGTAAAAGATGCTTGGGAAAAATGATTGTCCAGATGTTCCTGCAGTGATACTTGTTCTTTTTTCTTATCTGGAGCAGGCAGTAGCTGAGGGACTTTTGTGTACCAACATAGTTTTTAATAATGTGTCTTCCATTACTTTATTCAGACTTTTTCCTAAAGCTTTTGCAACACATTTTTTCAATGAGCATCACAACTTCATTGTCTATGTGTGAGGTAGACATGTTCTCCTTTCCTTTAATTTTTTTCTCACTTTCTTAAGATCATTACTTTACAAAGACTTTATTTTTCAGTGATGGTGTTTTAAACAATTTATGTTGAGCTCTAAATATTTTAAATTTGCAAAATTATATTTGCTTTCTTTTTTATTCTCTCCAGGCAGAAAGAGTAAGATTAATTAGTTTTCATTGATCTCAAAGATCCAGTTGTAAACAAGATGGCTAAATGCAACTTATTTTTCCATGGAAATAACCAACTTAAACACTTAGTGGATACCATGCCATCTTATAGTTCCTATCTTGGTCTTCCAAAGATAATGTCAACCATTATACAGCATGACAACTTTGATAGCATGGCTGGATTATCTTTGATGCATTTAATTTTGCATGTTTCTGTCATAACTATGTCCTGAAATAAATCTCTTCAAAGTCCAGTGCTTAAAGGATACTATGAAAATTATATCACTGTAATTAGTGTGCATAATTTATGTGTTTGAAAACACCACATTTTTAACGGATTATAAAACATAGTATTGATAAAGGCTAATGGAGCTAACTTGGGCGGTGGGGCTGTAGTAGGCGGTAGTGATGTTTATTCCAGTAATGTGTCATAATTATTTCAGAATTGAGATATCATTCATGTTTTTTTTCTTGTTCATTTGTGTTTTCTGTTCTCTTACATGCTGCAGTTGCAAACATATTGTGGCGAGAGCAAGGTACTAATACATATGGCTTTTTTTGTATTTTCTGAATTATGATGAAATGATCATCTATTGTTCCCTTTGTGTGCTCTGTGTTGGAGAGGTTTTTTTTTGTTCATACTCTGCCATTACATTATGTTCCCCCTTGCAACATTCCAGGTATTTAGAAGGATTTAAAGAAAAAAATACAGTGGAAAACGATCCTTTAAATGTGCATGTCTTTGTGATTTGGAGAGAGAGAAGGAAATAAGCTGTTGAAAAAAAAATCAGACAGATACTCAAAGAAGTACCGCAGGAAGCTCAGATTTAAAATGTAGATCTTTAATTTTTGTTTATTTTCTGACATGATAAAGCTTCCAGCCAATCAGACTGTATGCAGTTGGGATTGATCTTGTTTGAATCATTCTTATTTGACAAAATTATAACTTTAAACAATGGAATTAAAATTCAGGCACCTGTTGTTGCTTAACGAGACAAGGTATTTTCTTCTTATACTCAAGAAGGGTTTATATAAATGTTATATAAAAGGGTTTAAATAAGTGTTGGGAGAAGGAATGGAAGTTTGTAGTTTGTGACCAACTGAAAGATAAATATAAATAAAATCAGTATCAGGTGTTAAAATCATAGAAAACATGAAAAGTATATTTAACTGACAATGACTGGCATTACTTTCAAATATATGAGATAATTTCATAAAGCATATTGCAGAAAAATATCATAATTCAAGTGTCATGAGGTCTCATTTTGTTGCTCTCAGTAGCCGATTCTTAATTTCAAGTTGCAATTCACAAAATAACATAATGTATTTCAGGAATAGAAAGGGTTTTTTGTTATTTTCATTGGAAGACTGATAATACTGTAAGTGAATCAGGCTTTGCTATAAATTCATGCTGCAAGTGGTATTTCTGCGTGTTTCTTAAAGGTATATTTTCAGTTAAAGATTCAGAAATTTTACTTCTCTAATTACTTAGCAACCTTTGGCATTTTCTAGTGTGTTTACAAATCTGAACTAGTTTTATTTTTTGTATTCTTGTTTTACTGGTTGCTCAGCTGGTATAAACAATCAGTTTCTTGATTATGGTGGAGCTCACCTGTAATCCTCCTGCTCTATTGACCTTGCAGAGTAAAAATTGCATGTTCATAGTTTCATACAATTCAACTGTTAACAATTAAACTGATGCACAAGAAGATTCTAACAGCAAAGTTTTAAATGTATGGTATTCTCACCACTTACTGGGAAGGTATCTCTTGTGGTTTATCTTATGTTTTATCTTGGATAAAACTGAAAACAGGATTGTCACCACCTTGATTTTTCAGAGGATTGTCTTTTCAAGTCAGGTCCTGTGTTGCTTTGAATAGCTAGAAAGCACTTAGGAAAACTTAAATTCCAATAACGACCAATTAAAGATAGTAGCTTACTAGAGTGCTAATGGTAAAGGCATTCAAATTTCTCTGTGACTATTGTGAAACTTGACAGAAATCAATTTATAATAGAGATTGTGAATGTTAAGTGACAGTATCATCTTCTAGAGTAGATTTTCTTGCTCTCTCTTGCATTTCTCATCACAACATAAGGCCATTCCTTGCGTTTCCAACAAGTACCGTTACTGGTTGCAGTGTTGAAATTCATTTACAAGAGAGCAATGCCCTGAAGATGCCAGTAAGCATTACCACTAGCGTCTCTGGATCATGCATACTCTGTCATCTTCTATGATCTTAGTATTAAAAGATAGGAAGGGAAGGATGGGTAATTAGTAGGACAATTAAGACTAGCTTTAGAACCTGCAGTGCATATTTCTGTATAACGTACACAAAAGACTACTTGCTTGTGTAAGTGTAAAAAGGGTATGTATCAGAAAATCTGGAAGGATTTGGAAGGCATGTTAATTTTTTATTACAATGATAATACAATACACACACACAAACATATCCATATATTAATCTATATTCAAAAGAAAGCCAAAACCACCACCTTTTTTGTTTTTTCAAATCAGTTAACCATATTTAAATGTAGATTCAGTGTAAATGAGGCAAATATATTTGTGTTTGTTTTTGTTGCTTCTGGCATTGTATCATAAATGAGCTGTGTTGGTTTTGGTTTCGTGAGAGGAAGGTTGCAAAATTAGGTCAGAAGTCTTTATAGGAATAGCTCCTGTAGTTGTGAAGAAATATCTTGTCTAGGTGATCAGATATTTGTATAGATTAGATATTCGTACAGATATTTGTAGACATAGGCTCAAAGGAAGAGTTCTGAGGTAATAAGAACTTGTAAGGGGGGATTATTTCATTGGATCTGCAAGTAAAGGTTCCTTATATAAACTGATTTCTTTAACTCAGTATTGAAATGGAAGGAGATTTCTACTGTGCCTCCCTCACTGATTTTGAAGAATGTTTTGGTGGGCAAATCATTTTGTTATACCGACATTCGAAATAAAGCTTTAAAAGTTTAGGCTGGGTTACTATATAGGAATACCTGTGCATGGGAAAGCCGGCCTTGGAGTATTGATAACTGAGGAGAAAGTTTTAGGAGTCTGTTTATCAAATGTCTTTATTGCCTGGGGACATCAGCTGATTTACTTCCTCGTGTTCTGGTAGTACACTTTAGCCAATGAGACCAAGGAGAAGGGAAAGCCTTGTTTTTCCCCTACTAGGTCCACTTATTTATTTATCACCAAGATGCAAGAAGTCAGTTGCTCAGCTGTAGATCTCTACAACCCAATGCATATTATTACATTTTAAATGTCTGTATTACCTATGTGATTCCTCCTGGAGACTGGGAAGTTTTACGTATGTGCATATATATATACCAATATATAAACATACACTTCCCCCTCCACTCCCCCACTTAATATTTTCATTATTTTATTGGATATTATGAATTGTTCTCTCTCTATTAATATAGAGAGATTTCCTTCAGAATTTAGGATAAGTGGAATTTCAAACTCAAATATATTTTTCCTGGGTTTTAATCCCATGTCACTATGCCAAATGGTTTTAAGGTCAAGTGAAAGCTTGGACCTGTATCTAGGATATGTGTATGTTTTTATCAGCCAACAGTTTAGCTGTCAGAGTTTGTTATAGTGATAATGTTATGAGTACTATGATTTTCTTCATAGAATTTTACAAATATGAACTGAGGAACAGGATGCTGGTGAGGGACTCTTCATTAGGGACTGTAGTGGTAGGACATGGGGTAACAGGTTTGAACTTAAATAGGGGAAGTTTAGACTAGATATAAGGAGGTTCTTTACTGTGAGGGTTTTGGGGCACTGAAATGGGTTGCTCAAGGAAGTTGTGCTTGCTTCATCCCTGGAGGTGTTCAAAGCCAGGTTGGACAGAGCCTTGGGTGATATGGTTTAGTGTGAGGTGTCCCTGCCCATGTCAGGGGGTTGGAACTAGATGATCTTAAGGTCCTTTCCAACCCTAACTATTTTATGATTCTATGATAAACTAAGGAGAATGTCCTTTTTTGTGGTCAAGAGCATGACCTCAGGTATTATGAGACTTCATGCCACACAAAGAGTTTACATCAAGCTCTCAGTCAGCAACATTGCTGTAGAAGTACTGCATAGTTCTATGAACATTTGTGGCCCTTCAAAATTTGAATGACTATCTGCCTAACTATGGCATTCCAATAATATACATTAGAGAATATTTTCTTTTTTGACTGAAAGAAATTTCAAATAAGGGTTTATAATAAATATCCAGAACTTCTCTTTCAATGTTATGCAGAAATTACTTTAACACTTCCATCCCTCAGACAAAAATCAGAATGATGGAGAGTTTATATTAATTTGATTTCAGTGTAGATGATTTCACAAGATCACTTTTGTTACTGCAGCTGTCAAACTATATATTTCTCGATCTGTATGTGTAAAAATACTGGTTTGCAAATGGAGAATACTATGTGAAATTCTGAATAATATAACAGCTTTTTTTTTAGTTTTACAACAAAAGATCCTATAGGATGATCTGTGTTAGCACTATATGCATTAACAGATTGGTTTCATACCAAAAATGTGATAAGGTTTTTAATTCAAGGCAAGGATTTTCTTTTTTTTTTGGTTGTTATTTAATTTTATACATTTCAATGTTTTTTTATTCCTAAGGTCTGGGAATTGGGAACATGTTTTATGTTTTTTATGAAGATGGCATCAAAGTAATACAGCCAGTGGAATGTGAATTTCAGAGACATATTAAGCCTAGTGAAAAACTCCTCGGTTTTCAGGCAAGTCGTTTCTCTTAAATCTATTTATAGTGTTTTCTCAATTATAGTTTTCTTTAGATAAGAATTTATTATTGTTAGTTTAGTTCTTTCTGCTTGATATATTTAAACATATCTTCTCAATTAATAAGTAGTTTAACGTTATAAACTCAAAATTTCCTGTGTTTTCCTTGATCAAATCCAAACTTTCAATCTCTCTTTTGGATTGCATATTCCCTGAATACTTTTCCAACCCTGTATTTTCTTTGGCTGTCTTTTCCCAGTCCTTTAATATCTCTATTCCTTGTTTCTGGTTTGGTGGTTGTTTTTTCTTCCTCCCCTCCTCCCCAGTTAAGTGCATCTCTCTGAATCACGGATTGACTCTATTAAATGTAGGATCTAAAATTATTATTTTTAATGGGTGTCCATTAAAACATCCACTGGATGTTTGTCTGTATTAAACTGTCAGCTATCGTGAGGCAAATCCCTATCCTGATAAATCCTCTTAACAGCTCCACTGAAGTTAGTACAGATGATTGATGCTTTGACTCGAACTTACAATTCATATAAGTAGTTTTAGTAACTTTGTTGTTAACATATTTACAGCTATTTCACCAAATTCTGTGCATTTATGGAGTAGTTTCCATGTGTAGTATACATCAAAACAGTAGTGTATCCTCCACTTCCATTTATTCTTTTGATACTTTTCCTTTACTGCTAATCAAATTGCTAGCTGACATGATGCATGTTCTCACAGGAACACTTGGTTCTCATCACTACATTAAGACTTGTTTTATATGATCTATCACCTATCAAAAATAATAACTTTTTCTCATCATCTGGATTTGAATGAGTGACCTTGAAATACATAACAACCCATGATCTGTACACTGGGTTTTTTCTCTAATGCCTAAAGCACAGTGAAATAATAGCAGAACTGTCTCAATGGAATTTGCCTCTTCAGTTATCATTATTGATGTCAAAGGCTGCTGTACTCAGCAGCAAGATTTATTTTAGTGTGAATAATTATGCTTTGAACAGCTAATCATACCTTGATTTGCACTGCTTATGTGAAATTAGGTTGACATGGCCAAAAATAAGCCAAAAGCTTTTTTTATGGCTGTTTAATTCAAAAGCTGATTATTTAAGAAGTCTGTAAAATTTTATTGGTCTAAAGTGCAGCCTAGATTTTAAGGGTATTTTTATTGAAATGTGGTAATAATCAGGATGGATAAGTCAAACTTATTTCTTTTTCGTATAATAATTATATTCTAGGGAAAAAAAAAAAAAAAGACCAGGCAAGTAGGCTGTTTGATAACTTTCATTTTAAAGTAGATATAGACTTGTCCTTCTTTAGACAGCTTTGGTTTATCGGTAGGTGTGGTAAATAAATAGCCAGAAATTAAACTTTGTACCTACATACATGTCTTTTTTTCCATTGAATTCAACAATATTTCTAGCTATTTCCCTGAACACTAAAAACATGTTCCCTCGCATAGTAGTTAATAAATCTTTACTCCTGCAATAAAAATAAGAAATAATTGGAAAAGATATCCTTATGTATTTCTACTCATAGTGAAGATATTGTTTACTCTGCATTAAAAAAAAAAATCAGTATAAAATTTTGCAAAAAAATCCTTAAGATTACCTTCCTCTTAGAAGGATTAAATACAGGTTTAAAAGAAATTCTCTGCATATACTGCTAATACTGTGACAACTCTAGTATATTCTCAAAAAACCTCATTGTCTGTGAAACTTTAAACATCTTTTTAAATAATATAATAAATCTTCAACCGTGTTTGCAAGATCTGTTTACTCTAAATAAGAATAATAAAAATAACCCAGTTTTCCAGACTTTTCAAGTTTACCATGTGATCATTTAGTGGTAAGAGTTTGTGTCATAAATTGCTCGTTAGTAATTCTCTTTGACCTTGCTTTATGACTTTGCTAATCAGAGATGTTGGTATGCTGCATGTTTGCATGTTTTGAGTTGGCTTTACTTAGCCTTTCACATCTATGGCAGCTATTGCTAATAAAATCTCCATCACTTATCTCTTGACATATACCTAAAGGAAATAGATGCTTGCTTAAACCACTCCCATTTTTCATTTCTTTGCACTTTTCTGTATTATCTATTCAAGTGATAAGTAAAACCCCAGTAAACCTGTTTCATTCCAAACATTTGCTGAATTCTAGGAATAGTTCAAAATTCTGCAGTGTAGTTCAGGTACTAGAAGTGCTACAGAAAATATCTGATTACATGTAATACTGCAGTGTTCCACACCAGGTTTCCTGTTTGCCTGTCAACAAAATTAATTACCTTTAGCTGAGCTCCTGTAAAAGAATGAACTAGGATGTCTCTACATGCCATTACATTGTATTGTGAGCAAATGTTGCAGACGTTACATGTGCATATTTAAGTATGCTAATTTTTCTAAAGGTAAATACAATTTCTCAATTAACTATATATTTGAGGACCCTTATCTAAATATTTAGTTGCCTCTTATCCAGTCAAGTGTCAGTACAGCAAAGCACTTTCATTGTGTTTAAAGCAAAGCAAAAGGTTTTACTGGATCATCATGGTTCACAGAAAATTATAGAGCTTCCTCCTCTCCTTCCCAGAATCTCCTGAATTTTGAATCATCTAAATTAATATTAAATGAAAGTAGACTTTTATTAGGCTGATAGTGAAAATTCTATTCACATGGGCACAAAAATAAACTTATTTCTGTTTTCTGATACAGTTTATTATTTAGTTATACCGGCTTTGACAGCTGTTTATTTGTTTATGTCAAATGGATTCTTAACCATGGTCCAAATGGGGTCTTTCAGCTGTTAAATGTCTCATCATACTGAAGTGTTTGGGACATTTTCCTCGCTAACATGCAACCTCTATTTATCTTCTGCAAATTAATATTATCCAAAGCCCTTACATTCTAATTCTTATGCAAAAGTGGTTTTATTTTCCTTCCCAATATATCCCAATTAGAATAAATATTTCAGGAGGCTGAGGGTGGAGAAGGAAGCAGTTGAAACATATGCCTTTGTGGACACCAATGGAAAGATTGTTTTGGTTTGAACGTTATCCCGATTTCCTCTTCATTACAAGAATAGCACATAATGGCCATATTTCAGGCTATTTTGTGCTTGAAGTTGAATATGTGTTGGAGGCTGGAGAAAAATAGTTAAGTTCAAAATGGTTGCTCTGCCATGTGGTTGCATTACAGCTTCCACAGGAAGTGAACTCAAAGCACACTTGTGCTTTGGTTAACACTTTTAAGGGCATGGTAAGTGTAGTAAATGCAAAATTAACCTTTGTTGAAAAAAAGGATATGTGGAAAAGTTCCACAGTCTGGTTTATTTTTTTTTTTTACTAGAGAATGTAGTAAATGTCAAGTAAATAGCAAGTTAATATAGAGTTCATATCTGAATACATGCACTGTTATAACCTGTTGATGCCAACTTACTCTTAGATAGGCATAGCATAGACATTTCATACTGGTTAAAGAGTTTGTCTCAAATCTTTTTAAAACACTGAGGACCCTTGCATTAAGTATAAGTTTATAAACATGGAATTTGCACTTACAGATCTGCAAGTACATATTTTCTCTTGAGAATTTTTTGCCCCAAACTTGAAGAACTTTCTCTGAGGATTTATTTTCCTCCATCTGCTGACTTGTAACAGGACAAGTCACTTTTTGATTAAAAATTGTAGGGGAAAACAACTATTAAATAAATTTATGTTTTATCAGATGTTAGCTTTTTTTCAGAGAGAATAAATTAGAAAAATCTAAATTGCTAATTGCTTACATTTTAATTAGAAGAAAAATGGTGGGTTTATACTTATATTTTAAGGAGAAATTATTTTATCCAATTACCCAGCCACTGGGGAAATTAATATGGAGCCTCAGAATTAATGCGTATAATGTCAAAGAATGTAAAAGATATCCAAATTTTCTAATCAGATTAATGTGAAGTTTTCAAATGCATGATTTAAGTTCCATTAATTGAAGCTATTCTTGAGGCATCTAGATAAATGTGGGTTTGGATAACTAGAGAAACAACTGCATAAACCGATTCATGCTAGGAAAATACTGTTTTGAACATGAGAACTTTAAGGCATAATTTTCACTGCTACTTTGGAGAAACACTTTCTTGCCCTTATTTTAATTTTTTAGGTTTGGGCACGCAGTGAGGGTTGGCATTGGATTATACAAATTTATGACAGTGTAAACAATATTCTAGAACTTGTAAACTGCATTTGTATATGTAGATTTTTTTTTACTTAATAGTTTTTACTTTAGCTCTGAAAGTGTCATGCTTTCTACTCGCTGCATTTAAAGTGGAACAAGAGAAGCAAATTTTATTAATTATGTAGATAATAAGAATAATACACAGTAATGTCTAAATAATATACATACGTGCATGCATACATCTATATACATATATAAGCCGCTTATGTTTATACTGCTTTTCCTTGAAATAATATTTAGAAATACATTTCAGGCAGTCTTTTTAAACTCAGATCCAGGAAAATGTTTAAGGAAGTTGATGAACTCCTGTTGTAGTTAGAAGTGCTTGATTTACAGTATTTTCCTGTTTTGTTATACTTCCCACAATGGGAGGTATGATTAGTGTAATAATTTAATCTATATGATGCCATGTGAAAGAAATTTAGATTCCTTCATCAGGAGCTGATTATTTTTGAATAATATATCGCTTGCGTCCTTTTAGGATTCATAACAACAAAAACTTGTATAAACTAAGGTGAGCCCTTGAGACATGAAAGAAATGACACAGTGTATTATAAAAAATTGCTGATGCATTATTTGAAGAAGGGTTTTGCTGAGGAAGAAAGAGGACTTTATAGAAAAGTCTGAAAGTACTTATCTGTTTAGCTAAATATGGAACTAAGATAAGACATATTTAGAATAAATGTAAAAAATAATTTGAGATCAGTGAAGCAACCTTCCAATTGAATTAGTAATTGTACAGAAGTCAAATGATCATTGATCTGATGATTATATATCTTACTAGAGACATACTTGTTTATTTATACTTGCTGGCACTTCATGTGGTAAAAAGCTTTTAGCTACATTTAAGAATTAAAGTCCCATATACCACATGACCATCATTCTTTAAAAAACAGGTTTTCAACTGCTTTTCCCTTCAAAGTGCATGGCTTTTTAGCAGTGTAAAACATATCTTACTGGTTTTACTTATTTCTGAGTTCTGCTGAAGTTTCTGATTATGAGCCATCCCATGGTACCTGAGTTTAGTAACATTTCCTTATCAATGTAATTTTTGGAAGACCTTCACTTTGTTGAGGATTAAGCACCACATCAGATCATGCAGCGAATTTCAGTCTCCCGTAAAGAAAACTCCTCTGTGAGAGAGAAAAAAAAAAAAAAAAAAAGAAAAATTGAAATTTATTTACTTCTTATTTTGAGTGTACTTTTTCAAACATGGAGGCACAGCAGGCAAAGAATGTTGATGATACAGAAAAGTTAGTGTTGAATTGCATCATCTTCTCGAAAAGCATTGCTTAATGCCAGATTAGTTGTTCTGTCACATTATTTTCTCCTTTCTTTTGAAAGGAGTTTAATGCTTAGAAGCAGAATTCTTGTTTAAGATCTCATTAACTCTTGCTGTTCATTCTACACTGAAGTCATCATCTGCTGACATATAATTATTTTCACAGCTACCAGTTATGATGTACCAGAGTATTCTAAATTAGGAATAAGCAGCAGATAACTGCTAAAAAGAGATAATACTTACAATCTGGTGAAATTGTTCCCTGTGGTGAAAGGAAGAAACATTAAGAGGGAAAAGGAGAATAGGTCAGTAATACAAAAAAGCTTGACACATGCTGTATCTTTCCAAGCAGATTATTTTCCAGGTATTTTTTTTTTTACGTAAATTTGATGTTCATTATAGAAAATTCATACTATTTCATAACGGGAATTTCCAAATATGGTAGTGTATTTGACCAAGTAACTCTTAATTTTGATAAAAGCAAGCTTTCACTAGGAGTAAATAGTTACAAATAGATAGATATAAATATAAATATGTTTAGAATGACTGGGAATATGTTTATATAAAAATATGAGTAGTGAGTATGTAAAATACAGATAGCTATTTTGAGTGAGAGTGCAATAGTTATATTTTCAAAAATATAAATTGACTGAAGTCAAAAGGAATTTTGCTTTTTTTTTTCTTCAAATTAATTCTTTTGCAGAAATGGAAAAATAGAGGGTGAAGGAATGATGCTAAGAAACCAATTAATTTACATTTTTTAACACTCATGATAAAGGCCTTGAGAATATCTTATGGCAGAAGTAGCAAAGCTTCTTGAAGTTTGAAATCATATATCAGATTCTTTTAATTGCTGCTACTTTGTCTCTATGCATGTGACAACTTGCAGCACCCCTCCTCTTATTCCTCTCTATTTATGTGTTACTATTTTCCCAATTTGGTATTTGTCTGCCTTACTGCTGTGTTCTTAGATGCAAATGTAAGCCATGTCTATAACTGCTTTTCTTTGCAAGATGCTGTGATGGTGCAGATGGGGGAGCTGCTAGCTACTGCACAGTAATGTGACTTTGTGTATCTAGTCTGGTTTTCTGGTTTTAAGCTCTCGTGGCTCTTGCTCACTTTATTTCTACATGTATTATGGTTTCAAATGGGTTTCTTTCTCTGAACAACAGTGCTAAATACCTGAATGTCTTGAAAATATCCATAAATGCTGATTTATGGTTGTGCTTGTGAGTTGTGTGGTGCTTATGATAGCCAGTTTGGCTAACACTGGTCTATGTCCTAATATTGCCTATTCTTTTTCCCTCCCTAAATTGTCTTAGTTTTATTTTACAGTTAAAAATGAAGAAATAGCATGTAATTTACCTTTCCATTGCATTGTTGACTGTTTCAATTCTTTCACTTTTCCTGTTTCTGCTGAATTATAGGATGAAGTTTGTCCCAAAGCAGATGGAGATCCTGTTCAGCGATGTGTATGGGCAACAGCTGTTAATGTAAAAGACAAGTTCATTTATGTAACTCAGCCTACACTTGACAGAGTTCTTATTGTTGATGTACAGTCTCAGAAAGTTGTACAGGTATTTATTTCTCATTTTTAAATTAATATCTAATTTGGACAAATAAATTTAAGGTTTTCTTTCATACTTTTTAAAAAATGCAATTATCTTGAGAGTAAACACAATATCCCAAAAAAAAGCTCATCTACTTTGGATATTTAGCTTAGTGACTTCTTGTCAATATGCAACTGTGAGGGAGAGAATCAACATGATATTACATCTTATAAATATTAGGTAGTTGAGGAGACTAATTATTTGGGAAGTTTCAGGTTCAAGGTACTTTTCACTTGAAAATAAAGATTCATGAAAATAGAGTCTTATCACAGGAATGTGTCTATTAGTTTTGACAGAAAAGGTTAGGGGGGTAGATTTGGCTACAGAAGAAAGAGGACTGTAAGGACTGTAAGCTCTTAAAGAGAGAAAGTGCTAGAATTGTGGAAAGACCCAGCACAACCCTTAGCCAACATCGGAGACTATGAAGTTGATTTTTAAGGTCCCTTCCAAACCAAACCATTCTATTATTCTGTGATTCGCTATTCCTTTTTACTTTTTAGGTAGTTTGATCAGATTCTCAGTGTCTAAGATGCTTTAGATACTCTGCTTAGTCAAAATAATTCATTGGGTAAAAGAGAGAAATTGATGCTATGGTGCAGGGATTAATGCACTCATATGGTTTGTGAAAAACCAAGGCATGACAATGCTAAACTTAATAGTTTTTCGGAGCAGTGCAGTTCCCTCAGGAGAGCCCAAGAGTCACAATATACTTCAAATGATCAGTAGTCTTAACTGAGATGGAATAAAAATTCAAGGTTTCATTGTCACTACTCAAATCACATACTATATCCATTGCCTTGTCTTACTGTTGTCTCACTTCCTTTTTTTTCCTTTATGTATGTGGTGATATCACAGAATCACAGAATCCCGAGGGTTGGAAGGGACCTCAAAAGATCATCTAGTCCAACCCTCCTGCAAGAGCAGGGTAACCTAGAGTACCTCACACAGGAACTTGTCCAGGCGGGCCTTGAATATCTCCAACGAAGGAGACTCCACAACCCCCCTGAGCAACCTGTTCCAGTGCTCTGTCACTCTTACAGTAAAGAAGTTCTTCCTGATGTTAATGTGGAACCTCCTATGCTCCAGTTTACACCCATTGCCCCTTGTCCTGTCACTGGATATCACTGAAAAAAGCCCAGCTCCATCATCCTGACACCCACCCTTTACATATTTGTAAACACTGATGAGGTCACCCCTCAGTCTCCTCTTCTCCAAGCTAAAGAGACCCAGCTCCCTCAGCCTCTCCTCATAAGGGAGGTGTTCCACTCCCTTCATCATCTTTGTGGCTCTGCGCTGGACTCTTTCAAGCAATTCTCTGTCCTTCTTGAACTGAGGGGCCCAGAACTGGACACAATATTCCAGATGCGGCCTCACCAAGGCAGAGTAGAGGGGGAGGAGAACCTCTCTTGCCCTACTAACCACACCCTTTCTAATGCACCCTAGGATGCCATTTGCCTTCTTGGCCACAAGGGCACATTGCTGGCTCATGGTCATCCTCCTGTCCACCAGGACCCCCAGGTCCCTTTCCCCTTCACTCCTTTCCAGCAGGTCAACCCCCAACCTGTACTGGTACATGGGGTTGTTCTTCCCCAGATGCAAGACTCTACACTTGCCCTTGTTGAATTTCATCAAGTTTCTCCCTGTCCAACTCTCCAGCCTGTCCAGGTCTCGCTGAATGGCAACACAGCCTTCTGGTGTGTCAGCCACTCCTCCCAGTTTAGTGTCATCAGCGAACTTGCTGAGGGTACACTCAGTTCCCCCCAGTTGATGAAAATATTAAACAGCACTGGTCCCAGCACCAACCCCTGAGGGACTCCACTAGTCACAGACCTCCAGCTAGATTCTGTGCCATTGACCACAACTCTCTGCCTTCTTCCTTTCAATCAGTTCTTGATCCACCTCACTACCTGATCGTCAAGCCCACACTTTCTTAGCTTATCTATGAGAATGCTATGGGAGACAATGATATCCTTGGTTAAATAAGGTATTTACGTAAGAACAGATTTTAGTATGTGCAATTGTTAAAGAGATGTGAAAATGCATTTGGAAAATAATAGCATAAAATTATTACATTCTATAAATATATTTTCTGAATATGAAGAGAATTTAAAGTATTAAAATGTGTTAACAAGCCATATGGAAGAGGCAAAACCATAGTATTTTTTACTATTTGGTTTCTGCCTAATATTCCCACCATATTACACAATTTTTCTTTCTTTTTGTTTTTAATCAAACATATATAATAGAATATATTTCATTATATAATACTTAGCCTTTCAGATGGTGTCATTTGACCAGAAAAACTAGTTTTGCTTTCAGTGGCAAGAAAAAGTCAATCAATTATAGTTGGGGAGTGTCAACAAGACAGCTGACTGTCTTGTCAGCAAACAAGGGGCTTGGTTTTCAATTGAGTTTGTGTGTTTGTGGGTGTTTTTTAAGTACATTGCATATCATATAAAAAATTGATATTTACTTTAAGGCAGGGTTCTTCTTTTTCTAAAATAAAATTATTTCCTGTGCAAATATCTCTAAAGCTAGTTAATAACTTATTAAGTCTTGCTCTGATTCTGAGAAGAATGGACACTTTTATGTGAAACTCATAAAGATGTTTTGACACCATAGTGGGTGTTCTGATTTAAATTTTAATCATACAGAATTACATCTACAGGGTTACATATAGTATCATCACATTCGTAGGAAACAGACATTTTTAACTAAATAAAACCTTTTTTTTAAGTTTTTTTAATTAGAAATCTAAATAGTTAATAAAATATTTAAATAGAGCTTTTCTTTATGCCATTTGCCTTTTTCTTGGATAGATGAATGAAAATCTTTAATGTATAGATTACATATTGTATATTAGGCTCTGGAGAGAACTTACTAAAGCCTTTCAATACTTTAAGGGATCTTGTAAGAAAGGTGGAGACAGATTCTTTAATAGGACGTATAGTGGTAGGACAAGGGGTAATGGTTTTAAACTAAAAGAAGATAAATGTAGACTAGATGTAAGGAAGAAATTTTTTTATGTTGAGGGTGGTGAAACACTAGGACAGATTGCCCAGAGAGATGGTAGCTGCCACATCCCTGGAAATACTCAAGGTCTTTTTGGACAGTGCTCTGAGCACCTGACCTAGCTGAAGATGTCCTTTCTCATTGCAGAGGAGATTGGACTAGATGGTCTTTAAAGGTCCCTTCCATCCCAAACCATTCTATGATACTACTATGCATTATGTATACTAAGGTAAAAATAAATTTAAAAAAATAGCTGAGTTGCAATTTAAAAATTATATTAACTTCACAAGAAAAAAAAATTATAATTTTATAGACTTTAAATGTCTAAATCTTCTGCCTTCTATATTCTGTCATCTGGCTCAGTAGACAGCTTCCTCAAAGCCTGACCTATCCAAATGTTGATAGGGACTGATATAATGTTTTATGTAAAAAAGTTAATAATGAAAGTTTGTGTTTTTTTTGTTCTTTTGCCTCTTCGTTGTTAAATTGGCCTTTGTGTATCAAAGTAGACATGAACTGAGGAGGTAATATGTTTCATTTTCTGAAAACAAGACTTTTTTTTACAGTCAAGTCAATATGTTTCTTCAGGAAGGAACACTAAAAAACTTGCTGCAATCTATAGACTTGAAGGACTGGAATCTCTGGCAATGGTTTCCCTGGTCTCTGACTGATATTCAGGTGTCACTTGCCTTCCTCCATATGATGGATGAAATACCAATCTAATTGCATTTATTAGTATTTAGACTTCAGTGCCTTTGGAGATGACTGACAAATATCAGAAAAATTTAATGTTCTTTTAAATTTAGGAGTAGTTTGATTTATAGACTCTTCTAATTTGCCTTCAGATTCACTAATTATTATTTTACAGAGTGCTTTACTACCATTAGCTGAATGTTTAGAGATACTCATCATGATGATATGTTAATTTAAAATAAAATTCAGTGTATTAGTCACTAATAAAAGTACAGACTGTCCCCCTGAATTATGCAAAGAGATTCTCCAGTTTTTGGATGGAGTTTGATAGGTTGCTGTGCTATCACATGCATATTCAAGTTTTCTAATGAGCTGAGAAGCAGATGTACAGAATGACTAGGTGTTACATGGAGATTTGTGCACTAAGTCAGTGCTCCTTAGTAAATATAATGAGATAAAACCAGATACTCCACAAGCATTCATGCAAATACAGAAAAAAACCTGAACTTTCAAAGAAATTTTATTTTGAGATGTAGACAAGCACTGGTTTTTCATTAATGTAATAATTTTGAGATCATTAACTTAGGGAACTGTGGAATGAAATTTATCCCTTTTGCAGGAATGAAAGTCTCAGTTTTGACAGTTCTAGGATGTTTAGATATAAATGATAAATTATCTTTCCATTTCACAATATAGACATTTGGTAAGACAATATGACTAAGGGTAAGGTAAGACAATATGATAACAGATGATTAGGATAAGTAAATTAGGCCAAATGTGTTACTGTCACTTTTGGGCACCTGAAGAGAATTTCTGCAATTTGTTACTGACCTGAATATTATTTACTGCGAGACTTGCTCTGTGTCTGGCTTAACCATACCGATATTCAAAATGAATCTTAATTAAACAACAACAACCAAAAAAAAAAACCAACCCCAAGCCATGTAAAAGTAGTTGCAAACAAAACAAATGAGGAAAGCATAAAACCTTTACAATCGTTTATGCATAGTATAAAACTGTAAAAACTTAAACTTGCTTCTGATTCACATATGGCTTTTAGAATTGAAATAGGTCTAATTTGTATTTTAGTGACAAGTCAAGAGATACTTTGTTCAGCATTTCTTACAAGAAGCGTGGCCCTGTCTTCCTTGTCTTTTAACAATAAGCATTTATTTTTGATTTTGGTTTGTTTTTGCAAGCAACAAGGATTTTTCTAATCATTAAATGTTGCTCTGCTCATTTCATATGCACATACATAAACATTCATACGAACAGGAAGCAAGGAAGGGAGTTTAATTTCTCAGATCAGTCTATTTTCATTACTTACAGTTCTGCTTAGCACAGAAGAAGAATCAAAATATAATTGATTTTTGGAAAATAGATGCTAAGCTGTTAAGAAATTAGAGCATTTTGCTTACTAGCCTGCCTTTTCTTTAAGTGTCATATTACTACAGAGTATATCATTTACATTTTAACTCTTTCTAGTCTATATCTTAAAGAAGAAACCACCTTTCTGCTCTGTAAAACCAGCTTCTTAAAAATCCATGCTCTAGCAGGAGCAAATGTGAAGAAAACTCCATATTTTGGAAGTGAGCATCAGTCTTATAAAAATTCTGTCAAAGTACAAAAAATCCTAAAACAACTAAAAATGGTTTTGAAAGGGCCTTAAGTTGTGTAACTGTATAAAAATAATGTTGATTTGGTTTTGTTTACTATCCTTTTTTCTCTGGTGTACTATGTATGTTTATTTTTTTCTGCGGTGAAAGTTAACGTAGATGATGTATGCACATAGGTAACAACTAGATTTGAGAATGATATATTTCTGACTATTACATTTATCAAAATAAGTACTTCAAGAAGATTCTAGAGCAGAATAAATTGACTTTTTTTTGGAAACATGGATGGTGTATCTTTAGAGAGATACATGTATACTTTTCAATTTAGCTAAGTAATTCTCATATAAAGTTGAGAGAAATAATTGCTTTCATTCATAAATTCTTGAGAGCAAGCACTGTCACCTGCAATTGTTCAGTATTGCTTAGCAGCACACCTGAACAACGATGATTTAGAGGCATTCTGAAGCAAGCAGAGCTCATCATTAGTCAGTCCACACTGTGCGGCTGACAGATTAGGCTGGCTAGGTAGAAACAGCTGTGAAAGCCTGCTTCTAAGTTGCTCGGCTACTTTCTGCCTCTAGCTCATCTCTTGAGAGCTAAATTACCCATGTCTGACTCTGAAGGCTATTCCTTCTCCTCCTCCAGGCAATGCCAGGGCCCAGACCCTGAATGCAGCTGGCACTCATTCAGCAGAACACGTATGGATCAGACCTTTTGTCTGGGGAAGCCAAAAGGAAATTTGACACACCTGAACAAATTAGCTGTACAACAGCACAAGTATTATTTTAGATAATTTGTCTTCTAGCCTGCAGCAGAAAAATGTTATCAAACACAAATGACCTTTTTGAAGGGGTATCTTTATGATTTTAAATGAGATGGTGAGCAACCTGGCTTCATTTTCAAATTTCAAAGGGAAAAACAAATTCTGCCTAGATGAAGCTGTGGCTTGCAACACCTCAGGAGTACACTTAAGTATCATCAGCAGTCTCAACCAGCCATTAGTGCATTATCTTGAGGATCTACATCATTAGTTTAAATTAGGTTCACTTAATTAGCCAGCTGGTACTCTCCTTGACAAACTGATAAACAAGCTGTACTTTACACTTCCATAATGGTGAGACTAAAGAACAATTCCTGCCTATTTTTTCTACTCTAATGATGAAAATAGAAAAGTAATCCCCCCAGTTGTTTAGCTCATGCAGAATGTCTCTTAATCAAATACATTTTCCTCCCATTTCACACCTCTGAAATCTTCAGTTCTTCTCAGAAAAAGGAAGTATAAAGGCTAACTGCCTTAAAAGGTTTCTGGTCTCAAGAGTCAGTGCTCAAGGTTGTAATGAAAACACTCTAATTGCAAGTCTACAAAAAGTAGCAACTGTAATTGGAAAAAAATATGAAAACAATCTATCCAACTTCAGCAAAATTCACCCAGTTCAGCAGAAATCGGAAGCTTTGGATGTATCAACGTTGTGTTGGGTTTACAGAGGGTTGTGTAATAACACCTTGCATTGAGTTCAGTATGTCACTTGAGAATACTCTTTCCCTCATAGCCGTTTTCAGTAATTAAAGTAGTTTTTATACTGGCCTGGCTAAAATGAGAGTAATTGTAGAGAAAGAAAAGTACTTTTTTACTTGATTTAAAACCTTTGTTTTCAGCTTCTTAATAGCGTCAGTGCAATGTCATTTTGGTGCCAAATGTTAGAGCACATAATAAATAAACCCCCCTTTTTCAGCAGTTCAGTAACCTTGAATTAATCAGAAGTCTGTTTCAACAACTGACAATGTAATTTTTAAATACTATATGAAAACATCAGGAAATGCAGGTCCAGTCATCATTTTAATTCAAGCATATATATTATTTTTCTTCTGAAAATATGGCAGTAACTAAGGATTTTTATTTTTATTATGCTTCAGGCAGTAAGTACAGATCCTGTTCCAGTGAAACTACACTATGATAAATCACATGATCAAGTTTGGGTGCTAAGCTGGGGAAACATGGAAAAGAATTCACCAACTTTGCAGGTGAGGTTATTAGAATAATTATATGCAAGGAAATCTAGACAAGTTGGACCTTTGTGTAATTGCAATATTTTGTATGTTTTCCTCAAAGTGATATTATCATGACCCCAGCAGGGGCAGTGAAATGTTTTCAGGTAACTGAAAAGCAGCTCAGACAACAGACTGCTAAAAAAGATATTTTTCAGCACATTTACTCAGAAGTAACAATGCTAAATTGATAGAAGGATAAGGAATACAGTAAAAGCAGCAGCATGTTTTGTAACTGCCAGTCTTTTGAGAGCAATCTCTTGCTGTTTATTGTGTTTGTGTCCCTAATTATAGGATAAACTGATTTTAGGCATATTCCTATTTCACTAAAATTATATTGATACTCTAGATTTGACAAGTTCCATCTTTGTTTATTGCTTTTTTTGATGTGGTATACTAAAAAACTTTATTTTTCCCATACCTCTAAGCAGTGGCAAGCCTAGTGGCAAGACAATCACTAAAGAAATTTTTCAAGAAGCTGTTCTTTCATTCCTAATTTCCCCCTACTTCATGTTCTTTATTTAAAGTAATGCCTTGAAAATAGGGTGATTGTCTTTATGTCATAATTTCAAAATTCCTTTTTATTTTAACATATTTTTATTTTCTATGGAAATCCTTATGTATTTTAGAATATGTATAAGATAAAGAATAAGAGAAACTCAAACACAGGGCTTAAGCAGAAAGAGTGAGTAATGTTCTAAAACACCTTTTTAGCACCTACAGACTCTTATTGAGTATGCAGGGTAATTTGCGGGAGTTTAGCTATCACCCTTTCCCAGAAAAGGATTGATAATTGAGTCTGTCTCACCCGGTTTGAAATAACTGATCATCTTCACTCTCATTTTCCCTTACAGAAGATAACCTATTATTTTATTTTTATTTTTGTTCACTTTTAAGTGCATGTGTATGAATATAGCATAGTGGTTATTATGTGGAATTGTCTTGCATTCACCCATAAACGTTTACCTCAGAGAAGCTCCAAGACTGGGAAAATTAGTTCATAACAGCATAAGGAGTGTGTGAACTCAAATTAACTTCCTCTTCTGAAATACGTCTGTGCTATGTTGAATTACCTCATAACTGACAAGGAGTGTGCATAGCCATAACTTCCTGTGGATCATTTGATAACACCTTATTTTTTCACTCTGGCTGAAGTGCTGAAGAAATTTAGACTCACTGGGGGATCTAGTGTTACAAAAAAATCCCCAAAACAACAGAAAACCACCAACAAAAATCCTAAATGTAACTAAAGGATAATAGAAGGGATGGGATACAGAGGTAATACTGTATTTATTTATTTGGATAGAGATTAAATTTTGAAAGAGTATTTCTATTGTTTATAATGATGTTACTTATGTAGGTGATAACACAAGCCAGTGGGAGTGTTTCTCATCACACAGTCCATACTCAGCCAGTGGGAAAGCAGTTTGACAAGGTGGATGACTTTTTCATTCCAGCCACAACCCTCATCATTACCCACATAAGGTAAGTTTTTGCTGAATTATAATTAACTTTTAAATGAACTATAACATTGTCTCCAAAGAAAATATAATTTTAAAACCTTGAAAATCTGAGACTATGTCACCTACTTCAATATTGCTTTGGAACATTTGTCTTCATAAACAAACTAAATGAGAGTTTTGTTGAAAACATGCTAGATGTCAAAATAAACACATTTATTAGAGTTTTTCTTTATTATATCAGCAAATTCAAAAGTTCCACTGCTCTACATGTTAAAATTGAGATGTAATGTCATCTGGGGTTTTACCAAGGAATTGATAACTTTAATAGTCAGGTAATTCCCTAATTTAGGAGCATAAATCTTAATTTGTAAATAATATTTATTAATTTCCACTACTGCTCAGAACAGTTGACATATTGTATTGCATGTGTGTTGTATTGGAGTTATTCTCTTGATTAAAAGACCAGAAAAATAACAAACCCTCTTTTGAGTTTTGAAAGGAGTTGTGATACAGCATAACTCTTCATGAACTGGATTTTCCTGCACATTCTGTTCTTTCTATTTGTTTTGGGGTTGTTTGTTTTTTTTTTGGGGGGGGGGGGGGAGGCAAGGGGTAGAGAGGTGAGGAGGGATTTGGGGATGGGAGGGGTTAGAGTTGTTTTTTGGTTTGGTTTGGTGTTTTTCTTTTAATCAGGCTTTCTGCTTTTAAACCAGACCATGACTGAACATGTAACATGAACTTTCTTTAGATACATGAATATAATCGGACTTATTTCATGGGTGATGAGTATATGATGTTAAAATGGTTCATATTGTAATCCATGTCAGGAAACACTGTAAATTCTTGTGAATTTAAGTATTTTTCTTAGTTAATGTAGAGTTATCTTTTCTGTCACAGCCAGAACAAAGAAGTTCCGGTTGTGATAGAAATACTCTTAAGTACAGAAGAACAGAGCAAAGTGACCAACTGGATTTTAAAAGACGTACAGGACAGAGAAAGACAATGTGTGATAAAGAAGGCAATACTTAATACAGGCAGAAGAAACCTTTTCAAGTTCTCCCCAAGGGCTCTTAAATGAAAATCTATTTTTCTTCCTCAAAATACATTAGTGAGAATGTGAAATATAATTTTCTTTTCATATTTTTTCCTGTAACATTTCTACCTGTAGGCACTGAAAAATTCTGCAGTCTAGGTTTTTTGCATCTGAATATTGCATTAATATGTATTAGCACTTTGTATGTTAGGACTGTTAGATTCTTTGCAAGCTGAAACAGACCCATTTTAGCTCAAAACACCTCTGCAAATAATTAACTCAGTTGTTTATTCTGCTCTTCTAACTTCAAGTTTCTTTAGAAATGCTTTCATTAGGATGATCTTAACTGTCCTACAATTATGAGACATCGTTCAATTTTAGATGAAATCTCAACTTGTGTATGTAAATGTGCATCTCCATTACAAGAAGATATAATTTCTGATTGTAGTGAGTGGTAGTGTGTTAAATCTGAAAACATGAAATTTAAGATTAATTTACAGTCAGTTCTAGGATTTACTCTGTACATGACTGTGATGAATCTCGTCTTCTGTATCAAAATCATTTGACTTCTCTGAAAGAGACTATTGATGGAAAATTTTTTTTCTGTCTATATATTCTACAAAATTCTTAACTAACAAGTAAATTAACAATCAGCAATATGCAATTTAGAAAGGAATCTTTAAATTAATATGGCTGAATAGTAAATTGACTCTATGTACCATCAGTGCCACATTTCTGGAGTAGATAAAATGCGTGTTATGTCCCTGAAGTAATTTGCAGTCTTCAAACTCAGCTATAGAAGAGCATTAAATAATTCTGCTACATTTGGAACAGGTATGCCTTGAGAGAAAAAAAAAGTGACTGTTTCATAAACTATCAAGTACTAGAGGTGCTACCCCAACGGAACTGACATTTAGACGCCTTTTCATGTAAATAGAGGAAGAAGGAAGAAAAAAAACCAAAACGTGGATAGGGATAAACATCATACATTAAGGGGAAACAGGACGGGGAAAAGAAAAATAGGCCCAGTCCAAAGCAAGTGAAAAATTCATCTAATTCAAATGATTTTAAGTTGATATTTTGCCTAAATAGTCACAATTACCTTCAGCTGATGAGTCATTTCACCTGTCATATATGGAACTTAGGATAAAAAAAAGGATTGAAGAATAAAAGAGAACACACTGAAATCAAAAAGGAATACAAAATTAAACAGTGAAAGAAAAAAAATAAGTAGCTGCAGATATGTAATAAACATGAACAGATACATCAGTTCAGGCCTAGTGTGATCATCTTGTGATTTTTGTCTTTTTCTTGGTTCTGTTGTTTTGGGTTTTTTTTCTTTTTAAACTCACATGACAGATAATGACCAAAAGAAAATTTTTAAAGTCTGACAAAAAACCTGCATGAATAAAAGCCAATGCTAAAACCATAGATTTTGGGCGTTTAACCAACAAAATAAATTCACCAGCAGTTAGAGCTTGCTTGAAATGCAGTATTTTAGTTTTCTAGAATGCTAATTCTGCATGCCTTTTCTAGAAAACAAGCAAAAAACAAACCAGCCCCACAACAAAAAACTCCAAACACACTACATAGGCAAATACTGTATTTTTATTTTTTATGTTTTCTTTCAAGAGATATTTATGTGAAGTTAGTCATTAAAGAATTTGGCTTAGGTAAAATTTCTGGCCTTCAAGTACTTGATTTTTTTGTTTAAATAAAAAATGAACTGTGTGAGCAGTGTGTCAGGACAGGTTTTAAATTGACTGTATTCATCAAATTAGTAGCAACATAGAAAGAAACTGTCTATTAAATCTAACTTGTCAACAGCCAACAATAAAAATCCTCAATAACAGCATGTGTTTGTTAAGGATGTCATGCAACAAACATAAAGCTTGAGCTTATTATTCTTTGGTGTATATACCAGCTAGGGGAGCATTTTATGAATGTGAATCACGAAGAACAGCTAAAAGGCAAATAACCCCATTGGCTGAGTTAGCTGGTATATTTAACTGCTCAAGGGCCCTATTTACTCTTTGTTAGATGTCAGTTCTCTTTGGTCATGCAACACCAGCCCTTTCAGAAAAATGAAACCTTTCTGTAACTAGGTGTATTTGTCACCTGTAAAGTAAACTTTTGAATGATGGAGCAGAAGACAAAGTGTGCATGGCTTACGAAATTAGCATCCAGAACCAAATTTCTGTTTGAATAAAGGCATTTCTAAGCAAAAAAGATATACCACTTAAAAGTATGAATTAAGTTTCATAACACTGTTAGCCCAAAATATCTACTACTGTCTCCAGTGTATCACCATGTATTGTGTGTGCTGTCCAATGAGTTACTCTTTAATCACTGTTAAGAAGGAGACAGAAGGTAAAGATAAGTAGACTTGGTGACATGTAGGAACAGAAAAAAGGGCAAATAATTTAAAGCAATGGCAGGTCATGAATTTTTCTTCTTTTTAATAATATCTAAAGTGTTACTTGGTGATAATATATATGTGTTTAAAACTTGTTGCAATTTAGTTGTATGTAAGAAGTTATGGCAGTATACATTTGCTTTATCTAGGTTGGTTATTTTTATATATGTCAATGGAAATGGGATGCCCATTATTAAAAAAGGAAAACTCTACACATTTTAATGCTGTCTTGGGCATCAGATTATTTAGGATGCACTTCCACCAGATCAGACATTTGAAAAGGTACTAAAAATTTTTGTCTGAGTTAAAGAATAATTGATCCCAAGAAAAAAGAAAATGTTTTCCCAGACTTTTCCTAACACAGGCTAAGGCAGTAATTGGTTGTACTTACAGTACAGCTGGAATCAGGGGAAAAAACTTTTTGGATTGATAACCAGCAAGCACAACATTCATTCTCTGAACAACTGTTACGAATCATCAAAAAGCAGACAGTATGAGATCTCTTAATCTGTAATAAATGGTAGAAATCCTAAGGTTGGACTTCTTTAGGTTTTTTGTTTGGTTTGGATTTTGGTTGTTCATTTCAGTTATTACTGAAGCTTATTCTTTTTGTAGGTGTACCTTTTAAGAATTTAGTACATGTATTTTCAATATTTGGCCTTGTATGTTGGCTGAGAAAAATTCATTCAGTTAACTATTTTTTTGTGCCAAAGCATTTTGGAGCAACCAATGTCTTGTCCTTAATTGTCTACTAATGCCATTCCTCATCATAAAAATGGACATTTGCAATTAGTATTTGTGATGGCTGCAAAAAGATGACTCGTACAATACTCATGAAATACATTCTTGGAAGTCTAAAGAGCAATGGAGCTGATTATTTCAGCTCTACTGTTCATAAATCAAAGTGAACAAAAGATAATTGGAATAAATTAAGGTCTGTCATTACACTGCTGTAAAATGCTTTAAAAGCAATATTAAATGAACTCACTGCAATAGCACAACTCTTAACTTTTGAGGTGTTTTAATCCTTCAGCAAATATTTTAAATGTCATACAGTTACCTGACCTAATGAGTCAAAGAATGAGCAATCAACTCACTGGTGAGATGGCTCAGGATCTGAATAGAGTTACAATATTCTCAGTCTGAGTTTTTACTCTCTTTTAATTCTCCATTGTGTATAGTAATAGGGGAAGCAGTCTTTCTAAAATTATACTTATTTATTTGTATTTGGACAAACCAGTCCAAACCCCAAGCTTTTCTTTAAGAGGTAATTGGAATGTGCTGCCAATGCATTCCTGTGAACCTTCCTAAATGAAACCCCTGTGGGTTGATGATTCAGTAAATTCACACTTCATTCCAGAGTTTAAGCCCCTACAGAGGTGTGAAGTAGCTGAAGGGCTCTGAAAAAATTTTCAGTATTTCTATGCAAATAAGCAAATAGAAAATATTATTTTGCTTCAGAAATCCACATAATCAGGCAGAACTTTCTGTTCAGTGATTTGCAACTTAAACAATGGAAATGTTAAATGTCAAGTCCACTGTAGACAAGGCATCAACAATAGAAGTAGAATTCATCTTGGGGTTGAATTTTTCACATAGTATGATTTAGCTCAAACATTAGGGGCAATTTAACATTTTAGAGATTCAGTCAATAACATTAGAGGAGTGGGAAGTTTGAAACAGTTCTTGGTCATCAAGCTATAATGTATACAGTACTACAGGGGAAATAACTTGGAAGGTTGTGGATTTGGAGAAAGGAGCTCTGTAGTACCAGGGAAGGCAGAGAATCAAGAATGCAGAGGATCTAGAAAGTAACTACAATTTCTAATGATGATTGTGGAATCCTATATGGTTGCAGAGCACGTGAAGGAGATCCATCTGTGTTAGAGGTTTCACTCTTCAGTCTCCCAATCTAAACTGTGTCTTTGTGAGAGCAGTGCTTAATGAAAACTTTGCAGTCATTCTTTCCCCTCTCTTTTTGCCTCTCAAAGAAGGACCCTTCTGTTCAATGAATGGCTTGCCTGTGAAGAAGACATTCATAAGAACTTCTGGAAAAAAAACAGAGGGGAGACACTAAAAAAAATATTTTCTTACATCTTTTTTTTTTACTTTAAATAGTGCATTTTACATCATCTTTGTTACAGAGGGAATATGAAGAATGAAATATTGAGAATTCAGTTTAGACAGTGTTAAGAAATTCAAATTATTATTTTTACATTAAAATGCAACTAAAATAAAAATATTTTTTTTTAGCGTACCAAAATCTGTGATTGTTTCTGACCTTGCAGTACATGTGTGGTTCGCTGCCTCTTGCCAGCCTTTATAGCTAGCTGTTTGTTCACTGTAGTGGATTGGGCAGACTTGATAGTTACAGAGGTATGACTATCTGCAAGTGTTGATACCGTCTGAAGTATGTATTGAAAGCATCATCTAAAATCTGTACCATACATCTGTTATATCATTTTAGAAAAGAGTAGATGTTTCGTACTTGGATAATTCTGTGAATAGAATAATTTGGTTTTATTATACAAAATTAAGGAGAGTCAAGGAAAATGTTTACAGCTGTGAAGTGATTTTATACTGATTGTCACAAGACTTTCCACTACTGGAATTGTATGACATAGCCTACTGTTTGTTCTTTATCCCACTGAGAATTAGGCAAAATTACGTTCTGTGGAGAAATGAAGCTTTGGTTTCCAGCCTTAGATTCATGAGTTAAACTTCAGGTTTCTCTCTGGTTAGTGAACAAATATTGTTGTTCTTGGTCCTCAGCTGATACAGTCTTTGGGTAATGGGAGTGATTCTGCAGTGTTTTCAAGAGACTAAAAGGGAAGGGAATGTAGCTTGAGAATGATAAAATAATTACACAGAATCACAGAATCACAGAAACCTAAGGGTTGGAAGGGACCTCAAAAGGTCACCTAGTCCATAATTGTGCAAAAAACAAGTTGCTGCTGTAAAGGTCTTAGATCACCTTCTGCAGAAATGGATTAAGCAGATGGTCTGATGTGAATACATACCTGAGCCAGGTGTCTAGTTTTAGTATTGGTTGAGATAGTTTCAGAAGCTGAGCCATGATTACGCTCACTTGGAAGGCATATAGGTATCAGACAACTCCCAGTCCTTTAGTTTCATGCCTATCTTGCATTTTACATGTGCAACTCACATAAGTTACTGTTTGTTTTAACCTCCCTTCTTGGTGAGGTTCTGCAGCTATGGTGTTTTAAGTGTAATGTTTAAGTAATAACACAATTCAAAATTGAAGTGATGCTCATTAAACTTCAGATGTCATAGAGACCAGTTGACTGTCTTTGTTACAAATGTTAAGAATGTTAATCTTGCTCACTAGCAGAATACTTCTTTGTAGGTAAAAACAGACAAAACTGAACTAAGTGCTCCTGTGTGGAGCCCTACAGAAAGCTGCAAGGATATATATATGTATACCTTAGAGGATAATCTCGGTTCCTTACAGGACACTTTTTATGAGGAGAGGGACTGTGTTTGATCTGAGTTCATTGGCCAGGGAAGTTCTGAAAAGCAAGAGAAAATAAGCAAATCTTTAAATCTTTTCTTGTACATTTCTGATTTACAGATAGATACATTAAAGAAATAGCTGCAGTGTCTGTAATTCCTTTTGTGGAGAAGCTGTTTTCAGGACTGGCCTGTTTTCAAGACTAGTTCTACTGATACTGTCAAAAGCAGCATGGGCCATTTGTTAGTGTTGTGGTGTAAGCCCAGCCATGCAGCTGTCTCTCTCACTCCCCCTTCTTCCTTCCCCCCCACTTCTGGAGGGATGGGGAGGAGAATTGAAAGAATGTAACTCCCACAGGTTGAGATAAGAACAGTCCAGTAACTAAGTTATAACACAAAACCACTACGGCTACCATCAACAATAATAATGATAAGGGAAATAACAAGGGAAGAGAATACAACCGCTCACCACCCACCAACTGATACCCAGCCCAACCAAGCAGTGATCTAGCCCATCTGGGTAACTCCCCCCTTTCTACATCCTGGGCACAACATTCTGTGGTATGGAATACCTTTTTGGCTAGTTTGGATCAGGTGTCCTGTCTCTGCTTCCTCCCAGCTTCCCCTCCTCACTGGCAGAGCATGAGACTCAGAAAGTTCTTGGTCAGAGTAAACATTACTGAGCACCAAGTAAAAACATCGATGTTATCAGCACTGTTCCCAGGCTGAAACTGTGCTAATGAACAAAAAGCCCCTTAAATGTGTTTGGGAGTTGAAAAATACTCTTTCTCAGATACTTTCACTTCAAAGTATGATAGGGCACATGGATTTCGATCAGAGCTGTTGACAAAATACCTTCCTTTATGGTTATTGAATTTACTACATAGTCTTCATGGAAGAAACTTGTTTAATTAAGGCATAGAATTAAGAACTCGTTTATAGTATTGTAAAGGGTGTGACTAAAAATGTGTCACTTATTTTGCAACTAGAACACTATATGTCTACCTAGGAATTTCCTTTGTGGTAAGTTGTTAAATTAATTGTTGTTTTTAAAATGTAGCTGACAAGCGTTTTAAGTAATTTCTTTTTCTCACAGTGGTGTTTGAGGATTATGTTTCACTTCTCAATATAGATTGGTTATTGAAGTCTGAAGGAGATGGAATTGTGAATATACTTTTCATTAAATTTCTGCTTGCATTTTGAGAATTTAAAAGTTCTGAGCAATTTGAGGATATCCTTTTCCGCATTAGTCAAAGGTGCAGCAGCTTTTAAAATAGAGCCTGGGGGGGTTATTATTATGCTACTTCAATTGCAGTTGTCATTTTAACTTTTTCTTTAAATGCTGGTTACATTAACTTATGGTATGAGAACTTGCACAAGAATCTAGAGTAGAATAATTAATTGAAATTAAGGCTCTACATTTATGTATCCACCACCCTGCAGTAACAGAATTCAAAGTATTCTCTCTCTCTGTTGCTCTTCATCTGTGCTAGTGAAACCATTTTGGGACCTCTGTGATGAATCAGTCTGGAGAACTGATTTGGATAGAAAATAAGCTAGTAAAAAATTGAAAACTCATTAGTTTTAAATAAGCAGTACTGAAGGTTACTAGTAAGACAAAGTTTTTAAATTTTAGAAGAGCACACTTCAGCACTTTCAGAGCTCATCCAGGAGGGATTCCATGGGAAGTTTCCATGGAGGATAAAGGAGCTGGTGAGTAAGGTGATTTTCAAGAATGCTCTCCTGAAAGCACAGGAACAGTTCATCTCCTTTAAAGGTAAGGGAAATAGATGGAGCAGGAGACCCCCTTGGCTAAACTGAGAGCTTTTTAGTGCTCAGAACAGAAAGAGAAGCATACCATTGATGGAAAAGCAGTTGAATACCCATTGAGAACTACAGGGGTGTGCAGAGATGCAGTTAGAAAAGCAGAAGCTCAGCTAGAATTAAAATTTACCAGAGATGTCAAAACTACAAGAAAGGGTTTCTCAAGTACGTAAACAAGAAGCAGAAACAGAAGGAAAATACTCGCCTGCTGTTAGGCAGGTGAGGTGAATTAGCCTCCTTCAAGGCTGAAATGCCAGAGGTTCTCAACACTTTCTTCACCTCTGTCTTTACCAGCATTGTTGGGCCCCATGGCTTGGAATCAAAAACCTAGATTGATGCAAATGCAGACCCACCATCAGTGAAGGAAGATTTGGTATGTGAACTGTTACAGGAGCTTCACCCCTACAAATCAATGGGCCCTGACAATATCCACCTAAGGGTGTCTGGCTGATGTCATTGTGAAACTGCATTGGGGGATGTCCCAGAAGACTGGAAGAAGGCAAAAGTTGGCCACATCTACAAGAAAGGTTTAAGGGAGGATGGAGGAAATTTTAAGCCCATCAGTTTTACATCAGTTCCTTGGAAGATTATGGAGCAAATCCTTCTGGAGCCTGTCACAAGTCAAATGAAGCACATGACTGGGAGAAGCCAGCACAGATTCACCAGGGGCAAACTGTGCTTGACAAAACTAGTTGGCTTCTGCAACAAAAGTAACCGACGCAGTTGATGTGGGACAAGCAGTGGACATTGTCTGCCTGGATTTCTATGAGGCTTTTAATGCGGTTTCCCACACATTTCTCCTGGAGGAACTGATGTTGCAAACTAGATGAGTGGTCTGTGTGGTGGGTGGGGAAATGGCTGACAGTCTGCACCCGGAGGGAGGTGGTGAATAGCTCCTTTTCAGACTGGCAATCTGTCACTAGTGGGGTCCCCTAGGGGTCAATATTGAGCTCAGCACTGTTTAGTATCTTTATGAGTGATCTGGAAGATGGGATCAAGTGTATCCTGACCAAATTTTCTCATTGTACCAAACTGAGTGGGGAAGTGGACACTTTGGAAGGGAGAGTCACCCTGTTGGATGACCTGAATAAGCTGGAGGAGTGAGCTGTCAAGAACCTTATGAAGTTCAACAAAAACAAATGTAAGGTCTTGCACCTGGGAAAACATAAGACTCCAGCACAGGCCGGGATCTACTTGATTTGGAGGAACACTGTGGAAAGGGTTCTGGGGGTTCTGGTGGATAGTGAGCTCAATATGAGTGAACAGTGTGTAGCTGTGACAAAGTCAACAGGATGCTGAGTTACATCGAGGGCATCACCAGCTGAGATAAAGATCTCAGTATCTCACTCTACGCAGAGCTTGTCAGGCCACACTTGGAATGTTGTGTTCAGTTTTGGTCCCCACTCTATAGAAAAGATATGGACAGGCTGGAGAGGATCCAGAGAAGGGCCACAAAGATGATTAAAGGACTGGAAAGTCTGCAAATGAGGTAAGGCTGAGAATACAGGGTTTGCTCAGCCTTGAGAAAAGGAGACTCAGTGGAGGCTTTGTCACCATGTTCAAGTATTTAAAGAGTAGCTACAAAGAAGATGGAAACTCCCTTTTTACAAGGAGTCACATGGGAAATACGGGTAATGGGCATAAGTTACTCTCAGGGACAATCTAGTTGGACAGAAGATTATGATTTTTCACAATGAGAACAATCTGCCATTGGAATAATTTTCTCAGGGAATTGATGGATTTCCCAATATTGGACCCTTGAGGTTTAGCTGGACAGGGTGTTGGGACTTTTAGTCTAGGTTATGCCTTGCCTTGAAAAGTTGGACAAGATGATCTTTGAAGTCCCTTCCAACCTGGTATTCTATGGTTCTATGTACATATGCATACAGACAAATCTGTATGATAAATCAGCCTTGAAAACTAATTTGTTTCTGGAATCAACTATCCTGCAGGCTTTTTCCCAGGTCAGTTAACAGTACAATACAATTGCTTCTTGGCCAATTTATTTATCTCATGTTCCAGATCTTTTTCTTTAAAGTAGCTTGAATAAGACTTCATAAAGCTCTCAAACTAAAAATGCCAGCTTTCAAAGTGAAACAAAACAAGGCAAAAACAAAAAAAAAGCAACCCACAATATTTTACCAGAAAACTTTTTCCACTTCAGTGTGGCTATTTAGAAATGAAAATTCACTTCAAATATTACCAAAAACATGAGATTGCAGCCAGCCTTTGTATCACTATAAAATTTTCAGCATCAATAAAGGAAAATTCTTTGTGTTTTACTTGTCTTTCCTCATTAGCCCAGGAAATGGCCAGAACCTGGCTTAAGTAAGTCTAGTTGGCTCTACTAATGTGAAGAGCAGTTTTGCTAAAATGTAGATGTGCTTCACACTGAATTTTTTTTCCCTTTTGCAGGTGTAGAAGTCATTACAGGAATATTTACCTTTGGGATAATGTGAATTCTCCATCTGAAGTTGCCAAACCAACCATTATTATAAATAACTATATATCTGTCTTCTAGTACCTGTCTGTTTTTAAAAATTCAGCATGTATTACTGTGAAAATACATGACACAATGAATGTATAAAAATGTAAACAACCATAAGAAGAAACTAATCTCTATGGCACATAATTTGTTGTACCCAGTGATCAGAAGATATCCTAGTGCTGCCTTAATTGCTCAGAGCACAATTACTTAAAAAAATTGTGCTGGGTCTGGCTTGGATGGAGTTAATTTTCTTGATAGCAGCCGGAATGGTACTGTGTTTTAGATCTGTGACTTTGGAATAGTGAAAAATCATTTGGAAATTTTCACTTGCACATTTCTACTTTTAAGCATTTAGAATTTATTTTTATTCATTATGGTTACACTTTCCTCTTTGATGTTATGTTACAAACCTGTCTTTCCATTTTTAATGAAGCTGAGATACTTTACTATGTGTGGTCGTACAACTAAAGATTTTAAGGAAACTTCCAAATCTACATGGACAGACTGTTTTGTCTGTATTCCTTCCGTGGGATCCCAGCTGCATGCAACATATTCTTGTGGGTAAAAGATCAAAATTTCCATCTTAATAGGGCCATTACCACAAATCCTCAATTCCCATATTATCTGTAAAGTAGAATACAGCCATTTAACGTGATGTGCCTGATTTTTTCCCCTGTGATTATCTTACAGTTTCAATACAGGTGTCATCTCTGGTGCTTTTATGTTCTGAAAATAATATTTTATCATATTTTTTACAGATAATTTGCTTTGCTTTATTTAGTCTAATATTTCATTAATTTGGGTCACTAGTCAAAAACAAAAGAGAGAGGAAGGAAATGTGGTAAGGTTCAGTACCTGTTGTTTTGAATATTCACATATCCCCAGCTATAACAGTATGTGCACTTCATTTTTAAAATGAAGAAAAAGATCTCTTGAGACTGTTTTGACATATGTAATTTATCACCTTTGTAGTCCTTATTTCTACCTCATTATTAATTTTCTACTAGTGCTGTTTCTTTTGGCATATATAAATTTGGCTGTGCATTCCATATGACATCTGCCCACTTTGATGTTATGATATTTTCTGGAGTGCCATATCTTCTTAATCCTATCCTCCCTTTTACTGACATTTAGGACCATCCTTAGGAATGTCTTTTGCTCACTGTGTCTTTGACTTCTATTGCTCTCCTTCTCTACAAGGTACAAGAAAGAAAAACACATTTCTGCCAACACTGCAAATATACGTTTGCTGAGAATAAATTCCTTTATTATGTAATACAGATAGTTTTGTGTATTCCTGGATTCTAAAAATCTGGAAATTAAGGTGCTTTCCTTTGTCCTAAAATTTCTCAGACTATTTTCTTGTCAGCACTGTAATCACTGGAGAGCTATTTGTAATAATTAAAATGTGTATTGTATAAATACATGTTGCAAGTGCTCCATGAGTGAGCCCTCAGTCAATTCATAGGCTTCTGTATTGCTAGTGCACTAAAACTTAAGGATTTATCCCTACAAATATATGCTAAACGTGATTAAGAAGTCCAGAGCTGTGCTTGACATAGAATCATAGAATCATAGAATAGTTAGGGTTGGAAAGGACCTTAGGATCATGTTAAAACAAGACAGCTCTTCCAGCAAAATCTAAAATAATGACTGAGGAAGTCACTGTAGCATCTGGGTCAGCTATTGGGAAATTTTTCCTGTTGTTCTTTACACATGAGTTGTTTGAAAATACTCTTCAACACAAATTTGCGATGACAGTTCATTTCCTTCTTCTGGATCTCTAGTGAGATATGGCTTAAATGCTCGGCAAGTAAAATCTTAAACTGAAATAGTAATAAAATAAAACTTATAAAAAGAAAAATTATTTCAGACAGGATACTATTTTTGTCATCAATATAGGATTTTAAGTAAAAAATGTTCAGCTTTGTCTTGTAAGGACTTGGATGATTTATCCAGCTGAGTTACAGAAGACAACTTGCATGGATCTGTCCCACAAATAAGTGTTTGAAAGATTGTATCATTTGTGATTTTTCTGGTCTAGTGAAAACTGTTGCAATAAGGATGTGGATTTTAATGATGGTACTTATAATGACATTCACTTTGGCTCAGCAGCATTAAAGCTGTGGCACTCAAATTTTTAGAGTCTAGAGCTAATCTTATTAAATATGATGTAGCATAAACTCAGAAACTCTGCTTCCATTATTGTCCATTACTGGAAGCTTACTAATGCTCAAAACCTGTTTCTTTTATAGCATCCATTCCTGTGTCTTTCGCTTACTGTCCAGAAATGGAAATTTTTCTATTCAAATTCAAGCTCTGAACACAAATCTTAGTTTGAGGAAATCCCTTTATTCTAGCAACATAGCACTTCTCAGGATTCCTTCAAGCCCTTGTAGTAATTATGTTTCCTTCCTTCTGTGTTGCATGTCTGTTTTGAAGTTCTTGATATCTTTATTTTTCCAAATAATGGTCAGTATGTGCTGAGAGAGAAAGAATCATTTTAGTATGTTTGGCAACCATTGACTGAGAATTGAAATAGAGAAAACATGTTCACTGCTATGAGGTATGTACAAAGCCATAACAAAAGATCATTCAGATCTCTCATGTAATGTTCATCAGTTCTTACCACCTTTGTGAAGCACAACAGGCCTTTTGTGGGATTAGCCACACACACACCTTTGCAGTATCCATCCCTCTTCTATGTCAGAATATTTTAGGATCTTATCAGAAATTTTATCATTACTAAGAAAATCCTCTCCTGTAGATCTAAAAAATACTGGTTTCATAGATCTTAAAATTAAGTTCCTTTCTGAATTAATCTATGAAGGTTTATATTTCTTTATAATATCAAATAAACCTGTGAAGTGTATATGACTTCTGCTGGCATCCATTTTTCTTCCTAAAAAGGTATTCTTAAACTGCATCCACAATTAAGAATAAAAATAGTATTGATTTTCATTGAAGGCAAGTTATATCTATATGTTAATTTTCCTCTTTCCTCCCAGAAAGGTAAAAAATTTCAAAGAATTCCTGTTACCTATGGACATTTTTGTCTTCTAATTGGAAAGGTACAGATGAGATATTTAATGCTCAAGTCTATAAGAAGTCAGAAACCTGAAGTTTTCAAAACCCAGAACTTCTTCCTTGAGAAATTAAAACAAAATAGTCAATACTTTCAGAAGATGAGACCTGCCGTCAAATTCTGTTCTTCATCAGCACTGACCTTTTCATTCATCTAACAGAACTGATAGTGATGATCTTGTTTTACACTGAAATTGCTCATTTTCCATAAGAGTGACCCCACAACCTTCTGTTCTTTATCTTTTAATTTATTTTATTTTTTTTTTACTAATTTTTTTTCCCCACTCCTATTTCTTAGGATTACTGCTTATTAGGACTAGTATTTCCCAGGTAAATTTTCACAGTCACACATTACTACAACAAATGTTATTTCTGTCTTTTTTTAGAAGGCACTTTGAAATGTTTCATTTGGTGAAGAGGACAAAAATCTTTTAAAGATGTGTATGTGAATATATGTGTACACACACATAAACACTTAGAAAATAGAGAATTATCAAGATGTTCTTCAAGACGTTAATACGTCCTTATACAGGAAGATGCTTTGGGCTTAATGATGTTATAAACAAGTGCAAAGGAAAGAGAAAAAAGCCTTTTCTGATGCAAGCAGAAATATGAAGCAAGTGTTCTTGATGTTATGAAAAACATTGGGAACAAAATTAGGAAAACTTTGAAGGTCAAAGACTATTACAGTACCCAAAAGAAAGGCACCATTGTGCTGATGAGCAATAGCTACTGGACAAAATCCACTTAGCCTTTTGTTATCATCAAACAACCATTTCTGAACTTCAGAAATTAAAAAAAAGTCTCCTCTCAGCAAACTACCATAAGTAATAATAATTTTATAAGTCCTGAGGGGAAGACTCGTATGCCATTGCAATGCTGACAGGTTTTGAAATCAGAAACATTTCCAAAATGAAAAGTGTGGGTTTTATCCAGGGATAAATACTTTATTTGTGCAATATACTACAGTAATTGTAATAGAAAACAGCAATAAAAAATAAACTGTGTATTTCAAAGTTACTTGAGGAAAATTAATTGTGTGATAATTTAAATGGTATGAATGCAAGGCCTCTGAAGTAAAATAAATCCATGTGAACAGTTTTCTTTAGAATTATCTGTGTATGATTATAAAGTGAAGAGTAATTTTAACAAAGTAAATAATGGTTGCAGTATTGTATATCAAGTTCCTAGAAAATCCTTAGTCTGAGTCATATTGTTGCGCTGGTGACAAATCTTGAAGGGCAGACAATTGAGCCATACAGCTAACAAAACAGTTCTAAGGCCAGTTTTACTTTCTCCTTTCGTTGATTGTTAATATTTCCTTCATTTCATCAGAAAAAAAAATGGTAAATATACAAACTGCTATTTTAGATTATTTTTTAAAGGGCAGTACTTTCCTATGCCAGAATAGAAGCTTTTTAGAAGATCAGAGTCTACTTTGGGCCTGTAACAGATTGTTCTTGGCCAGCTAATGACATTTACTTTGAGTTCCAGAAAACTTCTGGGCAGCAGAATTGGTCAAACTTTGTAGTGATAGAGCTTTATCTTAAGTGTTTGATCTCAGATGTTTCTCTAAAAAAGTCTGTTGACTTCATGAGGGTAATCTGTGGGTATATGGCCAGAAACAGAAAAGACATGAGTTTTTTACATGATCATCATTATCTTCTATTCTGTTGATCTTTCTGAACTCAACAATAAATATAATCTTATGTAAATATATTCGTTAATGTATAATAAAATTTATCCTTATTTCTAGGAAAGAATTTCTTAAGCTTTTATTTTTTAGGGTTTTTTTAACTAGTGCTTAGAAATTTTCTCTTTTATAATGAATGAAGTTGCAGCAGTAAGCAATATATATGGCTTGTCTATAGGAAGAAAATAATATATAGGAAGCCAGGTTGTTAATTTACTGCTTGTTAGCAGGTTCACACTAGCATCTTGATTGGCTTTTCTTTGTGTATAGGAAATACAAACTAACTTGCTCTATCTGAAAGGTAGAACATCTTGAAAAACAATTTTGAAGATTCAGTGTCAGAATTCACACTTTGGAGTTTTGGAATATCTTGTTCATTAATAATTCATACTTTACTTGACTAAAACTTCCTGTCAAAATGAGATTGCATCTTCACTAATTTTTATAGTTACCGGTCTCAGTATTATCTTTCAGTCTGAATAACTACTGGAGATGCAGTATTATTACAGAGTGACCTGCAGGTTTTCAAATGCAGCAAATTACTATAAATTTTGTTCATACAGGCTGGCCCAACTCCTTCCTTGAGTTTCTATTCTTCTTCATGACTATTTTCTCCTTCGACCTTTGCTTTAGTATGTTATGCACAGTAAGCTTGTATAAATCTCACATTATTATAAAGGCAATAAATAAAGGTAAGACAAGTTGGGCCTAACTGTGGTATAGTTAACTGAAGTACTACTGCCTCAGTAGACCTCAGTGTCTTCCTGGGCTATCCACACAGGACACATGCTCTAGAATGTGAAAAATTGTGTAACCTAGGTGGGGTACCATTCCCTTCCACAGCTTTCATAGTTCCTGCCTACTCAAAAAGAAGTACTTTTAAAATTAATCTTTTGAAACTGGGAAGCTTCCTAAACTTAAAATCAGTAGATACAGCATGATTAGTAGCCAGATTTCATTCTATTTAGTATTTCTTGAAAAATATTTGTTGTAATTTGCAAATATAGTGTCAGAATGAGAGATATTAAAAGTTGTATGATGTAATTCCGCCTTGGTATTTTGCAGTAGACAGTGCTGTTAGTTCTAACAGGCTATGTCAAAACACTAATAATAACATGAAAAAGTAGTTCACTAACATGAAGTGATATACAAAGTTGCTTTTGGAAAATTCATTTATAAGATTTGCATGCAATTCTTAAGAGCTCTGCAAAACCCTAAGAAGGTAAAAATGAAAGGCAGATTCTGAAGAGCTTTTATTTTTCTTCTTGATGACTCTCTAGCCTTGAGAAAATATTGAAGCTGATCCTTATGGCTGGAAAAATACGCTTTGTATAGAAAGTAAAGTGAATTAATGGTTTTCTATTAAAACTGCCCTTTGAGATCTGTGACAGTCATTGTCAGAGACCCTGAAAGTTCTGGAAGGAACATCCTCTCTGATTTTAGCTGTTTTGCATGGAGACTTATATAATGTTGTTCTCTATCCAGGCACTTTTAGTAGTTCTAGTTGCTCCTCTGAGCAGTAATTTTAATTTCTGACCACAAAAGGCAGTTTTAATAGCTTCTACAGCTATGAATTACCTGTATTTACTATAGTGACTTGGCGAAACAGTCACATTTCAAGCATAACTGTAGTTCTTCCTTTCATCCTGACATAGTGTCAGTCATCTAAACCTCAGTTTTCCAAATCTGTGCAGTTTCATAAGGCTGGTTTTGGTTATTATGCTTTCATTCTGATAGGATGCTTATGGTATGTGGTTCAGACTATGGGCACCTAGATTAAGGTGTGAAAATATAGTGCATCCATGGGTGTAAACTGTCTGTCTTCTGCTATAGTTAATGGAGATCTATTCTATACAGGTAATGGAGTCCAGAAGGTGATTTTGCCCACCCCTGTAGGGAGGGCTCTGGCACTGGACATCTTAATTTCTCTAGACTGTTGACTGTGTGGACTAGATCTTTGCTGGCAAAAATAGCAACTTCGATGTTTAACACATATGCAGGCATGCACAGTTATCCATAGAAATGTAGGTGTCTGCAGGAAAGAAATGCTATCTGTAGAGAGTAATTTTTGTGGTAAGGATTTCTGATGAGGCTGAACATTTATAATGGCAATTCTTCAACTTATTGCCTACAGATATGATTGTAGAAAGGAGAAGCAGTGATGCTTGATTAGGACTGCAGAAATACATTTTTTTCTTGTTTATTTTAGAGCAGTAAAGATATAAATATAAACAGCTTTATATTTTTGTGTACTCTGGAAAAGACAGGGTTAAGCCATGTACTGCTTTTGTCTTTTTTTTTTTCCTGGTTCATATATCAATTTTTAATAAACTGATGAAAAGACCAGATTATAAAATTAAAATTAAACTGGTCACTGTGGTAGTGTACTCATTTTGTACATGTGCTTTGTCTAAAGTACATATTTTTTAATTTTAAGGTATATTACTTAAAATCCTTATCAGAGCCACCTAAAATTCAGCTCTGTGTGGTTTGAAATCTGGTACTGCTCTTCTGAATGATACAGATATACCTACAATACACAGAACGATACTGAAATACATACATTCAACTATCCAGTTCATCAACTGTGTCATGAAAATGTTTATGTTTAATCCTAAGGGAAGAAAGCATGCTTATCCCTTGAGAGGACAAGGAAAGGTCATCACTTTTGAGGGTTCTATCATTTGACCTGAAAAAGCATCAGTGGTTCTTCACAGGCAAATTTGGAAGCTACAGGTGCAGAGAGCAGTGAAAACTTTTATAGCCTGAGGCCTGAAGCTCAGAATATGTGAGGCAAAAATTATTTTTACTCATCCACTTCTTGTATTAAAAAAAAAACAATCAGGGAGGCATACCCTAGTGCATGGTTTTTTTCGCTATACCTCAATTGCAGACTGAGATTCTATACTTTCTATACATATACATATGTGTATATGCATATTTATGTTAGGTAACACATGCACTTTTTATATCAAGTAATACATGCCTATGTTAAAACTCTGCAGAATGGAAGCAGGTAAACCACAGGTATGTGAAAGTCCTAACTCATGCATTCTCAGCACTACATCAGTGTGGGCTTTTTCCCTCTTATCCCTTCCTCTGTTCTAATTTAGATGACAGAAGTGTCAGAAACTAGGAATTCTTAGATGCTTAAGGATCTTTTCCTACACACCTATGCACAGTTGTGACATAACACATTCTATCAATATTTCTACAATACATACAGTAATCAATTTATTGAAATCTAGCTTTTTGTTATGGAACAAACTGGCAGAAAACAGATAAGGAAGCTGAACAGATTTTAAATTGTTTAATCACATTCAAAGCATTTTTGGCATGGATAGAAAGAACAATTATGTACAAATATGGAACAACAATGAGATATTCAAGAGGAAAAAGGAGTTCTTGTTCATTCCTCAAAAGCAAAATATTCCCATTGTGCTGTGCAATAGTAAAAGCTATTTAGACTGAATAGACATGATGAGGAACTTGACAGGAATTTTGTATGAAACCAGCATTACTTTTTCAAAACATAATGAATTATTCTCCGATAGTAGCAGGGGGATTGGCTCTGGTTTGAAAGTAGCTTATCTCCTTAAAGGACAGTGAGAGATAAAGTATTCAGTCACCTTAAAGGACAGTGAAAGGAAGCCAGCAATAAAATTCCTGCTGTGGTAACATACTCTACACCTCCACATTTTTTCATAACTGAAAGTCATCTGTTATACACCATGTGGGGATCTATATTAAAAGAAAATTTGTTTTTACCCTTTATAACTGTCATGAACAATGGAACTTGAAGTGATGGAAATTTCATGAAAAATAATGTGAAAATTGGATATGATAAGAGAGAGTTAGGACTTGTAAAAACTGGTAATGTTGATGTATGACAATAATACCTAGTAAGATTTCCAAATTAATATCTTTTAAATATGAGTTCAGAATTTGTGCTTCATGGCACATTGTTTCATGGACAGGTTCCTGTGCACAGGTTATTCCAAACCTAGCTGGTGAAAGATTTCCTGTACTATGAGGCATTTGGTACTCTAACAAAAGAGAGAGTAGTCGTTTTGGTAGAGTATGTGTAGATTCCTTTGTTTGTCAGCTTGTCAGTAGGAGTTTTCAGGTTAACAGTTTTGCAGTAGTGTCCTGGTTTGAGCAGTAGCATTCATTTTTTCTCCTTCTTGGTAGCTGGTGCAGTGCTGTGTTTTGACTTTCGGGCTGGGAACGGTGCTGATAGCAAGTATGTTTTGAGTTACTGCTCAAATGTTTGGTTTGTCCAAGGACTGAGCCTCATGCTCTGCCAGGGAGGAGGGGAGGCTGGGAGGAAGAAGAGACAGGACACCTGACCCAGGCTAGCCAAAGAGGTATTCCATACCATAGCACGTCATGCCCAGGATGTAACCGGGAGAGACCCGGGAAGGGCTGGAGCTCTGGGGCAATGGAGGAGGTATCCATCGGTGCTCGGTGGGGCAGGGTGGGGTGAGTTATGGGTCGATGGCTGGTGAGATGTTGTATTCTCTTCACTTGTTATTTGCTTTATCATTATTGTTTGTAGTAGTAGTGGCAGTAATGATTTGTGTTATACCTTAATTGCGGATTGGTTTTTATCTCAACCCGTGGGAGTTATATTCCTCCGTTTCTCCTCCCCCTCCCTCCAGGAATGGGGAGGTGGGGGGGAAAAGGGGTGTGTGGTACTGTGGGAGACTGAGGTGGGGTTTTAAACGACAAGTAGTTAGGGAAATACCGTAGGGATAATTACAGTAAGTATTTTGGAGAAAAGAATTATAGAGTTCACGAGAGTTTACTGTTGACTGTTTTTGTGTTACATACAGGCTTACAGTTCTATAAAACTAGGACCCAAATCCTATATTTTAAACATATTGGAATGCTTTAAAAACTCCAGTCTTGAATATACTGTGAGACAATAGAAGTAATAATTTTAAACATGTTGTTAAATTAGTCATAATTGTTCTACTCATGAATGTGTGGGTGGTTTTTTTCCATTAAAATTAGGAAAATATGGCACTCATCCATGAGCTTCTTAGCTTTTTTTTTTTTTAGTGCATTTGCAGTTAATGCCTTTTAGAATATCCTTCCTGTTTTAACTTAGTTTGGAGAAGTTATGTACCTCAGATTCCCTTTATCCGGGTACATTATATCCTATAGCATGGAATATCCCTTTAGTCAGTGGGGTTCAGCTGTCTCACCTTGTGTCACCTCCCAGCTTCTTGCCCACCTGGTGGGAGGGCAGAGTGAGAAAAAAAGAAAAGGCCTTGATGCCCTGCAAACACTGCCCAGTGATAACTAAAACAGAGTTGATTAGAAACACTTTTGTTCACAAATCTGAAACACAGTACCACATGGGCTGATATGAAGAAAATTAACCCTATCCCAGCCAAACCCTGTATACTGCTCATACAAAGTGTTATAGAGTTACTAAGTATTATTATTCCTATTTGTCTTAACTATATGTAAAAGTTTAGGTTAGAAATCTTGAAAATCTGGGATTCAAATGTTATTTGTTCATATGGACTGAGTGAAGAAAGAGACAATCTCAGATGTTACAGTTCTAGCATGTACTCCAATTGGACTGATATGCCCACAGGCTACATATTCCCACTTGCATAAACTGTAAAATAAATTCTTGGAAATGTAAAGATTTGTTCTGAAGTCTTGCAGGCTTGAGTTGCAGTGGGTCCCAATATGCACTCTGACAGTCACCTTTGTGTGCTTTTTGATACTGTGCATTGAAGAGACATGAGGACTGAGATTCTCGTAATTAGTAGCAGATTAATGAGCAGTGGGAGGCTTCTGCATATCTATCTATATGAGAGGAAACTTTGCATTAAGTATGCCACCATCTATCTATAAAACATCTGGAAAAAGCGAAGGTACTCTGAAGTATCACTTGTTTTCCAAAAGCTTAATCATAAAAAACAGGTTAACAGTACATAGGTGACAGATACAATTTCATTGCATGATTATGGATGGCTGTGGTTTTTTAGTCCCTTTAGAAAACTTAACTGTTTTTGAAGAGTTATGGTAGCTTTGGGGATTGAACTCCACTATGCACTGAACACAGAGTAGTATTGCAGGCTTCTTTACTCAAATTTAATAGCTTTGCTTTACTTTGAATGGAACAAAAAAATAGGATAGTGAATGTAATAGGATACTCAGGTACTTGCTGATTTGGTTTACTGAGACCTCTAATAAAACTCTCTTACTAATGTCAATTTTATGCAATGTCCTTATTACACTGGGCCTGTAGACACCACTGGAGGACATTTTGCTACAGCTCTGGAAAATCACCCGCTTTATTACATACGGCTTTTTTTTGGGTCCCCCAATTCACTAAGCTGTGCAATCCAAAGCTGTGTTTAACTTTAGTGAGTTGCAATACAGTTTTCTGATAAATTTGGTATTACTTATATTTTTACAGTTGCTTTTGCCTCCTCATCAGAAAGATCAAGGCCAACCTGGCAATGAAAGCAGAGTTAATAATCTGACACTGTCATGCTGAGAAGGTTCTTAATACTGGGCAGAACGGAAGTACAGATAAATTCACCTGGTGGTTAGAAGGCAGCAGTTAGGTTATTGGACAGTGGGCTGAAATTTATTTGCAACTGATCATTGCTATGTGCAAGCAGGTAATTGTTCTGAAGCAGGTCTCTGTGATCTATCACTGTTCCCCCAACTTATCCCCCCATGGTCTACATTTAGATTAATAAACCTCAAAGGAATGACCATCCCAGTGTTAGAACATTTTTCTTCCCAAGTGAAATGATAGCTGTTATAGTTGTATAGTTGTAATATTATACAGGCTATTCACAAGCTTCCTGAATTTGGAGACCAGTGTGTTGTCAAGGGGAATATTCATTTTGAAGATATATCTGTGTGTATGGAAGATCAGTAATTGTAAAAGTTCCTAGTAACTCTCGTGTGAAATTAAAAATTAATGAAGACTAGAAACAGTGTAGGATTCATTCAAAAAACAGCTTTTTTTTTCTGTACAGTGGATGTAAAAGTACCATCTAAACCTGAGGCCTGCAGAAAGACAAATTCCCTTGCATGCTATTTTGTGTGTGTGTGTGAGAGCTAGGGTATTGTGTCAAATCACAGTTTCGTGAGATTTTAAGCACTTGGATGCATCTTAAAATCAGAACATAAAATGATCGAGTAATATAAGATAAATAACTACTGTACTTATGTAATTTTGATTGTATGAAGGCAAAAAATTGATGTTTAACATATTCACAGGCTAAAGCAGACTACCAGGACATCTTGTGTAGCATTCTGTATATACTCTACATTCAGGTAGATACATGTTGTAAATAAGCCATGTCTTGGTTATATTTTTCATAAGCCAAATATACTGAACTCTCTCAGACTTTTCTGTAAAATCATTGTCTCCAGCCTTCAAATAATTTTATGATTCTTTCTTGCCCCTGATTTTTTAATACTCCTCTGTAGAAGGACAGAGATAAAATAACATGAAGCATTCTTCATATAGTCTCCCCAGTGTAGAATACAGATATGGGACTGTTGCATTTTTCTTGCCTCTCTCTGTGTGTTCCTCCAAGGACTGTATGAAGACCTTTGGGTAATGCTTTTTGAACTCATTAGACTCAGATCTCATAGTGACTTGCATGTCTTCTATGATTCTTAAATCCTTTCATAGATGCTTCTTTTCAAGTTATTGTTCTACATGCATGTCCTGCACTCGGTGTTCACAAGTAAAGTTGCTTGACTTCACACTTGGCTCTGTTTTGCTTAATACATTTTGCTTAAATTTTTGCTTAACACATTTTTCTTAAATGAGCAACTGACTAATGTAATAACTTTCCTGTCATTATTTGCAACTTTAATGTTATGGACATGTATTTACATCCAAATGGCCTGTGAAAATTTTATGAAGTATCAGAGCTTGTACCAAGCAAAACCAAAATTTCCCTGCAAAATTATGATTCTGCACTGATAACTGCATTTTACTGCAGATAAATTGTTTTTCTATAAGGCATCAGTATTTATTCCAAGAGAGGACTGATATTCGGTTACCTTCAGCAAGGTTTTGTATTAAAAAAATTCAATTTGCCTGAGAAAGTTCATTTGTCCATAAACCCAACTGACTGCATTATGTTCACATTTTTCTCTAGTTGGTTCTCATATCATATATTTTTTTATTTCTCTGGGATATGCATCAAGCTATTCAGCTTAACTAGGATATCTGGGTTTGTCTGATGAATATTTCAACAATCATCTTCAAGACTTTCCAAATTTTCCTTTTATTCTGAGATTTATCAAAATGTTAAGATCTAGGCAACTCTTTCAAAATTATCAGGAACAAATTACCAAACCTGGCAGATACACATTCCTATAAAAAAACCTGTTCATCATTTTCCTCAATTGCTAGTGGCTCAGAAAATGCTGCTTCATCTTTAGGTACCAAAAGTATAATTTCTCTCTCTTTTTTGTTGTGGTTTTGGTTTTGTGTGGCTTTTGTTTTTGCGGGGTTTGTTCTTTTTTTAACTGTACCAGACATGGAATCCTTATCAATTTACTTCACTTCCCCTTTTCCTTTCTTTATCTTCCCCCAGAACTTCCATTACTTTTACTATCCGTACGCCTCTGCATGGCAGTTCTTGAAGACTAAGAATCAGTCACACAAACCTCACAGGCACATGAAAAGACTGTACTTGATTTGTGCGAGACTCTCTTTTGATTTGTTGAGTTTCTCAAAACCCCAGCCACAGCTCTCACTGAGACAGGCAGACAAACAAATATATCAAACACACAGCTTGCCAAATCCATTTACATCCAAGAAGATTGGCAGCTTTGAAACTACTTTTTCCCCACTTCTCTTTCATCTGTATTTATTGGGCTGATGGGTATTTACATCTCTGTACAGCTTTACTGAATTCTAATTGGGGCACTGAAAAGTTACAGGTAACATGACAGGCTGAGAAAGAATTGTTTGAACAATAGTATTTATAACATCCTGTTAGTTCTAATGAATTACTTTTGGCAGCCTTACTTGTTCTGGGGAAGGGTAGGTCCTTTGTGAAGGTTTATCAGCTTTCGCCTTTGAATCTTCTCACCCTCCTAGGTCCAGTATCTAGTTTTAGTACTCACAGAAATTATCTTGACAAAGTGATTTCCTATATTCTTATTCAAACTGATGTATTTTAGTTGTCTGTACTTGCTCCTCTCTGTCTTTTTAGGATCCCAGTTGCAATGGTAACCTGTAGCATTTAAGAGCATGAAAATGAACGATGACATAAAAAAAAAAACATTAAACTGCCCTTTGCACACTTTAAAAGTAAAATACATTGTAAAGAGGTATTCAGGTATAGCAGAGTATTGGCATCTGCTGCTTCAGTATGAAAATTAAGTAACCTAATAGCTTTAGAGCAAGGGACAGTACATCTCCCAAGTACCACAAACAAGGATAAGGATGCTGCAACCTTGAATCCAGTTTCTGTAGTTTTTAAGTAAACTCAATTATTAAAGCTCAAGCCACTGTTTAAATTGCAAAAGAAAAAACAACAATCTATCCAAGATACTGTAAGCTTTTCACTTGTGGCTTTTGGACTGGGAAATAAATGTTACAAAGAGATAGCTAAAGCTGCACAAGAAACTGGAAAGCTTTGGAAAGTCTTGGTTGAAATACTTGAGACATGTTATCATCTGGTTTATGCTTTATAATGTGTTTGATGATTCTTTGTAGAATGAGGGTGTAATTAACCCTAAAGGCCTGGAGTCCCTTGCTGTAGACAAACATAGTTTTTTTAAGCCTACCTGTGTAAGTAGGAAAACACTCACATTCTGCTCTGGCTCTTAAATGATTTCATTCATACCAACGAGGCTAATCAACAGACATTATTTAAAACATTTGAATGATTCCAAAATACCTAAATTAACCTTAATGGCATGTACTGGGGAATGCTCATGCAAACCTCTTAGCTGGCAGAATTCAGAGGATTTGTCTGGTAGGAGGTACCACCAGGTAATGAGAAAATGCAGAACAAACCAATGGCAACATCCTTCTTGGAGAGAAAGCTAGTTGTCAAGTGTGAGTCTTTCTGTACCTTCAACTGATGTACCTTAGCTGAGATATGTAAGCCCTTATCCTTAAATTTAAAGAATAAATTCACTGTTTTGGTAATCAAGGGTTTTGTGTAACCAAAGTTAACATAAGCTGAGTGTATTTGTGGTTCAAAAACATATGCTGGGAATAATATTTGAGGAACAAAGATTAGTAACTTATGTATTCCTTTTGAAATCAATTACATTTGAAAGTAAAAATATCATATAAATTGATAATTAACAGTGCTTAATCAAGAACTCACAAGTAAGGCAGTTTTTTTTTTTTGCATGAAACTGACTTTAATCTTTCATTTAATTGTGATTTAAACTGCCAAGTAAAAATTGCTGATTTAGATAATTGATTCTAATCTTGTTTTGCATTTTTATTTTACTTCAGAAAGAAAGGGTCATTTTCATCAGCTGGAACAATCTTTTAAATAAATAGATATGCAGGCAGCACAAAGGTTTCTGTTAGTTTGATACATGATATATGAAAACAATTATGAAATATTTAATCATGATTTTAGATGATGTCTCCTGGGATTTTCAAAACCATATAATTACTTTTATATATGTTTGTATATGTCTGGAAATGTGACTTAGTTATAAGTCTGTGTTTTAGGTACTTACATAGGTTAAAAACAACTTCGTGAGAGCTTTTTCTTTCTCTTTAAAGTAAGATTCCCTAATTCTCCCTATTACTAGAAGAGAAAAATAATGTTTCCAAACACAAATTTAGCCTACCAGACTCAAGGAAAAAAAACTTTTATTTCTGTTCACTATTGAAATTGAGATCAGAAGTAATTAAGGCAAAAAATATTTTCAGTGTGTACTTATATTAAAATGTTTGAAATAATCCTGTAATACCTGAAATTAAAGTATTTAATGTATTCAATTCCTGCCATCACATTGACCTAAAATTAGATATTTTCTCTTGCTTTCACATACCTTTCACTCATTAAAATAATGAGAATTGAGAAAGGTTCCTGAGCATCATATTAATTTTTGGATTTACACAAATGAGATCACTAATAGAATGTTTATCTTTAAACACAGATATTCATAAACTTAAATGTAATTTAAGTGCATTTCTCCTAAGAACAGAAATGTTAAAAATCTTATTGAATACGAGCAGACCTAAGTGAAAAATAAATTTTTATTTGAAAAGGATATTTTTTATTTATTTACCTCAGAAGTCAAGTAATTTTCTTGTATTTGTAATATTCACAAATTTGTATTACTGATTTTGTCTTCTCAGAATTATATCAGTTAGCTCACTTTTAACCAAATTTTACAGTTCTCAGAGTAATTAACCAGTGTAATTTTTGTCCCCTGTGCTACACTGTTCCACAGTAATTGCAGATTCTCCAAAGTATCCAGTGTCTCACTCGAAGAATGGCCTAATCTGTCCTGCATGTTGCAGCCATCTTCTTTCACAGCAGTATGTCCACTTTTCTCCATGTTCCTCCTCCATGTTTTTAATCTGCCACCTGTACAAGCTAAGCCATAAGATAAATTCCTGTTAAGTTCACTCCACACTTTCCCTCTGCAGGAGCATGGTTATCCTCCACTCAGCCACCAATCTATATTGCAACACAATCTATACCAAACCAAACTAACACCAATCTGCATCAAACACCGATCTATACCCTCCCTACATTACAATGTCTGCCTCTCAGATATGGCAAATGGATTCCGTTAAGACTGGAATAAAGCAGGGCTGAAGAAACAGCAGCCTACATGTATTCACATGAACCTTACTGTGTTAAAAATAGGACTCAAGTTCGATTATACACAGTAAACCTGACAGGACAGAAAGTTTGGCTGAATTGATATCATCTATAATACTGACTCTAACGTTCTGTATTTTTTTTTGTTGCTTTTAGATTTTCTGATATTTTAATACCTGATCTAGCAACCTAGATATTTCAGTTTTGTTTTGCATTTGATATTAATGAAATCAACAGTGATAACAATGTCTAGCTTTCAGTCAGTTCTCATCCAAAAAAAACTCATTTCAGAAGGCACTGTTTCTTTTGGTCATTGTTTTTGCAGGATTAAGTAGCAGATATGTGTAAGTCATTGTCCAGAATGTTGTGAATGCTCTTGGACAGTTTCCTGATTGTTGCTTTATATTGGACACTGCTATGTTAAAGACAATCAATAAGCTAATTATATTGTCTTTATAATCACTGCTCATATGTGTAACACTGATTAACAGTGAGGTATATCATAAACATTTGAAATTTCAGAATGTTGCTTGCTCTTTAGCCTCTTCTATTACAGAATGATTCTGTACATAATATAGTACAAGTTTGTTTCTCATGACCAAAAATTGCCTACTACATAATAATGGAATAATTTTTTGCCTGCCCCAAAAGATTAGGAAAAGGATATTAGATGGCCAAAACAGCTAAAAATCAAATTTTACCTGATGATCCTAGCCTTCCTTTATGACAACAGGCCTTGTGAACAGAAAGTAACACTAATTGTCAAGTTATGTTGACATAAACTTCGTAAAGCCTCACTCATCCTTTTCCTAACCAAGACAATTCTGATTGCATGTACTTATGTATAAATAATCATCCTGGCTGAATACTCAAAGACAAAGATGATCTCATAATCAGCTCAACTTGAAATTGCAGGCAGTCTGATTCCTGCTGGCCCTTCTCTGGGTGGGAGTTGGACCAAATGAAATCCAGAGGTCACTTCCAATCAAAATGATTCTGTAGTTCTGTGATCCAGTGATACTGAAGCAGTATGCAAGAACTTTGAATGTGGGGATAAAATTAAAAATGTTCTTAGTTCAGTAGGAAGTGCAAATAGAATTCACACTGTCTTATGTTGGAGCAATGTCCAGCAACCTTTTAGCTTGCTGCTTTGGTGGTTCACTGATTGCTAAACATATTGGGTTTGCAAAGTTTAGTGTAAAAATTTTGTGCTATTGTCAACTCAATTGTTGGAACATTCTAGCTGTCATAGTGTTTCGTATCAACAGGATGTGAAAGGTATTTTTATATTATATATCAACACGCCCCTTCATTCTTAAGATCAGGTATTCAGAGGAAATTGCTAAGTGTGCCAGAGGAAAACATCTGTCTGGGAAAAGTGCTGTGAAAGCTACTTAGATAAGCAAAACTAGTTTACTTGCATATGGCTCCATAATATTTAGGGTGGTTGTATTTGCATATATGCAGTCAAATGATTTTGCAGTCAGAACTTATATGTTAACATTAGAGAATAATAATATAGTTTATATTTAAAATGTTATAAATGTTCAACTCTAGAATTTTAAAGTTTAATCATATTATTCATGTGCAGTGAAAATTCCTTGATGTATGGAAAAGCATAAAGGGTCATTTAAATTGTAAGAAATAAGGGGCTTGGATATTTGGGAGGCATAAACCTAAATCCTTTTATGATATTCATTTCTCCTGAATTAAAATGAGAAAGATTCAGGTAATTATCTGAATAGCAATGAGTGCTAGGTTAAGCTGATGTTCCGAGGAAGTTGAAGAACTATGTGAAGTGAATTAAAACATGTGAGATGTGCAGTCTATTGATATTTAAACTTTTTTTCCCTTCCTGGCTTTTGTAAAAGTTATAACTGAATAGATATGCTCAGAGTAATATTTACCTTTCCCCCTGTATCAGTAGGAAAAAACTAATTTTTCCATTAATCAGATAGTTTTTAGACATTTCCTTTGATCCAATCTGAATGTCAGTTACAGGAACACTAAGAAATATTTTAAGCTGCTTAATAGCTGAAATATTTGAAGCTGAGATATATAGCAATACACCTCTGAACATATCAACTCATCTACTTTGCTTATAATGACTTTACCCATTTGTCCATAATGAACACAACAGCTTTGCCTTTCTTTGATTTTGTGTTTTTCCTTCCAGATTTGGATTTATTCTTCATAAAGACGAGCCTACGCTCCAGAAAATCGATCTAGAAACTATGTCATACATCAAGACAATTAGTTTAAAGGATTATAATTGCATTCCTCAGTCACTGGCTTATACGCATCTTGGAGGATATTTTTTTATCTGCTGCAAGCCTGATACCACTGGGGCTGTCCTACCACAGCTTATAGTGGATAGTGTTACTGATGCAGTGATTGGATACAATGGTGACGTAACAGGCACACCACATATTTCTCCAGATGGACGCTACCTTATCAGCATTGATGATGCAAAGGGTCTCATGAGGATCCAGTCCATAACAATGAGAGGAGAAATACAGGATGCATTTGACATTCACACTAATTTGCACATATCTGATGTAGCTTTTCAGCCATCATTCACCGAAGCTCATCAGTACAATGTCTACTGTAGCTCCAGCACGCAAACTGATGTTCTTTTCATGGAGCTCTCCTCTGGCAAGGTTAAGATGGTGAAGAGTCTGAAGGAGCCTGTCAAAGCAGACCAATGGCCTTGGAACAGTAAGAACCGTCTTATAAAAGACAGTGGCATTTTTGGTCAGTATCTCATGACCCCTTCCAAGGAATCTCTCTTTATCCTTGATGGACGGCTCAATAAGTTAAATTGTGAAATCACTGAGGTTAGCAGAGGCAACACAGTAATTTGGGTTGGAGAAGCATAAGGATCTGTGTTAAATATTTGCTGAATTAATAGTTTTACAGTACATTGCACTCAAATTACACCATTCTTCAAATTTAAACTATTTTAATTTTAAATTGTTAGATTCTTCAATACCTGTTATTTCTTTGACTTGAACACAATCTGAATCAAAGTCCACATAAAAGTTACTAAAACAATATCTATTTGATAATGGTACTCATTAATTTGTGAGCTGAGATTGTGTTGTTAGATTGAAATTACTAAATATTGAAATTGCTGATAAATATACATTATTGTAAAGCAATTAGGAAAAAATCAAAAAGCTTCGGGGAATTTAATATGATACTTTGCATTTGAAAATGGAAGATTTAAATATTATTCAAAATTTGGATAAGTTTGCTTCAGACACAAAATAAGAGCTGTTGAACAAACTTTGACTCCTTAGACTGAAATGTTCTGTCCTGTTCTGTCCAGTCCACTGTTTAATCTTTTTGTGCCTTGAAGCGAAAGTTTCACACGAAAGGTAAAGCATAGAAATTGTACTATTTATTCCCACTGTGGCTATAGGATTGCTTGTCATTGGAAAAAAACTTTTGGTAACATATTTCTATTCTCAAGTTGTGGAACATACAAGGAGAGAAAAGAAGGAGAAATTACATTTGCAGTGTTTTCTGATCACTGCAATTTGAGGAGTTTATTTTCATGGTGAGTCTTAGTTGAGAGAGCTGCTTGCAGAAGCTTAACCTTTTTTTTTTAGAAAAAAAAAAGTGTTACGTTCTTCAGCTGCCACAGGGTTTCATCAGCAAGGAGTTTCAGTTCTACTTATCCTACTATCTACTGTCCTCATACTGCACTAATCCTTTCAGATTAAACCATGTTCTAAAAACCTGGCATCACAAAGCTTCACTTATTCATCAAGGAAGTAGTTATTTTAAACCAAACAAAATGCATTTTGAGAAACTAAAAATGCAAAGAACTGAGTCTACAATCAATAGGTCACATTTTGGTTATTCACTGTACCACTGATTCATGTTTGTTGAACAATTTGGTTTGCTCAACAGGTTTTCTATTCCATGTATCCAATTGGATTAGTGCAAAAAAACAACCAAACGAACAACAGAAACTTTCTATTTTTTATAGTTTGTTTACTTACAAGTCTAATATTAACAATGGCTAAAAATGTAAATGGGAAAAATAAGATTCCCAAAAGTAGAATAAGGTCAGTAGGATCAGAAAGCCAGCAGTAAACACCTATCCAAACTTTGAGCAATGACTTACAAGTTTGGGAGTATTTTTATTTTTATTAAGTTTTTTTGCTAAAGAATGCTTATAAGCTCTTAAACTGACCTCCATTTACTGAAGGCAATCAGAAAAATAATATCTTTTTTTAATCAAAATTTTACTGCAATTTAGATTGTGTAAAAATGCTTAGAAATCTTGAATTTTCTAGCATTGTAATCCTGTGTGCATTTAGCATCCTGCCCTGTGTGATACAGTAGATCTCTCTTTAGCTTGAGTAATTCTCCTGGTAGGTAGGTTTAACTAAGATAAAAGTCTGCTTACATTTCTAGCTACTGAATCTGTTTTTCTTTTTAACAACTTTCCTCCATTGTGAACAAACAAGAATCATGTAAACTGTTACTCACTTATTTGCAGTAGTCTGTCTCATGCATTTTTGTTCTGTGACTTATACCATGTGAATGTTCTGTATATGTAGAAAATGCTTGACTAAAGGAGAATAAACCCCATAAATTTTAAACAGTACCGACTTCGGTGAGTGCTCCAGTGTAGCCACACTGATATGGCATGTAACACAGACTTAAATTGAAAGCAAGGTAGAAGGAAGTTTATCTGCCTCTTATTTTATATAGATGTATTTAAAAATAGATGTATTCTTATATATATTAAATAATATACAGTGTGGGAAGAAATTTTTTTAGATGAGGTTAACTAACTGGAAAAGTTTCCTTTGACTGCTACAAAGAAAAGCTCATCTAATTATCAGTTAGGCATGGAGTAATGAGACAGATGTCTATTCTTATGCCTAGCCTCTGGAGCTAAAACCCTCTAATACAGTCTATACAAACATATAAGCCCAAGCCAAGGAGCATGCATTCCAGTAGCACAGCTAAACAGCTGCCTATCCAATCTGCTCAGTGTGCATGGATTGTACACTTTATCCTATCCTTGCCTACCCATTAATATTAAAGGTAAGAACCAAATCCCAAGAGGATGGGGAAAACTGTCGTGTGTAGTGCATGATCTGTTACAATCTCTGTCAAAGTCCAAGTCAATGGGCAGTTTTGCAGCTTTTTACTCCTTTTATAAGCAATGTTTGGCAATCAGAGAAGCTTTAAAGCTCGGATAAACGATGTTGCTCATTATATGAAACAGGAGACCAAAATCTGTACTAGTAAAATTAACAGATGTAACTATGTCAATAATAACTGTAATTTGTACACTATAAGGTTATTCCAGTCAGTTTAGCATTCTTGTTTGAAATCAATTTATCTACTTCCACCCTAAGAATATCTCTGACTCTAGCTAAAGAAGCTTGATAAAGGACTACTGCAAGTTCCCTGTGTTTTGTTTAGGTAGTCCAGTGAAATAGCTTAAAGACCACAGTTTGTTTCTTTCCCATTGCTGTGGAACTGAAACTGGTTTCTGGAGTCCAGGAGTTGTTTTTATTCAATTCCCATTCTATAAATGTAAAATCAAACACTAACTTCGCTGTTTCAAATTTACCTTAATACAAACACAGATGTAGCAACAGTTGGTTTTAAATCCTGCCTTTGCTAATTTCTATTGGAAGCAGAGGCAATGGCTGCTTGCTCTTAATTTGTGGTGAACAAATCATAGACTCATAGAACAGTTACGGCTGGAAAGGACCTTAAGATCATCAAGTTCCAACCCCCCTGCCTTGGGCAGGGACACCTCACACTAAAGCATGACACACAAGGCTCTGTCCAACCTGGACTTGAACACCACTAGGGATGGAGCATTCACAACCTCCCTGGGCAACCCATTCCAGTGCCTCACCACCCTAACAGTAAAGAATCTCTTCCTTATATCCAAGCTAAACATACCCTGTTTAAGTTTTAACCCATTACCCCTTGTCCTGTCACTGCAGTCCATAATGAACAGTCCCTCACCAGCATCCCTATAGGCCCCCTTCAGATACTGGAAGGCTGCTATGAGATCTCCACGCAGCCTTCTCTTCTCCAGGCTGAACAGCAACAACTTTCTCAGCCTGTCTTCAAACGAGAGGTGCTCCAGTCCCCTGATCATCCTCGTGGCCCTCCTCTGGACTTGTTCCAGCAGTTCCATGTCCTTTTTATGTTGAGGACACCAGAACTGCACACAATACTCGAAGTGAGGTCTCACGAGAGTAGAGGGGCAGGATCACCTCCTTCGATCTGCTGGTCACATTCCTTTTGATGCAGCCCAGGATACAGTTGGCTTTTTGGGCTGCGAGCGCACACTGAAGCCGGCTCATGTTCATTTTCTCATTGACCAACACCCCCCAGTCCTTCCCCACAGGGCTGCTTTGAATCTCTTCTCTGCCCAACCTGTAGCTGTGCCTGGGATTGCTCCGACCCAGGTGTAGGACCTTGCACTTGGCATGGTTAAACTTCATGAGGTTGGCATCAGCCCACCTCACAAGTGTGTCAACGTCCCTCTGGATGGCATTCCTTCCCTCCAGCGTATCAACAGAACCACACAGCTTGGTGTCATCAGCAAACTTGTTGAGGGCACACTCAATCCTACTGTCCATGTCACTGACAAAGATATTAAACAAGACCGGTCCCAACACCAATCCCTGAGGGACACCACTTGTTACTGGTCTCCAGCTGGACATTGAACCGTTGACCACAACTTTTTGAGTGTGACCATCCAGCCAGTTCTTTATCCACTGAGTGGTCCACCTATCAAATTGATGTCTCTCCAATTTAGAGACAAGGATGTCGTGTGGGACAGTGTCGAATGCTTTGCACAAGCCCAGGTAGATGACATCAACTGCTCTAACCATGTCCATCAGTTCCATAGCCCCATCATAGAAGGCCACCAAATTGGTCAGCAGGATTTCCCCTTAGTGAAGCCATTCTGGCTGTCACCAACCACCTTGGGTTTTTTATGTGCCTTAGCATGCATTCTAAGAGAATCTGCTCCCAGATTTTGCCAGGCACAGAGGTGAGACTGGTCTGTAATTCCCCGGGTCATCCATTTTCCCCTTCTTGAAAATGGGGGTTATATTTCCCTTTTTCCAGTCGTCAGGAACTTCACCTGTCTGCCATGATTTTTCAAATATGACGGCCAGTGGCTTAGCAACTTCATTTCCCAGCTCCTTCAGGACCCACAGATGGATTTCATCAGGTCCCATGGACTTGTGTACATTCAGGCTCTTAAGATGGTCTTGAACCAGATCCTCTCCTACAGTGGGGCCAAAGTCTTAATTTTCACAGTCCCTGTATCTGCCTTCCAAGACTTGGGTGCTGCGGTCAGAGCCTTTGCCAGTGAAGACTGAGCCAAAGAAGTCATTCAGAACCTCAACCTTCTCCAAATCCTGTGTAGCCAGTTCTCCTGATAGCTTCCAGAGAGGGCCCACGTTGTCCTTAGTCTGTTTTTTATCCACTACATACCTATAGAATCCCTTCCTATTATCCTTAACATCCCTAGCCAAGTTTAGCTTTAACTGGGCCTTAGCTTTTTTAACCTGGTCCCTAGCTTCCCAGACAACATCCCTGTATTCTTTCCAGGCTGCCTGTCCTTGGTTTCACCTTTTATAAGCCTCTTTTTTTCTGTGAATTTTTCTCAGCAGCTTCTTATCCATCCAAGGAGGTCTCCTGGCCCTCCTGCTGCACTTCCTTCTAGTTGGGATGCAACACTCCTGAGCTTGTAGCAGGTGATCCTTGAATATTAACCAAGAGTCTTGGGCCCCGTTTCCTTCTAGGGCTATATCCCATAGAACCTTACTAAGCAGGTTCCTGAAGAGGCCAAAGTCTGCTCTCTTGAAGTCCAGGGCAGTGAGCTTACTGCATGCTCTTCTCATTGTCTTGAGGACCTCAAATTCGACCATCTTGTGATGGTTGCATCCAAGACTTCCCTGGAGAGTCAGATTTCCAATGAGCCCTTCCCTGTTGGTGAGCACGAGGTCAAGCAGGGCACCTCTCCTTGTCAGCTCCTCTATTGCTTGCAGAAGGAAGTTGTCTTCCACACAATTGAGAAACCTCCTGGATTGCTTGTGCCAGGCCGTACCGTCGCCCCAACAGATGTCAGGGTGGTTGAAGTCCCCATGAGGCCAAGGTCCTGCAAGCGGGAGGCTGTTCCTATCTGTCTATAGAGTGCTTCATCCACAGATTCCTCTTGATCAGGCAGTCTGTAACAGATCCCCACAGTAATGTCTCCCATCTCTGTTCTCCCTTTAACCCTGACCCAAAACTCTCTGTTAACTGCTCACCTGTCCCCAGACAGAGTTCCATACTCTTCAGCCTATCCCTAACATAAATAGCAACTCTCCCTCCCCGCCTGCCTGGTCTGTCTTTTCTAAAGAGCCTGTAGCCAGGACTCCAGTCATAGCGGCCATCCCACCATGTTTCTGTAATGCCTATTATGTCATACCCCCATAGATGTGCACCTCTCTAATAACTCTTTTTTGTTCCCCGTGCTACAGGCATTTGTATAGAGGCATCCGAGCTGAGCTCCAAATGAAGCCGGCTCATTGGCTGGAGCAGCTAGAATATCTCTACATTGCTCTGAGCATTTATTATATCCTATTGCACATTCTCTTAAAAACTTTAAATATTTAGGATTTTCTTATGGAAATACATTAGAGGAAAGTAGTGGTGGTGGAAATGTAACACAGGAAGCCAAATGTACATGATTATCAAGTTCTGTTACAACTGCTGAAAGTTTCCACTATGCTCCTGTACCCTGACAAATGCAAGGAGCACATGTGAGGGTAAGATAGGGTGCTGTTCACCAGGGATTGTGAGGATAGAGCTGCTTTTACTGAGGTGTAAAAAAATAATATTATTTATGAGACAAGGGAAAAGGCTCTGACAGGCTATTTTTAAAGTCACCAAAGGGAAAAAAAAGTGCCAAAGTAAAAAAATTATACTTTTCCTGTCAGTTTGGCAGTAGACATCCTTAATATTCTGTGCCTGAAAGTATCTTTTAAAATACTGTTAAATTGCATACTGACAAACAGCTAGTTATTTGCAGCACAACTATATGTACATCCGTCAATACGTATAAGGGATTAAAACCAAGAGGGTTTGGATTTTTTTTTTAATTTCTCTTCAATAAACTAGTAGAGATTTTTATTTCAAAAAATCATCTTGCAATTTTTCATTTTTTGCTTGTGGTCCACAGCATCATCATCTGTCTTCATTTATATACTTTTCATCTGCTTAGTTTATAGTACTAAATTGTGAGAGATTGCTAGTTAAGCAACTGCATAAATAGGTAAACTGAGCTCAGAACAACCCCATCAATGCATCTAATTATATTTTCCATAAACAAATTATGTTTGTGGCTGCCAAAGAGTTCATAAGTACAAAAATGTCTTTGCATATACATGGGAACTATATCTTGTATAAGCATTCTGAGCTTGAATATGTTATCATAGCAGCCTTCCAGTACCTGAAGGGGGCTTACAAGGGTGCTGGAGGGGGACTCTTCATCAGCGATTGTAGTGATAGGACAAGAGGTAATGGTTCAAACTTAGGGAAAGCTCAGGTTGAGTATAAGGAAAAAGTTCCATTACTGTGAGGGTGGTGAGGCACTAGAACAGATTGTCCAAAACGGTAAATCCCTGGCAGTGTTCAAAGCCAGGTTAGAGAGAGCCTTGAGTGATATGGTCTAGGGTGAGGCCCATGGCAGGAGGATTGGAACAAGATGATCTTAAGGTCCTTTCCAATGCTAACTGCTCTATGATTCTATGATTTCTTTGTGTAATTGAACAGCTTTTTTGTTACACCCATCTAGTGTCTTCATTCTGGTTAGGATTGAAATATTCCCAAATATGGATTACAGAATGTCAAAATTGCAAATTACAAATGTTGTATTAAGAAAAGGACATAGATATTACCTCATTTTCCCTACTTAACACAAGATACTCAGTTTGATTTAAACTGGAAGAATGTAGTCTTTCTTAATTAGGGCATTTGGTTTTACCTAGTGAAAGACCAGTAATAGGATGCTTTGCAGGATATTTCATAAAGAAATTTGTAGGTCTCAAATAATTAAACAAAAAACCCCAACAATTACCAGTCATATGTACTGATTTTTTGACCCTTTTCATGGGGCATTTTGAAGTGAGCACCTCTAATGCATCTCAAGAGCTTCTAGAAAAATGAATCAGGTAGTTGCTACAGTGAATATTATAAAAAATTCTAAATTGCATTAACTTTTATTCCCCTTATTTTGCCAATTGTTCTTTCAAACAACCCTAGGGGAAACCAATACAGAGGAATAAGCTTTGCAAAATACCCTATAGGTCAACAGTCTCCATTTTTTTCTGATTTAACTTTGCTGTGTAAATGTGTAGAATTGAACCACGCTATGGTGTATCCTGGACAAGTGCTCTCACCACTGGATAAGGTCTTAAAAGAAGGAAGCCATCTCAATCTTTCTGCCTCTCCATTTTTAAATGAAAGGAAAGGACACATCTTCAAGCACCATAGATGACTATTTTCAGATTTCTGAACTCAGATCCAAAACCACAGGAGGCACCTTCCAGCTGTTCTCAGTAGCAAACTGAAGTCATAGCAGAGTCCTACCTGCTGTGTAAGTTCCATTAGCTACAACTAGACTATCCTTTTCATCCTCTGCCTCTCCAAGCTCTAATTCTGAGATACCTAGCAGTTGATATAGAAGACTCCTTAAAATAAGCTCAAGAAAGCATCTTAGCAGCAATACCTAACCCTGAGGCACTTCTGACTCTAAATTAGCTCTGAGTACTCAAGCGGCTTGTTATCAACTGTGACCTTGTTTCTATCAGGTTGTGGCCAATTTCAGAGCTTCACTGAAGGAAATAAACCCAGGATAAAGATCATTATGGATGAAGAGAGAAAAGAAAACCAACACCAAAACCTTCCCTGCTTGCACAAGTAACCAGAAAAATGCTTAAACCAGGAATCAATATTCAAAGAATAACTTTGTTTCATGTAAAATACTAGACTTTCTGTGACTGTTATCACAAACTCATTTCTCACATTTATTTATGAAAAAGTGCAAAATTTACTAGATTCTTTGTTAAAACAGCAAAGGTTTCCAGCATGTTTTTTTTCCATAACTATACTATTCGTTGTGGTGTAATTCTTTGCCTTCATTTTCTTGCTTTTTTGATAGTATTTTCTGGACTGCGTATTTTAAACAATTGTTAAAACTTTTTTTGAAGTTAGACAAATATTTGATCACCATAGTTATTTTCATAGCTATTACAGATGAAGTTCAGCTTTCTCAAATACAGGTGGCCTGACTGAAAGTGTTAATCTGAATGAGGGGCAGAGCTGAAAACCCAGTTTCCATTTTTTCCTGGCAGCCTTATGTGGAGATCTGAGGTAAAGAGAGGTTTTTTAGCTTGGAAAGGAGACATCTTCAGGGAGGCCTAATAGCAGCTTACTAGTACTTTTGGAAAGGTTATAAAAAAGATGGAGCTAAATTCTTCACAGCTGTGCATAGCAGGAATACAAGACACAGCAGCATAGATTGAATCAAGAATTTCAGACTGGATTTAAGGAAAAGCTGTGAGGACAGCCAAGCATGGGAGCAAGTTACTCTGCTCTCTCCATCCTTGGAGGTTTTCAACACCTGGCTGGATTATGCCCAGTTGCACTTTAGCTGAACTGGCTTTGAGCAAGGTGTTGAACTACAGATCTGCCAAGGTCCCTTTTAACCTGAATTATCTTGTGATTCTATGATTATTACTTAGGAATAGAGACAATAACAAACTTAATTTGTTTCAGTTATTTATGTTTCTGAGTTTGCACAGCAGGTATGTAAATGTACATTTGTAAATGAAAAACCTTAGTGTTAGGGTTGAGCTGAAATACGTCCGAAGCAAAACTCAGAGAGCAATAAATTCTGTCACTTGAAATCCTTAGCTCTGAATATTTCACTTTAAACTAAGCATATTGTCATTTTGAAATCTGGAACACATTTCTTGGCTTCCAGGAGGTCTCAAGATGAACATAGAACTTGCAGAGGATGCAATATGGAAAAGTAAGTGCTCCTTTCTAAATACCTGAAGAATAGCTATACCAGGGCAAATAGGTACTTGAGAACATCATTGTAGATAAACTCTCTTAATGCCCTGAGACAGAGTATGTCCAAATGTGAACATAGTCACTTAAGCATATTCTTGGACTTAACTCTTCAAGTGAAGCTGTTCTGGGCATTTGGGACATAATAGGACCATAATATGGTTCGGTGGTGGAACTGAAGATTTAAAAAACTATAGTCTTAACTGCATCTCAGAAATCCCAATTTCTGCTAAATTAAGCAAAAGACAACACAGAACTTACTAGGTGAGAGAAAGGTAAAAGTAATTCAGAGCATGGCTATATAATTAGAGAGATGTGAGATGGGGTTCAGCAGTCAAGAACCTTTGCATTTCTACTCCATTGACGTTTCACTGTGACTGCCCTCCCCCTCACCCGCCAATGGAGGAAGACTCAGAGAAGGGCAAAAATAATGAGCTCAAGGAAGAATGTAAAGAATGACCACCAATTATTGTAAGGAAGGCTGAACTTTTAGGAGAACTGGAGCATAACCTTAGTTTTACATACACAGCTATACCAGTGGGTCATCAGGTTGTATAAACAACTTTCTCTGAGATAATTAGTGGAGAGTAATGTCTTTCTTAGCTAGCCAGAGCAGCATGGGGGCAGAAAGTGTATATGTGTCTCAACACAACAGTGTTAAGTTTAACAACTCTCCAGATAATGAAATGGACTTTGAAGAGAGCAGTAGGCTTGACCTGGCTTCAACTGTTGTATTCCTTCCCAGTGACTGGGCACGCCCAGGATCATGAAGGTGAGCATGTAGAGACTGGTAATGGGAATCATGTTTGTCTGATGATTCAACTGCATACTGCAATAGCTGTATTGTGCTTGTGTTGTGATTTCAGTATGCCATATCACTCTATTAAATCAAAATCCCATGCATCAGCAATTATATAAAATATTAAACTTTAAGTCCTCCACATGTGGAATATCTATTAAAAAACCTAGTCAGAGAATATTAGATTCTGAGATTTACCCATGAGCACTCCATTTTATATAACACTGGAATGAAAAAAGAAAAAATCAGCACTTACAGTACTTCATGGGATCACAATAAGAATGAAATTTGGGAGAAATGGGCAAAATACTCATTAATACTGGTGCTAGAACTTCTTTCATAATCAAAGAGCATCACATTACACAAAACACAGTAAAGGCAACAAAGACAATGCGAAGAGCCATTTCATTCTCATATTGGGGAAGGAAGAGTTTATGGTTGATGGGTCTGTAATTGAAGAGTTAAACTAGTGTCATACTTGCAAGGCAGAGATGGCTATATGCCTTGACACAGCCATTTGAAATCAAATTCGGGATTGTTTGAAGGCTTTTGTGTTGTGTTTTGTGGGTTTTGTTGTTGTTTTGTTTGTTTGATTGTTTTTTTAATGGTAACATGGAAAGAAATCTTCAGAGAAAGTACTAACAAGACTGTGTTCAGAACAAAAATCTATTTACATCAGTTTTATAAAAATTCATGGCTACGAGTTGAAAACATATTTCACTTGAATCTCTCCTGTTTGCCAGCTTTTAATGGGTTAAATGCCCTTTTGGTGTGCCACTGCTTTAAAAATTACTTTAAACTGTCTTCAGTGAGCTGTCTTTCTTAGTATGACAAATTTAGTTACTATTAAAAGACTGAAAGATACTGAAATTGCCTTTTTCTATTTAGAAGTAATGCAGAAAAATTGCTTCTTCTAGCTTATGAATATTAAAATTGTTCTTATTTTAATCTAATAGATGAAAAAATAGCTTCTTGTTATTAGTCATGATGCTAATGTTCTTATTTTTAATCTTCCTGAGGTAGTGTCCTTTATCTTTCCACAAGGATAGACAATAGTTCTGTCATTTTGCAATACTTTTTATCTTTTTCTTTAGTAATGAAAACTTAGGTACTTGCTTTCCTTTTGATTAAATGGTTATTAAACCTATGGCAAAAATAATGTATTTGCCTGGCAATATTTTTCAGTGCTTTCCATTTATGCGTTTCAAGAAAAAACAAACAACAATTCACCAGCCTCCATCAACTCCCTAGAGTCTTCCACAAGAAGTTTCCCTTCCCCCAACTGTCTGTCTACATGTTTTCACTCAGAAACAAAATTAATCACAGGGTTCTTTATATTATAATAATGAAAGATATTCTTTTGGTCCTGTGAAATGATGTCACAAGTTTAAAATAAAGATTAACACCCTCCCCCCCCAGCTTCCTGTGCAAGGTGTGTAATGCAAATTATTTATGTGAACACTCTCTTTAAGAGATAATATAAGCTGTAAACATAAAACAAAAAAGAATAATCAGCATTATTTTTTTCATCTCAGTAGACCTATGCTAAATCACTGTTAATGATGCAGCCATGCACTATGAGGAAGCAGAAGCAACAGCATGTTTATACTGAAGATTGCATAAGGAAAAATTATAGCATGAATGAGAAGGGAAGAGGAGGCATGTCTCCAAGTTACTGCAAAATTAGTTTTGAAGTGTCTTAATTAAAATTGTAAATAAATAGCCCTTTTGTGTATGATTACTCTAAATAACAAGGTACACTTGTAAATTGTACTTGCATTCTCTTTCCAGCTGAAAACTTTAATTCAATACTTTGAACTACATAATTTATGCCATTCAGGATGGACTGTCAGACTTCTGTATAATCTTCTGCACTGTTTGATGGCTTCTGGATTCTTTTATTTCCAGTTAAGTGAAATTTTAGGGTGGCATTCCTGCTATGTTGTCCTTTTTTGTGTGTAAGCTTAAATACAACATTCAGTACTGCTATGACAGCAAGTGAAACTATTTCCCACTAGATCAGCATGACCTTTCTGGTTGTATCTGAATCCTATTACATTTCAACAAAATACTGCTTTTGCTTTGCTTACTTTATTAAGCTACATGTAACTTGACTAACCTCAGTCTTGTATTGAAGCGATATTTTCCTGCTTTTCACTGTTTTGTTTTGGTTTTTTTTTATTTATTTATTTTTTTAACCCAACTAAGAGATCTTTTATTCAGCTCAAAAAGAGGTGTCAGCTTCATTTGATTTTGCTTCTCTTTGTTTTCTCTGGAGGAGAGCGGATATCTTGTAGAGTTTTTTATATGCCCTAGAAGCAGTACTTCATGTGTACTAAGGAAGAAAACCATGAAACAGAGGCATCATCACATCAGTCAAGATCCGTGTAGCAGGGAACAGAAGCAATAAGTACTATAGTACTTTCATCCTGTGTTTACCTCCTATTTCACATGCTGGCAATGCAGACAATTGCAGGGAGATAAAGTATGTTGTTTGGTGCAGTCTGACTGTGGCTGGGTGCAATCAGGTGGCATACTAACTTCAGTTCAGCACAGGAAACTTCTGTATTTTTGGGGCTCAGTAAGTGGTGATGACAAATGTCAGTTCCAGAATTCAAACCAAACATCTCACATGACCCTCCAAAACATGAGGTCTAACAGAGCTCAGTGCCAGGGCACTGCTGCCTTGGGCTGAGGAAATTTTCCCAGATGAGCTAGAAGTCCTTAAGGTTGCTTTACTCTCTCATTTTTATAATATTTTTTATTATTTATCTTTTATCATTTACACTGATATTTTTCCAATTACTAGTTTATGGAAGTGAACTTCATGGTTGAAATTCAACAACCCTAGTGTTCAGATAGTTCAGATAGTGCCGTATCGCCAGTCACCTCATGTTGTTCAAGACAATCATTTCTTTATTTGTAACTCTCAGATTTCTGTTAGCGTTTCTGTTACTATTTGTACGCAAGAGCCAGTTAGCTTGTAGGATAAGCACAATTTTACAATATTGCTTTTCACATTGACCAGAACAACTGTGAAATCTTTCATTTAATCAAAAGTGCTTCATTTCATCAGAATAAAAAGTCTTTTTAGTATCTGAAGTCAGGAAGTCACAGAGTTCAGTTACAATTTACCTAAAATATGACTCTCTTTCATTAGCTGTTGAATAACAGAGTATACTTGCATCAACATATTCTAGCACCAGACAGTGAATAGGGAGGATGATACTAAATGCTGTTATTGGTTGTGGTCACCAAAAGTTTCTAACAACGTAAGTAAACTAGAAAAGTATTAATGTTAGTTAAAGTGAAATATTTTTAAATTTCAGCTACACCCAAAATGTTAATTTAGAGTGCCCATACTATAGGAAAAGGCTAAAAAGATAAAATTAACTATATGGTTTTCTGTTGACACTTTCTAATTCAAAATGGTATCAGGTATTATTGATCTTAAATGCTCTAATATGGTTTATCATTCTTTGCAGGTAGATTGCATCTACTGAGAAGATTTCTGAGAATCAATATAGTAATTCTGTCTTTTTCAAATACATACAGTGTTAGGCATATCACAGATGACTAGATGATTGCAATAAAATGCTTCATAATTTTAATAAATGCATTGCAGTGCTCCTTAGAGGTTTCCTTTTTCCCAATACCAGCATTTTACTTCATTGTGTGAACAGTTTATCCTTCATCTCTTCATCATCAGTGACTACATCCAGAATAGTTATTTACTGATTTTTAACTATTAAGTAATACTTTGTCTGGGCTGAAATAATACACATTTCCTTGTCCCTTAAACTTTAAGAAAGCTATTTAGTTCAAAGTTCTATGCTTGCAATTTTCAGTTCAATAAAGGTCTTTCTATCAGGAAATTTTTGTCAGCAGTAGTCACAGGAATGGCATTGGCACTGTATATAAAATACTTAAGCAAATTCTTGATAGATTGATTTGGCAGAATATAGTTTGTTTTCCTTTTGGATGTTTGACAGATATTGTAAAAAGGTAGTTAAAAAGGAAACCCAACCTCATATGCTGTTGGCTGCTTTTGGGAAGAACAGAAACTTTTCTTTTGTTACTGTTGTTCAGAAGAACAAGTTTACAGGAGAATGTAAGCATATAATGTTATATCTGTAAAGAGGTTTGAAAGTTTTGAATCATAGAAAAGAGCTGGAGAGTGATTTATTTAGCCTGTTTTTCAAGTGCACTTAACCCAGGATAGACTTTTCATTTCCCTCAAGTGTCTGGTAACGACAACAGGAGAACAATCTCAACACACTCCACTGCCAAATTCAGACTGTGAACAGGCCTGAGAAGAAAACACAAAATTCAGCAAAATCATCTCAATATTTACACATTCTTAATAGAGTTTGAGCATTTCTATAAAGACACAAAGATGACAGAGGGCTGGACTGAAACAGAACTTACACTGAACTTCAGAGATGTGAGTGGCAACCCAGGGGTGAAAACCCTGGTTCCTCTGGCACAGCATGGGGAGAGCTGGTATCTCAGGAAAAAGATTCATAGGAACCATCAAGCTGGATGAGCTTTCTTATTTTATACATCCCAACATAGATAAATTATTTGGAAATTTGGGGCTTGAGGGAGGTGCTTTTAAATTTGTCTGTACTGGTGTTGTACTGGGTGTTGTAACAGATAGTTATTCGCTGGATCAAATGACTTATGTTAGAATGTCATCATCCCAATATAATTCATATGTTGCTACTATGAGCACAGACTAAGCAAATGTTTTCTCCTGTTCATAGGACATATATACCGAGGCTGATCTCAAGGCAGGTCAAGCAAATCCTGACCATTTCCGACCCATAAGGTTTAAAAAATGAATTTAAAAGTACTGGGAGAAATAACCACATGCCAGGAAGCTAGTTCAGTGTGTTTTCCATTTTTAAGCAATGGAAGTAAGTGATAGTGTCAGAAAGCTGAGAGGTCTGCACTATTTCACTGCAATAGCAGCCACTTGGTTTCCACACTTGCAGATTATTAGCAAATGCCAGAGTTGCTAAGAATTGCTCCTCTGCTGCACAAAGTAACTGTTGTGGCTTGTCTCTTACCTCTGGAAAAACATGCAAACAAGGCCCTGCAAGCAGGAAAAAAATGAGCCTTCTTCAATTTGTTACACTCATGCTGTCAGACTCCAGTTAAAAATCCGAATGACCAGGAAAAAAACCCCTTACTCAGCTTACCAGAAGCCTCAGCCAAAATAATAGCAATGTGCTCACTGCATTCCTTTATTTTATAAAATCAGAAAGATTTACTTGTTTTTCTCCATAATATTCTCTGATGCTAGTACCTGAGTTGGAGCAGGATGTGGCTGTATGCCCTATCAGTTTTTATGCTGAACAGAAGCATTGTGTGCCATTTTAAGGCAAACGCCTTTACGCTGGTACTCCACAAAAACTCGGTGGGATCCACGGGGTTACTCAGCACAAGATGCCACAGTATCTCTGAATATGGTAGCAGCTTATGTCACAGTCTCAGGCAAAATGCTATCTGTGGGTGAGGTGCCACCCACCAACAGGATCTCTTCCAGTTGCCTCTGCTTTCTCTTCCTTCTTAACACACAGTGAATAAAACAATGGGGGAGCAAAATTATGTGGTACTGCTTCCTAGGAAGCAAAGATTTCATGAATGCTTACACCTTGGTGAGCATATTTACAATGAGACTTTTAAAGGTCTTTTCCAATCTAAATGATTCTGCATTCTTAAATGAGAGTTCAGGCTCACAATGGGAGAATACTGTGTAAGTTGTGCCACAACAGTGTACTTACTGCTGAAATTAGCTTTCTAGTCTAGGTATAGCATGGTTGTTGAAGAGCTTATCAGGCACCTAGAAGACCCCTGGGGTGAGGGCCACGTTCACAGACAGACCTGAAACTCAGCCATCCAGATGGAAAGTCAACAAGATTCTCTACATTTAGATACTAAAGTCCTGGGATCATCTTGCAGAGGACAGACTGCCCTGAATGAGGGCCACTTGAACAAGTTGAGGGCAGATATGGGTCCTCTATGGAGTGACATATCATGATCTGTGTATGGGATATAGGTCCTCCTGCCTTTCAAAAGAAGATGACCCTTTGCAACCTAGTTGTGTAACAGAGTGGTTGAAGGGCTTGTCTTGAGCAATAATACTTCAGCTCTTGACTCTGTTGATGTTTTTGTTGCCCAAAGTCTATCAGTGCAGCCTACCAGCTGCAGAGGGAAATTCTGAATCTTCTCACCTTGTACAGTGGCATTACTATCTTTATATATGAAGGAATACCATCTGCTAGGAATACCCAAAATATCAGATTTTAATACACTGCTTACCTGTTCCAAAGCAATTTCCCCATCAATGATTTGGGGGTAGCCTATGTTCAACTAGTGTTCCTCTGCCTTTCTAGCTTCATGTGAAATTCCTGCACCACTGCTGTTGGCTTTCTAAATACCCCACTTAACTGTATGCTGTTAAAATTCATACTGTTTCTGTTACTCCAGTCACTGTACTGTCCATTTCTTCTCTGTACAAACTGTTAATCAGGAGTTCTGTTGGATTCAGCTTTTCAGGAAAGCTCAATGAAGGGATTTACTACTTTCTTAACCCAGATTGCATTATGGTATGAGTGAAACATTAAAAGCTCTTTATTTTTATCATAGCTGAGATAGCCTAAGACAAAAGCAGAACTTGGACCTTTCAGGATGGGGGAACTTTAAACTCAAAACCAAATGTAGGTTAGGCTCATCCACAGCTAGGCTACAAGTCATTGGTGTTTCTAGTATTACAGGTTTAGGATTTACTAAAATACACTTTGTTAAAATGTTTTGGATTTTTAGTACTTAAAGAATAAAAATCTCACCTTTTTTTGTGTAAGGGTATATGAAGTAATCAGGTGCAGCCAGGTCAGTAACAATGCTGTCAAAGAACAGTTTGGGTAGGCTCTGTCTTAGCATCTTCCCCACTGTCTGGACTGTTTTGCTGAAAGAACTTAATGCTGGAATACCTTCTCACTCTCTCTAAATTAATGTGGCACACTTTGTGCTATTAGATTCGTTGATGTTTAGTAACTGCAGTCTCTGAAATTAATTTCAGTGAAGTGTATACAAAGGGACTTCCCTGCAACTAAACTTTTTGCATTCTATATTAAATTCTATAGAATTGAAGAGTTTGCCTGAATGGCTGATGCACATACAATTGAAATTGCTGAAGAGCAGCAAGTTGCAAATGTTTCTTGAAATATCTCCCCCAGCCTTTTATTTTTTTTTTCCCTAGTCTTCACCTGGAATATGTTATCTCCATAGGAAATCAGGTTCTAAGAGTGGCAATTCATAGTGTTATGTAAGAAGAGATATGTCTTGTTCCATGTACCAGGTGTTAAAATAATGTCTTTAGGTCTGTATGTAGAACTAAAATGCTTTTTTTGCACTGTGAATTCACATATGATATTGTTTGTAACCAGTATATGATTTTTCTAGCATAATTTACTTTTTGATTGGACATATCAAGCATGAAAGGCATTCAACATCATCCTAGCTTCCCTATCCAGCATATATAGAAATTCCTGCTTTATCATAGCAAGTCCAGGAATTGCCTAGAGGTACACTGTAATAAACAACACAGCCATCTAGTGGTGAAAATGTAACTGGGCCTTTTCGAAGGATTGGACGTTTACTTCACCACTTGTGGGAACCATAAGATGCATCTCCTGGGTTAGGATCTTGGATGTGACAATTTTGAAAGCAAATTCCATATTTAAGTCACTTGAATAGTATCCATATATTCAGGGAAAATTCATCGTGATTCTCTTAAGACACAAAACTTTGACATTCAATTCATAGTAATTTTTGGAAGTGCTGGTAAGTAGATTTTTGTTGGGGTTTTAGGGGTTGTTTTTCTGGGGTGGCTTTTTTTTGGTTTTTGTTGGGTTTTTTTGTTGGTTGGTTTTCCAATACTTCATCATTTTCCACCTGCAAAGTGCTTTAACTGCCATAACACATTTTTACCTAACTGTTTGACCTCAGAATTTTAAATTCTTATTCAGAAACTTCCATTTTCCACTACATCATAGGCCTGTTCAGTTATTTTCCTTTTTCCAAACTGTAATGACCAAGCAGTCAAATTCTGTGACTGCATAATTTACTAAAGGAATTTCCAGTGAGCTGCATCTGGCCATTATTGCCATATTTTCCTTACCTCTAAGCCATTTAGTATGTTCTTTGCCATGACCAATAAAAGTCACAGGTTTTGTATTGGCCTGATAGTGTAGGTCTCAGGACATGTCTTGCCTTGATTTGGCCTGAACTGCTTTTAATATTTGGTCTAGTGATTAATGCCCAGCTTGTTTTAGTTAGTCCTTGTGAATAGGCTTTACTGTAAAGGTCTGACACACCACATTACTGATTAGCAATAGCAATAGCCACTTATGGCAAATAAATCTGTGGGAGGCTATGGTGTGGCTTTAAAACTTCAGTTCAGAAGCAGGGAAAGAAGCAGACTGTGGTAAGAAAACATGTAAAATAATCCCAGGTGAATGCCAGTGTTAATGCAGAATGGATTCTGTGCACACAGCTAAACTGAAGCCTTACTGGAAATAACTGAGGGGGTTGATAGCCTTCTGCAACATTTTCTACTGCCATCTCTCTGCTTGATCAAGATTTGTGTCAACCTTGTGACCTGAAAGACATGTGAACAGTGAGCACAGCACCAAAAATAAGCAATAGATATGAGTAAAGTGTTGAATAACCATTTCAATTACATGACCAGTAAGGTTTTTCAGTGTGAATTTTCACTATGGGCTAGTGTTACTGCAGCTAGACTGATCAGTTTGTTGTATATTAATTAAACTGTTAGGATTATTATTATAAAAAAAAAATTCTTGGCTCTGTGTGTAACATGATGTTCTTTTTTGGCCATAACAGTTTTTTGAGTATAACATACCCATAACAGGCACTACTATCTCTATATCAGAATTTAGAAGACCTATTTCACCTTTCATCCTTTCATTTCATTTCATCTATTCACTGCTCCTGAAAAAACAACTAGTCTGCAAGACCTGTCAGTACTACATTTTTTTTCTATTGGGTAGTTAAAATTGATTATATAGCATATCCATACTAAAGAAGAAAAGCCTGGAGGAACATTTTAGACTGTAAAGCACTTGTTGTTTTATGAAATCATTGGAATAAAAATAATGTCTTCTATGAGATCTGTAATGCCAATTGTCCTTCAATTGATACAATTTTACATCGTAACCATCATTTATATCTTCTATCAATTGGAGACATAAGTGACAGCACTAAAAGTCAGATGCTGATCTACCTGAACTATATCATGGGTTGATATAATTTTATGTGTCCCGGCTGTACCATTTAGGGTTTAAAATGACTGAGATTTTTGAAAAATCTCATCCATTGTGTAAAGTGCAATGTTTGTTAGATATTCCACAGATGTATACAGCTGAGTTATTGTATCTTGACTCCAGCTCTTTAACTGTTCCAGCATTTGAAAATAGATTAAATAAAAGTATAAATCAAATTAATATTTCAGAAAATAAAAGATTATGTAGTTTCCATGAGGAGGAGAAAATGTTAAGAAATAACTATTTTTAGTAATGTACTAAGAATCTGGGGAATGAAAGGTAGTTCCATCATTATGCAGACTACCAGAAGTCAGAAAGCCAATATGTGTAGCTCTTGTGAATATTAAAATGTTTTCTTAACATTTTTTTTAGCATCTTCTTAATGATTTCTAGATGCTTGAAAATATCTGCTGTTGGGTTCCTAAGGCAAGTAGCATGAATTCAGTCCAATATTTCAAGCAGCCATTAACATGTGATTTGTCATACACAGTAAACTCTGCCTTCTGGAAATGTTTTGTCAGAACTTTGCTTTGCATTGCAATTGCTGTCACAATGAATAATATGTCATCCTTTTTCTTTTTTCCCCCCCTCAAACAATCAGATTTTGCTATTTTTGAAAATTATCGCATTGTAGGACTTTCCAATAATAGATGGATTAGCTTTAAGTCTGAATATATAATAAGGAGCTGGCTATGCAGATACTTCACAGACGATGTTAGGGTTTTTTTTTCCCCTCCAAACTTTCTTAGCACTGTCTTTTATTTTTGTATTCTGTTCACCCTCAAAGTGAACAGGAAAATGTTGGTTAACAAAATGAAAATCCCTATCACTTTTTCCTGAGGAGCAACCAGGTTTCTAAGATTTTTTTGGAAAGCAAATGACTGCTCGTTCACAATGATGAAGCTACATGCAGGAAGTGTCAGTGTCGAAATCTACTGACATTCAACAACAAAGATCTGGTTTTAGGTTCATTGTACTTGTGGAGAACTGGCATAAAATTCTCAGCACTGTAGCACAACTACAAATAGTGTAGTAGTTCTCAAGAATTTTCATAACAATAATTACCTACCTATCTACCTACCTGTCTTTAGGTTGTCCCTGAAACAGAAGAGGAGCAGAGTGTAGGGAGGGAGTAGAAGGTGGGGGTAACAGTCCAAGATGTTTTTATGCTGTTGAAGACAAAATGATAACCATATTTTGGATTTTCAAATATCTGTAAGTTATTGCCAGGTGCAAAAATTTGCATGAGAAGGAAAAACAGCTGTTTTCTAGGAAAAAAACAACTGTATTTCTAATACAATAAAATACCATTGTCTTCTAAACCTACCTCACTCTTGCATAGATTTAGAAATTTCATCTACACCCTACACTGATCTGTAACCTACAACGATGTAGCCAGAGCCCCAGAATCCAATCCAGCTGGAATCAACTGGCTCACAACTTTTCTGTTCCAGATAACATAATCCAAGTCCCTTAAAAGTCACTTTTTCTGAAGTGGAAATCAAACAAACAAACAAACAAACAAGCTGGGTATTTGTCAGAAACACAATTAAACAGCAAAAGAATTGCATTACAGATGAACTTTTAAGTCTCCTTTACCATAAGAAAAATAGAAACCAGGATTATTCTGCTTTTCTACTGTTGGTTGAGGTGAATTTTCTTCTTACTAAATACAGAAATAACAACTACTATCTGTTAGAGGAAAACATATATTCAATCTTGAAAGTAAATTTATTTGGACAAGTGACAACTGGGAAATCTGTTTGGCAGAAACTGCCTGAGTTCTTAAAAACGCTTTAGGACCTGTGGAGTGTCAAGAAGGACTCGGGTCATGGCATTCACATGATGAAACATAGCGCAGATGCTAGCTTTAATGACAACCTGCAAATCTCTCTCTTATATTATTCCATTAGATAAAAATATAAATATATTAGAATGACATTTGCAACAAACTTTTCCTGATAGCCATCTTATATTTTTTCTGAATGATCCTAACTTCTTTCTTTAGCTGTCTTTCAGGGGCTTCTGTTTCACTAGCAGTTTTCAAGACTACTATCTTTAAAACAAAAAAAAAATGCAAAAACATTATGAAGTTGAGTACATGCTTAAAAGGTACTCAAACAGTTTACCAAACCAGTTAGTCCTACTTTCATGAAGCTGATACTAGGTAACTTCAGAAACAGAAGGTAAATACAAAATTATTCTTTCTGATCTGATCCAGATGTTAAGCATTTAGGTATTAGTTTCACGTCAAAACTTCATATCAGTTTTTGAAAGAGCATGGAGAATTAGAATCCCTGTTTTTCAAATGGATATTAAAAATAATGCTCTAGATCAAATCTCTAACTTAGGAAATCCCTAAAATCTTCTGAGAAGATGGAAAAGATTTTTTTCTACTTTCCCTCTTTCTTATATGTTTCATAAACAATAAATATTGTCTTCTTTTAGAGCAGCACATGAGATCAAATGAATCTTTGCTATGAGTCTGTAGAAGTTCTTACAACTACCAGAATATAAGATAAACCGCCTTCAGCCTTTTAGTGTTAGTTTGGACAGTCAAATCTATGATACCACAATCTATGATACCACATATGACATTTGTGGTATCAGCAATAAGCACATCATATCTATATACTACCAGTTTTATACTGCATTAGAACATACACAAATTTGAATTTTCTCTAACAAAGTTTCTTTGAGCAAAGTATTTGCTAACCTTTACTCACTGCCTTTGGAATGTTAGTGAGAGGAAGTACTAGGCCTGCTTTCTTGCGAGACCCCACTATATCTTTGTTATCACTTATAAATTATTTCAAGCAATATGGCTCATTTTGCAGCCTCATGCAGTATGACCAAAATATCAACAGAACTTTTGTCACTGATAGAAAAAACATAGAGCAATGTCTTACTCTGGGTTCCTGACTCCCATTATTTAGGCAAATCCTTGTTGCCCTGTTGGGATGTCAGTGAGATGCTTCATAAATTTCCATAATGACTCCCCTACCCATCATTATGATTAGCAGTGCCAGTTGTTAAGGGTATTTTCTTCTTTTAAGGCTAATGCAAATGCTTTGTTCCTTAGGAACTCAAATTGAGTTCCTAAGGAACTCAATAATGTTCCTAGAGCAGGGCACAGCTAAAAAATACTTTCACTTTTAAGAATTTGATATTTTTTAGAAGGATACACTACCAAACAAAACATTTTACTAAACTACTTTCAGGAAAATCTCCAGCTAAAAGATTAGCATGGCCCCTGTGCAAGGATGACATGCAAATTTGTGAAGCATTCCATATTTTTTCACTGGAAATGGACCAGCCTCATTTGTTTGTAGTCGGAATCTCAGAACACTCATTTTCATTCTTGACTCAGGTGTGCATTCCGACCACCAAGCATCGGAGCCCTTTCGTGATATTGAATGTAGTTCCTGCAAAGGCAGTAAATGGGTGATTATAGCAGGTAGTGCTTGAGACAACAGGTCTAGCTCAGAACTAAGAAAGAACACATATTTGGACTACAATTTTCTGTAGCCAGATGGAAGTCCTTGCCTTTTTCTTTTATTTGTTCATTTTTAAACTGCTATCTAGAACCAAGAAATATTTGTTCTGCTCAAACCAATGAATTTTCCTTGAAAATTTTATTCTGGAAAGGTAAAGATTTTTTATTATCTATTCAGTACTTTTCTTAATGATAGTAATTTTCTAACAGCTATTGTATGTATGGTTAAAGAGTTCTCTTGTTACTGACAAACACGACTAGATTTCCATTGTTTTTAAGGATTACACAGAGAATGAAGATCTGAAAATTAATTTTTTGTTCTTTTTTTTTTTTTCCCCCTTGGTAGAACAAATAATTTTTAAAGAAACCCTTAAAGGCCTGTAAGGATGTGCTGGGGCTTCGAACAAGACAGAACTTTGAGATTAAGCTGCTTGTAGTTAAACTTGAAATTTATTAAAGCCAAGCTAGAATTGATTAAAACACTGTTGGCAACAGTGGATTTCTTTCAATGGAAGACTTCAATCAAGATACAAACATAGCATTATTTTCTACCCGAACCTCCACTCTGCTCTCCCTTTCTTCTCATTTATTAATGCTGATGCCCACCCTCTCTTTGTAAATCTCATCCACATGTGTGATGGGATGGGGTAATTGCCCAGCTGAAGTTATTTAGATGCTTTCAGGAAGCAGTACTCCTCCTTTCTCTCCAGGAGAGAAATCTTGTGAACAAGGTTTTGTTTCATCTCCAAGAACAGACTATTCTGCAGCTCTTTTAAGATTCCTTTTAAGATTTCCTGCCCCTGAGTCAGAGTGGCTCCTCTTCTTCTGATCAGCTGTTAAATGATAAAACCACGTATACAGCTAAGAGCAAGTTATGAAGACCCTTTCTGTCACAGCAGGATGAAGGTAATTGTATCATGAATCTTATGGTTGTTTTGTTGGCTTGCTGTTTCTTTTTTTCCTTTTAAAAGAAAATCTAGTTATTTAGCTGGAACTAGAAATTTCAAGTGTCTTTAAAATGTGCAGTGAGGTCTGTAATGATTGATAGGCCTTTATGTGGGTTTGATGTGAGTGGCTGACTTTAACGACATATGGTACTCCTATTAGTACTGAAAAAATGATAGTGTTAAATTGTGTTGTGCAGTGTTTGCATTAACCTTTTGCCTTCAATCTTGTGCACCTCTAGGGAATTCACAGCTTGTTTATTTTGTTTTGCATAACTTACACTGGAAAGGGGCAGTAGTGAAATGTGTCCTGAACAGGTGCTGGTGCTTCCTTTGGAATGCAATCTTCAGAGTTTGCAGCAGCCTCTTAAAAAATAAAGGAGGCACTCTATTGTCAGCTTGGTGTTTCAGTGTAGAGTCTCGAAGTGGAGCTGGCAGTCTCTCTGCAAGCAAAGGGAAATAAAAGAAATGAATAGTGGAGAAAAAAAAAGTAATAAAATTATTTGGTGTTTTGCAAATTCAAATTTGTCAAAAATTGAATGCTTTGAAGGCACTAGATGTTATTTTTGTGTGGTAGAGACTGTAAGAGTGGAACTAGATGAATGCTTTATTCATGAGAATAGAACATAATTATCTTGCTTGTAATATCTACTAGATACCTGAGAAACTGAAAGCACTGAAAAGGTTTATTTTCTCTGATTCTCCAGAAGTTTGTATCAATTTGTTCATAGATTATATTGCGTGGTTGAATTCAGCTCTGATGAGATGCTTTTTTATTAGGAAGCTAATTCTGACTTTTTTTGGTATGCAGTGTTATCCGAGAATGTTTGCTGCAATAGCAGTCCAGACAAAAGCTCCATGTAGATGTGGAATTGTATTATGTAATTTTTCAAGTCTCAGTTAACAGCCATGCACTTGGACATAAGGTACTACCTACTATTCCACTGAAAGAGATTTTTTTGCTTTATCTCCAAAACTAGACTACCCTACAGGTCTTTTATGTCCCTAATAGAGTTGTCCCCTTTGACGGTACATCTATTGGGATAATTGCTAAATGACTTGGCTAGTATGGGGCCTGCTGCAGGTTTAGCCAAAGTTGTGGGCAATTTAGAAATACAAAGAAGCTGAAAGAGAGGGAATTCTGCAAAGATGATTTTATGACTGTTCATAAAACAGGTGTCTGTAATGTGGCATATAAGAGGTAGGGTTTTGTTTTGAGGAGCTGTGGAGCTCTGCATAGAGATATGAGGAGCTATTGGTGTTGCAGTCTTTAATAAACTGTGTCCTGGAAATATCTGTAATTAAATAAAAGTATTAAGGATTTGTAGTGTAAGGACTAAGCAAGATGCTTATGAATATATTCTGTGAAAAAATAAGGAAAAAAGGTGGTGTATGAGAACTTTCTTGTGTTTTGTTTGTTTTGTTTTCTGTTGCTGGTGGCTGGTTTTGGTTTTTAAAGGATATGAATAAAGAAATACAGAAGAATGGACAAAAGTGCATTAGCTGTGAAAATCAAAGCACATAATTCTGAAAAAATAACATGAGAATGAGGAAAGACATAAAGCTCTTATACAGTGAGAACTGGGGTCAAGATCACAAGTAATCTGGATGAAATCCAAACAGCTGATATTTTTGCATTAACACACACACTGATGTTAAGAAAAAGACCTCACACTTACTGAGAAGTGAAATACAATTTTTTTCTATGAAACCTTTAGGTGTTTCCAGTAGAAAAAGAAACAGTCTTTAAGACTGCCTTGTAGGTCACTGATGAGACCTCTTGTATGTGCAACTCATGAGTTGAACTCAGTGTTGAACAATCCTGACAAAAAACAGGCAGCATAATAATAAACTTGAAAAGTTATGTTGTGGACTGAGAGAAAAATAAATGATTTGGTTTTCTTACTTTATAATAACAATTATTGTATAATAACAATCGAAGGGGCTGTGGCTTCTAAATTCCAAAGGGGGAAAGTTAATGACAGTTAAGGTAGAAGACAATCATGATGTTAAAGCTAGCTGTTAAATAGTCACCACAAACACATTTAGTTTTAACGCTGGAAGTCTGTGAAGAAGGTGGTGAAATGGCTTTGTGAATGGAGTGATGAGGGTACAGATTCTTAAATATTTTGAGTTGGGGTGGGATCTTTTTGTGAAGGGATTATAAAATTGGTTTGCTGCATCTGATGGGCTGGATTGAAAGATCATAAATGTGACATCACAGGAGAAAAGCAAAAGCTCTAGCCTTTTGGAGGCTAACCATGCTCCTTAGGATCTAAAGGAAAACCAGATTCTTGAAAAATGTGACAAGATTATATATTTCTCACCTGTTCCTGCAGGTTTTGAATTTGTTTGTGGTACTGCTGTTATCTGACTTGTGAATTTGTTCTATTCTTCATAAAGAAAAATGTCCATTTCCATTTATTTATTTATCTATTTATTTCTTTATTTATTTCTACGCTTCCCCCTCCATAATCATCTGCCTCTAGCCATGGCTGAGGAAAGAAAATTAACTGAATTCCTTTCATTGTGCTTCTTGCTTTGAAAGTCTCTGAATAGGCCAGATTGAAATATATCCTATTGAAAATGCTTAGGGTTTTGTACTAGGAGTAATCTCTCCTTACAGAATATTGATATTCTTCCTTCCCTGAGAAGAGACTGAAGCATTTCTCATTTCTGAAAAACATATTTCAGCTTCACAGATGAGAAGCATAATTCCAAAAGAATACATACTGAGAATTCTTTAAAGTTCCGATTAAAGATGTGCCCCTTAATAGCAGGAGGCAAAAAATAATCATAAAGCTGCTTTTCAGACTATGAGGTGGTAAAATAAAATCAAATATGAAAGTAAATTCCAGGATCACTATATACAGAATATATTCTTTGCAGGAAAGCACTGTACGTCCTACGTAAGAAAGAACAGAGCCTTGAATTATATTATTATGCAAACCATGAAGCTCAGACCAGTATCTTTTCATTAAAAACTTCAAGCAGTGTCATGATACTGTTTACAAGCATTCCATATTGTATTCTATTTGAAATATTTTTCAAGTATAATGCATCTGATAAGCAAGACTTGAATAAGAATGTTTGTTTAAAAATACATTAAATATATTTAAAACATTTTTAGAACAAAAATCAGGAAGAGCTTGAAGCTTCCGTGCCTTTTTTCTTTTTTTTTTTCCCTGGTTTTAGATTAAAGCTCCCATGGATAAGGCTGTGGATTCAAACTGTAAAGCAAAGTAAAATGTTAGAAGTGTTCACTGGCTAAAAGTGAAGAGTGAGTCAAGTAATTGTGCTCTTCTTCAGAGACTCCAGTATCTACCTGTATGGGTGGTGGTTTATTTTTTTGTTTGTTATATTTTAGGGTTTTTTTTCTTTTTGGCTTCAGATAAACATGGTTGGGATGTAGAGAGTGGGATCTAGAATGAGATGAGTTCTTCTCTGTAGTGGTGACTGCTCAGCTGAACAGCTCTGCCTATTTAAACTCTGCCATGGGAGTTCAGAAACCTGGATCCAATGTGAATACCCAACTTTGAGTGACTCCATCTCCAGGTGGATCTTGTCTTGACAGACAATACTCAAGAGACTTGTAATGATTTAAGCTGGTTAGATACAGCTGATATTGTGGCACAGATGGATCTTCAAGGATTTTTTTTTGTCATGGAACTGTTATGTTTGAATTTTATTGGATGCTTCCAATGTTTTAGTGGGAGAAAATCATGGATGTTCCTCCTACATTTCTGCACTTCAGAGTGGTGTTTCAACAGCGAGGAAAAACAAACACCACCCCCCTCACCCCTTACACACACACACACACAAAACTTCAAATTGGAACAGGAAGTGAGATGGCAAGTTAGAAAGGTTAATGTGTGGGTTTTGTGCATTTTTTTAAAATGGTGAAAACTTAATTATGTAAACTTACACTTTAAATGCGTGTAACTTAGAATAGACATACTTAAAACTATGCAGAGGCTTTTGTTCCTTGAACATGTGTGAAGAATATCATGAGGTAACAGTCACAAGCTGTGCCAGGGGAGGTTTAGATGGATATTAGGCAAACATTTCTTCACAGAGAGGATGATCAGTGATTGAAACAGGCTGCTCAGGGAAGTGGTAGAATGCCCGTCCCTGGAAGTATTCAAACACCATGTATATAAGGCCCTCAATTACATGGCTTATTGGTGAACTCTGCAGTCCTGTATTAATGGTTGGACTTGATGATCTTAAATATCTTTTCCAACGTAGTTGATTCTATGATTTTATGTTGAACACCAGGGTAGCTTATAGTCATATTTTGTGGTGTCCATTTAATGCTAATGCATAAGACTGTTGCTGTTTCATAAAATACCAGCCACTGAATGTCTCTACAGGAAGAGCCAGCTTGCCCACTTTTCAACTTTTAAACCAAGGAATAGCCACAGTGTAATTCAGTGAGCTAACATCAGCAAAACTGGATGGGCAGAACTTGTCCTTCCTCATCAGTGAGCAGGGAGTTTTGCTGAAAGCTTTTTTTCTGTCAGAAAAATGCTAATTCAGGAAAACTGTCTATTTTGTTGGAATGTGTTGTTGTTTTGCAAAATTGTTTGAGAAGACTGAATGTGCAAAGAGGAGGGGTATGGTAAAATCAGTCAATTAAATTATTTACTTGGGTTTGTCTGATTTCTTACTTTTATTTTTTTATTCCTTCTCCTTCCCTCCCGCCTCCAGCAAGTGTGTGCTCCTGGGCCCTCCCGGCACACCCAATGGGTGTTCGACCCCTTTGTTGCTGGCAAACTGGGATGTAACTGTTTTTCTTCTTTTGTGCATTTTCCTGAGTTCAAAGATACCATTTTTGGTTTAATGTGGGATGAAAATTTTGGTATTTTCTCATGAAACTGTGCTCCTGTTCTTCAGGCAGCCCTGGAGGATGATGAATGATAGGTATCTGAAAACCTTCAAAATAATGCACATTGTTTCTGACAGCTCTCACAAACAGAGTGCTATTTACTGACTCCCAAAGGACAGGTTAGTAGACAAGCCAGTCCCCTGCTGTGAACATATTTATCATCTTTATTGTTTTCAAGATTATGAAATGGACAATTCCAGAGGGTATGAGTTCTGCTTCTGCAAAATAGAAGCTCCAGCATTAGGCAACTCCAGTTGCCCAGTTCACAATTGTAAACATCAGTGTCATTTCTGAACAGTTCAAAATGTAGGTTAACAAAACGTGGTTTAAAGCAAATCAAAATAATTCTTCCAGACCCTCAGAGTCACTGGAGTAATTTCTTCACTTTCTTTTTGGCTCCAGATTTATGTTGCTCACTTTTTCATAAAATAGCTAAAGTCTCAGTTGACCCAAGAACTATTGCAATCCAGTAATTTTTCTTCTTTCCAAGTTATTTTGCTATTACTAATTATTTGGTTGCTATGATTAGTGGGTCAAATTCTACTCAGCTAGGCTTTTGACATTTGCTTTGCTTGATCAGAGTAAAGAATTTGATATATGAAATCACACTCATTCTCATTTTAACATATGCAAGGGAGAACAGCCTTCTGAATAGCCAAAATATCTTTATTTCATGACTTTAGATAAAAATGACAAGAGTTTATTGGATCGATGGATTAGGAAAGATTACTATGTCTATTTGCAATATCTTAGCATTTTTGTTCTACTGTGAAAACAATGAAATGAATCTGCTGTGGGGAAAAATTAAAAACAAAATGAAACAAAAAACAGAACCAAAAAACCCAAACAAACAAAACCAAACACAACAAAAATATACCCCCCCCAAACCCCCCAGTGTTATTCAAACCTGTTCCACTTAAGCAGAGCATCACCACACACATAGGAATTTACTACAGATTTATAAAACCATTGCCCTTTCAGTTTTATTTAGTAAGTTCCAAAATATTAACAGGTATTGTCCTTTTAGGACTCTACCTCAACTGTCTCTGAAACTGTATCACAATTTAATAGTGAAGTAAAGTATGTCTTGTCTGAAAAAGAGGGCCATGAAACATTTGCATTTCAGGAGTTGTCACGAATTGCATCCTTGGACTGTTTCTAAACTTAGCAATAATAACATGAGACTGTTGAGCAATTTCTAAAACAGTATTTCTGTGGAACTGAAGCATTGCCTTCTGACTTTTTCTTATTTTATATGACTAATTGATACATGAGAGTTGCTAGCATATTTTTAACTCTTTTCAGCCACTGGGAAGTAAAGAAGCACATTATAATGAAGTAGAAGACCTTTTATAACAGATTTTTGAAATATGTGGTTCATAAAAATGCCAATAAGGTGTTGAGGTTTTCTGGGGGGGTGGGAGGGAGGGAGAGCTGCTGCAATATTCTAAGGGCCTGTTTAGATTTTACAAATGCATTCTTGAAGTAATTATAACCTGATGGCAGTTATTATTCATAGAAAAACATCATTGTATAATGATATTGACTTATTTTAATGAACAAGATGGATGACGTTATGGATATGAATAAAACCTGATGTTTAACATAGAAGACATCCACTGGGGGATCATAAGTATCGTTTGGTGTAAAAAAGCTCCTCAACTCTACTGTGTTTTCATTATTCTGCCTTTGAATCCTGGCATCAGAACCACCTTCCTTTTTAATTGAGTAAGAACATATGTCTCTCCCGTTGGAGCCTGTCTCTTATCCAGCCAGAAGGCTTACTTTTAAGTTACATGAGGTAAGAGGTAGTCTTTCTCCCTATGAAGTTAAGTGGGCTGTCAGTCTCAGCCCCTGCTGACTGAGGAGCAAGGCACCAAGATCACAATAGTATATGAAAGCTGTACTTCTGACTGGATGTCAGGAAGAGAGTCATTAGAACTAAAATGCCATTCTTAAAAGCACTGCCTTCACTATAGCAGTTACTTCTGTTCTCAGTTAGCCTTGTGCTTTCACTCCTTGACATAGCTACACTACAAATCCAACAGCAAAAGGGATTTAGCCTTCATATATAGACCAGAGAGACCTTGTGAGGATACATCATGAAAATTGGTGTAGCAATAAATCTGTTGCATTGCTGTACCTAAGTGAGGTTAACATTCATGCGCTGATGCTCTATGACACCTCAGTCTTGGTGGCTTTTTGTAGGTTTGCTTGAGCATGAGTATTTCTAACAGCTTTTGGTGTTTCTTAACAAAATTAAAGGTACAATGAAGAGACTTTTTCCTCTTCTCTGTTTCCTTTACACTATCCAAATATCCCATTAAAATCATAAATGTGTTCACACAGCAGAAAAAAATAAATTAGATTATATCATTTGTGTTTGAGAACTTACAGAGCACATAAAAATTGCATTTGTAGTATCTTTCTACTTCTAGATGGTTCATAGAAGGATAGATTTCCATACTGAGATTTAATAAGAATCTCTTAGTTCTACATGCCAAAATAAAGCAGTCACAGCACACAGAGAAGTGTATTTTAGTTTTACACCCATAACACACTTTCTCATTAGACAGTTCTGGTTTTGGCAATGGGAGCCTTGAAGCGCCTTTTAAACCTGTTTATAAAACAGCTAACCTTTCCTGTGTTTAAGGAATAGCCATTTAACTCATAGTCATTTACTGTGGATTCAGAACCCTAGTTTCCCAAGTCTCTGCAAAATTGAGGTAAGTCTTTGACACAGATGGCATAAAAATGAATACATTATTGATTGTGAAGCTACCTCACCTTTGGTATGGGGAGCAGGGGATGTTTTGGTATGGGTATTTATGAATATCTAAAATGAATTGAAAACTGCAAATGTCAACCTTAATTCTGTATACCAGGGAATTTCTGACCCTGCTATATAGGTAGTGGCAAATCAGCAATGCACCAAATAACCTTATGATTATGTGCTTGCCTAAGCACAAAGAGCCTTGAGTTTCTTTGTAGTGAAAGTGTAGAACAAGTTGCAGCAGTCTTGGGAAAAGCAGGAGTACAAGAATCTGTTTGCTGGCAGGCTGAAGTTGTTCAAATACAGCTGTTACTGCTGGAGTTCTGAAAGCAGAGTTACACCTGTGGATTGTAAAATTAGCTGCTGATGTTGCCATAAAGACACCTGCTTGGGGATACAAGTAATTGTGAATAAATCAACCTTGGGAATTCAGTAGTCTCTACTGTTATCCACTTATTTCTTTTCCAATAAATTAATTGCAGCACCTGGAATCAATTCTTTCCCAGCCATTAGGAAATTACAGCAATATCTCTTTCCCCAGAGTTTTGTATTTTTATATTGTAAGTATTGTGTTCAAAATCTTTTTTTAACTGTTACAATGATTATGATTTTACCAGTTTATGTATGTGGATGTCTGAGTTCTCCTTATAAAATTAGGAGAAGCATGTACTCTGCCACAAAAAAAACCAAATCATTAAACACCTTGGAATCTGAAGGTACATGGTAAGAACTCTAGGAAGGAGAAGCACTAGTCTAACAGTTTGAGGGCTTTTTACTTGTTAATGTCAAACACTACTAGAGAGATTCTCTTCCTTATGTCTAGCTCTCATGTTTGTCTGGTTGGTTGGTTGTTTGCTTGTTTTGCTGTAGACAACCTAAAATGCTCTACCGAGAAAACTGCTTGACTTTATCACAGTAATTCTTTTACTTTAGGGCTTATAACTAGAATAGACATTTTTTGCATTTTTTATGTAGAAGGGGGTGGATGTCGTAGTACTATGAGAGCAAATCGTTGTAGAAATCAGAGTTTTTCCCTTAGGCTGATACTCCTCAGGATATTTGTGCATATTGGCAGGTCTCATTTACATTCTGCTTTCAGGTGGGTATTTTTTTAAAAGCATCTAGAATTCTCTGTTGACATGACAAAACTTACGTTTAACTTCCTGGTGTTTTAATCTGAAATGATTCTTATTCCAGTGTTCATTGGGAACACAGACCATACTAAAGTGAGTTTCTTAAAATGGGTAATTTTTAATATTGGCAATTCAGACCTATGGCAGTGTAAGCAAGCAATGTTAAAATTATAGCTCTGCAAAGATAGACATTTTGCGCTATTGCACAAAAACTTATTAAACTTCAGTAGTTAGTACTCTTTCACAGAGCTGCTTCCTCCCTTCCTCCCCACTTCTCTGTTCTTACCTGTCTGATTTCACTAAACTAAAGTAACAACATCTTTGTGCTGAGAATTTACCAATAAGTTAAATGTGGAGTGGGAATGCTGAGAGTGAGTTTATTTTTCCTGAAAGATGTTTTCAGGTGTACAGGATCTTCAGACAGTGCTGAGGTTAGAAATCCCCCTCTAAGTGATTGCAGACTAGGAATCACTAGCAGTGCTTGAAATTGTAGGTAGGGTAATACAAAACGAAGTTCTACTTTGTTTAGACCTTAATGGTTTCAGGTACCAGTTGCTGAAATTCACTTCTGCTGTTTTCAAAATGCTGGTAATATTTGTCATTGAATACATTTCTAAAGACACCTCTGAGGTGTTAGGGGTCTGATTAAAAGGTTTTATGCATAACACTGGGTTAAGTGCAGACCAGAAATGTTTAACCGTTGTGTTTAGGTTGGGCTTTGTTTTTCTTTTCATGGTGTGTCTTTTGAAGGTCTATCACTAGGAAAGATGTTGGGGTTGTTAATGTCCTGTGACATTGTTTCAGGAAATGATCTGCATCAATCCTTTCAAAAAGCAATTCACTTCTAGTTTTAGAGGCCCCTGAAAGCCTGTTCCAGAGTCCTCTATGGCTAGATAATTATTTTCCTAGATCTAGGATACTGTGGTAGGTCTGATGCTCAGACATGGTTAACCCCCACCCAGCTGCTCTTTTTGCAACCACTACTCAGTAAAATAAGATGGAAAAACTTATGGGTCAGGGTGAAGACAGGGAGATGATCTGTTGATTACCATTACAGGCCAAAAAACTTGACTGTGGAAGGTTAATTGTCAATTAGAAATAGAGTAGGCTAGTGGGGAAAATAAAAATTTAAAAATTCAAACTACTTTTCCCACCATTCCTTCCTTATTCTCTGGGTCAAATTCACTCATGATGCTTCACATCCTCCCCCTCTGATCAGCACAGGGGGGATCAGGAATGAGGGTTCACAGGACTTCATCTGTACTGCTTTCTTCTTCACTCTGTTCCCCTGCTTCATTGTGGGGTTGCTCTCATGGGATACAGTGCTTCTTGAATCACTTCAACATGGCCCTTCCCATAGGGTACTGTCCATCAGGAACAGACTGTTCCTGCATGGGATCCTCTCCATGGAAGCTCCTCTCCTTGCAGCTTGCAGTTCCTGCAAGCAGCCTGCTTCTGCATGGGTTCTACACAGGTTGCAGCTTGCTGTGATGTGATATCCTCTGTGGCCTTCAATGTGGATATCTTCTCTGATGTGGTCCTCTCCATTTGTTTAGTGGGACAACCTGCTTCTCCATGATCTCTCCACCAGCTGTAGGGGAATCACTGCTCTGGCGCTTGCAGAACCTTCTCCCCCTCCTTCACTGACCTTCATGGCTGCAGAGCTATTTTTCTTGCTCCTTTGTCTCACATCTGGCATGAAGCACTTTTTACCCTTTCTTGAACACGTTATCACAAGGGCACCCACCAGTGTTGCTGATGGGCTCAGCTTTAGACAGTGATGAAATCAGCTGGAGCTGGCTCTGTCCAATTAGGGGATGGCTCCTGTTCTCACAGAAGCGACCCTTACAGGTCCCCACAGTCATAACCTTGCTGCATAAACCCAATACAAACATTCATTAATAATTTATACTGAGTAGTATAATGCTTTTCTCTGTCTGCTTTCTATTGTGATACTTTCCCTGAGGAGCAGTAAAAGTGAACTGCTGAATACCTGTGTGACCTGATGTTTGATACCCAGTCTTAAACCAGAAAATTTTGCAAAGGCTATTTGTTTTGTGTTTTCCTAGTTCACAATTTTAATTAGTTCTAAGTTCCACTGAAAAATATGTGAAGAGAGATGAACTGTTTGGAAATCTTACAGCTTTCATTAAAGTGAAAGCTAGGAAAAGAGATAAATTTAACTTTTTTTTTTAGTGTTTATTTAAAATATTCCATAGCAGAAGGAAGAAATTATTTGAAGTTTTGAAACATTATTAAAGTAAACCAACTATGACTATGAAATTTTTTCAAATTAATATACTACTTCTTAAACCAAAGTACTTTAAATCAAAAAGAGTACATTCTTAATACTACAGTCATGCATAAGCACCCGTTAGAACAACAGCACATTATTGCCAATTACTTGGGAATAATGGAGGTTTTACAGAGTTTTTAGATATGGTAGCAGAAAGTTTCATCAACTATGACAGTTATAGATTGCTAAAAATACTTGAAAATTGGAAACTGAAGGTCACACCAGCTATTTCACTGGTAGTTTTGGAGACTTACAACAGACTTGCTTCTGTAAAATAATGTTTTTATAGGATATGCATCACTTCCTACTCCAGTTAGGGGTGATAACCTTTATTTGATTTGTTGAGTGTATATGAGTAGATACGCTCTTTCACTGAATATTGACATGAATGCTCATGCAGTTGTGCTACAGTGTAAGGCAGTTCTTGGCAGTGCTGCAGGCAGCTCGTACCATGACACTTTTTATCATGTACTTTGTCTTATTGATTCCCTGGGATTTTCTTCACCACTTCAATGAGCTTGATGAGCAGATATTTATAAGTCTTTGAAGCGTGCCCTGACAGTAGAGAATTGATGGAAAGCATTTTGTACTTATTGGAGATTTTAATTATTTATTATGGGAGATATGGTAAAGTCTTATTCTTTCATGAAACCCTTTGTTTATATTCCCTTTAGGAATGCCCAAACTTAAATTCTCCTTTCTATATATCACCGTAGGATCTTTATGATACAAAGGTTTATTTTTTATATATCTCTCTGAATCCCTGATGTACAGAACAGTTTTGAGCTGTGAAAAGACAGAAATGTTTCCTTTTTTATTTCATCACCTTTGTGGCCAAATCTTTCAGCAAATCTTATTGCAGTTTGTGCACCAACTTACGCATCATACAACTGCTGTTTGACCAAGTGATGAATAATCAGTAGGGCATTTATGTCTTCTGTTTGGTGCCAAGTGAGGGTTACCAGTAGCATAGAAATATTTTCAAAGAAAAACAGTCAACCTTCCATAATTTTGAGTTTTGGCTAAGAAGAAGTTAATAAAGTGTTTCATTTGACTCCAGGCAAAATAAGCATTTAAACCTAGAGACTGGATTTCTTGAACTGTGTGAAGGACCCTAAAAGGGATGATTGTTTGTCTCGTATTTGATGTGTAACTGTCAAGTAAAATATTTGCAGGTCCCTGAATAGTTCCATTCTACAGGCTATAGCCTCTTCTTGTAGCAGCATATGGCTAAACAACCAGTTGTAATTGCTGTTAAGGGATCTTTATGATTTGCAGTGACGAATGACAGTAAACATACTCTACAGAAATTCTAAGCATACTGTAACATCTTTACATTTTAAAATAGTTTCTTATTAATAATGACAACAACAGTAAAAGATGCAAATGAAAATAAGATTTCCTAGGACTCAGGTCACTTAATCTAGCTCAGCTCTCCATAAGAAAGGAAATGTAATTCTCCACTTATTTTAAGTAAAAGCTCCATCTCTGCTTGTAGCCTTCAAATGAGTCAGATAATGTTCTTGGAGTTTTAGCCTGTTGTAAAGGTGATCATGTGGAAGAAACTCTAAATTTAAAAACAGAGTTGGGAACCTTACAAATAAATACAGAATAACTTAACCAGACTTAGCGATTGCTCATCTTACTTCGATGTTGTCAGTTGCCACACCTCATGCTATTCCTATGTTTTGATACTTTAGTTGGTGCTGGGCAGGACAGCATCAGGAGGGGCCACATACCTCTGCCTTGAGATGCTTTCTTTCACCTCAAGAAAGCAGAAGCAATGCATTTTTGAAAGGAAATTTGAAGAGAAGAAGGAAAAAATAAAGTTACCTGGAATATTGAAACATGTGAATTCATTTAGCATCTTTTCCAATACACTCTCAAAAATAAGCATCAGTGCCCTTAGCTTCTTTCAGAGGAGCATCAGGACAAGAAACATGACCAGGTTATTATGCTTGAAATACTATTAAATAGAAAATGTCCTCTAGCTTTAATAATCTGATTGTTCGTGAACTTTTGCCAGTTAATAAAAAAATGAAGTTAATGAAGAACTTATGCTTTAATAAGTAAGATTTTTTTCTATACAAAGTTAATGCCATAAGATATTTTTCAGACCTCCACAAAAGCCAAACACAGTACACTTACAATGCAAATCTATTCTTTCTTAATGTAAAGAAAACACAACTTGAAAAAATGTCAGTCTTTGAAATCAGAGTTTGGTTTGGTTTTGGGTTTTTTTTGTTTTTTTTTGTTTTTTTTTTTTTTTTTAATGGAACACTGTCTCTTTAATGACTAGGATGTACAAGAACATAATTTTTAAGAGGCAGCTACAAAAAAAAAAATCCTCTCCATCAGATGCTGTAATGTATGGAAAAGCACTTATACAAGTTATAAAGTATGGCTGATCAGATAAATTTGCAGGCTTGTACATTTTGTAGATTTGATGAAAGCCTTTTCTAGATAAGACATATTCTCTCAGAATCATTGTAGAGATTACTGTACTTAGAATAGCAGAAGAAACTGTGTCTTATAATTAACACACTGAATAATACCCTAATCCCCTAAGCTTTGCCTCCTCTGTTTATTTTCTTGGATGTTCAATAGACCACCTAACCCTTCTTACAGAATTTATTTGATAAGTCTTTATAGTTGTCAGTACTTTGCACACACTGAGATGTATGTGTGACTTTACTTGTGCCCTAATTGTGGGTCATATTCTAGAACTGTTTGTTTGGGAGGTTATTCAACAAGCGTGTACTAGTACTTATTACTAGAATAGAGAATAAAACCGTAGTATATTCCTGGTGGAAAATCGAAGTGGTTCTAGTTTTGCTCAGCTACTATCCAAACTACTCAGTATGCTTCTCAGTGTAAGATAATGGATAGCACAGCCCCATGATCACTAATGATCACTTTCTTTTAGCTCACAGTCCTTTATCTCTACATTTTTAAAGGACCTACTTATAATTCAGTGTTTCAGTTAAAATATTCAAGGGGTTGTATTATCTGTGAATGTGTAGGGTCATTTTTGAGGTCAAGTAAAACTCTGTTCCTTTAGTTGTTATTATTTCTGCAACATCCAAGTAGGAAGAGCAGCTGGGCAACAAGAGAGAACTGCTGGGTAAATGATTTCATGACTTAAAAAGCAGCAAAAGTCCCCCAAAATATCCATCCCAGTTTGGAATAAATTTACAAAACCAGCCCCATGGGGTATTTTTTTAAATTTGACTACAATTATTGTTGAGAATATTTAGGAATGTGACAAATTGAATATATGTACATAAAGCAATTATATTGGAAGGGTAGCCTTTATGAGACTGTTGCATTCTTTCCATTATATAAGAGCAAATTCTCCTGTCTTGTGTTGATTTTAGGAGCAATTATAACAGGTCCAGGTAGAGCACAGACAGTTCATCATCTAAAATGTTTTAAAGAAATATAACGTTGCTTTCAGGAATTTTTTTTACTGACCACTATGTAAGCACTGCCCAGGGAGTACGTGTAAGTTTCTGTGCTGAGAGAAACCTATTGACCTGTATTTGTTGGAAGAAACTTTTTCTTTATCAGTCCACTTTTCTGGTACTGATGTTAGTACTACAGTTACTGAGAAATCATTCCAAAAATCTGGCTTCTGTCATCTGAAAAAAAATGTACTTTCCATCACAGATTTTTTGAGCTCTTAATTTACACTTCTTCAGCTTCTGAGTCTTTTGAAAGCTGTTTGATATTTTTTTTGAGATTCAAATAGTTTTGCTGGAGGCTCTGTCAAGCAGAGCAGCTTTCCTAATAAGTACTAAGTTTATTTTGACTGTTTTCATGATTTAAACTGTATTTTTTATTTTTTTCTCTCAGATCTAGCTATTTTAGCCCCAAATTTTATTTTCTTTTAATAGGGGTAGGCCCATTACTATATATAGATGGATGGGATTTTTTTTTTGTCACTTGTATCTCTCAATATTTTTATATTCGATTTCATCTGCCAATTTATAATCCAGTAAATTTCATAAAGTCTTTTGCAGTTCTTTGCAGTTATACTTCAACTCATCTATTTTGAGCAATGTAATTTCATCAGCAAACTTTGCCAGTTTGTGTTTTCCCTTTTCCAGCTCACTTATGTATTTGTAGTGTTGAGTAGCATGTAACCCAGCACATGTGTAACCCTCTTCACAGCCTTTCCTTGCTATGAAATTTCACCTTATCCAGTCTTTCAACAAAATGTACAGGACTTACCTTTTATCCCATGACTACTTAGCTTAAGAGGCTTTGGCAAATAATCTTAAAAGCTTCATAGCTGACAGTACATTTCAGGTCTCCCTTATCCCTGGACTTATTAACTATAATAAATTATAGTTCCCAAGCGTAATGGTGTTCTTTCACTTTTCAAAAGCCATTCTGACCCTATTAGATACCATACCTAACAACGTTTCTTTTGATGTGTTTTGTGGTTGGATTTTGGTGGGTTTTTCTTGGTGGGCTTTTTGCCCTCTTTACAGGCTTTTGTTTTCCAGGATTTTTTATGGAAGCCTTTTGAAAAGAAATAATGCCACTTTTTCCTCAAAGAGACTGAATACAATTAAGATTTATCTCTATGTGCATCTGGCTACCTAGGTACTGTCAAACAATGCTGTTTTGGCAGCCTGTATCTCAGCATGGTAAGCAATGGTAGTACTGAGATAAGTACTGATGCAGTTATATGGTCACAGTAATCAAGCTTTTGAATTTGGCTCACATATCCAGATGATTGAGCTATGGCTGCAGATTGACTTCAGTGTAGAAATACTTGGGGGCTTTGCTGAGGAGGTTTGAACCTTGTCTTCAACTCCTCAGAGGAATATTCTATGAGGCAAATGTGAGGGAGAAACTGTTCCCAATGCTGCTGTCTTCATAGGCTGTACCTAGTTCAAGAATATTTGGAGGATGTTTAGAATCCTGCCTAGATAATCTGATGATAAAGCAATGCTTTTTGATAATGTTGATTGAGAATTTCAGGCAGCTTTTATGGCTTCATCATATACAGGTTCAGAAAGGGAGGCATACCTCAGAAGGAACTGAAGAAACAAAGGAAACAAATGAGTTGTGGTTCTTTCAGTATTAGGCACCAGTTGAAAATGTTGGTTTGTTGTTTACAGGGTAAACTTCATGGCCTGCGTTCTCAGGTTTCTTTAAAAGTGGGAATACTTTTCTAATCTTTGAAGGGTATTGTGAAAATACACCTAAAATTCACGACTTGTTTCAAAGGTATTTGCATAGATTCCAAAGAAGGATTATTCAAATGTTTGTTTGCAGGGTGGCCACTATTTCATTAAACAAAATGAAAGACATGTCTGTACAATTTACACTAAAAGTTTTTCCTGTTGTTTGATGGTTATAACTAGTTGCTTGGTAATACCAGTAGTGCCAATATATTCTGCAAGTCTTCCTTTGGACGGTAAGGTAGAGAGCTGGGGAAGCTGAGACGGCAGGCCTGCATGACCATTAGAAGTGAAAAAAATATTTTTTTGTGAAGTGCTCCATGTACTCTTGTGAATATCAATGAGGAAGAAATTTGCCTTTATTGAATTAGCTTCCATATAAAAGGAGGAAGTTTGTGAAGGTGCTAAACAGAGAATCACAGTTTTATATGAGATGATTATCACTGAAATGCACGTCTACTGTTCTCTTCACATGTGTTAGTCCCACTGAGGGACTATATACTTACCATATACTGAGAGATAATATACTTACCTTGGTTTTTCATGTAATCTTAAAATAATGAAAACACGGTTTTTGATGCCTTGGATCTTTTACTGCCCAGTACCTAGAAAACAGCTATAAAAATTTAGAAGTATAGATTCCCTCCATGATTACAATGGGAAGTTTTAGGTTATGAAATAGGGGAATACTTAAAAACCGACACTGTGCCTATGGCACATGACAAAAAGTTTCAAGGCATGTAATGAGTGTTATGCTAGGGGGTTCATCGAGGTTTCTTGGATTGCAAATCAAAATGTGGGTTTACTTTTGGACAAAGTTGCAATGCTTTGGCTAAAATCATGGGATTAATTTTCATTTGTTACTGTTAAATACAGATAGTAAAGTTAAAGTTTCAGTAGCAAAGTTCATGCTCCTTAATGCACCATGTGTGTATTTGAGCTAGTAGGACTATATTGTCATAACCTCTCTCGCTCTTTATTCATGATATGTGAAATAAAAACATTACAATAAGAGTCACTACATGAGTAGTTTGAAGAAAAATGAAATAGCTTCTTGGGTTTAATGATCATGGTATTCATCAACTGAAAGACTGGTATCACTTCTTTATTTCCTGGGAGCTTATTTGAAAGGAAAGCTTTTTGAATGAAGAAATTTAGACACTCAAATTCAGAAGAGGATTCAGGGCCGTGAATCCCCTTTTAAGAGCAACACTTCTCTACAGCCTACATTTAGATGCTTAGGCACTAAAGAAAAATTAAACTCAAGACTCTTCTTTCCTGAAAAGCTATTTCAAGGCTTTTCAATAGTGTAAGCCATATCTGAAAATCACTGGCCTAGGGATAAGGACAAAATAACTTAGTTATTTCAGGTACCTTGGGGGAAAACAATTTCTGCTCCATGGCAGCAGAGGTGGTTTTGAGGTTGTGAATTCTTTTTGATGTCTGGAATGAGTCAGAGGAGTTTGGAAAGAGACTATCAAATGACTGTGAGATTTGAGGAGACTGGGAAGTTTTTACGGTTTGGGGGTATTAGAGCCCTCTCCCTTCTACCCTCTCCTGAGCCCTGCCAAATTCTTCACTTACCCTCTCCCAGAAAACTTCCTCATTCATTCTTTCATAAAAAGCTCACCCTACATGAAAATGGGAAAAGTGATTTGGGAGGAGACTATGATTTCTTGTTGTTGTGTCCTGGAGGAGCTAGTCAGTAATATCACATAAAGCTGGCAGAAACACAAAGGAAATGTAGGCTGAACCCAAAACCAAACAGATTTTAAACATTTTACTTCCAGGTGATTCCATATACATTTCATGGAGAAACTGCTAAACAGAAAAAATAATATTTTGGCTACTGCACTGGGGAAGCTAAATATCCCTCTTTGACAGTGCTCAGTCTTCTGTAATCTGGCTATTTGGTTTGGGTTTTGTCTTGTGGTGGTTTTTTTCTTAACAGAAAGAATAGGTGTGTTTCGTTTTACACTGTATGCCAATATATGAAGTATTCAGCTAGTGAGAAGGCTGACTTGTTCACACTCCTAGCTTTAAGTGCTAAGCATTTGGTCAGATCAAAATTTTATTGGTGGCGCACCACAAAGCATGGAGAGTGTCCTGGTTTCAGCTGGAACAGTTATTTTTAACTCCTTCTTAGTAGCTGGTGCAGTGCTGTGTTTTGGCTTCAGTGTGAGAATAACGCTGATAACACACAGAAGTTTTAGTTGGTGCTAAGTAATGCCTACACTTTTCAGTCTCTCATGCTCTGCCAGGGAGGAGGGACACAGAAAGAGGTGAGGGAGCCGAGACAGGACACCTGATCCAGATTAGCCAAAGGGGTATTCTGTACCACAGCATGTCATGCCCAGTATATAAACTAGAGGTAGTTACTTGGAAGGCCCAGATTGCTGCTCAGGTGGGTCAGAGTATCAGTCATGGGTGGTAATTGCATTGTGCATCACTTTTGTTTATTGTTTTCTTTTGCTTTTCCCCTTTTAGTTTTATATTCTCTTCCCTTGCCATTCCCCTTATTGTTATTACAGTAGTAGTTTTATATTATATTTTAGTTACTGGACTGTTTTTAATCTGTGGGGTTTACATTCTTTTGATTCTTCTCCCCATCTTGCCTAGAGGGAGAGGGAAGATGAGGGATGAGTGAACATTACTGGCTGGACCTAAACCACAACAGCAGGCTTCAACATCAGAATCCTGAGGAAGAGGATGTAGCTAACTTCATCATTAGGCAGCCACTGACTGATGCTCTACTATCTCTGTGTTGGAATTTCCAAGTCTTTATACAGATCTGCTCTTTTATTCTCACTCTGTGTATTACTAAGTTGATTTTTTTTTCCTTTTATTACCAAGAGAAATAAAGGTGTAGGAATAGACAGAGAAAGACTTCTAAAACAGCTGGAATCTATCAGAAAAACAATACCTAGAACTGACTGCAGGAAAAACTTCTTTAAAATCACATCACTGGCTGGCTAGAGTTGTATGTATACGGTGTGACAGTCCTTGAGAAGTGTTGAGGAGAATCTAAAACAGATCTTTGCTCTAAACAAGTCTGTGTAACTTTTGATTTATCAGCTCCACGAAGTAGAACTTGTCCGCTTTGAAGAAGCGGGACCTGAGGTGATCTCCAAGTAGATTAGCTAATGAGGTTAAAGTAGGCAGTGATGAAAACATGACCATAGAAAGGAGGCAACAAAGTAAATATAATGCAGATAGAATTTTCTCAGCAGTATATAACCCAGTTTAGGTCCTTTATTTAAAAGAAAATGAAATTATTTATGTGACTGTGTAGTCACTAGAGCCAGGGAACTTTTAAATCTTTTGTGAATCATCTCTGATCTCGCTTCCACAGAGATCAGAAGTAAAATATAAAAATCTGCATTGGTTAAATCTGAGATGAATTGAAAATATTGAATCTTGATTTGGCCTAAGATAACTAGCTTAAACTATAAATATGTATTAACTGTTGTGCTACAGACATAGTAAAGTGTTTCATGCAGAGAGCTTATTCACATAGACTAAGGATATGAAAGTGCATAGGCACAGGAGGAGGGCAAACTTTAAAGCTCATACGAGAACAAGACTTGTTTAACTGACTTTCCTGCTCCTCATTCAAGTGTATTTAGGAAGAAGAGGTTTTAGGAAGAGGTGCAGCCACACTGTTTAGGAGTCAGTATAGTTCTGTACTTAGACAAGGTCACTATCTTCTCTGGTAAGAAAATGCAGTTTTAAACTGTATAGTGGAAATTCTGGGTTGAAGATTTTAACATCAGCAGTATGGCTAGGTTGTTTAGAAATTTTTTCCTCCCTAATTTCAGTATTAAGAATATTTTCTTTTTCTGCAGCTCAACTGTTGCAGTGTTCTTCATCAGTGATTTTTCAATATCTAATATGCCTTTTTTACATCTTATTAGTCACTCTATTACCCTTTGGTATCAGTCAGCTCTTCGAGTCTAACAGAAAACACCAAAGCTAAACTTGGAGACAAAGTTAGGACTCGCATAAGATTTAAGTAAAAATTCAGTCTTAGTGAAGTATAGTTATTTCTATTTTTATATATTTTGACAGTTGATAATATTAATCATTATCATGTCTTTTGTAAGTATAACTGGTAGGACAACAATGTTAGGAAAAAAGTAGAGGATATAGGTTGCAGCTTGAAGAATGTGCTCATGGGGGAGTGATTAGGAAAGCTTTATGCAAATACTTACGTTTTAAGGAAATGAGATGTAAACAGAATGTTTTTTTTTTTAATGTCAGTGCTATTCCTAGTCATGTGAGAGAATGTACTTTTTCTTGAGAAAGGTGCTATTAGTGAGTCACACAGTCCTTTTTGTTTCCTTCCAGAAGTAATGCAATTCAGTGGTTGGAATGGAGGGTGTTGGGAGGAGGTGGGAAACCAACTCAAGGTTTTTCTTCATATGTATTAGTTGCCAAGAAAAAAGGTGTTTGGGGCAATGATTGATAACCTTAAACAGAATGCTAAATTAATAGTATCTGAAGTGAAAAACAGTTATTTCAAATTCATTTTTTGTACTGTTTTTCACCAAGAAATACTATCATTTTTAACCTTAATTAGCATAGCAATTGTGCTGCTAGTTGTCTGTTAAACATAGACATATGTGACTCTTTGCTAAGCTTGTAGGCAGACCTCATATAACCCATTTTTGACCAGATATATATCCAGTATTTTGGTCACACAGGTCTTAATTTCCCTGGAGCTGTTTTAATTTTACTGGATTTTTATATGCACTTGCAATTCTAGTTGATCAAACTATCATTCTGTTGTCATTTCTTCCCTCTCTCCTCTCTTTTCTCTCCCTCCCTTCCCTCTTACCCCCAGCTTTTTTTTTTTTTCTTTGTTTTTAACTCTGGCTATGGATAGTGATGTTCATATGCTGTAAAAACCCCCACATACTGTAGTGCATGTTTTTTGCCCACCCATATCAGAAAGGATATCAGATTATGTGATCATTCTTATTTATCTCTAAATTAATGTTTTGCCTTCTGTGAGGAAAGGAGATTTCTCTTACATATAGCGATAGACAACAGTCTTCTGGTTTTCAATTTGACAGTGACTTCCATTTTCTGAAGAGTCTTGGGAACTTTTGTAGATAATAATACTGAGCTGTTCACAGTAAAAATGGGGATTCAGCAGTGCTGCTTTGTTCAAACTATGCTCCAAACACTGTGCTAATAAGGATAAGATATCTCCAAAGGGTTTTATCACTAAGACCTTGAAGAATGCTTGGCAGATCAAATCATGTTACACACTTTTCAATTAAACAGTCCTGCTTAAGTTATGCGATAAGTAATGTGTGCAAATTACTCTTGAGAATTTCTGTTCAACAATGTTTTGAACACCTCCTGGTTTTCCTCCCATTGTGGCATGTTATCATATCACATTTACCACTTGGGGAAACTCAAGACCAGAACTAGAACTTTAATGGGATTTTGGTTTTGGCATTTGCACTTAATTAAAATACTGAAATGAAGCCCAAGAGTTGTTCTACATGAAGGCATTTCCATGCTTCAGTGCAATAAATCTTCCTTAGAAACACATGTTCTGTGGTATAGCTATTTACATCCTCTGGGGTTTGTGATGCTGCTTTACTATCCTGTATGTTGCTTTGAGGTCAAAGAAAATGCCTGCTTTTTATAGTGGCTGCAGGCAACACTGAAGATATCTTGCTTGAAAAGGGGCTAGTGAGCTTAGAGGAACAGTTGTATGGAGAAAAGGGGGAAACTGTTACCTTTATCCTATAGCAATTTGAGAAACACTTTGCTAACAGAGAACCAAGGCTGAAGAAACTTGAGATGTAACTGAACTGATTAAAAGACAGTTGTGTATTTAGCTTGTCATAAATCTGAAATAACAAATTTGAGTAAGATGTCAGTAAGACCTTTTGTCTTTCAATGTCTTCATTTTCTCACTTGATGAATTAGGATATTTGAGTCTGTATTTTCAAGCATTATACATATTAGTGCTAGAAAGCACTTGATTTTTTTTCTGAACAGTTACAAAAAAAAATAAGTAGAGTATGAAAAAACACAAAGACAAAACCTGATGTCATTATTTGTGTTCCAACACTTTTCAACAACTTTTAAAGTTAATTTAAAATAAAAATTAAAATTTAAAAAATCATGATAAGGAGAGGAATATTAGTCTCTCTTCCCCTCCTTCCCCCCTCTACCCTGAATACATTTCTCCTGATTAATGATAGCTTGCTGTCATAATTTTTTTTTTTTTGGTTATTTGTTAGGGAATTGACTGATTTTTGTATATTGCTGTGGATAGCTAATTGCATAGTTGCTCTTTTCCCCTCCTGGACTGACTAATTGAAACTCTTCCTGTTTTTTCCTTTTATCTGAAGTTTTTAAACAATGTATGTTCATTTTACAGGTTGTTAGAACTGTATGCTCACTTAACCACAAATTTAACAAATGCCAGGGTTTTGTTTTCCGTCTATTGTATTTGTATTGTGTGTGCTTGCACAACTACTGCTGCTTTTAGCTTGTACTCATTTTTCATGACAGAATTTCACTGGAAATTAACTACTTCAGATTTTCAGCATAAAATTAAATGTAATCTATGAAGCTATAGTTTAACTTAAATTTCCACTGTTGTGCAAACTCACTGTTTCCATGGTACTTAACTCATTACATGTACACACACTGATTTCTGCCTTTCCTCTTTCTCCCATATTTTCAGAATATATCCTAAAACCTTACATGGAAAAAAAAATGCTGTGTTATTTAGCTTCTTTCTTCTTATTATCAATAAACTGAACTTACGTATAAGGAGAGTAAAAAAGTATGCTGGCATGGAGAAACCTCGAGGACTGTAATGGAAGGGAGAATATTAGATGAACAGAGAAAGATGGAATTTAAAGAAATTGAGGAAAGTCACACTAGAGTCAAATCTGTCAGTAGCAAAAAAAAAAATGGAAAAAATACTAATAACAAGAAAGTCTAGAACTATAAATTCTTGTTACCTGCTAAAACAAAAAAAAAAGCATAATATATGCATATAGGGTCTTCTGACAATACTGATTGTCTATAAAGAATGTTTCTATATGACCTGAAGATTGAAAGTCATTGAATACTTTCTAACATCATATAGAACAATAGAATGGTTAGGGTTGATATAAAAGGATTCAAGGTTGGTTGTGTTTTGGTTTTGTTTTGTTTTTTTTTTACTACTGCAGGCCTTATGTCACAAATAAAGAGGAAGATGAGTTGTTACATGGTTGTATTTACAAATAAAGCTTGTGCATGTTATTTCTTGTTTTTATGCTTTTCTGTCTTTTTTCTTTTTCATCACTTGACTTGTAACCACACCGGCTTGAATAGTGCTACATAACACTGTATGTTACCTTGGGTTCTTACAACTGTAAATAAGGCAATTTAGATATTAGGACACTTATTTAAATTAATGAAACAAAGAAATGTTCTTGACTAAGCTAATGTTGCAGTGCTTCCTTCAAATAGGTCAGAACATTTACATTTGGTGAAAATCTGGGTCTGATTTTTCTGGTTTTTAACCTGAGCCTCAGTGCATTTTCCCACATATTTAGATGCTGATCTACATACAAAAACATGTGAAGGTTTTCTGTGCTTTCAGTACCCTGTGATTGCTGCTTTGATAACCAAATTTGATGCATAGATAAATCTTTACACTTTTACTTCAAAACAGTGTTAATGGTTTGGGTTTCTTTTATTATCAAATTTTTATGTAACTTCACTGTAACAAGTAAACACAGAGCTACTAAAAGTTTAGAGGGAGAGCAGGGAGATTATATGCCTTCTCCAAGCTTTATCAGTAGACTCGCAAAAAGATTTCTTAAGAACCATTAGCAGTCTAACTGAGAGAAGAAATGCCAAAACAATACACTTGTAAAATAATTTAAAAAAATAATAATTGTTCATGATGTATATTTATTTTAATTATCAAAGATGAGTTCATAATTATGAACAATGATTATTTCAAAATTTACAGTTAAAATATTATTTTCACTGTTTTATGAACAATATAGGCCACCATGAATGTATTGTGAAAGGGATGGGTACTTCACATAGAAACTAAAAAAATCCCCTGTGCAGCAATGCAAAATTAAGTTTCTGTGTTTGCTTTTACTAATGACAGAAAAAATAAATCATTTTCAAAAGAATTATATTACAAACCAAAACCAGATTAGCTCTGAATAGCTCCAAGATTATTAAAATGTGTGTACAAGGTAGGCAAAGAAATCGAGAAAGTTCTAGAAATAAGCAATTTTAAAAAGTATGCATTAATATGCATAATATGAAATTAAAGAGACAGATGTGATAGAGCTTGTATGAAATTCAAAACACATTAAAAAGTTCGATTCTGGTTTTAACTGCTCAGTTACATAAGCAAATAATCAGAACTTGATTTTGTTCCTATTGGTGTTGATGATAGGTGCATAATAATTTTATTAACTTAGTTTATTTTTTCTTAAATGCACAAGAAGTAATATTTCACACATTATTATGCATTGCATTACAATTCATGCTAAAAGAGATAATTTCCTTGATTTTCATAACATTTCATATGAATTCAAGATCATTTTGCAAGGAGTTAAACTGTTGGATGTTGCTGAAGAGCACAGGTTTGTCAGCAATGTAAAATACAACATGCAGTTATTTGCTCTCTTTAAATTGCTGTCAGTGTGTGGCAAAAATCTCCAGGTTAGCTTCTGGAAGCAAAAAGATACCCATAATGCAAGTAGCCTGTACAGTGTTATGTTAGGCATAGTAGATTTATTTCTGAACTGCTGAATGTGTTCCTGCCATTGGCTGACTTTCTTAGTTCAAGAGGGTGCTGTCCTTGTGCTAGATGAGTGAACTGTAAACCCATGTCTCAGCTGACTTCAATGAAGTTCACTTTAGTCAGTGTTTCAAGGAGAAGACTATTGAAGTAAAAAAGAACTTCTAATGTTTAAGAGAGTCTTTCAGAAATTAAAGTCTGGAGATTGAAGAAGAGATACTTCTTTCAATTGACCCACACCAGAGTAAAGTATAAAGCAGCCTAATCACCCCTGGCAAAGCTTGAAGGATATTCTGAGCAGTGATTGTTTTTTGTTTGTTTTTGATGTAGCCCATCTCCTTTTCTAAGTGTAAAGCAGTGGGTTATCTAATACATTTTGTACATCTTTATTATCTGGAATTAATCTCAGAAGTTTGATTTGCTACTTGCAGCCAGCCAGCATCTGCAGATAAAAACAGTATTGTAAACTCTTCAGATTACTTCATATCTTGTTCTTGTAATGAAGAAATAATTCTACAAGGATGTGCTACTTTTCATACCTATAACACCTTCTCTAAGGTCAGAGTGCTGTTTGAGTAGTTGCAAGAATTTTTATGTAAATCATCTACCCATAAGCATATGATGGTGAGACAAAACAAAGTTTCATGTCAGAAGGGGAGAATAAAAATTTTAAATACAGTGAAATCAGTTGGAACTGGAGGATTTTGGACAGGGAAAAGAAAAAAAAGCAGTAATTTTGTTTAAGAACAGGAACTGTCTCTCTTATATAGAAATAATTTCTGTATGTGTTGAGTTGTTTGATTTTATTTCTATTTAAAAGTTATTCACATTTAAAAAGGTAATTATAGTAGGATATAGATATATAAAATATCAGCAATATAAAATATAAGGTAACATTATTGTCCTGGATTCAGCAGTAGCAGTCATTTTTCTCCGTCTCAGTGGTTGGTGCAGTGCTGTGGTTTTGATTTTCAGCCTGGGAACAGAGCTGATAACACCAATGTTTTTAGTTGTTGCTAAATCATGTTTACTCTGACCAAGGACTTTCTGAGTCTCGTGCTCTGCCAGGGAGGAGGGGGAGCTGGGAGGAAGCAGAGATAGGACACCTGACCCAAACTAGCCAAAGAGGTATGCCATACCACAGCACATAGTACCCAGGATGTAGAACTGGGGGCAGTTACCTGGAAGGGCTAGATCACTGCTCTGTCAGGCTGGGTATTGGTTGGTAGGTGGTGAGCGATTGTGTTCTCTTTCCTTGTTATTTTCCTTATCATTATTATTACTGGTGGTAGCAGTAGTGGTTTGTGTTACACCTTAGTTACTGGGCTGTCTTATCTCAACCTGTGGGAGTTACATTCTTTCGATTCTCCTCCTTATGCCTCTGGCAGCGGAGGCGGGGAAGCGGGAGGAGTGAGATAGAGACTGTGTGGTTCTGACTTATGTCTGAGCTTAAACCACAACAATTGTAAGTTTTACTGATGTTCTCAGCTACTCATAGCAGCCCATCTTCATGTTACAGCTTTGTCGTTTGTTATGTAGCATTCATTTCACTGCTGTAGAGAAAGGTGTTTTATTCATGAGTATGTTTCTCATTGGTTAGACATGTCACATGCAGTTACTGCTCCAAAATTATTACCATTGACACATAGAGTAAGAAATAATTTATAGATGTAAACAAAACTAGAGGGAAATGACCTACATTACTCAATGCATAGTCAGCATTCTACATAGAAACATAAAATAGTTAGGGTTCAAAAAGACCTTAAAATCATCTAGTTCCAATCCCCCTGCCATGGGCAGGGATACCACATGCTAAAGCACATCACCTAAGACTCCAAGCAAGTGAATAATTCAGTAAAAATTAGGTCTTAAAATTCTTCTTTAAACCCCAGTGTGTATAATGCAAGCTCATCCCTATAACTTTTAAAGAAATTAACAAGACTGTTAGAATTGTTTAGATGAAATTCTTATCCATCTCTGCTAAGATACAAACCAGAAATTGCCATGTTTGAATTAACTTGCTGCAGAAAGCACTGCTAGGAAAGAATGAAGATGCCCTTTTGTGGGTTTTTCTTCCACAAGCCCAGAAGTGATACTTGGAGAAATGCTGCTGTTGGCCACTGAATTCTTTACTGAAGTTTTTTTGGGTGGGCACAAAATCCCTTCAGTGGTTGCAAAGGTGTTATGTTGCACAGATCTCTATGAAACACAAGGATATAGCTTGTTATGATCAAAAGCATTGATTCTGGAATCTCTACTAATGACAAATAGGTGTGGGTTGGTTTTGTTATTTCTTTTGGGGAGTGGGGATGGTGTGGGCTAGTTTTTAAAGCATCTAGATAAGGGAAACATTATTCTGACACAGATATTAGCGTTATGTTGCATGTAGTTCCAAACTCAGAATATGTTCCTAAAAAAAAAAAGAAAAGGAAATGTTCAATGCTTCTTAAAAGGAGCAGACTATTGTGATATCATTCAGAGGGAAAATAGATGCTGAAATAAAATCTTCCTGTTTCTTTGGTAAGAAATAAAGGCATGTGCTTAAGCAGTCTTCCTGTAACATGTCAGTTTTGGAAAGAAAATTTACAGCTCCTTTTTGGAAACTTCAACAAATATCACTACTATTAAATAACAAACGGGTAAACACAGACTCAGATCTGCTTGATACTGTTGCAGTACAGCAAATCTAAAAGAAGAAATATAGGGTAGTAGAACTCATTTATGCCAGCTGGATGTTATCACTTGAATACCATGAATTTGCAAGCACCATGGAAATGATAAAAGTCAAAAAAATTGACCCCATAAAGTATACAATACCCGCAAAATCTAAGATGAGCAGGAACTTTTATTGCCTCTGTATGCTATCACTGGTAACCCAGGGATATTCCACATATAAGACAAAAAAGGAAGTCTTTACAATATAAAACTGAGATGATGCTTAATAATGAAATCTTGGGAGGTTTTACACATAAGGTATTTATTTATTTCTGCATTATTTTCTAACATTAATAGCAGATCTGTGAGTGTATATATCCATCCATTCATACTTTGTCTAGCTAAAGGAATTCCTATATCCATTCACCAGCAAAAAGGTTATCCAGTTTGAATTAGAAGAACAAATTATAAATAACCTAATGTTACCTAACCCCTCTTCATCTTGTAAAGGAAGTTAAAAGAATTGATACCTGTTATTGCATGCATTTTACAGTCCCTCTGACTTTCCAAGGTAGTGTAACAAGATGATGTTGTGACTGAGTTAAAATCTATAAGTTGCAGTGTTCTCTGGTTAATGTTGTTAGACTGCTATTAATTTGAATTTAAACCAGTGTGCTTATCCATATATAAATAAATTGACTTTTAGGACTATATTAACAGAAGCTTGCAATTTTAAGTAAATGATCTCCTTCATTTTGCGTGTTTGATTGTTAATATCAGATTGTGTTTTATCTGTGAAGAGTTAGTCCTGTGCAAGATATCATGAAGTTAGGAATCAAATTGTTTCCATGGATGTTAAAGCATATAGAGGAAGTATTTAATTTTCCCTTTAAGATTGTTTGTGAGGGTGTTTTTATTTTGCTTTAGGTTTGTTTTCTCTTTTATTTTGGTTGGTTGGTTGCTTGCTTTTTTGTTTGTGTGTGTGTGCTTGTTTTAATACGATACATTTAGTGTAAAATTAACCAGATTCTTTCAAAGGATTTTTAGTGCATTCATAACAAAATACAATAATTGCAAACAAGAAAAATTACGTTGTTGTTCTTTGAGGAGTTTGATGAAAGGAAAAGGGGAGAGTTGAATAAAAGTTTTAAAGAGGAAGGTTTTTGGTTTTCTATTTCTAAGACAAAAATGGGAGCATTCATATTGTTTCTTGTTAGAATCTTGAAAAGTGGAAATGGTTTAGGAATAACACTGTAAAACCACAGTATGAAGAGCCAATAGAAAGGACTTGATTCCAAAGAGTCTAGAAAAATATAAGAAAGAAGTGGCTAAGAATAAAACTTGCTGTCAGTGACTTTGTGATTTTATACTTATTGTGTCTTCTCCTGTTGCATCCTGAATACAATACTCCAGGTGGAGCAAAGGGGGAGAATCACCTCCTTCAACCTGCTGGCCATGCGCTTTCTGATGCAGCCTAGGGTATACTGCTGGCTTTCAGGGCTGCAAGTGCACAGTGCAGGGTCAGGTTGAGCTTTTTGTTAACCAACACCCCCACGTCCTCCTCAGGGCTGCTCTCAACCCAGTCGCCACCCAGCCATGTGCTTGGGATTCCCCTGGCCCAGTTGCAGGACCTTATACTTGGCCTTGTTGAACTTTGAACTTGTTGAACAAAAATGAAGTTGGCACTGGCCCACCTTTCAAGTGTGTCAAGCTCCCTCTGGATGGCATCCCTTCCCTCTAGCATGTCAACTAAATCACACAGCTTGGTGTTGTCAGCAGACTTGCTGAGGGTGCACTGATCCATGTCACAGACAAAATGTTAAACAGCACCAATCCCGATACCAACCCTAGAGGGACACCACTCATCACTGATCTCCACTTGGACTTTGAGCTTTTGACCACATCTCTTTGAGTGTGACTATGATGTCCTGATAACAGAATCCATGTGGAAATAGCACGTGTGGTTCACAAATCGCAAATGCTAAGGTAGTGTAATATAAGAGAAACTGAGATACAATGAATATTCAGTTTATATTATCTGTAAACGTACAATGAAGTAAAAAATCACTTTCTATTTAAATTAATTTTAAATTTTCCAACTTGAAATGTTCTCAGGACTTAAAGCTGTGTGTTACTGATAACTCAAAAAAAGACCAAGGGGTGGCTACAATAGACTTGCACAGAAGTAGGCTTTGCATGTTTTTTCAAAACTTCTTATGTATTTAAGATCTAGCTGTTTCATTTGAAATATCCCATATTAATGGACAGATTCTAAAATATTTGTTTAAACAAGTAAATTTAGGGGATCCTCACCCCAAAGTTTTTCAGAATAGGGAAAACTGATTTTCAGACAGTTCCTGTTGACACATTGCTTGTAATTCTGTGTACAATAATTTAGCTGTAAAATATCTGACAACTGATAGACATCATTAAGAACTGAGTGAAGTATATTCTGAAGTTTTTAAACCCTCTTCCTTCAATGCACTCCCTAAATAGTAATGAATGGGGAATTAAACAGAAGGTCTGCTAGTTGTTGATGTGATTTTTTTTTTAATTGATTTTCTTTAAAAAAAGGCTTCAAAGTTGAGGTGGAGGAGGAAGCAAGAGTGGAACTTTTTCTGAATTAAGCAACAAAACACAGGTATGTTTGACACAGTGCTCAGTGGCAGGAAAAACATAGCTTTTCTAAAGAAAAAAAATGCAGACATTTATAAAATAAAATACCGTACATTTAAAGCTGGTACTTACACCATATCTAAAAAAATCTTCCATGTTTCTTCAGGCCCTCTGGGTTTTCATATTCTCTGATTTGATTGGTAATAAATTAAACTAATTTTCCCAGGTTGAGTCTGTTTTCCCTGTGATGGCAATTGGTCAATGATCTCTCCTTGTCCTTACCTTGACCCATGAGTCTTTTGTTATATTTTCTCTTCCCTGTCCCTTTGAGGAGGAGAATGACAGAGTGGCTTTGGGTGGTACCTGGCATCCAGCCAGGGTCAAGCCATCACAGTTCCCAAGGGTTTTAAATATCTCCTTTCATTAAAGGAAAGCATTTGTTAGTTGAAGTTCCTTGAAGTTCATATGGGGATGAAACTTTTAAAAATAAATGTTTTTGCATACATATTTTAGTTACTCTAGTTATTGAAACCCTCTATTAAGATAAAATCTTTACTATTTCATTCTACTTATATTAACTATCTGGAAAACATATAAGAAGCCACATAGGAACTAAAGAAATATTAGGATACCTTCCCCCCCCCCCCCCCCCCCCCCCCAGTAATGAATGACTTGGGTAGTGCTTCAGAGGGTTTCTCAGCCCTCCCCTATGTGATCTAGTAGGTAGGTCATATATATAATATGATTCTTGCACTCTCCTGAACATAAATCCTGCTACCACAATGTCCTGTCATAGAACAGCATTTCTGGTGGTATTTGCTTCTTTACAACATTGCAAGGTAGGAAAGAGAGAGATGCTTTCCTTTTAGTGATAGTTCCCAAGCCAAGTCTTCCTCTATCCAAGTAAAATGCAGACTTTATTAAAATTCCTTAAAAATCCTTCACAAGCTAATCCTATTAGTTGTTTACTAATTGTAATTTTCTGTATAATAGATTTAAGAACAGCTCTATCTGAATTTATTTATTTATTTATTTATTTATTTTACAATGGCCTGCGTTTCTTCACTTTCTCTTCTCCAGGTCTCCTGTCCTATTCCTCTTTAACCACGCATCAGGTCTGGTAGGTCAGACAGAATATCAAACAAATACAATGCCTACAAAATTCTCTGAAACCCAGCTTTAACACCACCAAAAAAATCCAAAACTGGATGGTTGGAGAAGTTATGAACAAAAAGTAATTGGTAATTTTAATTCATGGACAGTTTATACCCAATTACATACTGAATTTGGATTCAATTCTTAATTGCATTTTAATTCTTTGTAATTATGGGTGGAGGGCTTGATTTTTTAGCTTACATTCTGTACAGAATAATTTGGCTGATAATGTGTAAATACTTGAAATTCATTACTGTACTGTTGTCTTTCACACAAGTATAAAGAAGCTGGGTCTCAAACACAGAGGAATGATTCTGGAATTCAGATGAATGGATTTCTTAAGACAGATTTTGGCATATTCAAACTAAAAAAAAAAAATAAAAAAATTTCCATCAGTAATTCACTTTTAATTGACTTTAGGTAAGACATGAGCAAAAAAGTGCTTGGAATTTCCAGTTTACCTAGCTTTGCAAAGTTTTGCACATTACACACAAGGACAAAGTGGATTATGAAACTTGATTTTGCTTTTATTTTTCAAGTTCTCATAAAGAGCTCATTGTTTTCACAGAAATAATAAACATAATTTGTTCCCTAGTTCATCAGCAGAAAAGATGACATTTAAAATACAGACTTGATTTTTTTCTTATACTCTAAAGATCATAAGTTGGAGCAGGATGGGAACTAGACCTTCATACATTTATTTCAGTGCTTCATAAAATGAAAGTAATGTACTGTATGAAGAGACTAACTGTAATCATTACAGACTGCAAATATTTTTTCTGTGCCTGGAGCATTCTAGGGCCCCCCACAAGGCTACTTTAATCCTCTAGCTTGCTGAATTTTCTCTCAAATTCCCAGGACAAAATCCATTTCTGTATTATATTATCCAAGGCTACTTTAATTTCTACGTATCTCCTAGTAAGTGCAATACCTGTAATGCCCCTCAGCTATCTACGTTATATCGTGACATATAAATACATACCATCCTTTTTTTCCCCCTTTTAAAAGCCTATCTTTGAATCACTAGTGAGTCTAAAACATCCTAAACTTCTTGTTTCCTCTTTAGCAAATGCAGTTTTCTATCAGAACAGCACATTTATCTTCACTTGTGTATTTGGACAACACCAGCACACTGACTGAGGATTGGTTTTATGCAAAAGTATGAAACATGGCCTGACTAATAGGGAGGGCTACATAGTTTGTTTTGTATCTCTCATCACAGGTGGTATGTTGTGAGAAAATTAGAAAGACCAAAGCCCAAATAGATTGTAATCTGGCTGCTGCCATAAAAGACAACTCAAAATATAAATATATTAGCAACAACAAGAGGATTAAGGAGAATATCCATCCTTTATTGGATGAGTGGGAAATATAGTAATAAAGGCTGAGGTATTTAATGCCTTCCTTGCCTTAGTCATTAATAGTAAGGGGGGTTGTTCTTGGGGTACTCAGCTGCCTGAGCTAGAAGACAAAGATGGAGAACAAAATTAAGCTCCATAAGCCAAGAGAAAATGGTCCGTGAGCAGTAACCACACGAGTTAGACACAAGTGTTAGCACAAGTGTGTACACCCAAGGGTATGAGAGAGCTGTGGAAATACTGAGCCACTTTACATAATTTCTCAGCATACCTGGCTAACCAGGGATATCCCAGTTGACTGGAAGTTGGCAAATGTGATGACCAAGAAGAGCTGAGAGGAGGATTCCAGGAACTACAGGTCAATCTGGCCCCAGCTCCGGGGAACGCAATGAAGCAGATCACCTTGAGTGCCATCTTGTGGCAGGTACAGAACAGCCAGGTGATCAGGCCCGGCCAGCACAGGTTTATGAAAGGCAGGTCCTGCTTGACTAACCTTGATGTCCTTCTATGAAGGAAATAGACTTATTTCCTTTGAGCAAGAGAAAAGGCAATCTTGGATCAAGCTTTAGATACTTAGTAAAAAAGGGTGATTTTCTGTGGTTTCCACCTATTAATTAAGCTTTGTCGCTCACTGCTGTTCAATTTTCTGTATTCAAGTTGCAATATCTATTTTTATTGTACCTACAACAGGACTGATGTTGTCTGGTTAGGATCATATTTACTAAAAGGTCACAGGAATTCTTAACACTTTAATAAATATATATATATATATTAAGGAGGACACCATCTATTTTCATTTGATATCAGAAAGTTAAATATGCTGTCAAGAGATGCTAAGAAATCAGGAAGTGTCATGGCTGATATTTGCTTCTGTATCAGAATACTGATGTAGGCTAATTGAATGTGTGGCACATATTTACGGCTATGTGCAGAATATCAGGGAAGTGGTGTGTGAATGTTATCATTGCGGTACAGATTTGTAACTCACTCATCCAGAAAATCCCACAACAATGAATAACACATGACATAGACACAACAGATTTTCACTTTCAAGAGGGAGGCTCTTCATGGCCAGATGTTAGGATTATTTCTTCAAGTAAACTTCTACACATTATGCATATTATCATTTGTATCATAGTCTGAAAATCCTGTCTCTGTTAATTTAATTCCCTTAGTAGTTCTTCTACATTCTCCAATATTAAGACCAACACCTCAAAAATTGTACAGGAAAGAGATGGAAACTGCCCAACAGCAGTAAACTGGCTCTAGTACATGTTTGGCATTAAGCAATGAATGTTCTGTATTGAAGACTTCTGAACATAAACATTTGAATAAGAGTCTTTTAGAGTGATTAATGTCGTTGGAGGGTGTATCCAAAAGGCTGCAGAGCCAGTAATCTATTTGTCATTCATCTCCATACAATTTATAAAATAATTACTTTTTTGGAATATTACCTATTTTTTCACTTACTTATAAAAATGTACAATCTATACTTTCCAGTTGCTTGTGTGAGGAAAAAATTAATAACTCTAAAATAATTTATGAGAAGAATAGAAACTACATCTTCATTTCTAATGTTTGTTTTTTTTTTTTTTAATTTCCAATGAAAATTATGTGATAGGGAGGTAAATTTTCTTCCCCAGTTTAAGAATATACAGTCTGTCATCTACCTTTCTATTCTGGGTATCTGCTTAATGAATGAACCACAGCAACTGCGTCATCCAAAGGTATAATGTGTAACAACAAATCCTGTCAGAGAATATCAGCTCCATAAAGGCAAATTCTGTTATTTCAGTCTAAAAATTCTGCTTGGTTTTGTGATTTTGTTTGTTTTGGGTTTGTTTGTCAGGGTTTTTTTTTGGTGGTGGTTTGGTTTAGGGTGTTTGTGTTCATGGGCTTTCTTTGTTGCAGTCGTGTGTTTTGTGTGGTGTGTGGTTTGGTTTGATTTGTTCTGGTTTGGAGGGGTTGTTTTGTTTTAGCTTAGGTTTAGTTTTTATTTTGTTTGATTTTTTGTTTGGTTTGTTTTTTGGTTTTGCTTTTTTTTTTGTAGAAGTATTACTATATCCATGTTTGCTGATAGTCCGTACAAAACTAGTATTTTTAAGAAACAAAATGTAGAATCTTGCAATATTTTCCATGTGGTAGCTTATCCTTCCAGTGTTCTGGACTTCTGGAAAGAAAAATGAACATAATAAAATACGGATAGTGTTCATGTACCATTAGTGAATACAGCTAGATAATATAAGTACTCAACCCATTTTTAAATGGACTTGCCCAAAGGTATTCCTGGAAGGAACTCCTTGGAAATTCTTGTAACCCATGAAATTATTTTAATTTCAAAATCAAGGAAAGGGGATGGACATGTAATTTTTAAGTTATTTCTCCATGATTCTCAGCTCAGTTTTTATTTTTGAGTCCTACCTAGCTAAATTTCCTGTATCCTTTAAGTGATGAATTAATTAAAACTGTCTCTTGCTTCACTAAATAAATTTCCAGAGCAGTAGTATACAAATATACTTTTAGTAATGTAATTACTGGTTCTCCTGTCTGTTGGCAATTTAACTGCTATTTTTATTTTGGTTTCCATATCACTGTAATGTGATACTTCCTTTAAAACTAACTAGAACACTGAAGATTAAATTTCTTAATAACGATAACAAAGATCACGTTAACAATGAAACTTATTGCTGCAGTCCTCAAGAACATAAAGTGAAGTACATTCCTGTACATCAGCTCTGCTCTCTAGCCTGTTGTGTAGATGTTTCATATAATAGCTAGTATATGATTCTAAATTACTTCATCAGCTATGTTTGTAATTGCATGACTTGATTGATGTTATGTAATTGAATTACTTTTAACACAATTTCTTGAAAAACTAATGTACACAATAGAGCCTAAATTTCACAGTGGGTCCTGCTGCAGAATTAAGAAAGACAATAACAAAGTTGGGTTCCAATCGAGATTGTGACTTATGGACACTTTGTGCATATTGTTCTTCTCTTGCACATGTAAGAGTTTAAGAAAGTGGTCATGTGTAAAAGTGAATATGAAATTGGCTTTAGCATTTGTGGAGATCTTTCATAAAGAAGGCATAGTTTGCTTAAGGACTACTTAAAATAAAAATATATCTGGCAAAGACTTAAAATCAAATGTAGATTATGCTGAAGCCAGATGCTTGGTTTTTTCAACAATAAGGGTTTATAATTTCTTGATAACTTAAGTTAGCTGTCTCAAACTGGACTATATTGATACACAGACATTCTACCCATACTTACTGTGCAAGAATGACTTTGAAAATTCAGGTAACAGCAGTGGTTTTCCTCCCTCTAGGATCCTGCTTGCATCCTGTGAAAAGCTAGGTCAAAAACATTGATGGTGGTGATAAGGGACAGATGATCTGCACAAACTAAGAGAGCTTATGTGTTACTGTTATGAAAGCATGAAAAAATAGGTATTTTGGAACTAAAAATAAAAATATCTTCATAAAATACAGCATGTGGAAACTTTAAGTCTTCTGATACAGATCATTTAGCAGACTTCAGTGATATACCAGTAGATTTCAACCTCAGCAATCATCTCTTCAGACATGAGTTATAAAATAAATGAGTATTTTTCATCAGGGACCAGTGTGAATAGATTGACATCTCTGGAAAGTATTAGCTTATCTTTTTCAGTCACTAAGTGAAATAAAATGAAAAATTCAAAGCTGTAGGCTCCCTTGAGATCCACTACAGTGTAGAAGTCTTTCTTTAAAGTGGTGTTTGGTGGTTTTTTGGTTTTTTTTTTGTTTCTTTTTTTTGTTTGTTTTTAATGAGCTCTCTAGCTTTCCTAGTGTACATAATAGATTATTTTTTCCATTCAGATAAAGGAGATAGATAGATATACATGAGTGATAAGTGAGGCTGCCTCTGGGGATGTGTGAAATATTTGATATGAACTTTAAGAACTTGCTAATTCATCTTTCTGTAAGCAATTAGATATTAAGAGTTTCATTAAAATATAAATTTGCTATCAGAGAATTTAATTGTAGTAGAACAAGTTGGGGTGCTTTTTGGAAAATTTTCTTGGAATTTATTTGGGTTTTTCTGGTATGATGTGTTTATTTCTTTATCTAAACTGACATGAAAGCTATAAGCTTTGTGTTCTATGGGACTGTCTTGTTTAAAAGTATTTGAAAAAATACTGGAAAAGTTTTAATTTTAAAGATTAAAAAATCTTTAATTTTGTACTTCATACTGTTAATATAAATGGCTTTAATTTCTCTCAAATAATATCTAATTGATTATCAATATTTTCTTAGAGTGTGCAGCAAGGTGAAGAAACCTGAAAATGTTTCAGCACCTTTTCGGAAAACTTGTATTTGGAAATAGCAAAATCACATATAGTATTGAAAGTTCTTTAGGTATTAGAAAGGTAATCTGCATGCTTTCTGTAGTAGTGAAAGCAAGTAAATGAATTTATGTGGCTCTGAGATTATAAATATAGAAGTACTCAGGACCTAAGAGAGCTTTGGTTCTCTTCACAAGACTGGCTGGTGCACTGTATCCTGCATCATCACTCTGTGTAGCGGCTGCTGTATTTATAGACTCTTCTCTCCCTGCAATGTCAGGCCCTCTCATTACAGCCTTTGTGAATGAAGCAATTGTGCTGTCATTTCCTACACCTTTTCAGCTTCATACCTATCCCCCACAGTATCTTGAAGGCACTCTTCCTACCAGCTGTAGGTCACTGGAGTTTTCATCTGTTCTAACCATGTCAAAAAAGTAAAAATCTACTGGGGTCAAAGATCCAGTATTGAAGCATATCAGCTATTAAGCAAACAGAAAAATAAACAAATTTTTGTTACTGTAAGAGATCAGTCCTATTTCTTGCTGTGGAAAGAAATCTAAGAAGAAGATGGGAAAAACATGCAAAAGTTAATTGGCTATTAATCACTAGATACTGAAGAATTACAGGCAACTGCAACTGATTTCTTTATGAAAGCGATTGTGAGAGAAAAGGGTAAACAGCTTAGAGTAATATCACAACTCCCATCCCAGCTATTATATTAAGTAAATTTATTTTACCTCCTCATAACTATCTAAATTACAAATAGTGAAAGCAAACATGTCTGGAACAGAGTAAAAGAAAGGAACTCTCCATACTGATGCTGCATCACTGTACTCTGGTAAGTAAAGCAGTATGTTTTCCCACCTATGGAAGGGTTAGTTATCTTGGTTTTAGTAAACCTTTTTGTAACACTAGGATGGACATATCAGAAACTGCTAAACTTTTATCAGTCAATCATTCCAGTTGCTCCTGTGTTCTAACAAATGCAGAAATGAATTTCACATTCTTAAGCGATACCATAATTACAGCACCCTGACCTCCACAATCTTCTTTCTTAATTTTATTTCATCTGAACTTTGCTCCATCTACTTCTATGATGTTTCTTCTCGCTCCTTTCTGTTACTGTAATTTTGAATTGAATTTAATTTGAGACAAACTCTTGCAGAGCATTTTTTCTTAAATTGAAGTTATGATATTTCATGAAGGTCGTCAGGTAGACGGATTTAGTTTTCATGACTGTATTTAAAGGCAACCTAAGAAAAACAATTCATATAAGATAGTTTGACCTTCATGTTGAGTATTAGCCTTGCTGAAGTTAATAATCATCACTCTTTTCGTACAAAGGCAGTGCAGTACAGCTGATCAGCATAAATTAGTCTGCAATAAATGGTTGAGATTTGTTTACATGAAAACTACAGGATTTTCTTTGTTAGCTTATCGCACTGAAGGTTTTGTTTAATAGAAATCTGGTTTCTGAAATAAGCATTGTAACAAAAAAAGTATTTGCTCAAGCGGGGATAAGAATGATATCTTTCACTGTGCAGATTGTTCTAAATAATAAATAGCAACCAAATACAATGGAGTTAAACTCACTTTGAATCACTAATAATGATGAAGAATTATAATGTTAGGGAAAATTGAAGTTAACAACGTACTTTGGCCAGTTCCACTGTTTACTTTCTAAGCATACTAAATAGAAAATGTTAACTATTTTTTAACAATTTTCTGCAAAAGTGTAAGTTTGAAACAGGCATAGTTTCAGCTGAGCTCTGCTTAGCTAATAACTAAATAAAAATTTTGGAACCTTTCAGACACCGGTTTTTGCTTCACTAAGGATGCAGACTGCATTTGTCTCCTCCCTAGAAATGATCACTTTTATAGGTCGGGATTGAAGTACAGAGGTGCAGCACAAGGTGGAGTTATTTTTTTTTTGATCTGTAATTTCATTAGCAAAAATGCTTATTGTGGAATTCTTATGGTTTCAGCATCAAATAGAAAGGTAAACACAGAAATGAGATAAACACAAAATGTTTTCTAGCAAATATTTGGCATCCAGGGAACTAATTTTGCTAGGTTTTTCCTGTTTGTGTTTTGAAATTGGTTGCACTGGTTCAGGTAGAGGTTTCAGTGTCAAATATGGTTAGCACATAATTTCAGCTGAATATCTGTTATTTGGCTTTTTTTTTAAATTATTAAGGAAAATAGAGTTTTCTTTCTAGCTTATGTTTTGTTCCATTCTTCTGGTGCCTTTAAGTAATTAAAATAATTTTTAGATAGAGTTAAAGCTAAATTATGCTAGTAATTACCGTACAATGATAAAACCTCAGGCTCTTGATCCTGGTGATATTTGTACTTATCTTTTATTCAGTGTACTGTTTGAAAATGATTTATTATTGCTTCAGGCTATAGTTAGGAAAATGAAAGCTCTGAACTTAAAATTTCCATTAAAGCCCTATGGTGATCCACAAGACTGTTATCTGTCTTTGCCTTAAGACAGTGGTCAGGCATAGGAGTGAATATAACCAAAAATACATTTGTCCCCACTTTTAACAAATAGTTGGGGAACAATAATTTCTTTTTTTTGGTTGAGTTTATGTGTACACAAAATCTGGCACTTCAGGAGGAAAAGTCATGTATGGTCACTGAGGGTTCCTATAACAGTTTGTGTTTGACACAGCAGTTAAGGGGTTAATCTCAAGGGTATATTCCCATCTATAGCATTTAACTCTCTAGGTGAAGTAAAAACATACTCAGGAAGTTTGTATTTAACAAAAGAACTGGCTGATTCTCAGATAAATGGAGACTTATGGGCAAATTGAAGCAGTTTTTGTCAAGAGGAAAGTCTAGGTCCCAGTGAAGCTTGTTCTCTATAGATAAAAATGTTTTTTTTTCAACTGTGAGTGAAAGGAGAGGGAGAGATGAGAATAAGTGAAATACTGGAAATACTTCACAGAAATCAGATACAGGATTTTATTGAACCCAAGATGAATTCTAGGTGTCCTCAGTCCTCATTTTGCTTAGATAATACACCACAGTGTTGCATTTTCCAGAGGAAAAATATAAGTGCTGTAGCTAGAGACCAGTTAATAACAGAAAGCTTCAGTAAAAGTAACTGGAATACAAAAGAATAAAAACTACTATTTGCAGAGAGCAAGGCAAAGGGAATGTGAAACATAAATTAAAAAGTTGTGACTAAAATGTTCAAATACCAAGATGGACTGTACTGGGAAAACGGGAGAGATTTGAGGCCTCATACTTCAAAGAGATTGACACTCCCAGGGAGATACTGGAACTGCTCCTCCAGGATGGCTTCTTGTGGCAGAAATTGCTCAATGCTTTTGGGGTTTGGGGCTTCACTTGCTGCCATGGTTGAGGAAAACAAACATTACAGTTACTGCACTGCTGTTATCAACACTTAGTGACTATGTAATGGAAAATACTGACATTAAGAATAATAGATTCAAAAAAAGTTTAAGTGGGTGGTAGTTGCAAAGGTGAAAACACAGGCAATTATTTAGCATAATTGAAAAGTGGCAGATTAAATTAGGCTGCTCCTGAAATCTTCAACATTTGAAAGGCCCGTGACTAAGTGGTTTCAGATGACTTAAGGCTTTAATTCTATTTTAGCTGTAGAAGGGAGTCTTATAGAGGATCTAGAGGATTTGCCTAAAGAATCTAGAAGCAATTAATAAAAGTTGAGGCACCCAACTGAGGTTATTCTTTTTTGTCTTAGAAGTGCTTTGATGAAAATAAATAAATAAAATTTAGCATTATGTTTTCTTCTGCCTAAGCTTGTGCATCTAAAATTCAGGTACCTAGATTAGGCTTGTCATGCAAAATTCCATAAGCAGGTATAAGAAAGAGGTCCAAGCTTGAAAAGAATCCATTCTGCCTGAGGTCAAAGACAGTAATTTTCCCCTGAAAATGAGGTTTAGGCTCATTCAGTTTTTCCAACTTATCTCTTAATCAACTGAATTCTTCCTAAGTGACGATTTTGCAGGACTAAGCTGCTAGTTATTCAAGAAGATTATCATATATTCGTGTATATATCTCATTTAAGTGTTCCTAAACTAATCTTGATTTTTCTAAAGTGATTTTAAATAAATTACTTCTTATGACTTATAAAATAATTTGGCAGATTTACAGACTTGTATGTTGAAAACTGCTATGTAAAGAACAATTTTGTTATTTCAGTTTTAATCAGATGATAAGAATATGTCATTTTAAGAAATTAATAGAATATTTTATAAAAAGAGGATAGTAATGAGAGTGGTGTAAATAAATAAATAAAAAGTAAACCATGAATTTTTCCTTTGCTTACTACACTTACAACAATGAAATACAGTGGTGATCAATGTCTTCAGATTATGAATTCCTTATATGTATAACCTAGAAATAGCTCTTATAGCTTGCTGTGTCTCGACACTTGTTTCTGTGTCTTAAATTCTTAGCTGGAATGTAAGATGACCAAATCATAGAATCAGAGAATCAAATCAGAGAATCAGAATAGTTAGGGTTGGAAAGAATCTTAAAATCATCTAGTTCCAACCCCCCCACACATTGGCAGGGACACCTCACGTTAAACCGTGTCACCCAAGGCTCTATCCAACCTAGCCTTGAACGCCACCAGGGATGGAGCATCCACAGCTTCTCTGGGCAACCCATTCCAGTACCTCACCACCCTAACAGTAAAGAACTTCTTCCTTGTACCCAATCTAAACTTCCCCGTTTAAGTTTTAACCCCTTGTCCTGTCACTACAGTCCCTAATGAAGAATCCCTCACCAGCATCCTTGTAGGCCCCCTTCAGATACTGGAAGGCCGCTATGAGGTCTCCACTCAGCCTTCTCTTCTCCAGGCTGAACAGCCCCAGCTTGCTCAGATTGTCTTCATATGGGACGTGCTCCAGTCCCCTGATCATCTTCATGGCCCTCCTCTGGACTTGTTTCAACAGTTCCATGTCCTTTTTATGTTGAGGACACCAGAACTGCACACAGTACTCCAAGTGAGGTTTCACAACAGCAGAGTAGAGGAGCAGCCTCACTTCCTTTAACCTGCTCATCATGCTCCTTTTGATGCAGCCCAGGATACAGTTGGCTTTCTGGGCTGTGAGCCTCAGTGTTCAGTATGCAATATAGTCAATAAAATTTTGCTGTTGGAGTTTACCTGTTTTTCTGGTAAGGAGGCTTGAGGTGAAAGTGGTTGCACTCAAAAAAATTCACAGGAGCATAGAATAGTTGAGGTTGGAGGGGACTGAAAAGGTCACCTGGTTCCAATCCCCCTGCCACAGACAGGGACACCTTCTCCTGGACCAGGTTCCTCAAAGCCTCATCCAGACTGGGCTCACACTCTTCCAGGCAGCCACAGCTTCTCTGTGCAACCTGTTCCAGAGCCTCACCACCCTCATAGTAAAGAACTTCTTTCTTATACCAAATCTAAATCTACCCTCTTTCAGTTTAAAACCATTCCTCACTTAGCCTTTTAGGAAGTCCTCTCCAGATCTTTTGTCAGCCTCTTTTAGGTACTGAAAGTCTGACAGAAGGTCTCCCCGGAGCCTTCTCTTCTCCAGGCTGAACAAGCCCTGCTCTCTCAGCCTGTCTTCATAAGAGAGGTGCTCCAGGCCTCTGATTGTCTTCATGGCCTCATCTGTAATTTGAATGAGTGTTAATGTCTTTGTTCAATTATAGACTCATTTGCAAAAGTATCAAAGCTATTTTCCCAGAATAAAGTTATTCTAAATAGTTTTGTTGTAAACAAAAATTTGTGATGCTGCTTATGTGAAATATTTCCTTTGTATTTAGCAAGGAAAGAGTATCTATATTTCTCTTTTTCTCCATTTTTTTTACAGCGTATTCATGATTTAATACGCCATGGATACAGTTTCACTGTCAATCTTCCAAGTCAGTCAGGTGACCTGAAGAACTTTATAAGGGGAAATAATATATTTTCATTATGTTCTTCAACATGATACTTAGAACTAGTGCCTGTTAATTTCCTCTGTGAAGATGGTGTTCTAATTTGAGTTTCTTTCACTGCATTTTTCCATGAAAACCACAGGTATGGGCTTATTTGTGGTTTGTATGTTTTGTTGTTTTGTTTGGGGTTTTTTGTTATTGGGGTTTTTTTGTTTGCTTTGTTTTGTTTCTTTTTTAATCTTTTGAGGGGTGTAGAGGCAGTGTGCACAGAAAAAGAATAGCTAAAGAAACAATGAAATTAGGATCTCTGACAGTGACGGTCACTGAGACCATTCCCTTCTTCTGTTTGATGAATGGAAGAGACAGTGGCTTGAATTCACCTCCTTCTGTGTTGTGCTTTAAGCTTCATATGTTGAGAGCTTTAGAAAGGGTAGAAAGCAATGCAGGTGCAAACTTAAAATGGCTAAAATGTTCACCAGAAATGGTTTACTCTTTTCAAACTTTGTTTTTCTGAACTTGCATTCTTCTGTGTCTATTTCAGACAAAAATCACAGCTTATGTCTCAACAAGGTTTATGGCCATTCCCAAAATCTCAATGTTGACGTGCATTGTCATTGCTTAGATGTCGCGGTAACTTTAACAGTAACAAAGAATGAACACATTGATACAGTAAGGAAAGGTGATATTTTTATTTTTTTCCCCCTGTTTACTTTTAGATTGAAATTAATGACTTATATTTCTTTTTGTGACAAGCAACATGATATACTCTAATAGCTCTTTCTGAGAGCTGTGCTAGGCATGAATAGAATTAAATAAATCCAGGAACTGTAACAAAGCCTGATGGGACAATGTATTATTTATATTACCAGTATAATGTTCCTTGGGATAGACTTTGGCTTATATTTATCTCATTTGAGACACTTTATTAGTTGCTCTTTCGTGCTATAGGGGTTAGTTTGGTTATTGTGAAATAAAGCGGTGTCCACAGCTGTTTTTATAATTTCATTATTTATGATCGGTTTTGACAAGAAAAGTCGATGGAAAATACAGACTGTGAAGTAAGATTTTTTATTTTTTTTTCCCTTCAACAGAATTTCTTGATATCCAGATACTGTAATTTGTTTTGATGCACCTTGTATCTATAAGGAAGAACTAAACAAAGTATATTTTAAGCCAGTCATAAATTCAGAAGGCAGCAGTTCCTCTTTAGGAATCACAAAAGTTGCTTGCATCAGGAAGATGGGGAAATGTTTTAAAATATCATCAGATAAGAAGTCAAGCATGATCTGGAAATCTAATGATACAGACCTAGTTTGGGAGGCTATGGTGATGTTGATATTATTCTATGGCTTGAAAAATTAGAGGTAGGCAGTAACTTAACCAGGATACTTGGGGTTTAGCTGATATATAGGGGTTGCTTGCTTGTGTATATAGCAGAGATGAGAATGTTTGCAAGCCACGTGTGTCAAATATAACCACTGTGTGTGAAAAGCCTCAGGAAAACCAAATACCTAATCAGCAAAAATGCAGTCTAGTGTAACAGGACATACACTTCACTAGAAAGGAGTCAAAATGTGCAGGTTTCAGTCTTTTTATAGGTTCAGGTGTACGTTCATATAACATTTGCTTTCCTAAGTATTTAATTGCTTTATCATTGCAATTGGTATAAGAAAGCTCAAAACCTGAATTCTGTATCACTGACATTACAACAAGGAAATTCTTTCCTCAGAACTGTCCTATATTTTGCATTCAGGTCCCACATGAAACAATGACAGAAATCATTTAAAAGAGTGAAGACTCAAATCAAGTTAGTCTGTTATGGTTGTGAGTTTTTTATTTTGTGTAGATTTTTTGAAGTGCAACAGCAGATGTTGTACAATATAATCCCAGCAGCCTTAGTCTTTCAGTCGCCTGATGTTTTCTCACTCTCTAATTATTCATTTCTGCATCGCAATTGTGTTCTAACGTGTTGGGCAATGTCCGCAAACTTTCTTCCCTTGCCTTTATCCCAGCTCCTTCCTAGGAGTGTGCCTGTTGCTGCATCTACGCTTCCTCTGAGTTGGTGCTGCGATGTCACCTTGTGTTAGATATCTGATGTGTGCACAGGTTGCTCTTTGAAATTCTGCAGTTTCAGAAATCACATACAAAACATAGGAAGTAGGAAATTAAGTACCATTCTTCCTTTACTGAGAGGGAGGTGGCTTGTGCTGAAATATTAACATTGGCCAGGTATTGCATCCTTTACTGGGGAGAATAATGCTGGAGTGATTCTCTCTTTGCTCTTCCTTGGTTCTTATGAGGAGTCTAACTCTCTTGTATATTTTCTTGGTATGTCTTTTATATTGTCTTTGTATTCTGCTGTTTCAAATGTACTGAATATGTTGTTTTCATTTATATCCTGTAAAGCTACTTCTTCCTAGTCCTGAAGACTACCTTCCTTTAGTGACCTAATGACTAAACTTTTTGGTTTCTATTGTTATCCTTAGAGATCTGTGTTTGGCATCCTGGGTTTCTATTATTAGGGATTTCTGCTGAATTAGTATTACTCTTGTCATTCTGTATGTCCAGTGAATAACATCCCATATTTACTGTAATTAGGAGAAACACTCTGTCCTTTTTTGCCTTTTGCCACCCTCTTGCTTTCCACCTCTCCCTTCTGCCCCCAAACATCAGATTTTATTGAATTTGAAAGTCTTTCTGGCAATAAGAAGTGATCTTAAGGATCTCTCCCAAAATAATTTAGAATCAGTATGTTAGGAAAGCATCGTAGGAATGGTACTCCCCTCAACAAGCTACTTGCCTGTACCCCAGAGCTCACTGTCACACAACAGAACCTGTTATGTATGCACACACTTCTTCACTGGTATGCTAGGGGAGTAAGATGTCTTTAGACTAAATGGGAACATAATCTGTCTGTGATTTAGAGGATCTATTCTGTTCTTTAGTTGTTTCCACATGTGCAGTATATACACCTTGATTATTAAAAGCAATAAGACCTCATTTATTTTTTATTATTATTTATTATTACTTTTTTGAACAGTTTTCAGTCACAGTTAATGAGAAGGTAATCAGTTGTTCTCAGGAAACTTGTAATTGTTTCATACTATTCTCTTTCTGCAGTCATTTATTTTTTGAAGTATGATAAAATGCATGACAGGCAGCAAAATGCATTTACAGAATTAAATCCCTGTATTAACATAACCAGAACAAGAATTTACCAGTGAGTGCAAAAGCATAGACACAAAATGATAGCAGCATCCTGGATGTTTTTTTCCGCTGAATATATGTGTTAAAGGTAGTTGCATTTTTATAGACAAAAATAATTGCATACACTTTGCTCTATCGGTGATGTTCTGTGTGAGCACTAATCAGTCTCAGTGAAACTTATTGTGCTCTGCCTGACCTCAAGCAGAGCGAATGAAATACTCGTTAGATGTGCATTATCTACATTGTTCGATACATAACTGTCTGGAAGAAGCAGGCAAATGGGTAGCAATACTGTTTTCCTACATCTCCTTAAGCAGTTAAAATAGCTTAAGGAGGAAATAGAAAGGATATTATTTCTAAGAAAGCCATGGATCTGTATTCCACTGCATGAGCTTCTGATTCTGATGACATTGCCATATAATGCATGTGATTTAAAAAAGTTCCTTTCCATGCTGCAAACATTACAATGTAATATTAATAAGTTAAGGAACCATTCTCTTATTCTTTGAAACTAGTCTAATAACATTCTTTAATTCATTAAGTTCTTTGCTACATGGATTAACTACCTGGTTAAGCATATCAAAGACTAACAACAGTGGAAACAGACTTTCAGAGCCTTCTGTTTTCTACTGGTCATGAAGAGAAATAATCATGTAATTCAACGTGGAAATAGTCCATAGGTGATTGTCACTGTCATGTTTAATGATCCACTGGCTGTTTTTTACTTAGAGTATAAACCATAGTTTGGCAAAACTAGCTGTGTTAGTTTCCCTGGACAGTGATCTGTCTGCTCTCAAGGCAGACCTCTGGCAATCAAAAGCTATTTGGAGGTGCCTGTTACTTCACCAGGACTGCTCTGGATATATGTGTGTCAGTGAAACAAGCTGTATTTTGATTCATGGCACTATGTATTTTTTTGTGGTTGCTCTTCTGTTGGGTTTCTGTTTGGTTGCTTTTTCAAGGGATTTACTATTAATCAGCCAACACTTCATGGCCAAGTTTATACAGAACATTGTGCTGTCAGCTACATCAAACTAGGGTAAGGTTTCCTTAAGATTTTTGTCTAGCACCAGTGTAAATAATTATGTATTTTTTTCTCGTGTCCTGCTGGTGATAGTGCAATACACAGTAAATATAATGATGTATTTCATCTTTACAATGCTTGCTGATTCAAGCAGTGGAATTTAATGAAAGCAGTGATAGCTTAGCATGGTGAATATTAAAATTTTTCATATACAGGAAGAATAAAGAAATATCACTTCCATGGGAAGTGTGAAGCCAACACCAGGCACTTCACAAGTAGGAAAAGAGGATGAGGGAACCCTTCAAGTAAAAGATGTTCTTAAGAAGAATGGGACTTCATTGACAAATGACTGCATATATCTATGATGCCAAAAGGAACAGTAGAATGATCTTTGGTGTGACAAATAGCTCTGACATTGAAAAAGAAACATAATCATGTCATAGTGGATGTGCTGGTTTAGATTTTCTCTTTCTAAGAAACCTTTAAAAGATATATTGTGAAAGATGTAGCACATTTGATCAATAGTTATTTTTTGTACCTTTCATTCTTTAATAACTTAAAATGTGAAATGTGCAGTAAATTAAGTCAGCGATTCCTAGAGTATGTTCTAGTTGAGCGGATTTAATTAACAATAGCTGTTGCAGTAATGTCAGAAGTCTGTGAAACATCACTATAAGGAATTTGTGTTATTGTCTGTTTACTCCAGTTTTCTGATAACTCAGCAACAATATGAAAGTGGTTATTTTCCCCAGATTTGTGAAACACTTGATCCTGTTTTCAAGATTATTCAGAAATACCATCACCTGCTGATCTTGTAGGTGTATTTTCATTAAGAAAAATAATTGTAAGAAGGAGGATGCCAGTTGCAGACAAATAAAAAAAGTGGAATGAATAATAAACCTGTCAAAAGCCTGATCTTCCATTGACAGGGTATAGAATTTCTCTAAGGAGTATACAAACACAGATTTAGCAAAACTGTAAAGGTAGATATCTCTGTTTTTCTAATTAATTCAAAACTTCCTTTCAGAGAGTAGTAGGCCCCTGCCACAACCATTTAGCAAAAAAATGGGAGAAATGTTGTCTGCTTTAGTGCTGAATTACACAAAAGCAATTGGGTTTTCCATACTGTATATGAGCCTCTTGTTAGTAAGTAGTAAGGATGACTGGACAGCAGCTGCTACTTTTGCCTCTTTGCTGCCTTGCTCTGTAGGCCAGTTTGACTCCCTACTAGTCGTGTTTTACCTCTTGGCAGGGTTGAGACCTTTAAGAGTACATGAGTAACTCTAACCCCAACTTCTGTCATCCCTGAGACTTTATTCCTCTGTGTAGTGGAGCTGCAGTGGTGATTCTACAAGGGACCTGGCTACTGCTCTGAGTGCTTGTCACCACACACTTTCAGTTGCATGCTCCTCAGTACACAACTGAAAAAGCTGAGATGCAACTTCACCCTTCTCACCATTTTGACAGGAAATATATGTACGTCTGTTATATAAACCGTAGCAGAGTCATGCATCTTAATGAAATCAGCAATAAAATTATTTATTTATACATTTTGCACCTTACTGAAACGTTCCTTATTACAGAAGTACCTATTGGTTGTTTGGGGGTTTGTTGTAGACTACTTCTCCAGTTTGGCTATATTAAGTTGTCTTTTGCCTGATTAAAGTTTGAATTTCTCTATCAAATTTGAGACAGTAGGTCTAGAATTATATATTTTGAATATCCTGTTGTGTTACATACATATGCACATGTTTGCCTTTCATCTCTGTGTAAGAGAAGAATATTTTTTTAAAAATCAGGTGAGGTCTTCCATGGAGCTAATACTTTTTAATCATCTTTACTTGTTATAACTTTCTCTACATCACAAGCAAACCAGTAGAAAATTGTGCAATCATCCTGCTTATAGGAAACTGTGAGGGGAAAACTCTTTACCTTATATTTTAGTAGATTACATTTATTTCAGTGCCTAATTGAAATAGGGTAGCCAAGAAGTAAATGCTGTCATCACACTGGAGCAGATAATACCGCTCTAGGGACTCTGGTGTCTGAACTAGCTATTTCAAGCTTTTGGCAAGTGGGATTCTTGTGAAACCATTACGGCCATGGGTAGAGCTCAGTTCTCTAAGTTAACACCACAGTGCAAGACATGGCCAAAAGTCTTCGGACAACGAAATATTACACACCATTTCTGTAAGTAAAAAAAATAAAGCAGAAGCATAGAGATATCTTTTTCCCTGCGCTGAATAACATTAGCATGGGATTTGGCATCACAAAAAGCTGGATAGACTCAGAGTCCAATTTATGGCAGTGACCTTCTTTGTTAGTGCCAGGACTCTGTTCCAGTGTTCTCAGCAGTCTTGGCTTCTCTGCGTCCCAGAGAGGCTAACACAGCCTTAGGCTTTCCCTGATCTCTCAAATAATTTTTTGTACTGAGTATGTGCAAGATAGCTAGTAAGTAAGCTTCTGTGTGTTCTCCCAAGCAACTTAACTATAAGGTAGGTAAACACCTTTGAGAACAACTATGTGAACAGTCTTCTCAAACTTCAGATGCCTACAAAAACCAAAGACAAATAAATGACACCACCACCCTCCACCCTCCTCCATCCCCAGCAAACCAAAACCTCAACAAATCAACCGAAAGTGCTGGATAGGTGATGAAATGAAATAACCATGTACCTAGTATTTTTAAGTCATTCTCAGAATGAGGAAGAAAAGGAGCTGGAAGAAGTGCTGAAATGTTGTAGAAAAAGAATGTTTATTTGCACAGGTGCACCTGCATATACCTTGTTCCATGCATTTATGTGTGTGTGTATACATTTGTTGCTGTTCTTACCTATCTTCCTTTCTGCCTAACAGAGTAAATCGTCGTCTGTTAGGATAATCTCAGAACAGCCTCAGGAGGTTCTGACTCAAAGCACTTGAGGAATTCTCCCAGGAATGCAGTGTAGTCTTCAGAGCTGGCTTGTGTGGGTTGGTGGACTATGCAGGCACTTGTCATGTATCAGGGTGGGACTGTCCTTTGTGAGACATGCAGTAGGGGAGGGAGAGAGAATGAGACTTTCCCCCATTTGGTTCTGTGAAGTTATTTGCACTAGTCAGTGTGTTGTTACCATAACATTGTCTCATCCATCTGAATGGGCTATTGCTGTTTGTGTGCAGTATGTTGAAAATACATGATCTGTGCTAAGATGAAGAAGAGATATGGTTGGGGAGATACAGATATGAGTGTATATAAATAGGTGAGTAATGAGTGAATTTTCCTTCAAGCCCAGGACAAGTTTTTGAGTAGTTGCCTAAACACAAGTTATAATTATAGCTCAGTTCATGACAGGCTGCAGCTACTGTAATTTGCCAGAATATAACTTAAAATTTCAAAGCTATGGAAGACAACACCTTTAAAAGTCTGAGACCACTGATTTAATCTTCTGAGGAAGAAAAGTGTTTGCTGGAAACTCAGCAATAAATCCATCAGAAGCCAAGAAATTCTTGATGCTAAGGAACAAAATTGAGGGCTTCCTTTAGAATAAGTAGCAATAGGGGGGTGCTTTCACCTGTAGGAAGATTACATCCTTTAAATCAGATTCTATACTTAGGGTCTGTTTTTTTTTTTTTCTCTTCTGTTTGCTAAGAAGCAGGATTCATTCTAGTCTGTATGAAAGCCTTTCTTGCTATTTTGGTGTAAAACCTTCTGGAGCTTATAAATCACATATAATTTTGCTGTTTCACTTCATAGCTCCCACATCCACAGTTCCATGTGTTCAGTATGTCATTCAAGGTGGCTAGAGTTTCATCTATCTTCAAAATGTGCAATGGGGTAAATTCCCAATGTGTGATTTTTTCAATCTGTCTCAAAACTTCAGTCACAAAAGAAGAAACGCAAGCCCATAAAACTGATGCCTACTTGGAGGATATAGAGAGAAATCTTTACTCATATCCAGAAGCAGCAAAATTTTAACCAATAACAGAATGTGAATCACTCTTGTACCTTATCTCAACCCAGTGTTTTCAGTGGAGACAAGGTCTTTGGCTTATAAAAGACAAAAAATAAATCGTTAAATTAAAATCAAGCAAATGCAAAATAACAAAGTCTTTGTTGTGAATTTTCTTGTATCTCCTTTTCAAAGCAGACTCAGTTTTATTTCTTTTTCTATTTACTGCTACAAGATTAGTTATTAATCATCTAAGTACCCTTTGCTCTTTATAGATAGAAGCTATGATCAATGATAGAACAATATTAGGTGTAAAAAGAATCGATTTTAGGGTGTTAAGAAGTTTGCTAAATAGATCGTAACAGGGCACTGGCTGTACTACAGGAAATACTTTCCAGTTTCCATAAATACATATTTCATTGTCTCTGTAACTGGAAATAAATTGTCTTTCAGGGCCTCTTTGTTAGTGAAGTAGTTCACTTCTGATAGTATAACAACTATGTCTAATTATATTTAGATATGTTATCAAATATCTTGTAGCTGACACCAGCTAGCATTCTTGATCTTCCCCGTAACTTACAGCTCATTGTATTATTTAATAAATGACAGAGCAGTATTCATCTTACCATTGTCCTCACACAGCACTAAAAATCAAAGTGCCAAATCATAAATTACTAGTAGCTAGTAACTATTGTCTGTTTGAGATTTAAATTTTGCATATAAACTCAGTGGTTGTTATTTAGTCTTTCTACATTTTTTCCCTAATATCCCTTTATTTATGACAATAGGAAATGTGTTATGGATTTGTTAAAAAAAACAAAACTAAAAAAAAAAAAACCCACAAAATCCAAACCCAAAAGAAAAAGGAAAACCAAACAAAAACACAACACCCAAACCAAACCACCACCACCAACAAAAATGCACAACCTACAAAAAATCCCCCAAAACCAGAAAAAACAACCGAAGTCCCCAAACAAGCTAACTTAACCACCCGTCCCACAACAAGCTAAACAACAGCTACCTCCAGAATGAAAACACATTATGGGAAAAAACATAACAAAAGCATTGCTATGGGCTTTTCAGAAGGTATGTAGTTTTAAAATGGAATGTGACAGCTAGGGAGAAATGAGGGAAAAAAAATCTAAGAAAACACAGGGTAAAGGAGACTGTACCTCCAACAGACAGGAATTCCTTTTCATCAGCTCTAGGACAAATGACTGATGTGACTACTGGTGCATTCTTGGCAAGTAGGTTGTTGTTTGATCCCATGACTTCTTGCTGGTTCATACTGTTCTTGAAGTAATTGCTGTGTGCTGGTAGAATGCTGAAACTCGCATTCAGCTGAGAAAAGGAAAAGAAAGTACAAAATTTTGTTCTTTTTAAGGAATATCCAAAAAGTGTCTGGATTTTTTTTTTATGTGTGGGTTTTTTGTTGTGGGTTGTTTTTTTTTTTTTTAGTGTGTTTTTGTGCTTGGTTTCTGGTTTTGGTGTGTGTTTTTTTGTGGTTTGTTGGTTTTTTTTGTTGGTTTGGGTTTGGGTTTTTTTACCTATGATCTTGTCTGTGCTCTGTCACAATCTTCAGGGGTGAAAGAAAACCCTTTAAAAACTTATGCCAACTGTTGTCATAATATACTTCTAGAGCTGTATAATGTTTACTTGCCTGTAGGTCAATTCTGCGCTCCTTGTCTATATAAAAGAAAGAAAATAACCTATTAAAGACCATCTTTTCTCTTTGCACAGACAAATGTAGTATCTATACCAGGAGGTTACACTGGCAATTTCTGTATTGGCATAGATAATTTTTTCTTTCTATGTCCCCTTCCCTTTGTGCATAAAGTTGCTGATAGCACGTATTAAAGTTAGAATACTTATTTTATCAGAGGGTAAGGGTGGGAGGGTGAAGGGTGAACGTTGGGAGGGGAAGTGAGGGAACAGAAAAAAAAACGCTTTATAACGTGCTATAACTATTGCCTATTTTATAGTAATAATTTAGCTTTTGCATTTCTTTGTACCAAAAGTAAAAACTCATCAAAATAGTGAGTAGTATAGGTTATATTTTTGGAAATAGTGAGCACTGTTCTGCAATTTACTGAGGGAAGATGAACAGATCAGACGCAACACATATTCCTCAAGTGTTCTGCCTTGGTTTTGAGTCACAGGAGCGAGCATTCAAAGCTGGACCTAGATAGGGCTCCCAAGTCTAGTCCAGCTGTAGGACAGCTCTGATTTTGCAATGAATTAGATTACTTGCTTTCAAACTTTTTTTTTTATGTAATGTTAGATTATCAAAGAAATTCAGCCTGCACACTGTATGGGTGGTTTGTGGGTTCTATTAATTTATTTTTAGTATGTCTGTAGTACACATTTTATGTGTACTAAAGTCTATCAAGAATGATCATATTGTTTTCCTGTAGGAAAAAAATAACACACATCTTATGTTTTCTGAAACTGATGTGTACTAAGAACTCATTGTAATAGCACTGTTGTTATTTGTAACAAGTATCAGTTTGGATTCACTTAGTTTTGTAAAATTAATCAAATTTTTTTCCTTACAGTTACTGCTATCTGCTTCGTGGCAGCTAATAACAAAAGCTAATAGTCTGTGGTACAGATAAACAATCTTAATTATTGTTCTATTTTCAATATGCTGCATACTGGTATTGTTGCAATGGCATCAGTTTAGCTTTTTCTTAAAAAAAAAAACAAGAAAAGTGAAAACCCAAACTGATGAATAACAACCTGCAGCAAATAAGCATTTTCTTGTGTTTCTCTCTTCACCCTAAAAAAGCCTCCAACAAACACCCCTGTCCCCATGTAGTATTATAACACCACATGTAAAAACACCCCTGAACTTTTGTCAAAGGTACTGTTGGGTTATCTAGTCTGTGTTGATGTGTTTCAGAAGCCATTCTTTTCCTTCCTGTACTATCAAATATATTATTGACTCTGTAGGCAAAACACAAGATCAGACACCTTTCTGTAAATTATACTCTGTATGAAAATTTCCATAAAGCTACCAAAGACTCCAAAGGATTGTTAATCCAGCACTTTTTTCATCATTTTCTCTATTCATGAGCCAGGTTTATTTTCTGTTCTCTAACTGAGCTAGAATCTTGAACTTAATTCATTTCTTGATTTCTTTTTTTTTTTTTTGTAGTAAATAAAACATACCCTCAATTTTGAAAACTGGCCTTTCCTTCTGAGATAATCAGTGTTCACATTTAGACTTGAGTCAAACATTTTCATATTTGTGATAGCTGTAACTGTTTCCAAAAGATTTCCTGATCATATGAGGGTAAGATGATACCAATAGAGCTCAGTTTGGTGTTACAGAGGTAAAGAATTTATTACTGATGCAATGACACAGGTTAAATATTTATTCCTCTAACTGAATATCTACTTAAAGTTGTCATATTTCAAGTGGTTGGTTATTCTTGAAACAGTTGCAAAAAAAACGCAGTATGAAGCTGAGTATAGGGTGTTTTGTGTTTGAAAACGGGTATTTTTAAATTATGACAAAATGCTTAATTTTACGATAGTTTGTGTATCTCCCACATGAAAGTTTCTGCTGCCACCAGAGCTGTATAATCAGTGTGTTACTTAGGAAACATTGCATAATTACATAGGTTGTTCTATATGCGTGTTGTAGCTTAGACCTAGCCAGTAACTTGGTATCATGCATCCGCTTTCTCACCCCCCCACTCCCTGGCCTGGATGGAGATGAGAATTGAGAAGAATGTAAATCCAGTGGGTTAAGAAGAGTTTAATACATCAGGGGAAGCGTGACCAGCAGGTCGAAGGAGGTGATCCTGCCCCTCTGCTCTTGTGAGACCTCACTTTGGAGTATTGTGTGCAGTTCTGGTGTCCACAACATAAAAAGGACATGGAACTATTGGAGCAAGTCCAGAGGAGGGCCACGAGGATGATCAGGGGAATGAAGCACCTCCCATATGAAGACAGGCTGAGAAAGTTGGGGCTGTTCACTCTGGAGAAGTGAAGGCTGCGTGGATACCACATAGCAGCCTTCCAGTATCTGAAGGGGGCCTACAGGGATGCTGGGGAGGGACTATTCATTAGGGACTGTAGTGATAGGACAAAGGTTTAAAACTTAAACAGCAGAGGTTTAGACTGGATATAAGGAAGAAATTCTTTACTGTTAGGGTGGTGAGGTACTGGAATGGGTTGCCCAGGGAGGTTGTGAATGCTCCATCCCTGGCAGTGTTCAAGGCCAGGTTGGACGAAGCCTTGGGTGATATGGTTTAGTGTGAGGTGACCCTGCCCATGGCAGGGGGGATTGGAACTAGATGAACTTAAGGTCCTTTCCAACCCTAACTGTTCTATGATTCTATGATTCTAAAGCACAACCTACTACTACTACGAGAAATAAGAATGGCAATGGAATTAAGGGGAGAGGATATAAAACCAAATGGGGAAAGGAAAAGAAAAATAGCCCTGATAGACAATGCAATTGCTCACCACCTGCTGACTGATACTGAGCCTGACCTGAGCAGGGATTGGTCCCTTCTAGGTACCTTCCCCCATGTCTGTTTATATACTGGGCATGATGTGCTGTGGTGTGGAATACCCATTTGGCTGGTTTGGGTCAGGTGTCCTGTCTCTGCTACCTCCTGGCTTCTTGTGCTCCTCCTCACTGGCAGAACATGAGAGACTGAAAAGTCCTTGAGTAAGTGCTGCATAGCAAGAACTAAACATTGCTGAGTGTCATGGTTTGAGCATGTTTTGAGGGTGTTTTTGTTCAAGGTTTTTTCCAGCCAGGTGGAGGAGGAGAGGCCGGGAGGAAGGAGAGACAGGACACCTGACCCAGGCTAGCCAATGAGGTATTCCATACCATAGCACGTGATGCCCAGGATGCATACTGGGAGAGAGCGAGAGTGGGAGGGGTAGAGCTCTAGAGGAAAATGGAGGAGGGAGCACGCGGTGCTCAGCCGGGCACGGTGGAGTGAGTTATGGGTTGGTGGCTGGTGGGGTGTTGTATTCTTTTTGCTTGTTATTGGCTGTATCATTATTATTGTGTTATGCCTTAGCTATTAAACCATTCTTATCTCAATCCGTGGGGGCTACATTCTTTGGATTTTCCTTCCTGACTCTTAGGGAGTTGGGGGACTTGGTTTAAACCACGACACTGAGTCATCAGCACTGCTCTCAGACCAAAGCCGAAACACAGCACTGCACCAACTACTAGGAAGAAAATCAGCTCTGTCTCAGTCTAAACCAGGACAATGTGAATTTTGGTAGTCTTGAAGAAGCAAAGGTATCATCTTTTCTGCTTACATTAATGTAGCCATTATTCATTAGAGATCCTATATACACTAGTTCTTAATAACTTTATCAATTAAAACATACAGTGCTAGTTCTTGCCTCTTTCTCTCAGCTCATTCTGCTCAGAAAATTAGGCACTAATGATTTTAACATTTGTCCTGCAAATCATCTGGCCTACTTTCAGTGTTTGCAAGTCATATTGAACCAGCACCAAGCCTGTTACTTTTTATCCCTCTACTGATATTTTCAAGTTAAACCAAAATCCTTTCAGGTTCATTAAGATCTTCCTTATTGCTAGCTAAATGCCTCTTTAACCTGGCTTTGGAAAAACACTGATATTTTAGAGGCAGTAACCACACAGCATACAGATACAATTTTGAGAAGAAAATTGGTTTTATGAAAATTAGGATTCTTGGTGCTCCCTTTACACAAACTGAAATGTCTCATATGAGCCTAAGCAGAAAGGTGTTGTCAGGAATGATTGCAAGGAGCTCGGAGCTCAGCTTGGGTCTCCAGTGGAAACTGTCAGCTACACAGAGCTGGAGGACAAAGCATGCAGTCACTGCCACTTCAATGCAGGACCATAAGGACAAAGTGGAGAAAATGTGCCCTCTGTCAGAAAGGGATAAACAGATCATATGCTCAAAGAAATTAGAAATCAGGGAAATGTGAGACCCTTCCTTTCACCCCAATCTCGGAGAGCAGTTGAGTGCGATGAGAGAATATTAAACACTGTGCTGTGCAGCATTATGAAAGCTGCAGCAGTTACTCGTTGTCTATGTGACACTGTAAATACCTTAACTCGTACAATAGAGTTAAAACCCAAAAGAAGTAAAGAAACCACAACAAGAGAACATAACAAAACAAAAATAGCACTTGGAAATACTGTTTTCCCAAGATGAATATGTTTTTGTGGGTTTGCTATATGCAATCCCTATTACAGGCCAAAATGCTGTCCTCAAAATGTCTTCAAAGTAGGGTTTTTTCCCTCTTAAACTAAAAATAGTTTGTGTTACTGAATTCAAGGGAAAACTCCATCTGATATCATCAGGATTTCACCACCATTTATAGCTTTTAATATGCTATGTTCTATGTGATAGAGTTGGAAAACTGCCATCTGCAAAAATCCTCTTGCATCTGGAGAAGTAAAAATACAAAGTAAATTGCTCTAAAAATATATGGTTACATCATTACTTGGAATTTCTCATCTGTTTTCTGTATATAATCTCATTCAGAAGTGTAAAAAAAAAAACCCAAACCAAAGCACAAAATCCCCAACAAACACCTAATATCATGTAAGGACTTCATGGATTCTTTATTATGAAGTTGTTTGTTTTATTGCGGAAACTAAAGCTTGTTCGCTGATAGTAAAAGGCTAAACAAGATTATTCAGCATGACCACTTTTATAGTTGCTAACAGTGGCCCAGAATCAAGGAATGGATTTAAATTAATAACAGTGACATAATAAGACACTACCTCATGCAAAAGATCCTCAAATATGGTAAAAACACAGTGCTAAGGTTATATACATTATTTAAACTATTTTTTCAGCACAGCGTCATAAATTTTTTTTTTATAAAGCAGTTTGCAGTTTCTTTTCACAAACTTTTTTTTTCTGACTGATTCAGAGTTATAATTTTAAAACTATAATTTTAAAACTGAGAATCCCTTAGGAAATAAGTTTTTGAATTTCAAAGGTGAGTGGCTGTCTCCCTTGTAAACCTCCTTTAAAAGTATAGGTTTCTAACTTTGTTTCACACAGGGGAGAGAGGGGGGATTAAAAAACATTCAGAAAAATAAGAGCCTCAATTTTTTTTTTTCACTGAATATATCTTTTTTTATGAACACTTTGTTTCAAAAAAATGTTATGAAAACATCTTTTTTATTTTTGGTAATGAATGTTTCTTATGGATGATGGTAATGAAGCCAGTAAGTCTTGTTAAATTCAACGTGTGTTCTGGTACACGGTAGAGGTTTCAAGGCCAGGTTGGACAAAGCCTTGGGTGTCATGCTTTAGTGTGAGGTGTCCCTGCCCATGGCAGGGGGGTTGGAAGTAGATGATCTTAAGGTCCTTTCCAACCCTAACTATTCTATAATTCTATGAAACAAGTTGAACATAGTATTAATTACAAAAAAATCTTAGAGAACTGAATTTTAATGATAAAACCCCAGTTGATTGGACTTCCCAAGCAATAATTACAAATGGAGGACTTTGGCAATTCTCCATGTGGTAAACCTGGCTTTTACTACTGCTTTTTAGGCAGGAGAAAACTAAAATTGTAAATCACATTGTGGTGTATTTCATTAAGATTTTTTTTACATGCTATTATACAGTTGACCTAATTGCATATTATGGAGTAAATGTTATATTTTTATTTCAATAGCAGTATTCTTAAATATGAATTTAACAAACTAAAGTAGATAATGGTTGTAGACATCTTCAGTAACTGCTTGGAAAAAAAATGTATTTCAGTAATCAATCTTTTTTTGTTAAAAACACTAACTCGTGACAGTTTTTAAATGTAGTAATTTAAAAGTGTGAGGGTAATTTTTTAATAACAGTTATCTTTATTTTAAGATAAACTAAAACTTGATGCCCTCAAATCTTCTCTCAGGCTGGAGATCTCCTGATTCCATAAAAATAAGGAGCCTGAAAACAGTAGGTCTGGAAACCTTAAAGGGCTTGGCTAGAAGGATGGTTCCCTGATGCAGAGCTGGAGTACCCATGGCTCCTGGGCTCCCCTGCAGGATGCTGCTGTTCTTTTAGTTACCTAATTTATTTCACAACAGGAGACTGATACTGCTGATCCAGAATGCTCATTTCACTTAAACTGAGGTTTAGTAAAATGTGCACTTGTTGTCTTGTATCCCTCTAGTAAAAGATATGTTATCTACCAAGGAAATTTGCTCTGACATCGGATTATGACCCAATTGATTCATAATAAAAATTCTTCTGTACAGATTCCCTCTTCTTGCTTATATCATTGGTACTACTTGTGCCCCTTTCTTTGTGCCTTCTTCATCAGCCAACCTAGGAGACAAGGCTTAATCCTTAAATTCTCTTAGACTTGGACCGGGTCTTATTTGTTGAAATGTCTCATTCAACTTCATCTCTGAAAATCTTGTATCTGTGCCGTCACCTCTGAAATGTGCTTTTTACAGTCTGGACTGTTAATTTGATGTTATGTTTAAATCTCTCAAGATTAGGCATTGGTTCTCTTCCCATAAATAAAATACTATTTCCAACACATCTCAGGTGGTATTTACCTCACAGGCATTCATCACAGGAATAAGACATATTTTTAAGAACCTGTGGCAAGCCATCCTATTCAGTGCTTCTTTTTTGATTGCTTGAAGTCCTCCATCAGGCATATAGCTGTACTGTGACATGTTGCTAGTTTATTTTTTGTGGTATAGATATACCCTAAAGTATGTTCTGTGTGGTGGACTATCTTCTGGTACTGGCAACCCCCTTATCATTCTCAGCATATCCTGCAGAAGAATGCTGCAGAATTTGATCAGCTAAGCAGTAGCTTCATCACAGAAATTTGGCTTGCAATTTCTCTTATAATGTTTTTACTCCAAAGGTATAAACTGAGTTTTTCACCTCCAAAATTTATGCAGCAAGTTTTGCATTTCTACCTGATAATTATCATTATCTCTGTCAAGTTTTTATAAGTTACTACAAAGAAATGCTGGCTATGTACTAGTGTTGATCCTAATGTTGCTTTCTGGGGCATAAAAAAGTGACTGAATGAGCAGTACATGACTTTTGCATTTGGGGACAGGAGTTTTACTTATGGTTTTCTTCATCAAACACTTTCAGATCACTAGCCCACAAGTTTCTCTATGTACATTTGTCCATACTTCAGAAAGATAATTGATCACATCTCTAAGTAATCTCTGTCATATCTTTTTTATCTGAATAATTTGATTGTCCTTCTAAGCACCCCAGGTAACACTTTGTCAGTAATTTCATGAGTAAGAATTTATTGTAGATTTCTCTCACTAGACTGCAGATATGCTCAAAGCAGTCACAGTTGCTACAGTGATGCAGACTTTCTGGTGGGAGATAGAGCTCTACATTTGTTTCCCCAGGGGATTTCACAAAGGAAAAGGTTTCAAGTGCAAGCTTGCTTCCTGCATGTTTAGTTTCTTAAAGTATAGGTTGATAAATATTGAACTACCTTTATGGACATTCATGTCCCTTCTCTTTCACATGGTGAGAATTGTGCTCAAATCTTGGAGTGCTCATTTTTAGAAGCACAGGATTCTATGTTAACTGAACGCCATGTATTCCTTGAGTTATGGAATTCTTGCTTATAGTAGGCATTTGTGAATAGGCATTTCAATTAATCCCTTGCTTACTATTTCTGGAGCCCAGCACTGTGATGGGAATTTCACTTACATCTTATTTCACCATTCTCTAGTCTATTCTGACCAGCCATTCTCTAGTAACTTTGTTAAAATAAGGTAGTTGAATCAACAGAGGCTACTATCTGCAGTGTAAAGCGTTGTCTGCTTAAAAATCATACTACAAACTTCGGCTTAAATGTAATTATTAGTGCTTCTGTTACTGTAGAAGTTATGAAATCAGAACATAAAGTTTTCACATCCTGTTATTCGTGGCTGTGGGACATTCTTTTTGCCTTTATGATATTTTCCACAGCACATGTGGTAATATCATAAGACTTATATTTGAATTGATATGTCTTCTGTCTTGAGTCCTGGTAACTTTTAGCTTGTCTGTCAATTGTTCTATACTAGTGGATGCCATAATTTAGAATTTCTACCTGGGCAGTTAGGCTAACCTTCCAAATTAGATCCATCTCTCCACACTAACTCTGAATAGGTGATGTTGTACAACCATAAGCATCTTGTCTTACATTAGAGTCTTAATGTTACCAATACTGGGTGTTTGAGTCAAACTTGTTTGCTCCTTGATTTTGGTTATAAAAGTATATATATACACATCATCTTTGCTACCTCTTTAGCTCACTTTATTCAAAATTGCAATCAGACCTTTCATCAGTTGCTCTGAAGTCTCAATCATCTTTTACATAAAGAATTTCTGTTTGATTTCTAGTTAATCTTAAACCAAATAAGAAAAATTTCCATCTAAGCCTCAGCTTCTTTTTCTTATTCTTTCTCCTCCCTCCCGCCCCCCCCCCCCCCCCCCCCAGCTCCTAATGTTGGATGAAAGCTTAATTCTCCATCTGTCACAATATATTTTGCTCAAATAATTACACAGCCCTCCACAGTACTCTGAGTTTTCCAGATTTTCTTTAGCTTTTCTTCACTTGTTTCACTCACTACATTTGGTGTAGTTGTACTCACTGGTCTAATGGAAGGTGTCACGTTTCATGAGTCTGTCAGTGGGTGAGAACAAAAAAAGACTATTTGCTTATAGTGTTAAATGATCTTAACAAAATACATGTTACCAAGCAAGGATGTTGTTAAGAGCAGCTAGAATTCTGACCATGCGCATATAAGTTCATTTCCAGATGCCTCTTCTTTATTTGCATTTTATGAGTAAGAAGCTGTAAGGCTTTCTTGGGATTAGGACTTACTCTTGTTTAGGTACAAGTAGCAGTATTCCGTGTGTATATGTTGGGGAGACAAACAGCAGAAAGAAATTTCTAAATTGAATGTATCAGGTTTTTTTTTTGTTTTCATTTGATGTCCATGTAAATAGAGATCTATGATTATGGTAATAGGTATATTGAAGTGCTGTAAGTAGACACAAACAAGCAATCTTTAATTATAAATGTTTTATCTTTTTCTTTTTCCAAATTACCGTGAAGGTTTAGGGATCTTATTGTTGCCTATTCCTTGCAGAACAGGTGCTTTCAGTGGAAATTCTTCCCCAGAAAAAAAGAAAAAATGCACTGCAAGTCCTCACAATGAATCTTAATTTGATCTGGCAGGATGGTGCAATACTTTAAACTGTGCCTGAGGTCTTTAAATCCTTTAGAGGTATAGATACATGTGACACGTATGCACTGTTTGATTTCAACCTTTTGACTCTGGGGAAATGTGCTGCAGATTTATTGTCCTCACCTAGATGCTTCCCTGTTTCAAAGTGGTCTGTGAGTAAGAATCAGCACAAAATTATTTTTAGCAAATCAAAAGATTGTGGTCTTAATTATGATGATGGAAACTGGGTTATGAAGAAAATACTTCAGTCTCAAAATTATCAATATTTAACAAGAAGAATTAATCTTGGCTATTCTGATATGTCTCATTCAATGTTATTGACACCTGTCCTATATAAATGTTTTTTAAACTTGGGGATGGATACTGCCCTTTAATACTGAGCCCTAAGGTTTTGTTGGGCAATTGCTGAGCAGCTCCATTTAAGCCTCAGTTCCTCTGCCTGGATTTCTCTTATGGATTCTGGGTATCTCCCCCTACCTCTTTTCCAAGAGAGATTTATGGGTTCCTTAACATAAAACTTTGCATCTTTAGTTTTCATTTCCTAGGAATGCAGTTATGGTGGTTTTATGTTCATTTTGTTTCCTCTCACCAGCAATGGTACCTATACAGAGGTGATAGCTGAGCCATTCTCCATTAACAGAGAATTCAAGATTTATGTGGGAAAAGTTACTTTGTTAGAATAATTTTAATACAGGAATAATAACTTATGTACATGGTTTACATACAATATATTATAAAATGTATAAGCACCACAGCCTTTCCAAGCCACTAAATTTCAGCATGGTCTTAGTTCAAAATGTACTACTACAAAATTTATTCCAAGGAGCTGACTGTTGCAGATGGCCATAGTGGGCAGAAATAATGTATCTAGGATTTTTAAAGCATCTTTCCATGATGACAAGCATTAACAAGCAGATTATCCGTGGTTTAATTGCAAGAGGTTACCCAAATAACACACTTTCTAGAGCTGGCTTTCCAAGCACAGCCTGCTAGAGAACAATTATTTTGGCCAGCACACAGGAGGAACTGGAGGCTCCAACTCATTTGTGATGCTGGGATCAGCCTGTGGCGACCCTACAGCCCTTGCTTAATTAATCCTATTTTGGCTTTAGACTTCTATCTCTGTTTGGCACAGCAAATACAGCTGTGCTGTGAATATTACTGGAGGCAGACATAACTATGTGCTATGCACTCAGAAAGCTTTCATGCTGGATATTCATTTTTTTAACTCATTTCACAGTTAACACGTGCAGGCACTTGTGACAGGTTGCTACTTGGTGACTGATTGGCACAATTAATTTCCATGTTGCACTTCAGCTACAATCTGAAGTACAGTTGGCTCATTCATTATGGGCTATTGCACATAAAAGGGAGGGGGGAACCCTAAAAATCTCTCACCTGAAAACTGATCTTTCTGTCAGAGGCTGTCAGTCTCCTGTTCAAAATTTTAAAATATTCGTAGAATCGTAGAATAGTTAGGGTTGGAAAGGCCTTTAAGTTCACCATGCTTCAACCCCCCTGCCATGGGCAGGGACACCTAACCCTAAACCATGTCACCCAAGGCTTTGTCTAACCCAGCCTTGAACACTGCCAGGGATGGAGCATTCAGTTTCCTTGGGCAACCCATTCCAGTGCTTCACTACCCTTACTGTAGAGAACTTCCTCCTTATATCCAGTCTAAACTTCCTCTGTTTAAGTTTTAACCCATTATCCCTTGTCCTGTCACTGCAGTCCATAATGAAGTGTCCCTCACCAGCATCCCTGTAGGCCCCCTTCAGATACTGGAAGGCTGCTATGAGATCTCCACGCAGCCTTCACTTCTCCAGGCTGAACAGCCCCAACTTTCTCAGCCTGTCTTCATATGGGAGGTGCTCCATTCCCCTGATCATCCTCGTGGCCCTCCTCTGGACTTGTTCCAACAATTCCATGTTCTTTTTATGTTGAGGACACCAGAACTACACACAATACTTGAGTGAGGTCTAACAAGAGCAGAGTAGAGGGGCAGGATCACCTCCTTTGACCTGCTGGTCCCACTCCTTTTGATGCAGCCCAGGATACAGTTGGCCTTCTGGGCTGTGAGTGCACACTGAAGCCGGCTCATGTTCATTTTCTCATCAACCAACACCCCCAAGTCCTTCTCCGCAGGGCTGCTCTGAATCTCTTCTCTGTTCAACCTGTGGCTGTGCCTGGGATTGTTCCGACCCAGGTGTAGGACCTTGCACTTGGCATGGTTAAACTTCATGAGGTTGGCATCAGCCCACCTCACAAGTGTGTCAAGGTCCCTCTGGATAGCATTTCTTCCCTCCAGCATATCAACCGAGCCACACAGCTTGGTGTCATCGGCAAACTTTCTGAGGGTACACTCAATTCCATTGTCCACGTCATGCACAAAGATGTTGAACAAGACCAGTCCTAATACGGATCGCTGAGGGACATCACTCGTTACTGGACTGCAGGTGCGCACTGAACCATTGACCACAATTCTTTGTGTGCACCCATCCAGGTAGTTTTTCACCCACTGAGTGGTCCACCTATCAAATTCCTGTCTCTCCAATTTAGAGACAATGATGTAATGCGGCACAGTGTCAAACGCTTTGCACAAGTCCAGTTAGATGACATCAAGTACTCTACCCCTGTCCATCAGTTCTGTAGCCCCATCATAGAAGGCCACCAAATTGGTCAGGCAGGATTTTCCCCTAGTGAAGCCATTCTGGCTGTCAACAGGCACCTTGTTTTTCATGTGCCTTAGTATGCCTTCCAGGAGAGTCTGCTCTAAGATTTTGTCAGGCACAGATGTAAAACTGACTGGTCTGTAGTTCCGCAGGTCATTCATTTTCCCCTTCTTGAAAATGGGGGTTATATTTCCCTTTTTCTAGTGGCTCAGGTGCCCTTCAACATATTAGTTGCTTAGTAATTTTGAGAAACAGAACCATCTCCTCAGTGGGGACTAAGAAGCACACAGTATAATTCAGATTAATGAATTTTTAGACTCAGTGGTGTTAAATATATAGACAATTCCAGTCTGTGTTCCACTCTTTTGAGTTTGTGCCATCCCCTATACAGCAACATTAAAAATATTTCTTAGGTGCTACACCATGGCTCTAAATAGGGATTATTACACAATGTTGTGTTAATATAGCTATCTGACTTCTAGACATGCTGATTCATTTCTGTTCAACTCAGAGCATAGAGCTTACTGTGTTTCTTCTCATATGGTCTTCATTGTTTCCATATTTTACAAAGGAATAATAATGTTATTCCGCAACTACAAGAGTTGTGTTTGTACTTTTGCTTCTTGCATAGTGAAAACAAGAATGAAATACTGCAAGACTCTATGGAGAACATGAAACATCCTATTTGTTCACTGCTTCAAAAATTAAGCAACTCTCAAGTAGGAGATGAAGTAGATGTGATTGGATGAAAGTCAAGTAGCTATTAAATAATAATTTATAACTCACCTGCCCTGAACTTCTGAAACATTTTTTTTTTATTTTTTTTTTCAGGTTTTTTAAATAAGGCTTTTCTATTGTAGATCCAACTTACCAGTGTTCTTTCGGGCCAGACAGTGCAGCACAAGAATAAAAATCTTTCCTAATGGACTCTACAAAGTATATGATTTACATATAGTGTTATTTATCTTAGAATGTGTGTCTAGTCTAGTTCACTAGGTGACAGAGACAGCCTCAAAACTGTAACAGCTGCAGAAACAAACAGTTCTAAACACTGACTGTCATTTGAACTGATTTTATGTGCCCTATTTTGCTCATAGTCTTAGTATATATACAATTTTTCCTGTTTGGATCACTTGAAAGAGTTAATTCTCTTATTAATTAATAAAAATAATAGAATGTTTTAATTTACATTTTTCTCAATTAATTATAGAGAAAATGTAATACAGTTACACAGAAAATTTAATAGAGTATGTAAACAGAAAACGATACCTCTCACATGGAACCTAATCAAGATAAAGCTAAACATAGGCCTATGTCATTGTTTAAACAAAAATATAATCTTAGTGTGCCACAAATGAAATCTCTGTATTTCAATGCAACACACAGTAATGGTTAAGCTAAACAAGGAGTTGCCATGCTGTAAAAAGTATGTATTGTACTGCAGACTTCTAGGACAGAAATAAGCCTTTTGTTAAGCTAATGAGGTGTAGACAGACATTCAGATTTGGGAACAAGTGTTTACAGGTAATTTTGTACCTAATGAGAAATAATATCAAACAAATAATTAAAAATATGCAACATCAAATAAATAGTATTCCTTCTTGTCTCATTCAGTGGGACCCACATAAGATGGTTACTTAGATGTATTGCTATGCATAAAACTATGAGGTTATTTCACTCTGTAAACTAATAGAATCTCAGTGGGTAGCACTTACAATGGGTAACAATTGCATGGCAGTAGCCCACATACTTATGAAAATCTTGTAACTTTTTTTCTTAGAATTATATACTTATTTAATAATTGTATGTTCTAGGCATATAGTTACCATTTTATTTTTTTGTTTTATTGTTATTGCTGTTAACAATTTTTTTTTTCCAGAAGTAATGCAGAACTGGAAATTCTTGGATTTGAAACAGTATTTTCAGTCCTAGTCCTCCTGTTCACCAAAATAAACAACAGTTTCAAGGTAGCATGGTACCAGACTCACCTGCTTCTGGTGTTTTCCAACTCCCTTAGTGCTTCCAGATCTTATTTGCAAATGAGTCATACCTCCTATATCTAACTGGGCTATGTGTTTGAGTTGCAGTTCCTACTACTAGTCATTACATGCGGCAATGGTATCTCTTTGTTGTTAAGACTAGCATCTGAAAGAAGAAAGTCGTTTTGGCTGAGAAGCAAGTAGTGATATAATTTGAAAGAAATCAGATAAATGATGGATTGTATACAGTCTGAGGTAGGGTAACAATATAGGAATTTTTTAGCACAGTTCTTTGTAGCCTTTTCCTCCTACTGGTTATCTCAATCAGCTAGTAATTCTTCTTTATACTTTTTAGTGCTAGGACTCCTAATGTGAAGGTGCTTTTTTCCATCAGTTGTTTTTCACAGCAGGTCACAGAAGAGGCGTGTTTTGTCTAGTGAGAATAATGATGTATTAGACTGCAAAATGACCAAGGGAAAGAAAGGCTGAAGATGAGTTAGAAAAGGACTGAAAGCTATGTTAAGGACTACTGGGAAGCATGAAATTGAAAGCAAGAATTCATGCAGTGCAAGAAGATATTGTTAAATTAGTGCAACATGAAAGTGTATAATTTGAGGACCCAACATCATTTGTTGTAGAAATCATGTTGAGTGAATCTATGAAAAAAAACAAGAGCACTGAGGTAGTGTTTTGCTTAAAAGGTCTTTATGTAGGAAAGATCCACCACAGAGGTTTTATTTGGAAGCAGTTTTTCCAACATCTGGGAAATAAGCGGAGCTGATGTTATGAGGTAATCCACAGGTCCAAAGAGAAGCGCAGGGCATGCTGAAAGCTAATTGATCAGGTATCAGTGATACCATGTAATTAAAAGAGTAAATTTAAATATTTTGAACTGTATGTGGTCATAATTCTCAAAACTTACGAATGTGTTGTGGAAATCACAGGTGGGGATTGTTATTCTATAAGCCTCTGACATGAATGAGTTGGAATTTACTTTTTTGTGCGTGTGTGTGTTTTACATTGTGTGCTGCCAACCAACTAGAAAGTAGATAGTGGGTTAATAAATCCTTTCCTGTGGTGCCAGAGTTATAAATGGTTTCTGACCATATTCTGACTAAAAAGTTTAAGTGTTACTTATGACATTAACATGATAATCTGTACTATGTAAGAGGTTCTAAAATTTAAGAGCATATATCAGCATTAATTTCCTAAACTACCTTTTAATTTAAAGTAGCAGTCTGAGCCAAGGTCATCTCATATCTTAACAAAAGTGCACACTGAACCCATTTTTAGTACCTGCTTATGGAGTAGTGATGGTATGTCCCTGTTCCTTGTAAGCATGTTTCAACCTACTGGGCAGATTCAGTAGAGATACCAAAAATGTTTCAGCTTGGGAGAACCAAAATATGTCTATTTTTCTAAGTGCAACCTAGAACATTTTGGGGCTCCAGCAGCACAATATTCAAATAGACAAATATTTTCCCTTTTCTTTTAGATCAGCATAGCAATGAATCCTGGTACACTGGCCGTTTAACAGAAATAAATCCTCATGATACAAGAGAATTATTTAAGGAATTGTATAAAGAGTTACTCATGGTCTTGACTCACTACAGTTACGTACCTTGTGACTATAGTGAGTACAATATATTATATAGAACCAACTTTTACACTGGCTACGGTCTTCAGTTTCTATTTCTATACTTTTCTGTTCATTGTCTTGCAGCCTCAAACTCTGAGTTTTCTCTCATTTTCAAGAGAGATGGTTAATTTTTTTTCTGTCTAGTTCTCATTATTGCAGATATTATTTGGATTTGCTAAAAATGTCTTCTCATTTCCTGCATTCTTTTATCTCTATTTTCATTTATCATGTTCCCATTTTTTTCAAATTACATGTATTAATTTTCTTCCTACATTCTTCAGGTTTTTAAAGATATCTCTTTGCTGTTTCCTGCCTGTTTTTTTTTTTGCCTCTATATTCTTGTTCTAATTTTATTATTTATTTATTATTATTTTTTTAATATCATTATGAGATTTTTAATTTGAAATGATGAAATTATGAAAAAATATGAATAAAACTGCAAATTCTGCAGCTAGTTTGATAGCAACTCCCCCCAAAAACCAAATAGTTTTTCAAAATTCTTGTCAAACCTGCTGTGTGGTAAAAGAAGAAACTGGAAAGCCATCACCCTCTGGTGAGGTAAGCAATGTGTCTTTCCAGCTTCTCAAAGCTACTTTTGCTAACACAAAGGCATCTTCAGTGGGAGGGCTGTTTGAAAATATTTACTGTGTCACAAAAAAAGTGTCCCCTTCCTTGCCTTTTGGATTTGTGACTTTTGATGCAACTTTGAAGTTCATCTGGTCCCACTTACAGCTGGAATCTATAAGAATATTTCTTTCAGAAACAAAAGCCATTTTGCAGTTCTGTGATATTAGAATTGCAGTGGAGGAGTTAAGAAAACACTAAAAACGGACCAAAAAAACCACCCTAAGACCACCAAACAAACAAAACTGCCAAAACCAAACCCCAAATTTTTGTTTGTTTGCTTCCATATGTTCTTGTTCCCACAGGAAAAATTCTTTGGAATTTTTTTACAATTACATTAAGAATAAGCGCATTCAGTTCAGAACTACTTTAAGAGTAAAGCTATGATAATTTGTAGTCAGGGTTGAGGCCTTAACATAGAGTATATTACATGTGCTTGAACATTTTTATTGGAAATTTAAAATTCCTTATTACTATAATAGGTTTGGATTAAGTCACATTTGATTTAAATTGGAGATTTAATATCATCTTAATGCATTTTGGGGCTCATGTTTTAATGGTTGCAAACAGTTAAGAGGTTAGTAATTTGTTCTTTATTTGCTGTGCCATATTTGTCTACAGCAAATAATAACTTTTTGCCAGTCTTCACTTTCATTCTTCCAGACTAATGACATGATTAAAAAGAAAAATTGTGGTGTTTACTTTTGCTTTCAAAGGCTGTGCTGTGTAGCAAAGTGCTAATGTCAAGTATTGCTCAAATACACAAAACTGACATTGCACAGACCAAGGTAATCTTTTCTGCAAACAGTATTATACGATTATAGGGTTTTTTTAAATCATTGAAAATAAACTGCCTAGTAATATTTTAAGTTTTTAGATATTTCCTGACCAAAGATAAAATCTTTTGGATCCTGAAAAGTATATTGAAGGGGCACTTTTATTGGGGAGAGACAAAGGTATTTTTTTACCCTTACACTGGTTTGTACGATAATCTTTGATGGGAACTGGGCAATAAAGGAATTAAGCAGAGATAAAATGTGCAATTACTAAACCAAATCGGCAAGCAGTAGAACAGTAGGTAACAAAGCAACAAATTGACCTAGGGCTGGAAATCTCCGTTTTGGTCTTTATTAAACTCAATGTGCACTGTAATGCATTTTCATATTTCTAGTTACAAAAAGAATTGAGGATTTATAAAAGGGCATATTTTGCTAACATGATAAAAATGAACTGGAGAGTTATGTGCTATATCTCGTATAGCTGAACACTGTAGATGCCACTCAAAGGGTAAATTTTTGGCCTCCTCAAAAAAAAACCTGAGGAAATGAACCTGGGAAGACATTTGCTTTAAAGGTTTAACTGGGTTTGCTTGCATAAAATTTCAAATCTAATTTAAATACTCTAATTGATTAAAAGAAGACTGAAATGTAGCTAACAGGGGCCTGTTCCTTTTGTTCTCAAGAGAGACAAGTTAATCCTTTGCATAACTAAGGCACAGGGTTTTTCAGCTGATAGCTGAAATCAGAGAACATATTTAAATCATAGCTCCATTGTGTAGCTGAATCATATTCCTACTTAATTTATACATCTGCAGTTCTGCAAAATTAAGACCCCACCACCATCTATGGCTAAGTCCAAACATGCCTCTTCATCTAGTCTACCTCTTCACTTGAAAAAAAATATTTGAAAGGGAATTAGAAGGAGAACATGCAAATTTAGTACCTGCAAATTTGTTCCCCTCTTTGAGATTTTTACTAAGCATTTTTTCTTACTCTGACAGTTGTTCTTCAAGAGAATACATGGGATATTTTGACCAGCTTCCACAAAAATTGACTGTCTTCTACTGTGCATTTTTCTCTATAGTACAGGGTGTTTGAGATTTGACAGTGTTGCTTGTTAACTTGATATAGTGTTTTGAACAGAATAAACACTAAGTTGAAAACTGAGTTGTATATTGTCCCAGGAGATACCTTTACCATTAAATTAACAAGGAACATTGTCAGAATTTCATTGTAAAAAGACCCTTGGAAATTCTGCAAGTTGACTGATCAATAGCCACAATACCTTTCTGTCAATGTGCATCAGAGTTCTTTCTATGTTCATTTTTTTTTAGTAACTTAAAACCACAGGTGAAAAAAGAATACAGAGTAGGTGCATGAAATTAAATTGATATAGATGACTTAAGAAGAATGCATTTAATAGAAAACTGAAGAAATAAAAGGAATTAAAACAGGATGAACAACATGGGTCGGGCATTCAATACTCATTAACACTTTCAATGTAATTTGATAGATTTGATGAGACTGCTATAAAAGCCGTGTGAAGTTTTACCACTATTTAATTTTTATCTATGCATCTATTAATTCTAGAATCATGATTCCTACCTATTTTCCTGATGGATATCCAATTTACTATTTTGCAGTTCCCTGAGTTATTATGTCTTCACAGGAGTCCATTCTCAAGAGTTGTGTCTATTCAGTCTTTTATTCCTCCTGTTGCAGTGTCTGATTTGAGCAATAGCTTATGTGACACAGTTAGTAACTCAGCAGCTTCATACTTCATACACTTCCTTCACTCTTGAACAAATTGCCTGGTCCTGACAATTGTTACTGTTCAATTTATTAATTTACACTAAAACCTCTTTTATTGATGCTTTTTTAAAAAAGAGTTTCTCCATCTCACTACTTGTGAATAAGGGACTTTCTTGACCTTCTCCATAGTGAATGCCGATGAAAGGATTTACTTAATATTTCTGTAGTGGTCTCACCTTTCTTTAGCGATCCTTTTGTACCTTGAAAATCTAAGGGCCCCACTGACTCTAATTCATCCTACTTCTATGTTTGAAAACATTTTTATTATTATGTTTTATGCCTTCTTCAAGTTTCAGTATTTTCTTACTTGCTTTACTGTAGTTCCACATTCAACTTGCTAGCTCTATTAATTTAATTTCAGATCAGAAAACATATGTATATATTAATACTTTTGATCTGCTGGGATTTTACTTTTAATTTAGTTATTTCTTTTATTGTTGACAAATCTTTATTTAAAGGTTCCAGTGTGTCATAATCAGCAGTCTTCACACTTACCCCAAAAGACATCTGAAAGATGTGTACTATGTCACTTTCTGAAAAGCAATTGAATGGAAATTTGGAAAAGTATAAGACTTGGGAATCTATGAAAGATGTGCATGAGATAGAAATGCCACACCTTGCTCTCAGTCACAGTAATGTACAGAATTAGAAATTTTATATATTTGTTAATTATTGTTAATGTATATTATTGTTAAACAACAGATGTGCACTGAATAAACCTGTGTCAGGACTGTACTTCCAGGTAGTATTTTTAGTGCATGACTTTTCCCCTAATTTTGATTTATCCTCAATAATTTAGTCCTTCTTGGTACCATTTTCATCTTTATAATAAGGCATATCTTTAAGTTCTTCTCCAGATACAGGTCTTTTTTACATATCATATGTATTATATGATGAAGTCTAACATTACTTCCTTCATCTGGTATGTGTCTATTGCACTTAATTTCTGAAATCCAAGCCTTTCCAGCATATATACCTTTAAGCATCTTGGTAAAGATTTATATAGGAATAGCAATTATAAGCAGTTACACATTTCCAAAGGACTATGGTTTTTTTGGTTTCGTTTTGTTTCGTTGCTTTTTTTTTTAAAGAATATTTTTCTGTATTTGTTCTCTGGCTGCATATTTGCAATGTTTGTTTTATCCATCTTCTCGGCTTGTCTGCAGATGGTATTACATCATGTCCGGCTGGAGATCAGTAACGAGTGGTATCCATCAGGGATCGGTGTTGGGACCGGTCTTGTTTAATATCTTTGTCGCTGACATGGACAATGGAATTGAGTGTTCCCTCAGCAAGTTTGCTGATGACACCAAGCTGTGTGGTTCTGTTGATACGGGAAGGGTATGTTGATAGAGGGAAGGAATGCCATTCAGAGGGACCTTGACACACTTGTGAGGTGGGCTGATGCCAACCTCATGAAGTTTAACCATGCCAAGTGCAAGGTCCTACACCTGGGTCGGAACAATCCTAGGCACAGCTACAGGTTGGGCAAAAAGGAAATTCATGGTAGTCCTGCAGAGAAGGACTTGGGGGTGTTAGTCAATGAGAAAATGAACAGGAGCCAGCAGTGTGCACTCACAGCCCAGAAAGCCAACTGTATCCTGGGCTGCATCAAAAGGAGTGTGACCAGCAGGTCGAAGGAGGTGATCCTGCCCCTCTATTCTGCTCTCGTGAGACCTCACTTGGAGTATTGTGTTCAGTTCTGGTGTCCTCAACAATAAAAAAGGACATGGAACTGTTGGAACAAGTCCAGAGGAGGGCCACAAGGATGATCAGGGGACTGGAGCACCTCCCATATGAAGACAGGCTGAGAAAGTTGGGGCTGTTCACTCTGGAGAAGTGAAGGTTGTGTGGAGACCTCATAGTAGCCTTCCAGTATCAGAAGGGGGCCTACAGGGATGCTAGGGAGGGACTATTCATTAGGGACTGTAGTGATAGGATAAGGGGTAATGGGTTGAAACTGAAACAGCAGAGGTTTAGACTGGATATAAGGAAGAAATTCTTTACTGTTAGGGTGGTGAGGTACTGGAATGGGTTGTCCAGGGAGGTTGTGAATGCTCCATCCCTGGCAGTGTACAAGATCAGGTTGGATAAAGCCTTGGGTGATATGGTTTCATGTGAGGTGTCCCTGCCGATGTGGGGGGGGGGTTGGAACTAGATGATCTTAAGGTCCTTTCCAATCCTAACTATTCTATGATTCTATATTTTTACAGTTGCCTTTCTTTCTAATGCAAATGATTATTTTAAAAACTAAAGAATTTAACAGGATACAACAGAAACCATCATAGTAACTGAAGGTGAGAATGTTTTAACATAAGTGTGTCTTGTTGACACAAAAGAGCACAATTTTCTCATATAATTTTCATTATGTAGCTAAGCTAAAATGATTCTGCATAGATGTTATGAAAAAATTTACCTCTTCCTTTCAACTTCCCCCTTTTTTATAGCAAGATGTAACAGTTTTATCTGAGAGGGAAATATCATCACTAGTATCATTTATTTGTTCAGATCTATGATTATGCAAAGGAAAGTGCCTATCGTATATCTTAGGCATCATTCTAAAATTACTTTTCAGGAAATCACAAAAAAATCATCGGTTTCCTCAAATCTATAGCTCAACCAATCAAAGCCAGTGAATGTGGTGTTGTTCATAACAATGCATTTGTTTGCACGATCGGGGATGTAAGTTTTATGTTCTGGAGTACTCCTTTCTCAGGTGTTTCCCTTATTTTTGCTGTATTTCCTAATCAGAAGAGAATTTAAAAGTAACCTCAATACTTACATGTTTTTGAAAATTTCCTTAGTCATCGGAATTGTTCATAAACTTGTAAGAATTAGTTGCAGTCACAGGAATCTCAGGGACTAGAAGCTTAAAGACCAAAGAGCAAAGGAACTAATAATCAGAAAAAGGACAGAATAGCTAGAAACTGTGAAATAAAGTTCCCAAATAAATATAACGCAGAATATGCTATGGATTGATTTTAGTTGGTATGAATAGAAATACTGGGAATTTTGCCTGTGGTTGCATCACGTATGAATTACTGACTTTTTCTTCACCTGTGAAATAAAAATCATTTATAGTGTGACATTTTTTTGTATAAGTACAACCAAAGGCTGTCATATATACTTGCTTATAGTTCCATACAAGAATAAATGTGCAATTAAAAGTAATTTATATTGAAAGGTCTTCTATGGGACTGAAAGAGAAACCTTTTACTGTTCAAGTACATGGTTTGTTTTTTGAGCTAAATGCAGAACTATGCATTTCTGCAGGAAATCTCTCATATTTGAACAGAAGTTAATTTCTTATCCAGCCTCAGTATGGTATAATTCTCAAACCAATGTTCTAGGGCTAAGATCAGCATTGATTTACATTTTTTGCACTGCCATCAGTTGTGTAGGGACTGCTCCACATAAAAAATCTACATTGGATTTCATCATTAATGGAATATTTCTTGTGGGCTAGATATAACATGGCTCAGTTCTCCCCTGTCACTTTTTCTTAAAAAAAAAAAAAAAACCAAAAAACAAAAACCCAAAAAACCTAACAAATATTTTTGGGATATTGCTGTGCAGAAAGATTTTTTTTTTTCCCCTCCATTCCACACTTAAAACAATAAAGTAGCCTTTTCTACCTTCTATGGACTATTCTTTATCCGTAAAGTTTATTTTCTTAGCCAAAAAAAGAAATTGTTGGGGGGGGGGGAGGGGATAATTAAATCTTTTAAATAAAAAGCAGTAACTGAAGAAACAACAATGAAAAACCTAGCTTCATTTTGCTTCAAATTCACATTATAAAGTAAGGACAGTGTTCAGAACTGATACTCAATAGGAATTTTTCGCTAAAAAAGTCAAAAAGTTGTAATTAGGATTACCTGAACCAAACATGATAAATGTCAAACAAATGGATTTAGCATAAGGCAAATTTTAATCATGTCTGGGCAAACTTTCTTTCAGGCGCATTAATTTTGAAGTGTAGTCATTGTATGACTTGATTGTTTGGACAATTAGAAGAAGAAGGGGGAAAATAGCAATGGAGAGTATATCAGTATATCAGAAGTCTAAGCTGTAGAAGGTACAGAGTTAATAGCAGTTTTAAAGCTATGTTAAAAGACATTTTACAATATGCAACTTCTAGCTCTACTAATCTGTTGGATGACAGAATATACGAGAATAAAAATAATCTGCATTAAAGATTTTCATTTGTATAGCACCTTTATATGTCATTTCTCCCTTCCAAATTTATGTTTATGTGAAATGTAGGGGGAGTAAGGCAGGATGTAGATACATAAAACAATTTGGTAAGCAAAAATTTATACTGGTGAGACAAAAAAAAGTCTCCTTAAGCCACTGGGATTTGGCTGTTGTTGCCATCATATTGGAATGGTATTGGGTAAGAAACTATGACAAACTGCTGCTAAGTGCACCTGCGTTTGGCATCATACTGTTGATTTAACATCAATTTCCCTTAGATAACAATGTATTCAGAAACCCAAGGGGAAACTTAGAGACACAAATGAAGGGCAAAAAATTATACAATAAGGAAAAGTAAGTAGTAAATACATAAACTCTATACAGTTAATGTGCAAGTATATTTATATTTGTTGCTTTATATGTGCCTGATCTATTGATTATTAGCTTGCCCAGAATAATTAAAGTACAGAATTTCATTTTGTAATTCCTGTCTGAAGCCCATAGTTTGCAGCTGGTTTGTACATGAAGAGACAATCTGGTTCTGCTGTTTAAAGTAGCCATTTTACAGAATAGTACTGCTATGGGTGACGAACAGAAGCAGGGAATATTTCTTGTTGGAAGCATTGGAATTTGCTCTTTCTTCACCATTTAGTCCCATAACAAAAAGAATGAAAATTAACATGCACATATATTTTATGGTCCTTTAGGGGTATCTGCTTCTTTCCAAATCATAACCTCATTTAAAGATTTGTGGGAATATTACTGTCCTCTTAAAGCATATTACCTGCACTTGAAGTAACAAATTTGTTGACAGAAACCCTTAACGTGTACATTTTAGTGGTATCTGATATAATTACTTATACATGGTTAAGCAAGAAAGAAACAGTATGATCATAGCTATTCTAAATAGGAATTTTGTGTACCCTTAAGCAACATATAGCTTTAGGGGGGAAAAAAACCCAATCTATCCCATCAGATATTATTATCAATTGCTTTGACAGAGAATTCATTGCAATCACTTCTAAATTGTTCCTATGATTAACTTCTTACGGTACAATATGTGCTCTGTTTTGTTAGTTTGAATTTATATTGCTTTGTTTTCAAGCTCTTAATTCTTTGTTGAACCTTTCTGTGCTGGACTGAAAAACTTGTCAAACATTCTGCTGTAGATATAAACTGAGATCTATTCACAACTAACCTTCTATTTGGTAATTTAAATAGCTTGATCCTTTTCAGTCTTTCATTATATGACATATTTTCCAATATTTTCCATATCATTTGTTATTTATTGCTGTGAGGGAAGTGAATCTTGCTAGAGAAGGCAAAAAACCTGAAAACTGCTTATGAAATAAGTCTCATCTACCTCTCCATCACTTCTTCTCCTTTCCTTAAAAAATAACGATGGGCCCAATTAACCTGTTTTTATTTAGAATAACACCAGTTTCCTCCAAATTATTTTTGTAATTAACTGATCTGTGGCTTATTTTGGTGTAAGTTTATCCAAATATAACATGAGGATAAAATATACAGTACTTTCAAAGTACTTGCTCTCTGTTTTTGCAAAACCTAATATCGACCTCTGTTAAAGGAAGGTCATGGTAGCCTTTATTTCTTGGGGTATAAAAAAGGATGTCGCCTCAGCTTTTGAATGAAAGATCCCAATATTTAAGGAAAGAGTTTCTGAATGCAGATAACAAGCAATAAGAAGACACTTCACATAATTATGATACAGTTGCTTAGTGCTTGAACTCAAACAGTGTCTTCCATATTTTCTGTGGCTATCTCTAGCCATCTGAAGGTGTAAGAAGCTGCACACTTAGTGACACTGTCTTTAGACAACTTCTGGCCAACTGAGCTGAGGTGGTTTGTGTCATTCTTAGTGGGATCCTGTGTGTATTTAACACAGCTTTCCAAATTTTTACTTAATGCACGTTGTCTCAAAATTATGTTTGCAAAGCTTCTGTTGGTTTGGTATGGTTAATTCCAAGATTAAGTATAAGACATCCTGCTTACAGCTACATTGCCTGAAAATCTCAAATGAAAAGTAGTTGAAGTCCCAAGCTGAAATGTCTCTATTTTGAATTGCTGTGATCACAAGATCCATTTCCTTTATATGGTGTGCTGCGAGTGGACTGGATACATTTCAAAAGCTTCTATTTCTTTTACTTTTCACAAGGGCAATGCTGTCATTTATGCTGGGAGAAATGTTTGATTGTAAAATACAATTTTTTGTCTCAGAAACCTGTCTTCTAGCATGGCCTGTGGAAATAAAATAGAAGGATGTTCCTTCCACATCTTTCTAAAAACTTCCTGAAACATTGTCATTTTAGCAATATGCTGTCTATCATAAACCATCAGAAAGTGTTTGATGGCTCACATTAATGAAGAGACTCCAAGTACTTGAGAGCAACCAGCAACTTAATCTGCATTACTATGAACAGCAGCTGAGCGATTATATTTAAGACATATTTTCTATGAATTTTTCAGTGCATAATGAAAAGTAAAATATTCAATTTATGTCTTTCTTTCTAAGTGACAGACTAAAATAGCACAAGCCTCTTAACAAAAACTTTTCAACATATTATTAGCAAGACAAAAACTAAACCCTAGTTTTCATTAGAATTCTCATTTACAAGTAAAAGTTTTCAAAATAAGTGCTTAATTTTGTTGCTCTTTTTCTAGCAAAACACTTTTCTTACCTGTTTTTTTTTTCCACTCTTTTGACAGCAAATGGCTACTATCTGAGTGCAAACAAGAAAACTAAGTGGTTGTTAAATAGTAAAGTATAATGATACAGCAAATTTACTCCTAGAGTTTGTTCTGTGAAGTTGCTGTTGAAGTGCAACAGTTGTCAAAAGAATTAAAGTAGTATTTTCTTTGTATAAAGAGGAAAACTACAAAAAAAATGATATGATGTATTCTAGAAGGGAGTTTTATTGCTAGAAATAATAGCAATATTTCAAGTTTTCCTACTGAAAATTCTACTCATCCCTTCACAGCATGATGTAACTACCACTGACAATATTCCGTACAAAATACACTTAAGTATTGGAACAGAACGTAAAATCTGTTTCATTTCAAACTTCAAGATAGATTTTGATACCCCACATTGAAAAATGAGAGTGAACACCAAACAGGGCTTAATTACCCTAGACGTATTGGAGACAGTAGGCTTTATATCAAAACAAAATATGCTTTGAAGATTCCCTTTTCTACAGATGACTTCTGAATCTTCTACTTATGTTTTTGGTTCCTTCTGGGCTTAGCACTTGTTATAGATTACCTTCTACTGTAAAAATCAGAAACAGTAACACAGCTAATGGTAGATGCTAAATAAGAATTAGTAACATGCAAAGACAATCTGCTCCAATCTCCAAGAAATAACAATGGAAAGTTTGAGAATCGGTGAAATCTAGCAGCATTCAATGACTGTTAGTCTTCATGTTCAGAGCTATATTGAAACACTGTAGAAAACATCCAGGTTTTTACTTATTTTCAGTACTATTGTAGCACTTAGGTGTTTTCTCCATTAGAAAATCATGGTATGCTGTATATACCCCACGGTTGTGTGTATTATTTCATAATGACGTTAACAAGCTCTAGAAGGAAGAGTTGAAAGAAATCTCCATTATTCCCCCAAAATTATTGTACGAGAAGTTTAAGAAATTTCTGCAATCTCACAATCCAGGACTCAGTGGTTTTAATAATGTGACATAGTTGCCACATAAAAAGACTGAGTAATATATGCAGAGGTCATTCTCAGCAGTGTTTTGTAAGTCAGCTTTACTGTTGGATGTGGACAGAAAGACCAAAGTTTTCTTCTGTAAATACTGTTGTTATGGTTACTTAGACTGTTATCATAGTTGTACCTAAATCTTCACTATGTCAGGAACTTTACAAGTGAAGAAATAAGAAATATTCAGGAAAAAAAAAATCTGTCTGCAGGTATGTTATTAAGGAAAAAAAAGGTAAGAGAGAAACAGGTTCTTTTATTGCAGGGATGAGCTACATTATATGTGTCCTTCAGTAGCAAGTTTTGATAAGGGGGCATGAGGGGCAAGGCTTCCTTCATATAAAATATATCAGTATAGGTTTATAAAAGACAGTATTCAGTTTGGGTAAGGGACAAGCAGCAGGCTGTCTGCTTGCTGGAAATAAGCTATTTTTATTTATTTTTATATTTACAATGCAAAGAAATGTTTGAAGGAGTGCAAGCATGAAGAAGGAAAAAAAATATAATCAAACAACAACAAAAAAGCCAAAAGCTGAAAATTAGTATGTGAGAAGAGAAGGAGAGGAATTGCAGAGGGGAAATTCAGAAGGTACAAGCAGCAGATGTTGCTATTTTGTTAACTTCAGATTTTCAGCTGCTCTCTCTTTCTGATACTTTTCCTAAGTCTATTCACTATTTCCTATATTTCCTATTTCATAGTCTTTCACCTAGTCTAGGTTGAGGGGAAATCTGTATAGATCTTACTGTGACTACACACTATAAGGTCACTCGTATCCACTGCTCATTCAAATTATGTTTTTAACGGGTTAATCTGAAACCAGTTCTATGTTTTCTCTTCCACTGATGTAGTATCATCCTGAACTGCTTTATGGGGCTGTTTTGCTAGATTCATACCATTTGGCATTTGTATGTATTTTCTTTTTCAAGCTGTGTTTACCTAATGAAGAATAACAGCTAGGGCCTTACAACAGTTATTATACCACTAGATTTCTTTTCTAATTTTGGGGGGAGGATGGAATGAGATTTGAGGTATGAAACAGTTAATTGCATCTGTTCTGTTCCCTCTGTTAAGCATCCTTTATGAAGGAATGCTGCAAGTCATCTTTCTATGGGTTTTTCCCAGTGCAAAAGAGATGTTGAGAAGCTGGAGTGGGTACTGTGGAGGGCCACTAAGAAAACTGGGCAGGCTGGACCACAAGACATACAAAGAAGGCCAGAGGAATTTGGTTCATTTAGCCTGGAAAACGGCAAGCTGGGGGAGAAGGGAAAATCAAATCATAGCGTACCACAACATAAGGGAGGGTTACAGAGAAGACAGAGCCAGACTCTTTGTGGATGTCCACAATTAAAGGGCAGGAGGTGTCAGTCCCAATCTGAAAAGAATGTAGGGATGTAAAGTAAAAAATTCTTTGTAATAACTGACCCTTTTGAACAGACTGCCCAGGAATGCTCTGGAGGTTTTCAAAGCATCTCTGGGAAAGTTTCAGAGAAACCTGGTCTACCTGTGAGGTTTCTCCTATTTGGAAAAGAAAGCTGCACTGAGTGGCATCCTGGGTCCCCTCTAATATAAAAGTGCTGTTGTTCCTTGAGTTATGATAAGGATAGACTAATGAAAAAGATATCAAATGTAAGATTCGATATTCCAGTGGATGGAAGAAGGTTGTTAAGTATTTGAGCTTGTACACATATGTGGAGAGAGAGACCTGAACAGAAGGGGAACTCTGATCCTGTAATTATTAGGCTTTTTGAAAAATGGATTTTGTTCATTTTTTAAAAATATTGTCTTATAAACAGACTAATGAAAGATATCCTAAGTAGTTTTAGAGCTACAATTAGCAGTAATAATCTATAGTTCCAAAGAACTACAGCTTCCTTTGGTTTTGTCCCATGGTGGAAAGCAGCAAAGTTTAATGCTTCTTCCAGAACATAAAATTGGCTTTTGAGATCAATAAAGAAATTACAGCTTTAACTTTTGATGAGAATAATGCAGGAGTGCTTGGGGGGGAAAAGCCGATTCTATTCTTTCAGTCTTGTAATGAGTGATAACATGGATATGTGGGAAGGTTTAGAGTCAGAGGGGACATTGCACCATTCAGAGGAAGATTGTTAATGTTCTTTGATAAACTTTGCATAGGAGGCATGTATCTCTGATACAATGATAAAACCATTGAACCTCAGTTCATTCTGTCACTGGTTGTTCTCACATAAATTACTTTGTTTGTCAAGGGAGAGCAACAACTCTCTATGACCAAGTGTAAAAAAATAGAGTGAATTTAGGGTGTTTGACCTGTTAAGAAAGAAAAGATGTTTGAAACAGAAAATTTCATAAATGTGAAAATTTCGTAAATGTGAATGTAGCAGGTCTCAAAAGAGACCTGAGTATCTCTCACAAACATATGACAAACATTATTCACTCTATCTGTACAACTTACTCTAAATAAAATTTAAATAATTTTAAAACTTTCTATAATGCCTCACAATACCTGCTAAGTATAGAGGTTGGCCAGTACCCAGAGTTCAATTAATTTTTCTTATGAATATATATAAACTTTCTTCACCACATGTATTCATGTTATTACTGTGATACATAAAATTAATCACATAACCTTAGAATTAAGAAATTTGGTATCTGGAGACTTCTATTTGAGCTCAAGTTCTTAAGAAATTCAGAGATGTCATTAAATCTGGGAAGATGCTTTTCTCTCATGCTGAAAGTACAAAATATCTGATAATTTTCAGGTATATTTATGAAGCTGTTTATAGAAGATTCTTTTTCAGGATTTATTTACAAATGTCTGTGTGTTCTCGTCATGCTATGTAACTTAGATTTACTTATGAAAGTTTATAGATGTCAGTGGGTGGGAATCAGAGGAGTTTCCAGGTTTCATGAAGTCAAGTCACAAATGTTTTATGATTAAAACTTTCCCTTCCAACTGGGCTTCATGAGGAAACATTATATGTCATACCTGGCTGATAATTACAGGTCATTACAGATCATGATTTCTGGCAACTAATATGAAATTAATATGCTCTGAAGATATCAAGCTTTTTTTTCTATTGAATCCAGACATTAACAGATCTATTTTAGCTAGTAAAAATAGGTAGAATTGGCTAACTTCACTAATATTGCCTAGTAAACAAAAATAAGGTTTTCACCACATTCCAGTGTGATGACTTGCAGTCATTTAGAATTCTGGTTGCCAGCATACAGCATGAAAACCTTCAATATCCATGATAACCTGCTTTCTCAAGCCAAATTATTTAAAAAAGAATGTGAAATTTGCCAGCTTCTGAAAGCAAAGTGTATTTAAAAATGTGCTACAAGAACAATTGCAACTAAATTTTTCATCATAATTTATACCAGTTGCTGTTGCCTTGCTTTCTATTTTGATGTGAAATATTCTGCCTTTGTCTCCTGTACACAGTAATTTATTATAATTGAGGAACTTTTTTGATATCAGCTGATTGCCTCAAACAACCATAAAGTACTTGTGCACATATGAACCAATATGAGATACCATGCATGAGGCCTTTTCCATTTATAAATCAATTTTTTGAAAGTGATTACGTTACTTAGACTAAGCCAATAGTGTTAATTCTCTCCAATGTTTTTTGGAATAAAGTTTTGTCTTCTGTGTTCCATAAGCATTATTACTTTATATATTTGAGCAGTTAATTTGAGCTTAGGTGAGAGATGAGAAAGTTTATTTGAATATATCAGACCAGACGTAAATGTTATCCAAATAACAGTTATTGAATTGTTCTGAAGCTTTGTTTATGTTTTATTTTTCTAACTAATCTTCAGATGTTTCTGTGTTCTTTCTTGTCTGTGGATTCTCCAAATCTAGAAAAACTAGGAATATACTGGATTTCCTTTCCCTTTAAAAAAGTTTTCCATATGCAAGAATTTAAGGGGGCTAGATGACAATCAAAAACTCAAAAAATTGAGAGTATGGCAGTGAAAATTTGCTGACTTAAGCTACTCCCAAATATAATGGTGCTTAAAGGAAAAAAAAGAGGTATGAGTAGCTTTTTTCTTACATAACTCAAGAGTTTCCAAATTAGGTCTTTGCTAATATCTGTAGTACAAAAAGGTAAGTAGTAAGGCTGAATGGACTATTACATGGCAAAGTAACAACAAACAGCTCACAGGAGCCTCTTCCAATATTATATGTAACATCGGTTCTGCTTGTTCTGTTTATTTTTGTGTGCTTCAAGCTATGAAATTTTATCCCATATCACAATGCAAACATAGTTCATTTTGGAAATATTTCTTGAAAGATCCTGCTTGCACTATCTTCTGCTCTTTCAAGCCTGCTATAAAACAAGAGAAATGTTGCAAGCTAGCTAGCTGAGTTAGCTAAGCCATTAATGTTTTATAGTACAAGATTAGCAATTCTAAAATTTCTTTCTCTATCCTTTCTGTTCATCTGACATGGATGCAGGGATGAACAAAAGTTAATAACACCTGGGACATCTGGAGAAATAAGAAATAAATTAACAAAAGAAAGACTGACAGTCTCTTCATTAATTTGCTAAAAAAGCTTTGTCTGCTCCCTTGTCTGTCTCAAAAATAGTGACAGGAATTTCTCACTAGATAAGAAAAAAAGCCAAAAAACAAAAAAACAGCTAATTTCATTTATGTGTTTTGAGTAAAGGGCATAGGAAATTAGTATGTGTACTTTCTATGACAGTTTAACATTCTTCAGCTGAAATTACTATATCTGTTGATGTTTCAGGATACTGTGAGGACTGTTTTGCTGTTCGTGTTCATTATTAAGTAACAGTTTAGGTGGGACTAAAACACATGAACAAATGTTCTGCTGAAAGTTGTTTACAGTTATTTTGGTGGGAGCTGTGTTTGGGTTTCATTTTGGTTTTTTGGTTGTTTTTATTTAAAGGAAACTTATTCATATTTGACTTTGTCTATTAGAACTGTTCTTATAAATCTTTTTCAAAATGGATACTCAGACCTTGCAGTATGGCTTTTTCTCTGCTTAAATTTTTCAACTTGTTTTCATTTCAGTATAACTGGCTAGCAAAGACAAATAGTACAATATAGATTGATTTTAATAATTTCTGGGGTTTCTGGTTTCTTCCAATAATTTCTTTGAATGCTGTGAAGATGTGCAGAATGAGAAAATTATGTTAGATAATTCTGTTGATATGAACTTTGTCATCTGCATTAATGTTGTGTGGTCTCTGTATGAGAAGCTATAAACATGTGCTAGTGTTTTTGAGGAAATGTATATATTACAAGTAATTATGCTATATGTTTTGTAAAATAGTCTTTGAAATGTAAAATTTTGAGACTTAAATGACAAACCTCCTATGTCTTACTTTCTTATGTGCCCCGCCACCTCCCACCCCCACAAACTAGACTGCTCCATTCATGCTACATGGTATTTTCCTCTCTTGTATTTGAATGACCACAGAGTCACAGTAAGAATGAGAAGAGAGGTAAGAAAGAATAAATTTTAAATGAAGGATAACAATAGGAACAGAAGTAATTGCATTTCAATACCTTAGAGGAAGGAAATAGTTTTGCTCTCCAACTTTCCAGTCAAGATTTGAATTACAAGTTCTGAGGTGCAGGTGACAGGAGTAGGACATGTCCTCCTCTTCACCTCTGTAATTATGATTCATCTTCAGAATCCCAAACCCAAAAGTTACTAAGGGAAGTTCTTATTATAACCCAAAATTTCATTAGAGTTGAGTTTGCTTGTAATTTTCAGTTTAGCTTTGTAACCTTTAAGGGATTTTAAGTGGCACCTCTTTTCATTACCAACAGTGTGGCTGTGAGAACAATTTATTTTTGGCAAGCACCTATCAGTACTTGTGTGCCTGCTTCCTGTAGGCATGACAGCTCTGTGATAATCTTCCATGTCCTGGTTATTTAAAAGTGTCTTGTGATCAAAAAGAATTGAATAGGATTTTTGAGAGGCAGAAAAGGAGGGATTCTTTAACTGTTGACAGCTAAACTTAAGATGAAGTATAAGACAATTGCTTCAAACCAATGTGAGCAAAGATATCCTAACTAGGTACCTTTGGCCATTTCTTTTATCTAGGATTAAAACTACCTCTTTCTAAGAAAGAAATGCATGCATATGTGTGGGTGAGAGGAAAGATGAATTCTGTCCCCTACAGCTAATCACAGGAGTCCCTGAATTTGGAAATATTAACAGTACACATTAGTTCTAACAACTAGCACTGCAATGATGTTCTCCTGTAGGACACCACCTTTCTTAGATTCCCTTGGCTGTATGAGTGCTGGTAAGTCAAACACCTGAAAATTTTTCTATTGTGAATCCTAAATTTTAATTTTTTTCAGACTGTCCTTAAGAAATCTGTTCGTTCATGAATATCAAAACTACTTAATGTTTTTATCCTACAAAATCACAATTCTGATTAGAGAGGACTTAAGTATGATTTTTTGATTTTTCCACTAATCACTTTAACGACTGGAATATTATTGGTTTTACAACTAGCATGAATTTAACACGAATTAACATGACTTTGAGCTATTATCTTTTTGAAAGAAAGAAAGAAACAAACAAAAAGCATTAATATCTGCCTGCAGTGAAGGGCAAACATTAAAGAATTTGTGGACTCAATGAAATACCTCGGTCCTTGTGGCTTGTCAGTGAATATAATATATCATCACTTTCTTAACTCCTAATCCTACTGTCTTAATCACACTTAATGCTGTATTTTTTCAGGTACATCACTATTTATCACATCAGTTACACTTCTTAGGACAACTACAACTATTTTTTTTCGTTTCACTATGCTCCTGTACTAGATGTTCAGTGTGTTCAGCAGTCCCTTCCTTCACTAATCCTATCACATTTGAATACCCAAGCAAAACCAGCTGACTTCTTACTCTGTGTACCATTTAAAAATCTTACTTCTAGTTCAGAATGCCTCTGATCTTTGATCCTGAAAAACAGTCAGTATATAGTAAATGAGAGTAGTCATTTTATAGCATTTCTCTCTTATCCATCAAATATTCTGAACCTTTTGGTCTAAGCCTAATCAAACTTGACAGAGGGGTAGCAGTCCCCTAGAAGACTGTGGATTGAAAATTGTATGATCCATAGAAAAGGGTAATTGGATATTCTTCTATGAATAAAACTACCAAATGTAAATATAGAGGTAATTAAGAAAAAGAACCCTCTATTCTGAGACTTTATTGCCCTAAGTGCTGAACCTTGAAAACCTCCTGCATCCTTCTTTCTTGTAAACCGTAGCTTTCCATTAGGGGAAAATTACATCTTTCCAGTGTTACCCAAAGAAGTCTAGAGGTATTTTAGCATCATTAGCAGCCTGTATTCTGTCTTCTTATAATAGCAAAATATCCTTGAGGAAAAGGTGAATGTGGTATGTTTTCTCTTTTCTCATAACTTGATTAAAAGTAAATAGAATTAAGTCTGAAGAGTTTCAGAATGTTCTGCAAGAAACAAATGAGTCTAGGCAGACCAAAGCAGCTACAACAGTACACATTAGCCACGATTTTAGATGCAGAAATATTATGACTCAGATCTACTTTATGCCCTGTCATTTGGCATGAGGGTGCTGTTGAAGTTAATCACCGAATAGGCTGCTATATCATTCTTAGCTGCTAAATACACCCTTCTTGCGGTGACTCGATCCTACTGACAAATGTTGCTGAAACATGAGAAACCATTTTGAATGTTAGTTAAATTGCTCTCAAGAAACTGAACAATGAAGATTCCTTCTGCCCTATGAAAAGTCACACTCGGTTCAACCAGTTTTAGGCAAAATAGGTACAAATAAAAAGACATAAAGGCATGCAAATTTACTTAGGTCAATGTTTATATTTAGAAATATCCTCTTCCCCTGCAAACAAACAAACAAAAACCCCAAACCGACAAGCTGGATTCCTGGTAGTTCTAACAAGAATTTGAGCTGCTTAGGTACCAAAAGGCAATTGGACAGCTATTAGTAGCTAGCTCTTTCCCTGACAAATTAATTTAGTCTGTTAGGTATGCCACTCTTTCTCCCTCTCTGTGATACTAATCCAGGCATGCAGTTGACATCCTGTCTTGGGAATTCTGAGGTAATTCCCAGTCTCTGCCTCTTAGTAGGGATAAGAGATTATCCTAAACTCTAAGTATCTGACAATGCTGTCATGTGTGCCTTAGCTCAAATACACTTACTTTTATGCTGACATTTGCCTATTGTATCTCACCAATGCAGATACCTATACAGTGGCATTTAGGGTTTCCTTGCTGGTTACAGTGACAGACAAAACCAGAAGAAACACAGAACATCTACTTTAAAGCAGTACATCAAGTAAAAAGAATCACTCTAAGGCAGAGATGATCCCCAGAGCATACCGGTTCAAAATAGAAAAAGTGATAAACCTTTGCAGCCAGTAATGTGAACTGAATTCTTATGATATATTCTGTTCTTTGATACTTCCACTTTTATTTAGCCCTTCTACATACATAATTTATCACTTTTTAGTAGGTGGAAGTGTGATGTTGCATAATTTGTTTAGATTTTCCAGGGGACTAATAAAATAGATTTCCTTCTTTTATTTTTTTTTTTTTGTGGATAAGTGCTAATTTAAGATTTTATCAGAATCCAACTGACATGTAATGAATTATGTATAATCTCCATCTAATGCAAAAAAGACCCATAAACACTGCTTGAAAACTAGTATTCCATTCTCATTTGCAAGATTCTACACCTGCTGTAGTACAAGCAGCATCCAGTTGATTTGTAGCAGGATTTGTACTTAAGATTGTTACTTTGCTGGGACCAGTGTGAGCTCTGATGTGAGTAAAGAACAATGATGGCTCTGATTCACCTGTAACAGCTGTCCTGGAGGCGCTGCCTTTTTAAGGCAGCAGCTTTAACACTATGCCATGTAATCCAACTACTTGGTGCCCATTTAAAACTGAAACACTGGTTAGGAGTTTCAAAAGTGGTGTGATTCAACACCATATGTTAAAGTAAATTGGGTCCTGAGTTTGAAAAGCCCTTGTGAAAAGTCTTTTTAGCAACGGGGACTATTTGTCTCCTGATAAAGCTTGGAGTTTGCAGCCAACAGGTAGGCATGGCTGAATATGAAGTAACATGTTATATCAAGTTAATACTATATGTATAGATAATACTAGGAAAGTTTTGAGAGGGCTTAGTTGCTTTATGTGATGAAATGCATATTGGGAAGAAAATGTGAGCTAAACAGTAAACTGCAATCCACTTCACAGTGAGTGTCTGATATGAAAATCAGACTTTATCATTGTTTAAGTTACTCTTCCAATTCATTGCAGTCAAGAGCACCCTGTTGTTGATCCCATTCCTGCTTTATCAATGGTCTGAGCAATTTTTTTTTGGATTAAAGCTTTCCTACACTTTCACACTTTTTGTCACTCTTCCACTCTGCAAAATTCCAACTGCATGTTTAATTGATCTACAGTGAAGCACTTTCTCCACAGTGAAAAACATGCACTCCATGTGTGTATGTCTTCACAACTTCTCTTAGTAACCTTTTAAATGCTGTTAAAGCCTGTTCAATGCAATTCGCAAAGTGACAAGCTATTGTAGAGGAAGGATAAGGAAATTTTTGCACTAGCTGACAAGTTCTTATGAGTGAACTTGTGTATTCAGAAGAGAACTGAAATTAGTTTTCCAAGCACTCTCAATATATAGTACACAGATTCCAGCAGTTCAAAAGGACTGAAGAATATGTCTGGATGTATGTTTTTCATTGACATCTGAGTGTCATTAAATTTGCTGAGTGGAAGTTATCCCAGTATTTGGTCAGTCTCCATAAATCTTTTTGGGTTTCAGAAGCACCAGATTGGGTTGTGCTTGCGGGATGGATGCCATAGAGAACAAAATACTCATCAATATGTAAATATAAAACAAAAGGAAATAATGAAATGGAGAAAAACATTTCATATTTTCTGTTTCAGGATTTTTAACAGTTATTAATTTATTAAAACAAGTTAAAGTTCTTTAATTTTAATATCTCAAAAAAAAAAAATCAAGTTCAATTTTCTTGCCTTCCATTGGCATGCTTTTCTACCGTGTGGGACAGATTCTGTTCTGCACTAAAGACAAAGCTTGGATTTTTTTTGACATTTTTGGCATTAATCGTAACTCGGATATCATTAACACCAGCTTGCTATGTAGGGAGAAAAGAAACATAGGGGAAAAGTGATGATAGCCACCCTTGTGAGTGATTTTACAAATGTCTTGGAGAACAAAATTTTCCAGCAGTCTCTTGTGGTGTCAAACATTAATTCCCTCAGTCATAAGCACACTGTGTCATTTCTGGTTTAATCACAGTTGCAAACGTTTCACACCTTGTTAGTGCTTTTGAAACTAAAGCTGCATACAGATCAGTGTGCTGTAACTCAGATTAGCTATGAGAAAGAACAAATATTTCAGCGTTTAGAATCCTTAACATGTTTTTTACCTTGTATATCCTTTTCTTTACAAAGGAAAACACTACATTCAGTGCCTGTGAGAAAAATAAGTGTCAGAATAACTTTGAGAAAGAGTTAGTTGCTTTTGTATGTAGAGGAATCATTTTCTGATTCCTGGAAAGGTATCTTAGCTATGAGTAGAAATGCCTATCTAGAGCTGTGAATCACATTTTGAATAATGAGAAAAAGGAAATTAAAGCTTTTTGGATGTTGTTTGTGCTGGATAATGTCCTTAATGACATGTTTTAGCTTTTGGTTATCCATGATGTGGTCAGACAGTTGGGCTAGATGATCATTGTAGGTCCTTTCCAACTGAAATTATTCTACTCTCTTCTAGAGAGGATTTTCCAAAACAGCTAGATCTCTTTCCAAAGTCAAGTTTTAAAACCTATCAAGGTGAAGACGTATCTTTTTTATTTGTGAAAGAAAATGTTGTGTCTTGGTACTTTCTTATTTCTGTTAGATGGGGACTAAAGTTCTCATTTTTCTTATTTTTTCCTAACCACTAACTCCATTGGAAAACATTTATGAAGCTGAAGAAATGTTCCATGTGTTTAGTGGGATATCTTCTGAAAAGTTTAACTGGCTTGACTTATTTCTTATGCCTGTGAACACAGAAAAGAATTTAGTTAGTCCCTGTAATTTTCCTGGACACACGTATAAGCAAATGAACTAATTTTTGGAAGCAGGAGTTAGTATTTCCTCTTAGAATTTTGTGTTTCTTGTATACTGTGGAGGATCGTTAACTATGTTAGGAAAAAAACCCAAACAAAGGAAACATGAAAAGGAGAAGATGCTTTCAGTATACACTCATGAATTTAACACAGTCTAGGACTGTGATCTTTTCTAGCAGTTCTAAATGCTGCTGGGGGGTCTTCAGGAGTTGTAGATATTTGTTAATACTCCTGTTTGAGAGTTTAAGTTGCTAATTCTTATGCTTCTTGGGACTAAAAAATGTAATTCATTGTCTGTTTTTATACAGTCAAATCCTGATTATCTCCTGAGTCAACATAGCACAAACATAAACCTACCTCTGAAAGTAAAAAATTAGGAATTAATGTTTAGTTTCTTATGTGTCGTGGTTTAAACCAAATCCTCACAGTACTCTCACTCACTCCCCCCCTTGCTCCCCCAACTCCCGGAGAGTTAGGAAGGAGAATCCAAAGAATGTAGCCCCCACGGGTTGAGATAAGAACGGTTTAATTGCTAAGGCACAACACAAATCACTACTGCCATTACTACTACAAATAATAATGATAAAGCCAATAACAAGCGAAAAGAATACAACACCCCACCAGCCACCAACCCATAACTCACTCCACCCTGCCCGGCTGAGCACCGTGTGCTCCCTCCTCCATTTTCCTCCAGAACTCCACCCTTCCAGCTCTCTCTCCCAGTATGCATCCTGGGCATCATGTGCTATGGTATGGAATACCTCATTGGCTAGCCTGGGTCAGGCGTCCTGTCTCTACTTCCTCCCGGCCTCCCCTCCTCCCCAGCAGAGCACATGCTCAGAAAAGGCCCTGAACAAAAACACCCTCAAAACATGCTCACTATCAAGTAACTGTTCCCACCCCAGAAGTCAAAACACAGCACTGCACCAGCTACCAAGAAGGAGAAAAATGACTGCTATGGCTGAACCCATGACATTATGCCATAACATGCAGCTCTGGAACAGTTAATGTTTTATTCAGCTCTGCTGTTGGGATTCCCCTTTGTCATTGCGGACAGTTTATGTAGGATCTCAGTTTGCAGTATTGTCCATACATGCTTCCGCTTATTTTTTGTGTTCTACAGTTTCCCTAGCTTAGTGGTGACAGTTATTGTTGTCTTACAAAGCAAGGAAAGATCTTCCCAGAGACTTGGGTAGGCTGTTTTTTTCATGTTGTAGAAGTTATACTCAGATAACTTTATTAACCATGCTCTCAAAGATGATCTAATTCAAGGAAAACATAGAAATAATTTTTCTGTTATTGAATCTTGTGTAATGAAACAGAGTTAATTGTTTGGTTACACCCCTTGAAACTTTAAACATTACAATGCACAGATAGAAGAGAATCAGTTGTGAAGCATTAAACACAGAAGCAAGTTAAGAACTTTGTACAATATGATGGAAGTATTCCCTGTGCTCAAGTGATCCAGTCATTGGCTCTGTTGTTGTTTGGTAGGGTTTTTCAACCTTTACTAATTGAAGAGATCTTTTACATCTTTTTCTTTTTAAGTTTACATAGATTTTGTACGTACACTGCAGACAGGAAGGCCTGTAAGAATCTCTATCTACATGTCCTCGGAATGTCTGAGAAAAACAGATTACTAGGGATTAATTCTAAAAGGTTGAATATTCAGTGTTATTTTTGAGTTTGCAAGTTGGAAATTCTACATATATGTGAGAAAGTTTTGTGATTGGAAAACAAACTCACTATGGTTGATATCATATTGATCCCTTACTAAGCATCTGTCAATGCTGGGGTTTTGACAAATCTATTTTGCAAATATTTTACTTTAAGTAGGTCTCAGAACAAAAAACATATTTTTTAATCTTTAGGCACATTTAGATAACACCATAGCATGAATTATGTGGGAGTCTGTCAGTAGAAACTGATGATAATAAGTGAGAAGAACGTGATCGATTTGATGTAAAAGAGGTCCTGTTGTAGGTAAGTAGGGTGATTTGCAGAATTATAGACCCTGCACCTGTAATAGATCAGAGGTAGGTCGCAATAACAGGTAATGAGCTGTGGAATCACTGATCTTAACTGTCAGGTGCTTAGCAGGTAACAGAGGAGCAGAGAGAACACTTTAATCTTTAGGCACAGAAAAAAACCTACACGTATTTACATATTAAAATCCACAGCATGCTGATAATTCCATTATCAAATTGCACAATTTGATTTCAAAGCAAGAATAACATTTCTGTTGAACAGAAACCTGTCTATGTTGATATCGTTCTGATGTATCTGTTTAAGAGAAAGCCTTATAGATGGGAAATATATTTGTCACTAAGCTCACAAAAAAAAGTTAGGATCTTAAACTCAGCTTTAACCTTTTGAGCATGTAATGTGAAGTGAAAAGTGTTCTAAATTTCTTTTGCCTGCTAAACAGATTTGATAAGGTGCCAGAAAGCATATGTCTGGTTGCATAAAATAAGTGAATCACCAAATTTAAAGATATAGAAGAAGATTAATATGATGCAGGAATAAGACAAGATACGCATGCCATGGCACTGAAATTTGATTGGAGTGCAATACCTGGGATTTAAACTGCCTGGAGCAATCTGCAGGATGCAGCTTCGTAACCTAATTTCCCTTTCATTTTCTGAGAACAAGTAAGAGTTAAAAGACATTCACTAAACTTTGAAGTGGGTATGGCATGTTCTTTGATCTTTGCTTTTCACTCTAAGTAGTTTATTTTGACACTGACCCAGCCAGGTGCTTCACAAGGAAATGCATCCTCACAACACTTATCATAGTGGGCTCCAAAAAAACAACCAGTGAAGTGGACAAACAAGCAGGGCAAAAGAAAGGCTGCTGCTCATTTATTGTCAAGACAGCTGGAATACAAAGAGCATGTTAGATATAAGATTAGATATAAGGAAGAATTAGATATAAGGTTAGATGTAAGGAAGAAGTTATTCACTATGAAGGTGGTGAGGCACTGGCACAGACTGCCCAAAGAAGTGGTGAATGCTCCATCCCTGTTGGTATTCAAGGCCAGGTTGGAGAGAGACTTGGGTGATGTGGTCAAGTGTGAGATGTCCCTGCCCATGGCAGGGGGGTTGGAACTAGATGATCTTAAGGTCCTTTCCAACCGTAAGCATTCAATGATTCTATGATTTTATATTAGGAGTCAGATTTGCCTGTATGACTTTTATTACTTGCTGCAATTTAGTCTAATAGTAGAAAGAATGTCTAAGTGAGGATATAAAGTGTCAAAGTGGGAATGTCAAACTGAGAATAAATGGGAGGAATTAGAGCTGTGTGAACATCTACGGGGATATGATATAATTGGTATCACAGAAACATGGTGCGATGGCTCCTATGACTGGAGTGTTGGAATGGAAGTTTATAGGGGAGGGGGAGTTACTCTTTCTGTTAGGGATAGGCTGGAGAGTATGGAACTCTGTCTGGGGACAGGTGACCAGTCAACAGAGAGTTTGCAGGTCAGGGTTAAGGGGAAAACAGCGATGGGAGACATTACTGTGGGGATCTGTTACAGGCCGCCTGATCAAGAGAAATCTGTGGATAAAGCTCTCTACAAATAGGAAAAGCCTCACACTCACAGGCCCTTGTTCTCATGGGGGACTTCAACCACCCTGACATCTGTTGGGGTGACGGTACGGCCCAGCACGAGCAACCCAGGAGGTTTCTCGATTTTGTGGAAGACAACTTCCTTCTGCATGTAATAGAGGAGCTGACAAGGAGAGGTGCCGTGCTTGATCTCAAGCTCACCAGCAGGGAAGGGCTGGTTGGAAATGTGAAGCGCTAGGGCAGCCTTGGTTGCAATGATCATGAGATGGTTGAGTTTGAGATCCTCAGGACAGTGAGAAGAGCGTGCAGCAAGCTCACTGCCCTGGACTTCAAGAGAGCAGACTCTGGCCTCTTCAAGAACCTGATTAGTAAGGTTCTATGGGATATAGCCCTAGAGGGCAGGGGGGCCAAAGATCTTCGTTGATATTCATAGAATCATAGAATAGTTAGGATTGGAAAGGACAATAAGATCATCTAGTTCCAACCCCCCTGCCATGGGCAGGGACACCTCACACTAAACCATATCACCCAAGGCTTCATCCAACCTGGTCTTGAACACTGCCAGGGATGGAGCATTCACAACCTCCCTGGGCAACCCATTCCAGTACCTTGCTACCCTAACAGTAAAGAATTTCTTCCTTAGAACCAATCTAAACCTCCGCTGTTTAAGTTTCAACCCGTTACCCCTTGTCCTATCAGTACAAATTTGTCTCTAAATTGGAGAGACATCAATTTGATAGGTGGACCACTCGGTGGATGAAGAACGGGCTGGATGGGTGCACACAAAGAAATTTGGTCAGTGGCTCAATGTCCAGCTGGCGACCAGTAATGAGTGGTGTCCCTTAGGGATCTGTGTTTGGACTGGTCTTGTTCAACATCTTTGTGGGTGACATGGACAGTGGGATTGAGTGTGTCTTCAGCAAGTTTGTCGATGACACCAAGCTGTGTGGTTCAGTTGGTATGCTGGAGGGAAGGAATGTCATCCAGAGGGACCTTGACACTCTTGTGAGGTGGGCTGATGCCAACCTCATGAAGTTTAACCATGCCAATTGCAAGGTCCTACACCTGGGTTGGAGCAATCATAGTCACAGCTACCAGCGATTGCACAGGTTGAGCAGAGAAGAGATTCAGAGCAGCCCTGTGGAGAAGGACTTGGGGGTGTTGGTTGATGAGAAACTGAACATGAGCTGGCTAATTATTTCCATTATTGGACTGTTTTTAATCTTAATCATCAAGTTTACTCCCTTTTTTCCTTCCAGTTCTCTTCCCCCATCCTGCTGGGGACAGAGAGAGTGAGTGGCTGTGTGGTGCTTAGCTGCCATTTCAGTGCAGTCCATATTCATTTATGACAAGTACAAAGAGGAGCAATAAGAAAAGGAAACCTAGTGCAAGGTCTTAATGACTTTCTGTATCAATGAAAATACTGGTTTTATTCTTGTTTATGGGAAGGATATCCTGGCTCAGCATTAGCAGTCATTTTTCTCCTTCTTAATTGCTTGTGTAGTGCTGCATTTTTGACTCAGCCTGGGAACAGCACTGATAACACTGACGTTTTCAGTTGCTGCTTAGTAATATTTAGTCTGACCAAGGACTTTGTGAGTCTCATGCTCTGCCAAGGAAGAGGGGAAGGCAGGAGGAAGCAGAGACACTACACCTGACCCAAATTAGCCAAAGAGGTATTCCACACCACAGCACATCATGCCCAGTATATAAACTGGGGGAAGTTACCTGGAAGAGTTAGATCACTGCTCGGGTCGGGCTGGATATCGGTTGGCGGGTGTTGAGTGGTAGTATTCTCTGCCCTTTTTATTTCCATTATCATTACTATTATTAGTGGTAGCAGCAGTGGTTTTGTGCTATACCTTAGTTACTGGACTGTTCTTATCTCAACCCATGGGAGTTACGTTCTGTCGATTCTCCTTCCCATCCCTCTGGGAGTGGGGGAGGGGAAGGGAGGGGAGTGAGTAAGAGACTGGTGGTTCTGATTTAAGGCTGGGTTTAAGCCACAATAAAGGTATATAAAAAGGAGTACAGGCTGACCTCCTCTAAATTATGAAAAGTGCAGTGGCTAAGTTAATTTATGAAACTTTGAAGCATAATTGAAGAACAGAGAAAAATATTTATGAAGGGATGACAGAAAATTCTTCCATGAAGAGCATAATTGGAAGGAAGGATGATGAGGAAAAGGCAAGAGGATACAAAGCTGTGTACCCACACCTCATTTCTCTGACTTTATCAATACCTAGCAAATGAAATGGAAAAATTAGTTCTGGAGACATGATTTGTTTTATATTTATGGGAAAAAAATATGTTTATATTATTGTGCTTAAGTAAATTATAAGCTTATAGAATTCCCATGATTAAATGAATCAGCTACTTAAATGTTAACACTTCTAAATATTCAATTGTTAATACCACTGATATTGACATTGTCTCTTTGAAATGCATTTACTATTTGAGACAGGATAATGGTCTTGGTAACCAGCACAGAACAATTGATATATCTCTATCTGTATGGAAATCGCTTATTTTGTATCTTAGAATGAGTGTGAACTTTTTCTCTTTCTTAGGAAATGTTTTTCTTGTTGCAGAATATTTACTGTTCCATGATAGTGAAATAAGTAAAAAGCACAGAAAGAAAAGACCATGGAAACAGAGATGAAAGCAGGGAAAGGATTTTTTTATGAGACAAGGAGCATTTATTAGATTAAGTGTAACAAAAATACAAAAAGCTAAAAAAAAATTTACACAGTGCTTCAGCTGTGCTCCCAGCAATATTATTTATATAGAGAGGAATCATTTTTACATGTTGATTCCCAGAACTCAGAGTTCTTAAGGAAATGAGGCGTTAACAGAAGAAAAGCATAGCACTACAAGAAAAAGAAACTTATTTTCTTAAACTCAGATGTAGTTCAAAGTATGTTTACCTCTTGACAGTGTAAAAACATAAACTGATTCAGCCTTTCAGCTCCAAAGAATTTCCAAGAGAAAATTTTTATTCACACGTGAGTCAAACTATGTTTAGCTTTTAGCCACATACAAACCGCTCAATCTAGTTTTTTGGTTTTTTTTTTTTTGGACTAAGTGTCATTTTTAGGGATTAAGAGCATTAAAGAGCAGAAAGTACATTTAAAATAATTCTCACTTCTAAGTGGAAGTGTATGTCTAGGTCCAAAGTCAGCCCGTTGTCAGGAAGATTCCCACATCTGAGGACATTGCTGGTTGTATTCTGAAGGATATATAAATACATCTTTTCTCAAAAAATAAGAGAAATGTTTTTCATACTTGTCCTAGGTTCAGCAGTAGCAGTCATTTTCCTCCTTAGTAGCTGGTTCAAGGCTGTGTTTTTGACTTTCGGACTTGGAACAGCACTGGTAACATTGAAGTTTTTAGTTGATGCTGTTATGTTTGTTCTGACCAAGGATTTTCTGAGCCTCATTCACTGCCAGGGAGGAGTGGAAGCCAGGAGGAAGCAGAAACAGGACACCTGACCCAAATTAGCCAAGGAGGTATTCCATACCACAGCACATCATGCCACTACATAAACTAGGGGCAGTTACCCAGAAAGGATATCACTGCTCGGGTCAGGCTGGATATCTGTTGGCAGGTGTTGAGTGGTTGTATTCTCTTCCCTTGTTACTTCCCTTGTCATTATTATTATGGGTGGTAGCAGTAGTGGTTGTGTGTTACACCTTAGTTACTGGACTGTTCTTATCTCAACCCGTGGGAGCTACATTCTTTCAGTTCTCCTCCCCATCCTTCTGGGAACAGGGGGAGGAAGTGGCGGGGGGAGTGAGAGAGCAGCTGCTTGGCTGACTGAGTTTAAACCATGACACTTCTTTTTGTCTCCCAGGGTGGGGCACAAAGTGTTGAGAAAACAGCAGATCTGACTGGAGTGTGCCTAATCGTATTTGTGATAAGCATTCATTGTTTCAGATTAATAGTCACTTGTCACAATGCTGATTTATTGGCTCTCAAAGTTGTTGCTCTTGATCTCAGAGTTTCAGCATGTCATACCTTACTTACAGGTGGTATTTGCTGTGTTAGTTTTTATTGGCTGCAGGCCTTGGGCTAAGGTTCTTGTTTCATTGTACTTTATGGTAATTACTTGCAATACAATAGAATCATTGCTCATGAAACTCATCTGGCTTGCATTCCCAGTGAGGTCACCACCTCTATGCTTTGGGAGTTATATAATAGAAGTGTGTAGCAATTACACATCTTTTTTTCCGCTCCTCAGGTGGTCAGCCTATGAGGGAGACATTCCCCCACACCCTAGTGACAAGTACAGCAACTACTCAAACTCTGACTGCAGCAGAAAGCATAGCTACTCCAGCTCCAAGCACAGCAGATACACCAGCTTCAGTGACAACTACAGCAGCTACTCAAACTCTGACTACAACAGATAACGCAGCTACTCCAACTACAACAGGTAATGCAGCTACTCCAATTCCAAGCACAGCAGCTACATCAGCTTCAGTGACAAGTACAGCATCATCATTTGAGAGTTCTGAAGGTTTTGAATGGCCTTTGTGTACCCTTGAGACCTGCTTGCTGATTGTGATGGGGATCACCATGTTGGCACACACACAGACTATGTTTTACCCATGACCATTTTGTCTGATCTCGAAAGTTGAGTCGTGATTGGGTGTTGTCTAGGATTAGATGATGATATAGGATGACCAAGAGATTTTCCCCAAGGCTGGACAGTCATGAGTGGCAGGGTGTCTGGGACAGTATGGGCAAATATCTAGTCCACTGGGCCCCTCCAGTGCTTTGGAAGTATCGGAGATGGAAGGCAGCTGTATAAAGTCCCCAACAAGTTGCAGAAAGTGTTGAAGGGGAGTGTGAATTATTTGGGCCTGGAGGGCCCATGACACTTCAGGCCATCAGGACAGAGATGCAACATATAGATGGACTCATGATCAAGGGGTGGACTTAGCAGTGGACACAATTGCCCAGGTTATTCATGAGTGTGAACACTGCACACAGCCTGTCCTGTCCTGAAAGATTGTTACAAGAGATGGAGCCCGACATCATGGACCAAATGGACTCAGCAGCTTTATAGGGATTGGTCCATGCACTAAGAAATGATCTCTGTGTGTTTGTGTGTTTGTGTATGTATATGTATGAGATAAGAGTGATGCTATATTGAAAATGTTGGATCTGAGCATGATGTGGATGGTATGGAGTTAGGAGTATCCACCCTTATCCATCCCCACTGTCCTGGGTTCTGCAGTAGCAGTCATTTTTCTCCTTCTTAGTAGCTGGTGTAGTGCTGTGGTTTTGACTTTCAGACTGGGTACAACACTGATAACACTGATGGTTTTAGTTGGTGCTCAGTAATGTTCACTCTGACCAAGGACTTTGTGAGTCTCATGCCCTGGCAGGGAGGAGGGGAAGCTGGGAGGAAGCAGAGACAGGACACCTGACCCAAAGTAACCAAAGAGGTATTCCGTACCACAGAGCGTCATGCCCAGTACATAAACTGGGGGCAGTTACCTGGACAGGTTAGGTCACTGTTTGGGTCGGGCTGGATATCGGTTGGCGGGTGTTGAGCGGTTGTATTCTCTTCCCTTGTTATTTCCCTTATTGTTATTATTACTGGTAGTAGCAGTGATTTGTGTTGTACCTTAGTTACTGGACTGTTCTTATCTCAACCCGTTGGAGTTCCATTCTCTCAATTCTCCTCCCCATCCCTCCACAAGGAAGGGAGAGGGGGGGAGTGAGAGAGCAGCTGCGTGGCTGACTGAGTTTAAACCACAACATCAAAATGGTGATCCCTTCCAAGTAACCTTTCAGGTGGAGAAAAGAGATAGGTGTATGTAGTAAGGACTTCAAAGAAGTAATAAGGGAAAATTGATAGATGTTATAAAAAAGAAATCATGCTGTTTTCTCACTATTATATTCCAAAACATGACGGTGACTAAGCTCCAGGTATGCCTAACTGATCAGTTTGGTTTCCCAGGGCAGCCTCAAACTTCTCAAGCCCTGTGCGTTACTGTCTACTTTTTTTTGTCTGCATTGGTCAGAGTAATGAGACAACTGCTAATAATGGTAAAATTCTCACACAATGAGACACATACCCAGGGCTAGTTTTCCAGATTTGATCAAGTAAGATAGAAAGAATGTGTATGTACTCAGATTAGAAAGGTTCATCTCTCCCGATTTCCTTTTTAATAAAACAATCTACTTTATAAAAGCAGAAATGAACTTCCTGATGGGCTTGGTTCAGCAGACACAGAGTATGATTATTAGGGGTGTGACTTATAGATGCTGAGCCACCCATGGAACTTATGAGGCTGGTTTAAAGAAATAGAAAATTGTTCCAACTATTTACATGATTTTCAGAAAAATCAACCCAAGCAAAGTCAGTTTTTTAATTAACATAGATTTTCTTCATTGCATTTTGAGCATCAAAACGAAATTAATGTTTCATGTTTATATGGTGTCATATTCAATTACTCTTTCTCAAACCTTTGGAGTCTAATGCAGAAAAATGGTCAAGAGCAACTTCACCCTGTGTAACTTTTCAGTTAGAATAGTTGCAGCCATTACATTGCCCCTCTTGTATCTCTCGTTCATCTGGTAGAAAGTAATTATTTGTTTCAAAGGTTAAACATTGCTTGTGGCAGAGACCATAATATGTATAATTTAGTTAGGATGGAGGTATCTTAAGTACAAGCCTGAAACCACATTCATTTCTGCATTTTATCTCTAGCCCGATAGATCTTCATTCTTATCTTCAGGAATAGGAATACCCTTGGTTCAACTGAAGGAAATGTGTAAAATACCTGACCAGCTCCAGTTTGAAGTGGTAATCACACTTTCTGATTTACAGCTCAAGCCTAAAAGAAAGTCTGCAAGGATGGGTAAAAATTTCCAGACACTCAGTCTCCATTACTTGTAACTGCAATGTACTGACCTGCTAATTTTTAATAAAAGTTCTATTGTTTTCCTTCTAGTTATTAGATGGCATCTTACATAAAATCTCATTTTACACCCCTTTTACTCTTTTGCTTCAAGGCAGAACAGTTTTAATGTACAATTTCAGTTTCTGATTGGGATTATTTTCACAACTGTCTCTCATTGGTATTGTTTCCATTTACTGACATCTTTATCTGTCACATCTCACCTCAGACACTTTTTTTTTTTTGAGCCTTCCCATAAGTGCCTGTTTGTTGGTTTTGGCTTTGTGGTGTTTTTTTTTTTCCCTATTAGTATAGTTTATTTCTCTGGGTCTTAGCCACTTTGATCTTTTTCATGGTCTCCAACTGGAATAATTGCTACCTAATTTTTACTTATTTAAGTTTTGAAGTCTCAGATGCATCCGTTTTGCTGTTGCCCATAGGAATTCTGACTTCTTGTTCAGAAAAAAAAACCAAACAGAAAAGGTGTTTCTTTTTTTTTTAATTGATACATTTGTTTATTTAAGTAGATTCTACATGTAGCAGTGGTAGCATGCTGAACAATCATTCTCTTGTTTTTGCCAGTTTTACTTACTGCCTCATCTGGATGATATATAGAAGATGGGATTATGCTTAATGTATGTATATATTATTCATGTGTAGTGTACTGATAGAGAAACTGTTATTTGTCTTTCCTTTTTATATCATATATGGGTTACCATCAATTCCTTTTATTTTCCAGTGTTTCTACTTTTTTTGTCTTAGAGTTGACTACTTATTACACTGCTCCTTATTTACTGCCATCTGTACTTCTCTACTTCTCTTATTTAGTATTATTGTGTCAAATCACAGCTTTAAGAAAAAGTTTGAAGAAAATAATACATCCAAAAGTATATCCTCCCTATTTCCTGATGTGCAGCTGTAAATCTAACATTTTAGCATTTCCACCTTCAATAACTTCTGAAATTCTTGCTCAGCTTATATGACAAGATATTAACTGCAGACATTATTCATTTAACTTGATGCCTGTGGTTTTATCCAAAATCTGTAAAACCACCCTGATAAAATTGTTACTCTCTGCAAGTCTAGGATAAAATGTTGTTCCATTGTCTGAAATATCTATCAGTAAAAAAGTTTCTTTAACCAGTTTTTAGATGTTAGTTTAGCTAATGATTCGTGATCTATTATTACATTGTCCCTGTTTTTTTATCATTAAGGTTGTATTTTAAAAACAATTTGCGGTTTTAGAAGTAACACAGAATGTGTAAAATTAATCAGTTCTTACTACAAATGCACTTGTACTCCATTACAATTGTGAGTTTGTTTCTTAACAGAAAATCATTCTACCCTGTGTGAATTAGTATGCTGTCTAACAGGCTATGTTGGATGGAAATATTTGAACAAGCCTTATTCTTAAAATAATTAGCTGTAATTTTAAATACTGAAGAGTAAGTAAGATCCCTGTATTTGCAGTCCACTTTGAAAGATTTGTGGGTAAAGAAGAAAAGTCTGGCTCTACCAGATATGTGTTTCCATAATATGCTCAGTCATAAACAGAGAGCGGAGTTTCTTTATTTTATATAAATCAATAAAATTATTTCAAGAGACCTAAATAAGTTCTGGTATTTCAGCTGTTATCCAGAATGATAGGATGACTCTATAGACTCAGAAAAACAAAATTTTTGTCATAAGCAAAATGGCAACATGAGCTTGTTATCAAGAATTAAATAGAATGCAAAACTGGTAACCCAGCCTGGGTCAATTTAAAAGAGATACTTTTTTTCCAGAAGATTGTCTTGACAGCAAAAAAGACACACATATAATAAAGTATTTTCCATGTATTCTTTGACACTACTACCCACAGTGGAAGCTCATATGCCACTCACCTGAAAAAAACCCACCAAAACTGCATCTCCTAAATTTAGGCTTCTTTTCAGAAGTAATGTGCAGCCAGGCTTGCAAATCAAGAAAGGAGTTCACAGAGTTCCTTCTTGTTGTTGTTTTGTTTGTGGATTTGTTGTTTGAAGTTGTCTCTCTCATAAAATGTGAGATTTCCTTCACCTCTATATTGATGGCTTGGCTTCGTGAACAAAGATTTGGGAAGGGCTTTACCCACGCTTACTACAAGCATGATGAGCAAGGGCATGTGGGATTTGCAAATCTGGTTGGAAAAAAGGCTACTTAGGCAATCAGGAAGTATTTGACCAGGACTGTCATCTCCTGGGGCAGTCTTGAGCAACCCATGCCCTGATCTGCCCTCATGTGAGGTTGGATCTGCAGCTTCCCATGCACCTCGTCATCTGCCGTTATGAGCCTTGCCTGTTCATACAGACAAGTGAGAGTAAGCTCTTCCAGCCTGCACAGTGGCCTTCCTCACAGGAGAAGGAAAACTCCTATCTTCAAACCTGGGCTGATGGAGCTCGTCTAGCCTTGTAAGGTCTGCCATTTAAGAGAAGGACACTCTTACAAAACCTACAGCCTGAGGACTTTGCTATCACCATCCTAGCTAGCTAAGGTGTGGCAATTAAACCTCAGGTGTAAAGGGTGGGGCCGGTTCTGTGCAAGCTCATCTCTATATATGAGTATACTAACTCTCATAATAGATACTGGTGGTTTTATACATCATAGCTTAGCTGTCTCCTTTCTCATGCTTCCTGAGGGAGATGAATTCCAGAAATTAATAAAACTTCCAGTTGCATGATAACAGTAAAACAGTATCTTCAAAATTATACACATTCTCTGAATGCTTCTGATAAGCAAAGTGTAAACTCTGTGGGTTTTTGTCAGCACAAAAAAAGAAAAAAAAAGAACAAACTATGGGCAGGATAATATATTTATTTATTGTTGTATTTATGGTTCAAGTTCAACAAGGTGTTTAAGGCAACACATCTTTTTCTAGGCCCTCCTTGCCCCCCTTAGTCTCAATTGTCCTAAGTAATTATGCCAGTCTAAAATATTGAGACTGACTTTGTGTAGCTGTTGAGCCATACAGCACAGATGGACAAACTAAGAGACTTGGCAGTTAGCAGGTGTTGATTTGTGCTGAATTTAACAATATTGTCGCAGACCTACTGCCGTAGCTATATTTTGAGTTAATTCCCATAAAAATCTCTGCATTTCCTTTCATCAAAGCAAGGTTTTTCAAGATCCTTGGCAGAATATGGTCTCAGCTGGTTTTGGAGGGAGTAAGTATTAGCCAATGCTGATCTTTTCTAAACACATAGACCTGCCCTGGAGATTGTGTGGGATTAGCAGAACAGCTTGAAGAAAAACCTTGGAGGCAGCAATGGGTTCCATTCTCTGAAAGCATAGATGCTCTGTGTTTCTTTCCATCTGTGCAGTGACATATTGGGATCTGTAGTAGTTTGTTGGAGCATTGTGCTGCATAGCATTAGGGAGTCAGGGTGATAAGGACCATTCTGCCTCTGAGGTCCTGTATTTATGTGTCATGTAGATCAAATTACTTCTCTATAATCCCTGGGAAAAGTGTGTAAAGCACACTTTTCTTGGCTTTTTACTCTGAAGGGTAATGAAGCATTTCCATATCTCTGTCCCTCAACAGCAGTTAGCATAATCATTTTACATTAAGGTAAATGTGAGGTCTAAAATCTCATATGGCACGTGTTAATGGGTGGGAATTGCATTTTTTTGGGTGGGATTTAAGACTGACAACTAATTGTTTACTAGCGATTGACTTCCTATAACAATAGTAGGAATTGGACTTCTAACATATATGTATACTCCTAACTGTAGTCAACTTAGTATTAAATGTAGTCCCATCCAAGAACCATCTTTCAGTTCATACCCAATCATGTATGTGGCTTGTATACAACTCCTGAATCTGGCCTGCTTACATGATGATACAAATTTGAGTATAACCTTCATGTCATCTATCTCAGATTTGCGCTTTCTGAGGAAAAATTATTTTAACTTTTCCTATTACATTATGTCAAAAGGTACCATCATAGTCACTTGTTGCTCAGCTGAAATGATAATTAATTCATAACCTGTTTTCATCACTTGGAAGAAAACTATTATTGCACAGTCTGCTCTCACAATTTTTGTGTCTTCTAAATATCAACATGAATTCAGGTCAAATGATAGAAATGGATACTTAGGTTCAAAATCTAGCAAGAAATGAGCTGAGACTCTTAAAATTGTTTCAAAACCAGCAAAAATCTCATTGTGTGAAATACTTGATATAAAATGGAAAAGAAATGTACCTTCTGAATTTCATTCTGGGCTTAAAGTATAACCATTTCTGTGAGAAATGTTAATACATGTGTCTTGTTTTGAGAATACATGTTTTAAGCAAGCTATTAGCAGGAAAAAATGAAAACTTTTTTAAGTTAACATTAGATAATAAACACTTTTTTTATTAAAAGCAACTTCACGTAAAAAAAAAAATCTTGATTTACTGTAAAGTTCACAATTCATTCAATTTTTCCACATATGTAAAATAAGGAGACACATGACATTAAATAACTACTTTTTAAAAACTATTTGGGACAAGGTGCTGTCATATTTGTATAATATCTATTCCTACAAATTTTATACACTTCAGTAATCTCTTAAACACCTGGACACTCCTGAATGTGAGTAATCTGCATATTGATAGTACAAATTAGCATGCTTAAAAGATCTAAAAGCAGGTTTCAAAGGAGTCTTTCTGGAGTTAGGCAACCAGCCCTCAATAATTTTCACAGGCTTACTTAGAAACTCAAATGATACGTTTTCCCTTTAGATTATAGTAAAAGAGGTAACCTTCTTCCACGACAAATAGCTTCTATGCATAACAGTATTTCTCAGATACTCTTTCTTTTGGCACAAGCCCATGAGATAGCATGACCTTAAGCTCCTAATCAATAAAACTACTTTTAGATATCATATGCATTGTGACATTTAGAAAGGGTGGCAAGATGAACGTTAGGAATGATTTCTCTGTATAATTTCTATACTTACCAAAAGTCTTCCTCTAGAAAGAAAGACAGATTGCCTTTCTTTCTATTTGAGACTTTAGTTCTTTTTTCACCCTTACTTCAGTCATAAGAAGAGCAAATTATGTTGTCTATTTTGAACTCCCAGTTACTCTCATTTATGTCAATGGAAAGTTTAACTTTATTGAGGCTTCTTTGTGTTTCAAGCTACTGAAACACGATCCAAACAAATCTGTAGAATCAAAAGCCAAGCACCTTTGAAGTATATTGCATTCTGTCTGTAGCTCTGAATGCAGCCCAAAGGCTTGACCTTTCTTAGCAAGGTACTGCATTGTACAGACTTGTCTGTGTCTTTCCCAAAGGGAGCTTTAAACAGGAGCCAGATAATTTTTGGTTTCCCTTTTTAATTATTCATTGCTGCAAGTTGGAATGTTGTAGAATAATGTCAATTAGTTGGGAACAAGTGAGCTGCAAACTTCTGACACTGCAAGAATTTCTCTGTCCTCTGAGAGTTGATAAGCACTGTAAAAGAAAAAAGTTCCTGGCATTAAGCTTTGCTTGTGCTGTTATTTCCTTGCAGGAACTTCATCTAGGAAAAGTCTGTGGTTTCCTTTTAATTGGAAGTAAAGACAATGGTGTCAAAAAGTGATGTTTAATTGTTGGGTTTATTCTAAAAATGTCTCTTAAGGCACACAGCATGTTATGGCCAAGTTTGTTATATTAAATGTTACATACTGCATACAGTGAGCTGTTCTGATACACATTTTACTGATTTGGGTTAGAAGGGATGTCCTGAGATCACCAGGTCCACCTCCCCTGGTCAAGCAGGGTCAGCTAGAGCTGATTCCCCAGCTTTGTGTCCAGCAGGGTTTTGAGTATGTCCACAGATGGAGACAGTGCAACCTCTTGGGCAGCCAGCGTGTACTAGTGCATAGTTATTCTTCCCCAGGGACACTAAAGATGATTCATATCACATCACTAGATGTAAGATGGGCTTTACACTCAAAAATAAGTATGTCAAGTAATTAGTGTAAATTTTAGCTAGAATTTCCCCAGCCACCCATATTAGAAGATTTGGGTGGGTTTTTTTTTCCTCTCACCATTCTAAAGAACATAATATTTCACTGCCTGGAAGTCAGGGCATTTAAGGAGATTTTAGAATTTCTTTTATTTCCTTTTATGTTGTCTAAAATATCATCTTGCTCATAAGAAATAAATACTTTAGATCAAAATACGCATTCTTTTGACATGGTCTGGTTTCAACCAAGTCATGTTAGGTAAGTGGGGGGGACAAATATAGTTGAAAAATCTGTTCCATTACTAATATCCTCTTTAATTGGAGTACTATCAGTTAGTAGTATTAGTAGGTGACTAAATGTAGTTTTCATAGAATCATAGAATAGTTAGGATTGGAAAGGACCTCAAGATCATCTAGTTCCAACCCCCCTGTTTTAGCTATATCTTGTTCTGAAAATGTGAGATCATGTGCAATATGTATCATAGGGGATTTTTTGGCATGTCCATACTGTATAATAGTGTCCAGAAATATTTGTGTTGTCCCAAAAATAACTAGAGGGAATCGTGTACAGTTGTGCTATCAGCCTGCTGGTAAATTTAAGCTGTCAGCTCTTCTTAAATGCATGGCGCTTCATCGTTCAATGAAGCAACAGCCGTTGTTTCTGTCCTACGTCTGAAAATACATCTTTTGAATAAAATTCAACACAAGTCAGGATTGGGGAAAACCAGAAGTAATCTTTTGTTCTCCTTATTTTCACGCTGGTTCTGCATCTCTCTGAGGAAAGTTTTATGAGGTCAGAGTTTTCAAATCCTTTGGAACACAGTGGTGAACATTAACAGCTTTCAAATAGGGTTTGTTTGCTTGACACTCACGTTTTCTTTTTCCTGGACTGGTGCAGCAGAACAAATAAATCATTATGTTTAATGAAGTGCTACCCACGTTAAAATGATTGCCTTATTTTGTTCTTTTCCAAGCAACTGGTAATTCATTGAGTATTTTAGTACAGCATTGGTCAGATATGAGCAATACAAATTCATGTGACCATTCACTTTACAGCAGCACAGAATTGAGTCTCCAATGTAGACCATGTTTCAGACTAACTTGGATAAATAATTGATGTTGCAGACTTCTTGAAATAAAAATTACATTGATAACATTGACCAGAGTTGGAATGAGCTGTCATTGGTGATGTTGTAGTAACAAACCAGTGGAAATCTGCAGTGACATTTGAAATTATAGATTTGAAATCTATAATTTCCATGGTATGTTCTCTTTTATTCAGCCACATTTAATTCTTAACAAGTGTTTAAAAGACGTCTTCTTGTCCACTTGTCCAAGCTCTTTTCCTTCTGCACCTCCATACGTACACAGTATATAGGCAGATATTAAAGGCAACTGTTGTGAATAGATCATTGCATATGATCATCATACAGTGTACGATGATAGCTATACCTAAAATGCTGATAGCTTGAAGTAGTTTTCAGATATTTTTTAAATATCCATGTTCTGTCATTGCATATTTTATTTTTTTCCATTTTTGGTTCTTTCCACTTCATAAACTAATTCAATTGCAAACCTTTTGAATTAAAAATATCATGAAAGGAATGGTGAATTTTATTACAGGTGAAATCTGTAATTATTGAGAGGGTGTGTTTGGTAGTGGACAATATTCATAGGGTTGTAAATTATCTGCTTCTATTTTATGCAGTGAAAATAGAGTAGGGAAAACAAAAAGCAAGAGAAGACTTGGGTTTGATGTTACTGATCATCATTATGTTTTAACTAAGTAGCAGGATCAGTTGACACAGTTTTGAGTTGAGTTCTAGTTTGCCACTCCATCCTAAAAGTGGCAGTAAGAGTGCTTGGGATTAAACACACAATGGGCCAGTCCCCTGGCCAAGAATTCCATAGTTTGGTGCTGGATCCAAACCAGACACAGAGTGCTTCTCTACCTTTCAATAGAATACTGTTGCAAAAAAAGTATAGTCTAAGAAACTAATCCTTTTTAAGACTGAGGAGAAAAAAGGAATGGAGACTTCACTGGAAATTCAAGTAAAGGTGCACAGCATCCTCTTCACTGCAGAGTTAATTAGGTTAATATCATTGACTGAGTCAGAGATGTCAGTACTTCTGCTTTGTTAGGAATGTCATGGTAAGATAAGCACAGCAATTACTATGTCCTCATATATTCCATGCTACAAAATAACAGTACTATAATGATGATGTTAATCAAACATAAGAGCATTCACAATTAATTATTTCTATATTCCAGAGGTTATATTTGAAAGTACCTTATGTAGTCATTTGTCTTCCTGGCTCCCCTTATATCAGTAGTAAACTGGGGGGAAAAAAAAGTATTTTTTGTATTTCTTTCTTGTTTAGTTTAAACATAGACAAAATTATCTTTGATAGAAAATGGCAGTAAAGTACCAGAAACAACATACAAAGAGAGACCACTATCCCATAATTCCTCAAGCTCAACGTGTAAAATACAGACTAAAAATAGTATATTGGTTACATGACTATATGCATTACCTATTAAAATTAAAGCAGTATTTTTATTAATGTACTTTCATAAAAGTACTAAAATGTGTATAAAATTATTTAAACTTAAAATTGATGTAGTAAACAATCTGCTACCACAATGAGCCCATTTTTCTCTAACCTGGAGGAAAAAGTTTTATTAATAGAAACAACGTGTTAAGATTATGGTGTTAATTAAATTTATTTTTCTGTCCTTCATTGTAGATATTACCCAAGAGTTACTGTTAAATAAAAGTGAGAGCAGAAAATAATGTACTTCCGTGTAATTATTCTTTTATTACTTCAAAGATAGAAATATGCTTTATGCCTATTTTTTAATATGAAGAAATAAAAATTTAGGATTACAATTTCTTGTAGGATTAGCTGTAATTTCTCTATTGCAGAAAAAGTCAACAACTTTCTTCTGCCAGAGTCACAGGCAAATGTTATCATAAAGATGATATAGCTTTTAGGTGGTAACAGAGATGTATTTTGTCTTATTATTTACTTTCCTCAGATACTTTACCTCACTATAAAAGGTACCTGCACTGAAAGCACAAAAAGTAATTGAAAGTGGTTAGTGAGCCACATTGGCAATTAGATTTTTACTTTAAACTTTGACGCCAAAACTAAGAATTTAAATTATTGTGACTCAGTTCCAGAGCCAGAGCAGGTAATTCAGCATTATGAAGTATCAGGTATTTTTAACTAATATTGCACTTAGAGGGTAGTAAATTTTGCTGAAATAATATAGCCTATAAAAACTGCTTCTCTGTGTTTTTGGAAAACACACTTATAAATAAGTAACATCAGTCCAAGCTGATTAGCTAAATGTAAACAAAGAAAATGGTAAGTAGAAAGTACAAACAGCTGTATTAACATGCACGTAACAGTATCCTTGGTACAGATTATGCACTGATCACAACCAATACAAATACTGAAGTGTGTGACATATTATAATAGCTTTCTGCTCTCTCTATAAAGAATCCCTAGTGTATTTTGAAAAATTAGTCAATCTACTTAAGCAAAGTAGATACCAGGTCTTTGCTAAGTTAAATAATTTTAACTGAAATAGGTTAACATACAGTTATAATAGAACCATAACTAGCAAAATCATGAAGAGTAATAGCTTGTGGTGTAAGGGTTGCAGAAATCAGCTGGACTTAGGCTGGGTGTAGTTGACAGAAGATGTATGATTGTGTTTTAGCTAAAAATATAGGTTGTGTTTTCTTTCAAATCCTTTTTCTACTCTTACATCGCTTGCAGGCATCTAAGTTTTTAAATCTAACCTCTACCCCAGTTTACCTAGATGTAACTCACATTTACTTGCATAGGTGGACTTTTATTCCCCTGTTTTAATTTGTTTTGATTAGAAGAAAATGCCAAGTCCAATTAATAATAAAATGAGATTTTTTTGTTTATTTTTAAGCTTTATGTGAATAGCACAGCTTTTACAATAAAAAGAAAGCAAATTGCGTATAAGTTTGCTATTTGGAAGTAATTTGACTAGTTTAATTTTTTCATAACATTTAAACGTGTGGCTACAGAATTGGATCTAATATTAGTACAAAACAAGGTGTTTGGAAGAACTAATTTACACAAAGATTTTCTCTTTTCCACAGAGTAGATAATATGAACAGATCCTGAGGTCATAACGTATATACTGCACTTGTAATTGACTCTCCCGTAACAATTCTGATTTTCTCTATAGACTTTTCTCTAAGTGGTTTAAGCAAAAATGTGTATGAGTTTCTTAAGTTGTTTTGGGGTTGTTTTTTTGGCTGATTGGTTTTTCAATGCTATCTCTAACATGCTGATTCTATACTGTAGAAAAAAAAATAGTTATTTTTAGCTTTCACAGTAGACAGCAAAACGTGTGTATTCTCGGTTGATTAATAGGACCTGAAAAGTCAGTAAGATACAATGACTAAGTAGCATTAATAATACACTGTTCTTTTTTTGAGAAAGAAAAGCAGATCAAACCAGCAGGAAACAGAAAATCTGGAGCCAGATTATACTTGTTCAGTTTTGTGGCTGGTGAAAAAGCTGTCGCATCAAGCTGGTAGATCTGCCTTGAGAAACAACCTATAGAGGTTGAAATATAAATAGAGCTAAACCTGGATTTGTTACTTGTTGTACTCTGTAAAAGAGCAAAATTTTCATCCTCTGATACTAGGACTATAAAAAAAGAGATCATATACTTTTACACCTTTACAACTGAGAATAAATTCTGGTTCAGATTTTTGTTTTGATATCCCCTGGATAAGAATATTACCCAAATCCTCAAAACTGATGCACATTTTGGTTTTCCCTGAATACCAGCAATTATGGCCATCTGTTAGGCTGGCATAATTCCTAGGCAAAAATTGTTGTGCCATTTTAAAAATGGCATGGAGGACCAACTGGTAGGAACAGGCACTTTCCATTTCTTCTTCCTCCTGTGATATCTTTCATCAGATATCTCCCTAAAATTTACTACTTTTTACTACATTGTTGTATGGTTAACAGCAAAGCTAATCACAAAAGAGTTAACTTCCCACTCACATATTAATTTCAGACTTCTTTCAGTTTAATTTTTGTCAGATTATGCCTGAGGTTTATAAAGTTAAAAAAAGGTGAAAATTAAGGAAAACTTTAAGAAGTACATGAAATACATTTTAATAGCTTAAGTTGTGTGACAGAAGCACTTTTTCCCCTCTCTTTTTAAGTAAATTAATAATTTGTTTCATATTAAGCCAATCTGTAGGAATCATGGACCTCATTTTTATTTCTGAGAAAAGCAATTAGCTTTAGCAGTGTTCTTTCAGTTTAGCCTAGGATATCACACACTGCATAGATTCTAAATAAATAAATACAATGATTATTGAAGCATCAAAAAAAGTTTACTTCTCTGGTATGTAAACAGATTTTCTCCAGAGGCTGCCTTGAAGAAAAATGTTTATTCTAGACCTGCAGCCTTGCAGCACTTCAACCATAAAGCTTTCAGCTGTTTTAAATACTTTCAGAAATTGTTACTGTTATTTCTTAATGTGAGAATCCTTCAAATGGTCATACATGGCAAACAGTGCTAAAAATATCAGCCACGCATCTATTACCTGCCATATGGCTTAACCCTTAAAAGTAATATATGTCTGCTACATGCAGCAGACACAGTATGGCCTCAGACCAAGGATAGACAGACATCCACTTTTAATTCTTCTATAGTGGACACCCTGCCAAAGAAACTTGTAGGCTCATAATGAAGGAAATTTGAGGAACATGATCAAGCAAACAATGGGTGGCTATTGCTGCTGAAGCAGTAACTCAGTTTAAAAGATATGCTGGCACTAGGAGCAACTTTTCCTGCTATGAGGCAAGAAACACAACACCCCTTTTATCTCCAGCTAGACTAATTTAATGTATATTCCATGGAATTTAGTACAACCAAATGTCTGGTTTGAGACTAATATACAACCTTGTGTTCAGTTAACGATATGCTCTTGCTAGTTTCTCTGCGCAGGACTTAGTTATACTCTAAATTATCTACTCTATTTGAAGAGTTTCCCCTTTCAGTTCCATTATGTGTATCTTTTGGGAATGCTTGTATTTTAAACTGTAACGGTTTCCTTGTTTTATTTTTACAGAGAAGTGTTCTGCGTTCTAAAAAGTTTCACTTTCAGACTGTTATGTTTGTTCATTAATGTTCTTAATGTCCCTTGCTGAATTGGTTTTGCACTTTTACTGTCTAACAAGCATCAGGCTCTTTGCAGCCTGGAATTTGTCTCACTCTAATGAAAATTTGGTACTGTGACTTAAATTATAATGATATAAATCATTCTCCTGTTACCTTGCACACACTGTTATTAACTGATAGTGGGTTTTTTCAAATTTCTTTAATTGTTTGAGTTTTGTAATTACAAAAGTTCTCATGAAACAATAGTAGGGTAAACAGGCCTGTTAGGAAAAGAATTTAATTCTGAATAAAAGCAGCCTAAATCACACTCAAATTGTATTTTACAGAATGCCATTCCTAATAAAATTAGAAACCTGCTTATCACAACTGGCGGTGCCATAATTGAGTAATTGTCCCATAATGGAGTTCAGTATTTGTCATTCTGTGAGGGTTGTTTTGTTTTGTTGTTTTTTTGTTGTTTTTTTTCAGTCAATAAGTTATTTATGAGTACAACTTTTATTTGAAATTTACCTTCATTATTTATCTCTAGATGTCTTAATAATCCATTTTAAAGTATAAGTGATAGAAATCATCTTTAAGCTGAAAGAAATAATTTTCTATTCTCTATTTTTAGTCAAGAATTATTAAATGAGTGAAGTTTTCCATGAGACCTATACTAGGACTGAAGGGCTGAAAGTGAAGTATAAAGGATGAAGTAGAGAGAAACAAAGTCATTCTAAGATTAATTCAGTTGTGTTCAATGGAAGAGATATGTGGAACCTGAGAGACAAATTAGAAAGTGATTTAACAGGGCAACTAGTAAAGCTAGATGCAAATAATGTTTAGTGTAGATGTAGCAAAATACTGACACATGTAGGAAGTTCTGTCTGTAAGAAAGCAGACTCATAGTTCAGGGGTCACAACTGGATGAGGATCAGTTCATTAAAATGTGATGGGACATTATTTCTGGTGGACTACGTTTATACTAGTGTATGCTTATTTCAAGTATTTGTTATTTCAAAAAAGCTGTTATATCACGAAGAGCAAGAATTCCTGGAAGCTCAGTTTTTTATAGAAGGATATGGGGTAATCTGACTTGTACAAAACCATACATGATTCAGAAGATCAGTTTAGCCCTTTCATTATTGTCTCCAACATATCCTCTCCAACCCAAAAATTAGCAGAGAAGCATGTGGAAGTAGATACCTCTTGGAATGAGAAACAGTCAGAATTTATTCTAGTAATTGCATAAGAGGTAAACTCATGAAGAAAGGGATTGAATATGTGCAGACAGAGACAGCTCAAAGTAGTGCACATGTAATGCAAATAAAGTATTCCTGGAGCAGAGGAACCATATTTCTCAACAGTAGCTTGAAGATAAGTATGCAAAAACAGTTGGTAGTCTGATATTCCTACTGTAAACCTTGGTCACTACTGGTGAACTTATTCCTTCAGATGAGAAACCACTGTTTCCAGTACTCCAGTATAAATTTTATCTCACCTTCAGTTAGTGAGCAAGCACTTTCCAGCCATTCTTCCCATTTACTAGAGCTTCTTCACCAGAAGACAGAAAAATTTATTTAAATTCACAGCTTCAGCATTTTGAGTTCTGAAAGACTGAAGGGATTTCAGGTGTTCAATTATCATTTTTATGGAAAAAGTTAGCTCTGTATACGTACGTATATAGCGAGACTGTGCAGGGAAAATAGAGAATTAACCTAATCTTACACCTGGAGTGATTACACCATCTGCATCTAAATATACAGACAAAAAGGCTATGTTTTCTCAAATAAATTCTTAACAGGTCACACTTTTAGTGTATCTTGTATATTTATATGTATACATGTATGTGCTTTGATATGCTCCTCACAATAGAAGCAAAGTAAAGCACTTAAAGTTTTTATATGACCAAGACCAGTGACAGAGTATCCATAATTTTAGTCTTAATTTCACAGAGAGAAAATGTAAAAATGCAGTAAATTGAGCTTGTCTCATGTCTGTATTCTATACACTATCATCCAGTGTATCAAAGGCTTCTGAGAGACCTAAAGAAATCAAAATAGGTCCTGCCTTCTTGACAACTGCAAAAAATCCCAGTTGAAGTATAAGGCTAGTACTACTGTTGCTATTGCTGCATCTTAAATCTGGATGTACAGAGGCAAAAAAAAACTTAAGATGTTCAAGTATAGTCAAAATTGTTGAAATATAAGCTTATTGATAATTTGCTTATTAAGAGAAGATAAAGGTGAGATTACTGGTGTGAAGAGACTCACTATGGCAGCAGGAGGCTAAAAAGAAAATCTCTCATTTGTGAATGAATGTGAAATCCTTTAAAGAATGACTGTGTCAATCTAATGAACTCAAAAATTCCTCACAGGCTTCAATGTGTATGCAATTCTGTTTCTGGGTAGCTGATTTCATACGTTAGCACCTTCTTCCATTCTTTCCTTCCTTCTTTCTTCCTCTTTATTTTTTTATCTGTCAAACTTTTTGAAGTACTAGCATTCTTATCTCCACTGGTTATATCTACAGATTTCTTTGGCATGTCGAAGGAGAAATGAGCTCAGGTTCTTCAAACATATACTGCAATGAAAGAACTGATTTACTCTTTTGCTTTTGCTCATGCACATTTGTTTTAACTCTGGAGTAAAATATATTTAGACAGGTTTCTTCCAGTCTCTCATGAAGAATTATTTTTTTGTAGGCTAACTTTGAGAACATGTGGCACATTATACCACATTGGATCAAAATTATTACAAAAATTGTCTTGTAAATATATATAGCTGATGAACAAGAAATTATACAAATATATGCTAATAATTCTGCACATTTTATCATTTTAAGTACTTCTAATATACTGTATTTTATACTTATGGGCTGTAGTGGTAGGACAAGAGGTAACAGATAAAAATTTAAGCAGGGTAAGTTTAGATTAGAAATAAGGAAGTTCTTTACTGTGAGGATGGTGAGGCACGGGAATGGGTTGCCTAAGGAAGCTGTGAATGCTCCATCCCTGGCGGTGCTCAAGGCTGGGTTGGACAGAGCCTTGGGTGACATGGTTTAGTGTGAGGTGTCCCTGCCTATGGCAGGGGGGTTGGAACATGGTGATCTTAAGGTCCTTTCCAACCCTAACTATTCTATGATTCTATTTTTAGCAACCAAACATTAGAAAGCTGCAGGATACTTTTGGTGGAGTTTCTCTGGTTGTCATGTTGAAAGTGGCAAAATATTTATCCCATTTATTTGCTTATTTTGTCATCCACAGGGTTCAATCTTCAATGAATCTGCAAAATGTCAGACACTTGTGCATTGCTGGCAGTGAAAAAGTTTCCTTTGAGCGCCTGTTTTCTAATACACATTCTAGTGATTTTCCAGGTGTATTCCCTAGCCAGCTAGCAAATATAAAGATAATTCTTAAAGATAAACTTCCCTTTTATGTTTTTAATGTACATTTATAGAATTTAGTGTCAAAGATAAAAATCTCCAATGAGACATTTCTAGACTAAAAGTGTTTCTGGATTTAAATCCAAGTTGGGGGGGTGAGCCAGGTATTTCTAGCTTCTTAAAATCTGTCTTCTTTCACAACAGATTTATATTTTCAAATTCAGTTTTGAAGTGACTGCTGCATTTCTATCTGTGTACTTTACACAGTACATTTCTGCAATAACAAGAAGCAAGTTGAATTCAGCATTCAGATAGCTTGTCCTCTTATCAACAAAGAAGACTTCATTAGAAGACATCCCTGTTTATCCAGCTTCTTTCTGTACCTACTGTCTGAATGCAATATTAGCTTTCCTCTAGCTTAGTACTGCTACAATTGTCTGTGAATTGCTCTTTACAAGTAACAGGTTTTATATATACACATATATATACACACATATGTATGTGTATAAAATGCACACACATATATAAATATATGTTACATATGTTAAATATATGTTCCATATCTTAAAACTTCCTAACATGCCCCTCTTTTAGAGCAATGACAGGTACGAAAAATAAATTTTTATAGAGGAATGATACTATAGGGGACTAAATAACATTCTAACTAAAATTTCACTTCCCTCAAACTTACAAAAAGCAGGATGGTGATCTTTTTTTCCCTCCCAGCTTTTTAGCACTTGCAGCCATGCTGTGGCCATGGTATAAAGAAAGACAGCTGTCAGAGAAGCTGGGACAATGTCTTTTAAGTTTCAACTCATTTTCACAGTGACATACCAGGTTTGTAGAACATCCAGTGGCATGTGAAACGTGGAGTTTATTTTGCTTTCTCAAAAGGCCTTGGAGATATATATATATGGTAACACTAAATCTCTCTGCCCTGAAAGGAGGCTCTGAGCATAGTTTATGTTGATTATTATGATTACTATTGCACAATAATTTCTAATGATGTGGCTAATGGAAGTGAAAAGTTTCTGGTGAAAGCTTTAGTTTTAATTAATTTTCTGTCTTGAAAGCACTCTCAAGTTTAACATGAAACTTCTTCCCACACCAGTCATCCAAAACGTAAGAAAAAGGACTAAACCTGCAGTGCAAGAGCAGCAAGATGAGACCACTGCACTGACCAGGTGAGCAGGAGCTGTGAGGGTAAAAAGCTTGAGCAACGACTTTCTGCCTGTCTTTGTACTTGAATCAATCTCTTCCTCCATGTTTTCACTAACACAACTCTAAAGTCCCTGAGTTTTCTTCGTGATGGGTTTGTTACTGCATTGGAAAATCTCTTCCTGTTCAACTCTGTCCTTCAGTCTTTGTTGTGTTTAAACCTATGCAATTTCAAACGTGCTGAAGCTACGGGGGAGTAAGAGAGGAGGAGGAGAAGAAGGAACATATATATTAGACTTTCTTCATCATTGACCTTTACTCTTTTTGTGACTTGTCAGTAGTTATTGATACAGCATGTGTTCCCACAGATCTAAGTCAGTTCCTGAGGCAAACAGACACACAACTTTTCTCTTTCTACATGGTAAGAGAAGATGTGGTGAATTAATGATTATAATGAATGCTGAAAAGAATTATTCTTATGTACATATATAGCCAGGGTTTTGGCACAGGTTGCTAAGGTCTGTAAATCTATGGCATATTTTGGAAAACAAAATGTGATTGTCTAGTCTATTCCCTGAATTTTATCTCAAAACTTCATAGCACTGATGTAAAAAACCTGGCACAACCAATCAAAGCTACCCATAGGAGGACTGAGAAACTGTTAAAGAGAAAAGCTTAATTTTTGCTTCATATTTTGTGAGTAGTGCATGAACTATGCATTATAATCCTATTTTTGCTTTGAAAAGCCATTTAAAGAGAAATGTATTGTTACATTTCTACAGCTCATGCAATTCCTATTTCTTTTTCTGTACATGTACTAAGAATGTTTTCCTGGTACTTTTCCAGGCATTCTCAATGAAGAACTTGAACACCAGTGAAGGGAATCAATAGTCATTGTTGCTGCATTAAAGAAAAGACTGAGATTTTTCTTTAGTATAATGCATGCTCTGGAAATGCGTAGGGTATTTAGAACTGTGGCATTTCCATTCTCAGTGATTTTACCACCCTGCATTGTAAGGAACTGTAATTAGACACTTCAGAACTTCAAAGTCATTTCAAGAGAACTGTTTTTTTTAAAACTTTTTATGTCAAAGTGTAGGTTCAATCATGGAATAAATCTTTCTCTCAGAGATTATAAAATACAATGGATATTGATAACCAACATGTCAAGAGAAACAAATCTGTTACTTTACATAACTAAATTCCTTTTATGTTACTGAAGGATGTTGCAAAATAGGCAGGTCCTATTGGAACTGTGATTTTTTTGAGTTATAAGAAACAAAAGGTTTTATTTTTGTATTATACATCAAAAGAGGTTGAGAGAGAAAGAGAAGCTAGCTGAGGATTTCTGCTTGCCAGCGTGTTGAAGGTAAAACATCTGTTTTGAATCATTGTAAAAAAAAAAACCCTTTTCTTAGATAACTGGAAGACTTTATTCTGAAAGTTGGTGGGTGGTGGTCCCTTCTTTTCTTTCTTTCTCCCTGGAGAAGGTGAAAACTCATGATGGAGGACTGATTGTGTATTAAAGTGAAGAGGAATGTACCTGCCAGGCATTTAGTTTACATTCATTAGAGAAGCCTATTATATATTTTCATTAAAAAAAAAAAGAATATATAGATCAAAGTTATTTTTGTGAAAGTATCATGAATACCATCCTTTACCCATGCTGTAAAAGGAACTGAAAACAATGCTGTCTTTTTCCCTAACTTCTACAACTGTTTCTGCAATATGAAAGTTTTGTTGCAGGTGCCATGTTTTAATTTTTGAACAGTAGTTAGATATCAGAGAAGACTAGGGTTGTCTTGTTCTGTGACAGCTACTGTAAGGCAAATGCTGTACTTAATATTTCAAGTTATTACTTATGTAAGTCTTATACAGAACTTATGGAGGTATTGCATTTAACTTTTGAGAGTAAAGAGGAAAGTGTATTTTAGCCTGCATAATTTGGGTAATTTCAGCCATAATTTTGTTCTAAGAGTGGTATTGCTCTGGTTAAAATCTCTTTGCTGTAACTAAAGACATAACAATAAGCCATCCAGGTTTCTTCATTCGTAAAGGCATAGGAATTGCGCTGGAAGTTCACCAGCTTTGCTGAAACATCAGAATCTGAGGAGCACTGGATTTTGTATTGCAATGCCTATGATGCAGTAGGTCCTACGCTCAACTTTTGAGAAGAGGTGATACCAGACACAGGTAGGGCTTTTACGATTTCTGCACCAACATTCCTACTTTCAGAATCTGAATCATAAACAATAGAGGAAAAAAAATCAAAACTATCAAAGTTATTATATTGGGCTGACTTGTGGTTTTTGTTTTTAAACTTCTTTTCCTTATATTAAGTGACATGGAAAAACAAAGGGCTCATAATGAATGTGAAATAGAGTCTGATTATTAATTCTGTCTTGAAAGATAATGCAAGAGGTAGGGGCAACATACATTTGTGTGCATGTGTGTATGTCTGTGTCTGCATTTCAGCAGAAATGTTGTTTCTAAGTAATTTCATTTTGCAATAGTGTGATCACTAATCAGACATTTATATTTATAATCACAATTTGCAGGGGTGAAAAAAGACCAAGTTTGTAAAAATACAATTTTGCATTTATGAGAAATTCCCCACGTATGTCTTGTAGACTTGTATAACCATGTATTACAGAAAAATAAGTCACTTAGCTGCTGTGGTATTTTTGAGAACAAGCTTAATATAGCCCTAAAGAGGTCTAAATTGCATTGCCATATTTGCATGTTAGATTAAAATTTAATTGCACTGTATAAGACTTACCTGTAACTGTTCAGTTTGTAAATTTGTTGTATATATCAAAGCTAAGCCCTTATTTAAGTGGGTCAACAAAGGTATGTGTTTGTTTATTGACAAGCAGAATTTATTAGAGTACTTGATAAAAGGAGTGTAAATTAACTCATGGTTTCCATTTCAGTGCAGCAATACAGAAATCCTTTTGTTGTGATTGTCCTTTGTGTTTCCCTAACAATATTCTGTAGGGATAATCTTTCACCTTAAAATATGCTGCACACAAGAATTCATTTGACAGCTATCACAGTGATCCCTCCAAAAGCATTATATTTCTTTATGACAACAGCAGGAAATATCTAGGTCTGGCTTTGATACCATAAATTCATGTAAGATATTTCACCTGCGATTGTATATTGCATAGCTCAAGAATACTTTATTTTCTATGTACGTATTCTAAAATTATCCTAATGTTGATTTAGACTTTAGTTTCTGATGTGAAACACCATTATTGTGTGAGCACATCTTTTCTATTCAGGGATCAGATTCCATTAAGAGTAGTAACCTTTCTATTCATATTTGAAGTGTCAGTCATGTACCACTTGTGATACTCATCATGTATCAGTCATGCATTGTGCATCAGTCAGGCATATGAAACACAAAACTGAGTTTAGGTATATGTAAATATTATTCTTGTTTGGTTGATTTTTAAACACTTGGTCAGTATTTGACTTTTATGTGGTCCTAATTGTAGCTAGCAGTGTTTTGTCTCTCCTCTCTCTCCTGACATTTTGATATTTTACACTAGAAATTCTGGAATAAAGAAAAAAACATGGGTTGTATTATTTTATAAGAAATATCCTCCCAGGCTTAACTGACATATTCATCCAAAATAAGAAAATGTTTTACCTTATGAGAGATTATTTACCTTCCAAATAGGATATTTAAAACACATGAGGGAATTTATTTCATTTTGGCCTAGCAGAACAGAAATGAAGTGACTCTTAAGAAGTGGTTTATTGATTTGAACAGTTGTGTAGCTATAATCGTGTAGAAAATATTACATCATAAAATGTATTATTTCTCCACAGAAAAGAAATTGCACTGGAATCTCTGATATGGTGAAGAGAGTTCATTAGAAATAATGGACACTTTTCCCCAGAACTCTAACTCTGCTGATCAGTTTTACTGCTTTCTATATATTGTTGCTGCCTCAAAGATATGAATTACTAGGACTTCATAACAGATAGAATCTAGGTTTTTATAGCTTCTAATCAAAAATGTCTATCTTCTGCAGTCTAGTGTGGCTATGAATAATAAATGTTGAATTCAATATATAAAGCTTCAAAATTATGCTAAAATTACTAACTTGAGTTTGTTAGTATTAAGCAAATATTTGAAAAGTTTATAAACATATTTTCAGGCTTATCGGGATTCCTAAATATTTTTATCATAAGAACGCATACTAACGTTGCTCATTGTGATAAGCTGCTACTAACAATGAAGGTATTCTGTAAGATATGTTGGTGTTGTTGTGGTATTTTATGCCACTAGAAATGGTAGCTGACAGTGCATTTAAGGGGAACAATGTATTCCTGTGCTAGGGCTACAGGAAAACTGAATCTGTAGGAAGGGGATCATGCCAGTAAAATCTTTTCCTAACCCCTCCTGTCCTATTCATAAGCTTTAGAGACAAAAATTTAAGCACAGACTGATGTTTCTGTGATTCTTTTCTTAGTCTAAAAAGAATTTACTTTTTGATGTAGTGAGAGAAATGGTTTTGGTTTCATTCTAAACCATCAGTAAATAGGGTAGTCGTCTTTAATTGTTATTTTTCTAGGAAATATTTAAAGGACTGACAAATTAAAATCTACAGAAGATAAAGTCAAAGTCCAACCCAATATAAATTGCAGTTTTTATCTATCTAGAAATAGGTAGCAATCATTAACTTGTCTGTTAAATATAGCACTCAAAAGATTTATTTTTACTCTTTAAATTCAGTAAAAAAAGAAATCTTATATGAAGAGTAACTGAAACCAGCCTCTAGTCTCTGCAACTGCATTGAACTGAGTAAAAGTGGATTCACCAAGTTGTCAGAAAATCAATTATTTGCAAACAAAGCTAATATTCATTTAGAAAAAAATTAGAAGTCAACAAGAATTTGTTTGGTATAAAGTGAATTGCTCTATCCCATGAGTTTAAGAAATATATAAGCAGATGTGGATTGACTCCTGGATTTTTACCTGAAAAATGTTTCTATCAGTTAAAAGATTTATTCTTAGCTAAAGACATTCTTAACTGCGCTGATCGGCAAATAGAAGAAAACTGTTTAGGGAAGGCAAAGCAGTCTAATTTCAGGCCAAAAAAAATATTCTAGTATTTTATGTATGAGTTAAACTCCATTAGAGACATAATGAATTCTCTCTATGCTGCAATGAAGGTTTTAGCTAATCAGACAGAATAAACTCATAATAAAGTTGTGCTTTGAATAGTCTGCCTTATGTCTTGCATAATTTACTGTGAGTTATAAAAGAGGCTGGTGAAGAAGGAAATCAGGATCAACAATTAATCAACAGTAAATACACATAAGGGTGTAATAGACAGCATTTGATTCTGTCGGGACTGGTTTGCACTACTTTTCTGTTTCCAGTTTTGGTGAAACTGTAATTTCCAAAGGTAAATGACAATGACATCCATTTTCCACTCTGAAGACTTATATGTATGAAGAGGACACTTGTAAATTATGGCATCCACATCTGCCTTTATCTGTGACTGACAGTTCTAAGTTTAATTCACCATTCTGCCTTTCCTATACATGGTTTTAAGAAAACAAAATCAGAAACAAAACAAATTCTGTGGATCTTTTTTCAGTGGAGATCAATCTCCAAGACACATTTTTCAAACATTTGATTTTTTTTTCCAGAGAATGGAAAGCTTCACACGGAAGTGTGATTTGAAATGTTCACAGCTAGGTGAAACCCCAGATTTGCTACTTTGAAGCTATAGTAATACGACATAGTTATCAGATAAAAATTAGCAGGTTAAAATACCCTCAAAACAACCAAGCAATAAATCCTACACTGAAAACAGCATCTCTTCATTTATAACTATTAATCTTTAACTTGAAATCTTCTTATATTACTCAATACTAGAAAAAGAAACTTCTGTAGCCAGAAACCATAAACCTGTGCACCTACTTAACAGGCAGCTATCAAGTCACTCTCTATTGAAAAGAAATAGCAGAAAGAACGGGGCAATTACAAATCAATAATATTGTGCGTAACACTGTCACAAATTTGGGAAACCAAAGAAAAACAGCCTGGAATTTGGGGGGGGATTTGTCAGTGTTATTTCCAGAATATTTCAGCCTTTTCTAAGGGAGGAAAGAGAATAATGCTAAATATAGAAAACGGAGGACAGGGAGAAATGCCTAATACACCCTCAGGTGACATTTTTGATGACGTGTATCCGATGTACCAGCTCGTGTTCCGTTTCAGAATGATGACTGCAGATGCTCGCATTTCTGCTGTTTCTGCCAAAGGTCAAAAACTTCTTCCTACCTCAACATTCTATTTTTTTGTCCCTTCCCAATACAAAATCAAGTCAAATGACGTTTTCAGTATTTTTCTATTCTTATGTTAGTGAAATTATAGAGGTTATTAGCCATTAAGGAAATTAGTGTGGAATAGTGAATGCCTTGTGCTGTGCCTGCTGATCTGTAGCTACAAACTGAAGTTTTTACATTTGGAATATTAGTGCAGGAGTTCATGATCTTAAAACTGTGAAAGAAGGTGATGACAGTCACTTTCATGTTCTCATGTTATGAAAAATTCAATTAAAATTACCAGGGTTGAGAGAAATTAAGAAACCTTACTTGTCAAGTGAAGGGCACTGAAATCTGTGGCTCATTTTAAAAAGCCTTCAGTGAAAAACGAAGTGAAAATTGAAATTTCCCATGGATCCCTTTTTTAGTATGGCAAAGTTCCTGATACTTCCCTTCATATTTAAAAAACAAAGCAAAACAAACTGTAGGACTGTATATGTTTTCTAAATCACCTTCTTCTGTGTTAACAACATTGACTACAAGTTTATATACCGTTTATTGCTTTTTGGAGCTGGCAGCAATGCATTTTTATTCCTAACGTAGGTATTTTAGTTGCAAAATGGGGAAAACATACAATTTAGGTCCACTGTTTTAAGTGTTTTTTGTAGCAATAAGATACACACACAATCAGGCTTATTTAGAATTGCCACAGTGAAGGAAATAGTCCAAGTTCTAATGTTGCATATATTGACATAAAGCTACTGAGATCACAAGTTCCCTGGATGAAAATCTTGAATTATTTATTGTGTTTTACTTTAGAAAGTGAGATATATAGCTGGAGATCTAATTTTCCAGAAATATTTAATACCCACTTTCATAAGATTTTTTTCTGATTGTTCTTTTGAATTGTCAGCTCTGCATTGTCAGCAAAGAAGAGGGTTTAACTTGAAAACTTAGTCAAGACAAATTTCTGCAAGAGAACACAAAACATTTAAGACTGATGATTATTTAAAATTACTTTGATTTTAATTTAAGAATCAGTAGTATTTTATGTTATTATGCATTTTCTATTAAATTGGAGGCACAAATATCTTTGATTCTTTTCATTCAAAATATGCATTTTTTTCTGCCTGAGAATAAAAAATCAGATATAGACTTATTTAAAAATGTGTAGAATTTATGTGTTTTGTGAAGCCCAGATAAAACCAAGGCACAAAAATATCTTTTGCTTGCTTGGGGCTTTTTTTGTAGTTTTAACCTCAGGTACTACAACAGTATAAAAGTCTACTACTTCTTTCCAGTGCATTGTTTTTTGGTTTTAATACACAAAGGTTTTCTAACAACATCTGAGTTTAGAAATGAACATGAAAATTTGGTGCTAATTAAAGGCTTTTCCAGGCCTGTCATTTGTCTAAATTCTTGCAACTTTTACCTGTAAGACTTATGTCCTGCAGAGTTATCCCCGCAGTTTGTGTGGAGTCAATGTAATAATTTTCATTTTTTTAACAATGAATAAGAAAGTAAGAAAAGCTTTGAAGTTTTGACCCATCATGATGCAAACCTCATGAATGTGTACTACATATTTCTCAGATTACTTCATTAAATGAAACATGATGAACATATGAAATACTGGATATAATTCCATATCAGAAACGTTTTGTTTGTTGTGGTTTAAACCCAGACAGCAACTAGATGCCACACAACTGCCTGTTGATTCCCCCCCACATTGGGATGGTGAGAATTGGGAAAAGCTAAAATTCACAAGTTAATATAGGAACAGTTTAATAATTTAAATAAACTATAATAATAATAACAATCATAATAGGGAAAAGAAGGAGAGGAATAAAATTCAAGAAACACAAATTGCACAACGCAATCTCTAATCGCCCACTGACCAAAGTCCAATATGTCCCTGAGTAGTGATCCACAGCTGTTTGTTGATCCTGCCTGTTTATGGGACTGTTCTGAGTGATGTCCACTAAAAACAAATATGTGGCACTGAAATTTCTGCTACCACTGTTGTTTTAGCTATTAACACTGTTGTCAATGAGCAAAGCTGAAATTGTATCTGTGGAATTAATTAATTTATAATCTTGCCTGTGTATTAATATTTTTATATGGTTTCTTCCATTGGACAGCAATTATTTTTTATTTCTAGGATTCAAAGGTAATAAAATATATGCATAAACCTGATTTATATTTAAGTGTATTGATTTATGAATGCACTGCATGTGTATTGCAGGAGACAGATTTATGCATACTGAGATTTACATGTGCAATAGATTTATAAATATAGTTTATAATTTAGATTTTTTCACATGCACTTATTTTACGATAAGCTTTTTCATTAATCTTCTTCAGGTGTTTTTCTAAGGTTGTAGCATGTTTTATTCTACATCTTCAGATTAGTTTATACATGCAAGACTTGTTTTTCATTTTTCATCAGTGATAACTCATATGAATGAGAGAAATTTCAGGCATGGAGCATATAAAGAGCCTGACTGCATTTTTTTCTGCTATCTTCCAGCTACTGCTCAGATCACTGACATAAGAATAGTAATTACATTTATACTTTTCTACATTAAAATATTGGCCACAGGTAGGATAAGAGAAGGAGGAGTTTAAAGGAAACCTGACCTTTTTTTTTTTTTTCCACCAAACCCATTTTAAATGTTTATTCTAAGTCCTTTTTCATAAAACTTTCTTTTGTTGCTATTGGCTGATTTCCTTCATTTGTTATACCCTAACTACTTAGGTTATACAAGTATACCTTGATTTATATAAGAATGTTTTTTCTGGCCAGTAAAGTCTTCAAAAATTATTCCTATTGCAACTTTATACTCATTGCAAGTTGACTGGTAATTAACATGACCTGGAAAAATTCTGATTGATGAGCACTTCCTTATAGACACAAATACCTTAAATATCTGTAAGGAAGAGTCTCAACACTTCAGGTTTGAATCCAGAACTAAACAAAACGTTTATGGGAAGCTTTTGAAAGTCTGTCATCCTTTTAGGAGTCTCATCCTCTCCCTCTCAACAACATATGCTCTACTTGCAGGAAGATTTACTGAAAAGAATTATTACCCACTATGTGTGGGGTTTCATCCCCTGTCCTAAAACTTCAGCTAGTTCATATTTTTTCTCTGGTTTATTGAGGCTTCTGATGGATTGTATAATCTTCCTCTATAGTACAGCTGTAGTTGGCTACACATAGCTGATGATCTTTTCCTATCATATCTGGTAGGAAATAATATGAGTAACAGCTTTTTGTTGTTGTTCACAGTGGTTTTGAATGAAGCAGTTCAGAGAGAGGAGACGGAGCAGATGAATGAACTTAGCCGATGATGAACTTGTACATTCAGAGGAGTCTAGTAAGTCTGCACAACCTAAATTCTAGTACAGTCTAATAATCCAAGCACAAGATTATGTAATCTTCTAGTCTTGCTTTATCATGGAAAGATACAAGCATAAGAAAAACATATTAAGTTTCATAGAGCTGGTGAAACCTATTTTTATCCGCATTTCTTTTATTCTGATTATTACTCCTAGATCTGAGTAGACTATTGAACTATTAGTAAATTTATTCAGAGATTATATTTGAATCATACGTTTGTTCCAACAGTAATAAGGAAAACTATCTTCAGCGGAAGTGGTTAGTCACATAGCTGTGTTTGTCTTCTGATTCAGCACTTACCCAAATAAATCAGGAAACCCATAAATCATTATTGTTTTATGCTTAGAGTGATTATTTCTTCAGTCTCACGTGACTAGCTTTGCTTTTTGGATTAACACAAATTTTACTAAATCAGAATTGCTTCAGAATTTTAAGGATCAGTGGTGTTTTTTCTGATAGTCTTAGCTCCTGTACTTAGATTATTTCAGATAATCAAGTTACCCTGACATATCTCTAGTGGAAAACATATGGCAGTGTCTTTTTAGAAGAATGCACTGTAAAATATTTTAAATAAGGACCAAACAAGCTACAGCCTTTGTCTAATTTCATACCTCCTAATCAGCCTAAGAGGCCAGCATACTCTAGCTTGTTAGCAGCATGACACTGCTAAGGAATTATAACTATAGATCATAGGGACTATTTTAGTTAATTCTGAATAATTATATTGTAACCTGAAATATGCTGCTGGTTGCATTGCATTGCCTTTAATGCAAAAATTTGTATCATGTTTCAGTAAACACGATTTTCAGGAGTAAGCTAGGCATTGCTATCATAAAATTGATTAATCAGTTACAAATTAAAAAGGGGTTTAATATTTCTTCTTCTGTTTAAGTGTGTTAACTATGAAGGACCAATAACCAATCTGCTAAATCACATATGGTACTCTAAAAGCAAAATAGGAGAGTCAGTGTCAAAGGGTAAAACGATTCATTCTGGGAGAGAAATCGAGTTAAATGTTTATTGGTAGATATTTTTGTGAGTCAATTTTTTAGGGTTTTTTTTAGATTTTTGTTATACATTTGGTTTTATAATTAATATTTTAGTGCATTACATAAAAAAATGAAAGTAGTTATATGTTTTCAGTTTCACAATATTTTTAACAGCCTAGAAAGTGACTGCGTACAAACTGCAGAAACAAACAGTATTACATTGGTTAAACAAGCTAAGATGTAAAAGAAAGTCTCAGGTTTATTTTTCCTTTTCATCTGAAGAATTACTGCTATTAATTTATCTTTTCTACTCAATAAATATTAGCAAACTAAACCATAATTTTCACTGTCTCATATACACAATCCACATCTTCAATAGGCTACCCAACTGGTTCTTGAAAATAAATCCTGATGTAGCCTTTTCCATCTGCTGCCTTGCAGAGGTCAGAGCTGGGGTAAATGGGAGGGAATAGAGGTATGGAGTAAACTTCTTGTATTATTTGCACTAATTTATAACACAAATTTCTGTTTAGTGACTAGACTGTAAACTATGAAAAGGTAATAATTAAGAGCTTTGTATTTAAAATATATTTTATATGGTGCTCTAAAAAAAAAGGATATATCATGTTTCAGAAAAATATTTGTCTTAGAAATGAGATAAAATACATAGGTAAAATAGTGCAAAAAGCAAAAGGTGAGTTTGTCAGTTTTTTTTTTTCCTCTTGAGGATGTCTGTTGATTCCATGCTTCCAAAGATGTTACACACTTGTTGAATTCCCGCTGTGACAGTTTCTGTTAAGACAGGTGGATTTTTTTTTAAGTAGAGAAAGGCTGCTCATACATAAACTCAGAAAAGACCATAATTTTACCATTTTAATGTACTATTTGAATCATTAATGATTTAGAATTCAAGTGCTTTCTTCTGGCACAGAGGCTCACCCTACTGTTAAACACAGGAGCAAAAACCCAGTTTCAGAACAGAGTAATACTAGTTATTCCTGTTAGAAAATAACTCATCTAAGTTTCATTACACTGGTATAAATATAAACAATCCTACTGAAACTAATAGCTATTCTAGATTTACAGTAGTGAAATGGTGCTCAGACTCTGCACCAGTGCCTTACATTAGCTTATTATCATAATTTCATGTATGAATTTTCGTAGCAAAAGGCTTGAGATGGGAAAGGAGGCAGCTGAAACCATCCACGCTAGCTCTTTAAGGTTGTGTATGCACCACATAATAGAAGTAGAAGCATGGTACAGTGTGAATTGCTGCTAAAATAGCATTTCATCTCCCATGATCTGTTTTTCTCAGTGGAAAAAATGGATGTTGGTATCAGAGCAAGGAAAGTTTTCATAAACATTTTGTTATGTAAATAAATTCAGGATTTTTTCTTTGCTCAAAGAACATAATTTGTAGTTCCTCGATACAATGTAACAGTTTTGTAGACATGAACACATACACACACACACAAATAACACACAGTCAGTTTCAAAGAGATATTCCAGATTAAGAGTCAGAGACTGGCAATTTTATCACATTTTATGGAGCTATTGCTTCTGTCTGCACATAGATTTAAAAATTACAGCATGATTCATAATTTACAAATGCATTAATCGCCATCTAAATACCTTGAAAGAGATTAGAATTATTAAACTGAGGTCCTGATTCAAGGAAGCCATTGAACATGTGCTTCATCACTAAGAAGTTCAAACCTAAAATTAAGCCTGCATCTGTATGTTTGTCTCAAAAGAATGTGGCAGGTTCCCTTAGAGAGAGTAGGAATGTGTTTGACTGCCGTATACCAAAAAGAGAAGCTGTGAGTCGAAGCACAAAGCTAGGAGAGAGAGAGACAAACGAAATTGGATCACTGAAAGAGAAGCCTGTCAGACTAAATAAGGTAAAAAAAACCCAAACAAACAAAATGAAACTTTAGAGATTCAGGGTGCAACAGCCCATAGGGAGGAAGGAATATGAGATCATGGTGGAAACATCTCTAAATTCAGCTTTAGACGGCAAAAAAAAATGTGACTGGTGTCTTAATATCCTGATTATTTTCATCCAGACCTTCCTATATATTCAGCCTTCATAAAATTACTCCTTTCTGAAATCCAGGTAAGGCTCATTTTCCTTTTTTCTTCCTTTCTTCCCTGTCACACTCCCTGTCAAGCTTCCTCTATTTTTGTATGTGTCCTGCAATTTCTAGGTTATATTTTGAATTGGTTATATTGCCTTTTCAGCCACTCTTTACCCATGGATGCTTTCTTGACTGCTGGACATCTATGTTGTATGTAAAAGAGAACAGGTTGTATGCAAAGAGAATGCAAGATAGTGTGGCAGGTCATTGACACTTACTAGGAAAACTGTGGGGAGAGAAGGGAAGCTGCGTTGTTCCTAAATGCAACTGCTGTTTTCTTAGCCAGAAATTCTGAAAGTATATTGGAAATCTGAAGGGCAACATACAACTTCCCAGAACAAAGAAAACAATTTATTTAAAAAAAAACAAACACACAAATAAAGCATTAGACATATCTAAAAAAAAAATGTACAGCTAACTACAGTGGAAAAGATGAAGAGGAAAGAAGGATCGATTCAAGCATGGGAAATTCTTATTTTGGGTATGGTAGAGTATACCTTCACAGAAATTTCTAACCCATAGCAAGAGCTTTATATCTTATTTCCTTGCTCTTCTAACTACAAACAACACATTTGCTTACACCAACCTTTGTGTGGCAATGCAGCAAAACCATGAAGAGCATATTCAAGCAGTATATGTGCTGTGCCTTTCCAGTCATCCTCACTGGGAATTTCTACAGCTGTCCTCAGCATCATGGGGATAGCCGTACAGTAACTGAGGCTGAGTGCAAAACCATCACATAGGAAAAGATTAAAAGGTCCCAGCAACCTGGCTGTTCTGGCTTTTTTGAGCAGAATGGTAAGAATTTATTGGAAAGCTTCATGCTTTACACTTCTTTTTTCTACAAGCATAAACAAAATACAGTTGGGTTTTTTTCTTTGAAAAACAAGTTCAGTAAATGCATCGCAAATTTTTAAATGCAAACAAGTGCCTGCACAGTAGTCCCCAATGGGGATTTCACTCAGCCAAATGTGAATGGAGACATCAACAGAGAAAGTTAGAAGGTCTTTTTCAAAATAATCATTAGCACTTTAACATGTAAAACTTAAATATTCTCATCTTGCTAGTATTGTACTGGTAATGAATAATCCAGGCTGCTTGTATTTTGTTGATAATTTTATCTTAATCCTCTGTTGCATCATACGCATGTTCATTCTGTAATTTATGCACCCAGTAATTTATGCACCCATTCACATACCTGCTACAATTGGTTGAAATCCCACCATTTTAAAGATAAAGCTAAAGGCCCTGACTTAGAGTCACAATCTGTCAGTACAGCTGATGAAACAGCAAACCCTTGTGGTAAAACAAAGGAGAAATAACGAGGGGGTAAATCCTTATGAGGTGTGGCAAAGTTTCTTTTCAGAGTGACACCAAACTTTCTGATAAACTTATAGTGCAGGTGCAATGATTACGGAACAAAGACATACACAGGCTGTCTAATGGTTTCCAAAGGGAATGATTCATTTGCTCACAGGCTGGTATGACCTTTTAATTCCCAAGTATGAATGTTAATAGGCTTCCTCATTAAAGAACCTCATTAAAGTCAAAATCCCACTGAAAATAACTAACTGTATTATGATAATACTGAGAAGAAAAGCTCATACATAAATAGATACATTTTGAATGTCCTGTTAATCCAATGAGATTTGAGCATGTTGTCTCAGACCTCCAAAGGCAGCAATAACAGGTTAACTTTAATTCCATTTTCACTATTCCACAGATGGAGAAACACAAAACAAAAAGCATATCTGCCTTTTGCAGTACTGTTTTTTGAGGGGTTTTTCACTCCTAGTTAACTGGACTGTTTAGCTATGGATTTTTTCATGCCTAATATGTTTTAGTTTGCATCATCATTTTTAGTACCTTCATCAGTTTCAAGGAGTATGGTGTAACAGGCTATTTCACAATTGTCAAAGTCTGTGAAAATGAGGCCAAGATAGGGAATGTATACAATATCAGAAAAGTAAGAAAAAAACCTAGCAATATTTGGCTTTGTTAAAGGCTGACAACTGAAACAATAATTTAATCATAGGTACATCTTTGCTCTTTATTTCTGCCTTTGAAACTGTTTTTCTGTGAAACTTCATCTGTATTTTCTTCATATTGTCCTCCCTCCCTGATTGCTCAGTTACCCCAAAGAAAGGTCTTGAGTCCTACTGAGGCACATGGCTTTTCTCTGTGGCTGAGCCTCAGATAGATTGTTCATACTGCTCAGCTCTGTAGAGTATGACAAGCCCTTCACATATTGGAAACGTTTTTCCTACAGAAAGGTGTGGAACTGGGGAGTGCTAATTGTTGCCTCGCACTTGTCTGATCCCACAGGCAAACTGTGTCTGGTCCTGAGGCAGAGTGCAGTGTTTGAAATGAATGGGTTAACACAAAAGGTTCGAGTTTAGCAACTTCCTCTTTACAAACTTGCGAATCCAGCCATACAGTGGCCTGTTCTATGCACTGCAAAATAAGTCTTACTGTGCTTACATTGTAATGTCAACTCTATATCCAGTGCACACTTTTGTGATAGGAGATGAATTATGGCTGCAAGAGGTACACCAGTATATTTGTGGAGGTGGAAGAACAGTTGTTAGCCAGGGTGGTATTCCACTTACCTGTAACAGCACACTTGCTGCCAAGTACAGAAAAAATGAATCAGCTTTATGGTGGAATTTACAGTACTTTTAAATAAACATGGCATTTTTTTCCCCTAGTGGGTAACAATGTATTTAAGGGCTCAGGCAAAAACGTCTGTTAATCTGTTCCTTTGGGACAGTTTCAGGCTTTATATCAACACATGCTGACTGACAAATTTCTAATGCCTAAATGTGTGAAGGGAAGGAATACCATGCCTCTTTTATTGCTAAAGAAAAGAAAATGATTTGGTGTCAGGATTTTACCATACAATGTTATATATCATCAGTTTTCCTTTACACTGCATAATAGACGGAGGGGGTATGTTTTGGGCTGATGTGTGTACACGCATAAGTAACTAGAGCCTTTTGCATTTGATAAGACTTTCTACAGACTGACTTTTCAGTGCAATGAGATCACTTATGTATTTAGGATTAAATATTTGATTAAAAACCTTGCTGGATTGAGATGTTGGACCTCTCCTCAGGGGCAGGCAGTGATTTCTTGCTCACCATGTGAAGAGCTCTGTTTCCTTATCACTACAATAATTATTAAAAAAAATCTTGCTGTGACTGCTGTTATATTTTCTAATGCTAGTGGATGCATTAGAAATCAACAACAGTAAGTCCTGCATTAGAAATGGTCCCCATACTGAGTTACCATGCTGCTAGCTAAAATGGTTTAATCTTCTGCCACAGAGATTTTTTGTCACATTCTTATAGTTGCTTAGTTTATAAGTTAGATGCAGAGTTCACTAATACTTTTATGGTTGATAATATGCCCCTCTCTGGGACATAATTGACATCACTGCAGTTGCAAAGCAAGGAATGAAAGGCTTTTATTTGTTCCAAGTGGTTACTTCATGAGCTTTTTTCAATCAACTCTGAAAAATACGCAAATGACAAAGGCAACCAGGAAGCTTGTAACAACAAATGTAAGTTCTATTCAAAAGATACATTCTGTATAGATAACCAGAGTGATAACAGAGCTCATTTTCTTTTGAGTCTACACAGATCAAAGGGTCATTTATTAAGAAAACAGTCCTTCTCTAAACTCATTTGAACTTCTCAGGGGATTCACAAATCTGTTATTTTTGTGAGTGTAGTCCATGAATGTTAAGCCTGTTTGACAAGAAGCTCAACATGGGCTGGAAGTGTGCACTTGCAGCCCAACCATATGCTCGTCTGCATTAAAAGTGTGACCAGCAGGTCGAGAGAAGGGATTCTGCCTGTAAGTTTTCAAGGCCAGGCTGAATGGAGTTTTGAGAAACCTGGCCCCTAGTGGAAGGTATCCCTGCCCATAGCAGGGGGATTGAAACTAGATGATCTTTGAGGTCTCTTCCAACTGAAACCATTCTATGATTGTATGAAATAGCAATGGGAACTCAAAGTAAATTCTGCTGTCATTTAGTCACAGGGGTTTGAAGCAGTATTTAGTCCACACAGAATTAAAATAAATTTTTGTGCTACATTGCCATATGTTCTTGCAGTAGGCCCTCAAATACAGGGTAATCAACAATAAGCCTTCAGATGCTTTAGGAATTGTAAAACTTGTCTCAGGAGAGTTGACTCCCAGACAAGCTACATTTGCTTTTGAACTGGAATAAATAGGTACTCAAAGTTACACTGATTTCAACAGCACTACACAAATCCGAGTGAAGGAAAAATGTGGCCCAAGGAGAGAGTTGTAACACAGATGAATGGATTTAATAGATTTTTCAAAGGACTGTATTGGTGCAACAGCTTGTCTTTATTTAATTTTAACTCTCCAAATTTAAAGAGCGACTTAAACCAAAATGATAGAAGCTAGAATGGAAAGACACCTATTAAATCACTAAGTTAATCTGCCAGTGCACACATGTTCTCTATTGTGCATTTTTAAGTATTTTGTCCAGAATTTTTCATAAAGTCAAAAGAAACAGGGCTTCCACCCCTTGGAGAGGATTAGGATTTTTTGGCTAATCACCCACAGGACATTTTCAGACCTAGTCTCTCTTTTACATTTCATAATTTAATTCATGTAGTTCTGATGTTTTGAGAAAACAGTAGGAGGCTTAATAAAGAACCTTTATTGCCTGCTTTCTACAGGCAGCCCACAAGGCAATATTAGCTACAGCTCTCGGGGCAATGCAGCTTTCCTGATCCAGCAGAGACACAGGGAAATTTGAGCCCCACCTTCCCAGACAGTTAACACAACCTGCTCCCTCTTATGCCCAGCATAGAATCCTACCTTCTGGGTTTTTTTACTCTACTCTTACCTCCAGAAGCTCTTGTAGCTTATCTCTTTCTTTCAGAGACAGATACGTTAATTTTCTTTCTTGCTCTTTTGTGAGGATGTCAAACCGAATAGTGAGGATGTCTCTTGTTTGTTCCATAGCTAGATGTCCCTGAGCTTTTTTGTTTCTTTGCTCTTTCTCATGAGAGTAATTTTGTTCATGTATTGTCAGTTTCCTTTCCCCAAAGTCTTAGATATTTCCTGATTAATAGTTGGTGCATTTGTATTTTTTTTTGCTCTTTCTCTGCAGTGAACTATTCCATTTAGTTTTCTATTTCTTCTGCCATTATTTTTCAGGATTTTCTCTTGTTCCCTGTTATTTCCTTGTCTTCTCTATTCTTTTTATTTGCTTTATTCTCTCTTTAGTTTCCAGAACTATAACATGATGATTGCTGTTTTAAAGAAAAAGACTGGAAAGATGGAAAGGAATTATTAATTCATGTTTAACATATCAAAAAAAGCATGCACTTTTCTGAAATTGAAATAGAAGAATACTCAATTTTCTGACATTACTCAGAAGTACTTCATTTATTTGCATTTATTATACGGCAGATTGTCATGTTGCAGCTTTTTTGGTCAGATGAGACAGATTTGGTTAATGAAACACTACAAGCTAAGCTAGATAATATATAAATGGACAAATAATTATGCTTTACAAATAAACATGTTTAAATGACCCCATAATCAGCTAGTGCAAGAATAAAGGCATTCAGTTTTGCACCTGCAGCATAAAACTGAAAAGCACAAAAAAAACTAATTACTTGCAACTGACATAAGAAATATTCTAATCTGATCTGAGAATATAAATAGATGTTGATAGACACATCATTAGAATTCAGAAAATAAAATAAATCTGAAAAATCTCTGTTACTGTGCAGAACTTGGCTCTCAAGTTGTCAGGGCCCTGAGAGAACCTACAAAGACTGATTGCCACAACCAGTCTCAGTGCACCTATACATCCTCTGCCTTTTGGTCCAGGAGCTTTCTTTAAGCTCAAGTCTGTGCCCATTGTCCTTGCCTGAGCTATGGAGTATGTCATCCTGATGTTTACGTTGGACTTACAGCTTTACAACAGCCCTGTCTTCTTACATTTTTCTGATGATCAGCAGGCTAAAACTGCCACCGGTACTGCTTGGTCCTGTCGAACTGCAGCCTTGTTAGTGAAGTCCCTATTTCAGCCTGTGCCAAGGTCACCTTTAGCTCATCTTCTTTCATGTAGGAGTCCTGGTTTTGCTACTCCATTATGGCCAGCTCCATTACGATCATCACGTCCAACTATCACCTCAGGGCTGCCAGGACCACCAATAAACCATGTCACTACAGGCGTCATCTACATGTTTTTTGAACACTTCCACGGGCTGTGATTCCACCACTTACCTGGGCAGCCTGTTCCAATGCCTGATCACTCTCTTGGTGGAGAAATTTTTCCCTAACACTCAGTCTAAATCTCCCCTGGGGCATCTTGAGGCTGTTACCTCTTGTCCTATCACTTGTTACTTGGGAGAAGAGATCAGCCACCTCACTCCATGTTCCTTTCAGGTAGTTGTAGAAAGTGATAAGGTCCTCCCTGAGCCTTCTCTTCTCCAGACTAGAAAACCCCAGTTCCCTCTGCTGTTCCTCATAAGACTTGTGCTCTAGACTCCTCACCAGCTTTATTGGCCTTCTCTAGACCCGCTCCAGCACATCAATATCTCTCTTGTAGTGAGGGTCCCAGAACTGAACACAGTATTCATGATGAAGGCCCCTTTTGTTTTATTGTTGTTATTAAAAAGCAAAAAAACTGAGGTGCAAGTATCCCTGCAAATGGACAAAGACAATGAATTCACAAGCTATAGCAACAGGGTTGGAAATTAGGCAGCTCTGAATATCCCTCTGCCAAACTGAAACAATACACATCTCTATTTTCGCCTTGTTTCTTGTTTCATATTTTGAAAAGGCATTGTGCATGTGAAATAGTCATCCAGCAATTTTTCTCACACTGATAGCTTTCAAATGTTAGTCATACTTTTAGAACAAGATTCTTTAATGTTTCAAGCAAAGTATCCAACTTTTGAAAGCAGTTAACAGGAAAAGCACAAATATGCTTCTTCCCTTAAAAACAGAGAAGCACATTTTTTTGCCATAAAATTGCTTCAAATCTTTATTATCCTAAAGGCCAATCTTCTCCAGCATACCCAGGACTCCCAGATGTTGAATGGATACTTCAGTAAGAACTGAGGTGCTGTGAACTGCTACTCTCAATCAAAAGGAAATGCACACTTGCCTTTTTGACAGCCCTTTCTTTTAAAAGATCTCTTACACATTTCAAATGATGAATAGAAGCACAGAAGTAGGATTACTGTGCACTTCCCAGGTAGCTGTATATGTAATTTATAGGTTATTTCTTACAGCTAGCTCAGTAAAGATGGTTGATGAGAGTTGATTTAAGAACATTATTTGACTTTGGTTGTATTATATTTTAATTACACAAACAGATACCTTCTGTGGTACCACAGGGAAGTCAAGCAGGCTCCAACAAATGGTTTTCTAAGGACCGTGAAGGAAACATAAAGCTGAATCTCTGAAGAAAGATAGACAGATAGATAAACACACCTGACAAGATTAGTATTAAATAATGCTAAGCAACATTAAGGATTACTTAAATGTGAGAAATGGACTCTATCTAAACTCATTCAAAGGATACATTGAATCTGTGAATAAGGATGGCATATTGCAGTGAGCTTTTGAGTCTTTGTGGTTTTGGTTCATTACCCATTGAAATTTTGAATTCTGCTTGAACTTCAGATGGGTCCAATCCAAAACTTTGTTGCCAGATATCTGAATTTTGTGTCTTGGTAATCTCACAAGTACATCATTATATGAAACAGGTGGAAAAACAAAACTAATATGACCTTTTTGTTCTGTAGCTGACTGACACTTTAAAGAAATTGTTTGAAACAAGAGATTAAAAGAGAATATGCATTTGAATAACAACCAAATTACTATTTACCTCATGTTAATTTCTTTTTTTTTTTCAAAGTGGTTTATATTCAATTAAATTAAAGGCAGAGGGAAAACAGAATGCTATTATTTCTGTTGTGGTTGGTTGTTCTTGTATTATGTAGACTCAAGATGTGAAAAACTGTTTCTTGCTCTGATACCTTTCACAATTTGCAGCAGTTAGATATATCCTATTTAATTTAAATAGAAGTATATAACAGTTATCTTTGTAGTTGTCATTTCTAGGAATGATTGGTGGGTAAAGTGATGAGTACACATCTAAGTGGTTACAAATCAAATGCAAGTAAAATTTAACAGTCATATAAACAATTAATTCAATTAACTTAAAAAGTGATGATGTCACTGTTGAGGGAACTGTCTTTCGAGGAATAGATGTGTATAAAGCAAACTGCTTTCAAAGATTAAATTATTTTCATTAATTTAGCCATTTGATTTTATTTTAAAACCAGTGAAGCTATGTGATTTTTTCCTTTATGCATATATCTATATTTATAATATAATTCACTGTTTTGTCAATTAGGTAACAAAAAGTGTTGTGCTTTCGATTTTTTTAGTGTTTTTCAGAGTTCAGACAGATAGATGGTAGCCAGAATTAAAGCCTGCACAGAGTTTTGAGCATGCAAAAGATGATAGAAATGTAGAAGAAAAAGAATAAAGAGAAATTTTAAGGTATTGATTAAGATGATTAAGGTTTTTATTAAAACTTTCATGTAAGTGCTTTTCTGGACCTGTGCCAGGGCACTTAGTTGTTCTTTTACTGGTAACTCTTCAGTAAAGCATATCTTTCAGACTGCAGTTGCTGCAAGTCCTTGCTACATTTTACCCTGAACTGTTATGAAACCTAAGTTTTTTGTCTAAGTATCAGTAAGTCTGGGGGAGAATTCAAAATAGAAATAGAATTTTATTTATTTGTTGCATATCTGATCTCAGATCCTAAGAGAACTGCTATGAACCCCTGATGGATTGGTTCCCATCCCTGCCTACTTGCACCATTCAAATAAGCTGCAATGTTTCTTTGAGTGGAAGTGTAGCTTTTGGTTGCATTTCAGTGATTTTTATTTTACTTATCCTCACCTTTTGGTTTTTATGTAATTACGGCCCAATATAATTTGAATATGAACTAGCCTTCATTTAAACGCTTCAGAAACATGAAAAAACACAAACATCTGTATCCTCCAATTTTATTCAATTACATGTGAAAAGGTGGTAAACTATGTTTCATCAGAAAAATAATTTTAAAAATCCAAGTAGCATTTAAATGTACTTAAGGTAACTGCAGTTTTTCTTAGAGAAGAGTTGTTGAACTAAACCATAGAAGCTTTAAAGTTTCAATGTGTAACAACTTGAAGAGGAATAGAGAAAACCCTTAAATACCTGTGAAATGAACCAGAGGTGATACTCCACTCCCAAGTCTGATTGAAAGATTTTAGAGCTAAACCTATCCTAAAATGAGAGTTGGGACTGTTTGTACATATATGTGGATATATAAGAAATCTTTTTCTCTATCATGTTTTAATCTTACCAGGAAGTGGTTAGGTATTTTCCATATCAGTGCGAAAGCTGGTACATTATTTTGTACAAACCTGTAAATATATGCTTCTATCTGATTTGCCTTCACCTCAGCTATACTACTTTTCCTGTAGTCCTCCAAATTATGATGAATAAAAGTTATCAGGATACCAGAATTTTAATCATAACCTCACAGAAATGCTCTACAACTTATCAAAAATTATTTAGTGAAAAATCATACATTAAGAAGCAAAATAATTTTCAGTAAGTACCAAAATTGTATGAAATACTTTATGTAAGTGAAACACATTGAAATATGAATCATGGTAACATATTTTTCTCTACTAAAAAGCACAAGTTGGCTGTTTGCTTGTTTTAAATGCCATTAAAAATCTATTGCTCTTCTATCTATTCTATGATTCCATCAGCAGTTTTCAGGCATCTACATAGAAAAACTTATTTTAAGGATTTCATATAAAGAATTATTTTTCATTTTAAAATATGTTGGTATGATTGCCATAATCAGTAACATTTTATTGTAAAATTGCTTCTTTTAAAGTACTGTTTTATTTCAGCAAAGTCACAAATTAAAACTTTGGTTCCTGAATGTTCAAAAAACTTTTCTAACATATTGCAGATATGACATTTCTAAAAGAACTCTTCAGCTGTCATTTTCCCAGTAGTTATTAAATTAATCTGTATAGCTCATAGTGAGATCACTGCTCCAGTACATCTAAGACAGCAGAAGTAAAGAGTTATTCATTAATTATTAAATAATTTGCAAGTTAGTGTCAGAGAAATGTAAATCTTTACAAAGAATTTTTCATTTTCTTTTGGTGTCATACAGCATGATTATTATTATTGGAATTAATATAATTTTAGCAGGTCGTAATATTCCCTAACCTTCTTGAAATAAATATGCATATGCTGGTCTGGATGGTATGAAATATTCAGCATGTGACAAGAAATGCTTTGAAAGGTAGGTAGGTGCTACCACTCCAATAATTGGGCTAAGAATTACTTTCAGTAGAAATGTGAAAGTTGCTTTTCTTCTCTCCAATTTCACCAGTGCTCATGGTAAAGAAGCAGTTTTTAAAAATAGTTTAAGAAAATATGTCTCCTCACACAGAGATGCAATCCTGACTTTTTACTGACTTCCCCCCACTCCATGATCTAGGTGTTTAGTGTTTAGTGACACATGCAACCTGTTTAATATTAATCTTAAAATATATGCAGTACTCGTAGATATGCTACCAGCATTTTTCAAGAGCAATCTCACAACTATGTTTGTCTTCATTTATGATAAACCTTTGTAAGAGGAAATTGAGGACTTCTTGTCAAGTAAGTGGAAAAGAAAGAGGAAACAACTTCATTTCCTTTTTCCAGCATGTAGAAATGTCTTTGAATAATCAGAGAGAGTATCGCTGCTTGGTAATGAGTGCCTATCAAACACATGCTCTCTAATACATTTATATTTGAGAAAAAAATTATAGCAGTTTCTCAGATGTTAAAGATGACACATTGCTAGAGAGTAAAGTATCAAAAGCCAGGGGTTCTGTTAACAAATGACAAATTAAACAGCAGAAGTTCCCAGGACACATCTAAGAGCTCTGAAAGAACACAGTGAAGGAGGTAGAACTCCTATTAAAAACCAAAACCAAACAAAAAACACAACAGAAAAACCAGAAACAAACTCCCCCACCCAGGTATTCACTAAAATGTGCTTCTGTACCTACCTTTGAAAGAAGGACAAATGAGATCCTAGAAATCACAGATCCTCAGTAAATAATCTGATTGAAGTAACAATTTGAAAATCAAATTATGAAATACTTAATGGATCATCATTTTACAAGGAGATTTGTTTTTATAAGGGGAATATTGTGCTTTTAATTTAATGCAGTATAATTTCTTCGGGGTGTCAATAAAATGAGTGAGGAGATAGGTAGACATATTTGCCTAAGCTTTCAAAAGCCTTTGGCAAAGTCTTTCAGAAGAAGCCATTAAGAATGATCAGTCTAAAGGGAAGAGCTAAAATTTTGACATAGGTCAGAAGCTGGATGAGACAATGAAAAAGAAGAGCCTGAATAACTCATAATATATGAAAAGGGTAAAATGTTAACAGTGGTGCGTTTGAAAATTGAAAGAGAACCACTTTGGTTTAATGTACTATTTGCAATAAAGATCTGGAAGAGAGATGCAATCCTCTGATTATTTATGATATAAAAAAAGAATTTGAGAAGTTTCGGGTGTATTTAGGAGAATGAAGTCACCAACATGATAACAGGTATAATGTAAATCTAACCATGGTAGAACAATGACCAATGCTGGCAATATTCTAAATGCTCTTAAATATCTTTGGGCCTATAATGAGATATCTGTTTCTTAGTAATAGCTCAACTTCTCCCTCTCCCCAAAAAAATACCAGCAAACAAACCCTCTATGTATCTGTGCTTCAGAAAGCAAGCACACTATTTGGAGAAGACGAAGAGAACAACACGAAAAGAATTCTCTTTATATTGACTCCTGAGTTTAGTGGTAGGCTTTGAAGCTGAATATATGTAGATGCCTGTATATTAGTTGGGTAATTGTAGATCAATGTGACAGGAACGTTTGGAAAATTGACCTAAATTAGTATATAATACCACAGAGCTGATATTTAATTAGCTCTGATGACAATGATCCTTGATGGCTGTAGCCATCAAGCTACAGAGCCCTGCTGTGAGGAGTGGAGCTGAAACCAAACCAGGCATCTGCTTTCCCTTCTCAAAAATCTGAGATCTATCCTGTTATAAGACAGCTGATTTTCTAAGGCAGTTTGCAGCTCTCCCCCTCTCTCCCCAGGCTAAGCATTTTCAGTGATGTTACTTTGTCAAGTTAGGTTCTTTATGCTGTTTCTCAGCTGTCATTAAGCTGTTTCTCAGCTGTTATTTCCTTTGATGAGCTGCTGCTTCTTAAACCAAAACCAGTCCTGCCCTGGCTCTCACTTCTGCAAACCTGTAACTGACCATTAGTGAATTGCCTACGGTTTTGGGGCCTCCCCTTCCAAACTGTGTTCGTATTGTCAAAACCTTTGCTGTTATCCCATGGCTAAATTGCATATCATAACAAGAGACACCTGGTATCAAGTTCAGTTTTGCACAGCCAGGTCTCAGAACAAGTGAATAAGATGCCCAGAAGGTCAGCTGTACATTCTTTGCTGTGTGAGCAGCAAACACCACTAGTGTAAGGCTTCTGACCTGTTACCTGCAGTTATGGTAATGTTTTCACAGAGACTGGTACAAAAACCAAACAGACAAACAAAAAGTATAGTTTTGCTATTCTGTGTGTTGCTGTTTGTGTTCAGAAAAAGCTAATTTAAAATCAATGTAGTATGCTTCTACTCTAATGGGAGCCACAGGTTTCTGCTATAGCTATATAGGATACAGATTTCCTAAAGGGTTTAGGTATTACTTTAATGGTGAATACATACCCTGGGAAGATGATAGAGCTGGGTTTGAGTCCCTGTTGTAAGAAGCAATTATGTGTTTTTCATTACAAGGCTATTATGTCAAACATAAAAGTTATTCTGATGTTACAAACTGATTAAAGAACAAAGGCTTACTTTGGTAAGTACAATGATTATGGGTACAAAATAATAGGACTAAAATTACTGTGAAAAATTAAGCTTTTAGAAACTTATTCAGCTTTCCTCCAAATTGCTGCCTATTGCCAGTGTAATGCATTGAACTACATACATGACTAATTTGATCTGAGGTGACCATTTCTATGTTCCTATAGTGGTCTGTCTCACAGACATACTTAGCAATATCATTTTCTATAGTGCTGTTGATGGCCTTCTCTTTAATGCTGTCATGTTCATTTTATTATTTAAATCAATTCAGATGACATCAATTAGAATATGTCTCTGTTAAATATTAGATCTATATTAATAATTAGGAATTCAGTCAAAAATTAGAAACTATATTGTAATTGAAATCTAAAAATCTAAAATTTCTACTGCCCAAAATAATATCAGTATCTACTTTGTAATCAGTGGTCTTTGCTGAACTGTAATGCTAGTCTTTCCCTGGGAAATGTTTAGTGACATCTTTATCCTGGGCAGGAAAAATAGAGATTTGGTGATCTCTGCAAGCTGGAAAGATGTGCTCTTCAGCTATTCCACTGTAAAAATTTATTTGTAAGTATTTATCAGCATATTATCATAATATCTTTAAACAGCTGGAATTTTGCTGCAAGAAGATTATGGTTTTACCAGTAGTGAGAGCGAAAACAAACAGTGTAGGTACAGATGTAAAAATGAACAACTATCATTCCTCTGGTTCCATATGCAAAAAATGAAAAGAGAGAACATAACATTTGAAGTTTGACTGTTTCACTAGCATCTTTTTACAATGGCATTTGAATAATGACAGATTTATGAGAAATACCAAAAGTTAGATACCCAGCAGCTCACGTCATCAGCTAGGGCTGTGAGGTGCAGGAGGTAAGAACAGAGGTACAAATAGAAAAACTCCTAGTCAAGCTCACTTGTATTTATAATTTCGCAGGCATTTTTTAGGAACTCTGTTTAGATAACATTTCCAGAATAGTATAATTTTTTTCAAACTGAAAGGGTTTTGATATTTTGTCTATCTGAAAGGAGGAAGAATATCTTGTTTCGGTTCTTAATTCTAGTTTTGACTGAAGTGCAACTTTGAGGAGGAATATAGCACCACTATTGTTCATGCTAAACTCAGCTGTTTAGAAACAGAGAAATATTTAAGGGAGACTCAAAAAAAGTTATTAAGCAGGGAGAATGTTAGCACTGTTTCAATTGCACTTTCTGTTTTATTAAACCCAGACACATTGATCATTTTTCCTGTTCATCCACAAAATAAGAGCTATTATTTTTCTAGCTTAGCCATTCTACAATTCAAATGACTGGAGAGGCTGGCAAATGAGCTGATGAGAGAGCTGTTTCACACAACTTTCCACTTTTGAGATATTCCAAAAAGAGGAATTCTTAGAGATTTTCGCTATTTTAAGGAAAACATACAGACCAGAGAACTCACTTTTATCTCCACATCTGATGAGAAACATATCCTTTCTTTTAAGGAAATCAGCAGCTCGATTTATAGCATTTCTTCCAATAACGATTCCAGGAAAGAATAAATTGTAAATTAGCAACTGTTATCAGCTGCTAGTACCTGAGGTAGACTTATCTATGCATTTCCTCCTAAGAAGCAAAACTAAACGGTTGCATTTTGGAGATTTTTCTTACTTGTTATTTGAAAAAAAGATGTGCATCTCTTTCCCAAAAGTTTTTCCTTTACAAAGCATCAGTTTTGTTTAATGAAGCTGAAAATAAAGGCTTAGGCAGAAAAAGAGGACATTAACAGTAAGATTTGGTTTATTCTTGTGTCTCTTCCTCAGTATCTCTGCAGTGTAGAAATATCATTGCGGTGAATACCTTATCTGAACGTGGATAGCTTTATTGTCAGCTCTGTACCTACTTTATGTACTACATGGCAGCTTTTTCTGTGTTCTCCCCTTTCTCCCCCTCACTGCCAATTAGAAGCATGATATGTTAATCTAATATTCTATTAAGATTTTGCTAGTTAGGATGCAGAAATTAAGCCAGCAATTCTTTCTAGTTTTTCCTCAGGGACTTCAGTTAATTTATCTCATACATCATAAACAGGAAATATTTTAATAGATGGCTGCTCCTCAACCCCAAGTTATATCTTTATTCACTAAGGTAACAAAAGACAAATTTAACTGCAATGAGAGTCAATTAAGGGAAATAGTTTGGTAACCCTGATGCGAGGCACAATCATGTTACTGTACCAAGCCCCCAAAACTGAATTTGGTGTTTTTGGGTTTTTTTTTGTGTGTACATAATAGATAGAATGAGAGTAAGAAAAAAAAAAAAAAAAAGAAAAGTCTTTGTGCCAAGTGGTTTCAAAAATGTCCTTAGTATTTTCATGGTCTCTTCTAAATGACAACAAACAGTGAATTTATATGATAGTCAATTTGTAAATGTTAAAACTCACCAGAGCTGTATCTCTATAGTCTTGCACAATAGTACAATATCTAGCTCTCTGTCATATCCAGCCCAGGCTGGATGTATGACAAATGTGCATAGTGGTTCCATACGAAGTTGCAAACAAATTGTATCAATTTCCTAATTCCTGGGAATTTGCTTCTTTTTATTTGTTTTAGCCTTCTATAATATTTCTTCCTTGGTTTTACTGGCTTTGTCAGAGGAGCAAATTCTGTTTCACTTGAGTAGGTCCGTTTGTAGGGACTTCAGAGTTAAATTGTTTTTACTAGTTTAATCATCCTGTATAACTCATTAGTAGTATGGACCCCAGCTGTTTTGCGGCATCTGCAGCTGTGGAAGGAGTTATATCTTTTCAGTGGATACTGTCTCTGTACAACAAACCTCTTCTAGACAGTAACAAAGGTTGATGAAGACCAACTTTTATACTGAATAAGCTGCTGTATGTTAAAAATCAGTTGTGCAGTTCTCACACTAATTGTAACCACTGGGATATTTTTTTCCATACTTGCTGCTGAAAGCATAATCCTTAAAATTTAATAATTCCTTGGAAAAGCCCTTGTGGATGTGATGGACATCCTATAGCACATCTTAGAAAATTACATTCATGTAAGGTATTCTGAAAACTTCTAGAGTACACTTTTTATATATGTCATAGGCTATTATACCCATTTCGATAGTGTCACGTGGCATACCTATGGAGATTTTTTTCAGACATAATCAGTTTTAAGGGGCTTTTAAAAAAGGGAAGAATTAAAGGAGTAGCTGTGATTATGTTTCATGGACTACATGAGGATTTACTGTGCATTGCTTACTCCCCATGTAGTCCCTGGGGATCCAGTCTTTTGGGGTTTACGCTAAGGAAGTGTATTTCATGAAACACTTCAGGTGTAATAAAATATTTTGCAATAAGACTGCACAAGCTCACTGCACTAATTTCCCTCTATAAATAGTGTCTAAGACTGTCACCCTTTTCTGCAAGTATAAATTTAATCCTGACATGGATTTAGTTTGAAGTATCTTACTGTGCATCTCTGTGTGATCTCTTCACTTTTTGAAACAGGGAGCAACCAACCATGTGAATTAAAGTTAGCTTATATTAGGAATACTCACTAACTGCTACTTTTTGAACATTTATCATATCTCTATTTTCTTCTGAAGTATTATTATGGTCCATTCATTGAAAAAGGCACTTGTGATGATTTAGTCACAACAATAGCCAACTACCATGTTCTGAGATATGTTTTCATGCAATCTAGAGAGCAGCAGTAATTATGGCCATAACTCAGTGAAGAAATAAAAACTATGTAATCTTCCTCCTTCAACAGAACCATTTAAACTGGAGAAACTATGAAGCTGCTTTGCTCACGTTTTGGAGTGTCTCTTCATAGTTGATTACAGCTGTACAGTCATACCACTTTATAGTTATCTCTGCATAAGAGTCTTATTTACCTGTATATATTACCTTTTAGAAAGATTAAAGACCAATGTCGTCTTCTTGTTCAGGTCTGGGGAGAGTTGGCACTGGTACCCTTGTTGCAGGCAATTAAGGATAATAATAGAAAAGAAGTAATCTCTTGAATAAACTACATTTGCCCTGAGATTACTGTTTTAATAACTTGACATTTCCAGTCAATCATGAAAAAGAATTTAGATAGTTCTCTATTTCTTTCTGAGATGTTGATTCTATAGGTAATAAGTGATCTTCTCTTGCTAGTATTAGCATTTGCTAAGTGGTCTTGTTTGTACTGACCATGATTACAAATGTTTTTGTCATTTTGAATGTTATTTTATAATTTTTCATTACAAATTTTCCATTTCTTTTTTTTTTAAATTCAGAAAAAGACATGGAGTGCTGGCTGCCTGAAAAATGAATGCCGTTGTTAACTGATTTAAAGGTAAAGATGTCTGGCAACAATGATAAAACAAATGAGAAAAATATATCATTGCCTGCCTACCTCAAATGTATCTATCCTGAGCAGTCACTACTCTTTTTTGTATTTTTCCTGCATTTGATAAAAGTAACTGTCCCTTTTAAATGTTGAGTTGTTTTTCTTCTCCTTTCCGATACTTAGAACTCCACAATTAGAATAATGTTTTATGTTCTTAAAAAAGCTGTGCAGAAGATATTTGTTCAGTTCTGTGTTTCTCAAACACAATTACCACTTCAATTTAGTATTAAATATTCATAATTCTGACCTCAAATAACAGGTGACTATTAACAAAGGTTGATAACAGTCCTTAGGTTAGAAAGCTGACTTTTTTTCCTCCTATTTTGCAAAGAGTGATATAGATATACCCAGCAACTGCAATGCCAGGAGAAGACCTGTAAATCCCACTCTTTTTTTCTTTTTCTTTTTTTTTGATGTATTTTTTTTTCCTCAAGTATTTCTTTCATAAAACAGAGAAAGGAAAAAACATTCTACAGATGCTTCTGATACGTAAGCTTTCATAAGTGAGCAAAATTTTTCTAAGTGATACATAAATGCATAGATGGATAGCATTTTAGCCGTTTGTCATGGTTTGAGCATGTTTTGAGGGTGTTTTTTGTTCAAGGTGTTTTTTCCAGCCAGGTGGAGGAGGGGAGTCCGGGAGGAAGGAGAGACAGGACACCTGACCCAGGCTAGGCAATGAGGTATTCCATACCATAGCACGTGATGCCCAGGAGGCATAATGGGAAGGAGAAAGCTGGAGGGGTAGAGCTCTGGAGGAAAATGGAGGAGGGAGCACATGGTGCTCGGCCAGGCAGGGTGGAGTGAGTTATGGGTCGGTGGCTGGTGGGGTGTTGTATTCTTTTCACTTGCTGTTTGCTGTATCATTATTATTTGTAGTAGTAAATGGCAGTAGGGGTTTTGTGTTATGCCTTAGCAATTAAACCGTTCTTATCTCAATCCGTGGGGGATACATTCTTTGGATTCTCCTTCCTAACTCTCCGGGAGTAGGGGGACTTGGTTTAAACTACGACACCGTTCTTTGCCAGAATTTTCCTTGCCATCAAATTTAGTTGATTACCTTATATTGAAATATCTACTGTTCAAATGTTAATTTCTCAGACTTGAAGTATAATTTTTCAATCATAAAATGTGGTAAGTACAAATAAATCTAGAGAACACAGTGATCTTGAGCGGTTCCTGAAAATGTGTGTTAGACTTTCTCACAGAAAAGTTGGATTAGGAGTCAGAAAATGTTAAAGGGTTAGAAACTCTCTTCCCCTACTCATTCATATTATAATATGCTTACTGAGATTGCTTTCCATGTGCTGACAGTTTTTGCAATACGTTTCTCTCTAACTATGACCATACTGAGTTAGGAACATGGAGGGAGACAGCTGACTGGGTTAGAGGCCTTGGAAGAGAAGATTTGAATTTTCTGACCTAAGAGTTTCAGCTGGAATAGGATTTTTTTTTCCCCTAAACTTATTTATTTATTTATTTATTTATTGGGGTTGTGGAAATTGAAGTAACTAATTGAATGAGTAAGAATCCACAGTGTGCTTCCTGGGTATATCCTGTGTTCTACCCTCCCTAACAAAAAAGCTGGTCTGTAGTTTTAGGCTCCCTGAAATTTAGTCCTAATTTTCTGAAAATTTCTTGATGGACAAAAGATTTAACCTCAAGGCAAACAAGATCATTTCAGTGTTAAATTTGTAAGGTATTCTGTTAGGGTGCAAGGCAAAAATATCCTGAATTTCTTTCTGAACTATTTTTGAGCAATTTTAAGGTGGAGATATTTATAAGATTCTGCCTATATAGGAGGATATCGGGGGCTCTGAATATTCTGCCAAAAAGCTCCCTAGGACAATTAGTAGTGAAACATTATCTATCTATCTATCTATAAATTACTCTGTATATCTCTTTGCAATGAATGACATAAGTAGATATTAAACAGATACAAATGGATATTGAGCACTGCATATCAAAGTCTAAATGCAAAGGTGGTATGTGTTGAAATGCTCTGTTATTTACTTAGTCACTTTACTTGGCAAATGTCCCAGTAAGGAAATTATGGTAGAAGAAAGTGTCACTTTTACATTGCAATTTTTCAAATTGTAATCAATCTGGGGTATCTTGGATTACTTATTCACAGCATATAAATGCAAAAGTTAAAGCTCATCAGCTCAGTCTTGACATAGACGTTAAATTGAAGCTCCGCGTGCAGCTCAACATTGGCATCAGGATATATATAGTATAGTATAGTATATATATATATAGTATATATAGTATATAGGTTGCTTAAATCCTTCAGGTATCTAGAGAAATAATTTTCTTCTCCTCAGTAACTGGAAAATATGCTCACTGTACTGTTTCAAGGTGCATATTTCACACTTCAGAAAACAAGACGACTGTAGTATGCATTTTCCAAGCCTACAACATTATTATTGTCTAGTATTTAGAACCTGCTATTAAGCATGCTCTTCATATGCCTTACTTTGGGGGAAGCTGCTTTTCAGGTACTTTTGCAATTGTGTCACTAGCTCTGCTTAGTTTATGCTCCCTATGATCTCTTTAAAGTGATAAAGTATGGTTTCTGTTTTCAGGATGCACGGAGTTCTTTGATTTATTCCACTACATTTTACTCTTTGTCAAGCAGCAGCGGAGGTTTAGAACCTGATTCTTGGTAATACTAATGGTCCTCTGTAGAACTGAGTATTATTGTGTGGTTTAGGTCACTTTGATGAATAAATGATATTACAAAACAAATGCACTGCTTCAGGAGGCTTTTACATTAATAAATAGCTATAGGATGCCATTTTGCTCTTCATGTCTTAGATATAAGCATGAGGTAATAATCCAGGACTAGGATTTGTAACCTTGTGAAACTGTAATTATACTTCTGACATTGACACCCCTTTGCTGCAAGTAAGCCATTAGGCCATCTCAGAATTCTCTATTATGAAATAGTGAAGATGTTTAGACTCATGTAAGTATCTTTTATATGGCAAGATTAACAATGAATGTTACAGGATATATTGTGGCATTGTTCTTTAGTTCATTAAGTTTCCATAGGATTGTATTTATTTTCATTTTTGGAAGGAGTGAACTGACTTAAGGTTTCCTTTTTAGGGTTTAGTCCTTTTTAAAACCAGTGTTGTCAAATTAGGAGGCCCTGCACATTGAATTCTTTGCTTATTTCATGGAGTATTTTAAAAATTTATTTTTGCATCTTTACTTTTAATGATACCAGCACATGTGCAGAAGATTGCATCTCTGTAAAGTAATGCCTTTTTATTTCATAGAAACAGAAACAAAATTCTTATAACTGCTGAAACAGCTGATGAGAGATAATTCATGTAACCCCATCTTCCTCTATATTCACTGTCTTGGATGTTATCTGTCTCTGTCACACACATGCAAGATAATGTATGCTTCACAGAAACTTAAGATTTATAATTTGATATAAAATCAATACAAGCGTTTCATGTGCAGGGGAGAGAACCCTATGAAAATATAGATCTATATTTATATGTATATTTATATAGATAAAGATACATAGATATAGATATATATAAATATATATATATGCTTGCATTAGGTTCTCTTGTGATTGTGGAGCGTACAATCAATTTGGATTCCATATCAGCTACTAAAAATATGTTGACATATGACCTGTGCTTCTTGTCATTTACATTGTATCCAGGACTTGGAAACTGCTTTCCAAGACTCTAGGTGGTATCTCTGCGTTTCTTTTGGGGATGGGATTTAAATGTGTGAGGTTTTTAACTTTTTCTTTTTTCCCTTTGGATTTCAATTTTCTTTTGACCCACTCATGCTTTACTTCCCGTGAAAAGGTACGGTAAAATGGAAGCATCTAAATCCTAATATATGAGGTCAAAGAAGGCTTTGTAGTCTAGTTTTTAAAATGGTTTTCTAAAGTCACTTAAATTTCATGTGTTTCTCTACTTGAAAATTCAGTGGCTGTGTAGTGTATTTTCAGACTTCCCTTGCAGCCATATGATTAGCAGTGTTGGTATTTCTTTCTTCATTATCTGTGTACATGTTTCATGTTATTTCTTGGCTGCTCTGGTAAATAATAACCTAAATGGTAGGTGCTAACTTAATTTTTTGGACACTAAGTGACAAAAAGGTCTTCAAGAAAAGACTTTATTTTCTCCATAGTGGTCTTCTAATATTTTTTAATTAATCATTTAATTTTATTTTTAATAAGCAACATTTAGTCTTAGATATATCTGTCTAAGCAGATATATTATTGAAAGGCTGCCATACAAAATAATTGTTCTAAGAGCAACCAGTCCCTGGGAACTGTCAGTTCTCCAGCTCTGAGTAGATATCTGCCTAGAAGGGCTCTTATTTTCACAATGTTTCCTTTTGGGCAGAGGAAATAAGTGTGCATGCAGAGGAAAGAATTAAATCTCCAGTGCATTCTAGAGAGTAATTTCCTATTCTGTGCACATTACATGACATCTTTGAGAGTACCTTTCAGATGAGGACAGAGCTGTACCTGTAAATGTCTTATGTTTCAAACCTTTTTGGTTGTAAAGACAGCTGAGGACCATGGCAAGGATTTCCCTTCCTTTGTTTTTTTTTTTTTTTTTGCAACAACCCTTTATTTATGTGCTGTAATTAGAGATAAATTTAAGAGTGTCATGGTTTAAGCCCAGCTGGCAACCCAGACCCATGCAGCTGTTTGCTCACTCCCCCCCTTCCTCCCCGTCACCCGGAGGGATGGGGAGAAGAATTGAAAGAATGTAACTCCCAGGGGTTGAGATAAGAACAGACCAGTAACTAAGGTATAACACAAAACCACTGTTACCACCAATAATAACAATGACAAGGGAAATAACAAGAGAAGAGAATACAATCACTTACCACTTGCCAAGCAATACCCAGCCCCAGGTTTTGTGGTTTTTTTCTTGGTTTTGGTTGTTTGTTTTTGGTTTTGTTTTTGTTTTTTTAAAGTTAAGGCTCAGAAAAAGAATAATTCTTTGATTTTCATTATTGGGTTAGTGGATCTTCGTTTTCAGTCATTGCAGAATAATTGTTAAGAGGTATGCCTAGAATGTTAAACTGGTCTTTTGGAAAAAAGGTAAAATTTTACATATTTTTAAGCATACAGTGCACTGGGGCAAAGATAATGTCTTCTATTAGAGGATTTATTCTTGCTAATTTTTAGTTATATTACATTGTATGTATGCATTGAAGAGCACTTTGTAACTGTCAATTATTCATCTTGATGGTTATTTCAGTGCAGGTAGTAAAATCTTTTACAGAAATTATTCAAAACTTAGAGCTAGAGAGTTATTGTCTCAAAATTATCCTATCCCATTGTGTTATACTCTCATTGACTTTTGAAAGATATTATACTGTGAGCATGTTCTTTATGACTGCACAACTTATCTTCAGGCAGCTCAAGGACTGCCTGTACAACTAAATAAGGCAAGAATAGTGTATAGCTGAAGATTAATTTCTTGAGCATTTTGAATGCAAACAGAGCAAAATATTTCAGAATCTGTACTTGTTATAATGCTTGCTATATTCTTATATTTATTAAAGAAATCTCCAGTATTTTAAACTTGCACAATATTTGGCAGCCTGCGTGTTGTAGGAAGGGCTGAGAAAACAGGAAATGTTTAGGAAAATTAGTAAATTCAAGTCTGTTTCAGGTAAAAAATAAGACTAGGCTCAGTGACTTAGTCCATGATATAACAAATGGGAAATTGTAAACCATTTTGGATTTAAAGCATTAGTGCTGGATTACTGGGTAATTAGAAGAATGAGTTCTAGAGAGTAATTTGGTTTCAGACACCTCTGCTTTCTGTACAGTATGAATAAATATTTTTAAGAAATCAGGATCATAAATGTGTCTGAAGATATTAATTCATATTTTTAGGCTAGATGTCTAATTTTTTAATTAATACTTACACCTTCCAATGGATGAAAACCTCATAGAGAAATCCCATGGAATGCAGTGGTTAAAAAGTAGGCTACATGAATCTTGAATTCTTAAAGAAAATAGATGAGGTAGTATGGTCAATACATTACAATGTTACTGGGAACCATATTAAAATGGCACAACTACTTTTGATATCCATAGTCAAAACAACACTGGAAAAAAAACTAAATGGAAAAACCATCTAGAAATCTTTCCTGCAATGTGTTTTAGCTAATTTAGCTTATAAAAATGGAGTTTAAGAATCAATGTTACCATCACCTGACATTTAAGTCTGGATAGTCTTTGTCAGAAGTGTCTTTATCCAGTCAAAGACACATGTGAATCTGTTCCTCAGAAGCTGATGTTAGATAGATTCAGAAAAAAATATATGTGCTAAATTTAGTAGTAATATTACTGTTTAATGAATGAATAGAATAATTTAAAATGACAACATTCTCAATAACTGTATAAGAGATCATAAATTAAGGTTAAATATCTTTCTCAATATATGTTCTATTTTAAGTATACACACTCATCGCAAGACATACTGCTCAATGGACCGCATTAGCTAAGATTTTTAAATAGTTTTTTATAGTTCTTCCTTGAAATCCCAGGGAATTATCAGTCTTGCCCTACTATCCAAGTCTTGATTTATTTAGTGTAATGCTTTGCTATTACATACAGCAATGTTATATATCAACACATAATGAAAGGTTTAATAGATGACTAGGTTTCCTTCTTCATACAAGACATCATGAATACAAAAATAGATGCAGACACAACTAAAAGGTCTGTAATATTAGGGCTTTTCTTTTTTTTCCCCTCCCTTTTGATTCTAGGATAGTTTATCATGCAGACTATAAATACTTTTATCCATTTGAAGAAATAGCTTATGATATATACTTTTGAAACCTGAAATCATGTTCTCATGAAGCTCCCAATAAAAGATTTTATTAGAAAATGTATTTTGATGAACAAAAAATGATCCATCAGAATTATTGATCTGAAATATTTTCCATTGCATATTTTTGGAACAAAGTACTGACTCAAAGCCTGGACCCTGGAAGCATCACATCTCTCTTCTAAGAAGTATTTTTTTCTGTGAATTTCCTCTTTAAAAGAAGCTTAAGGGTTCTGATTTGGGACAGCTTCAAATAATATATGTAAGTACAGATATAATTTGCCACTGCCATAAATACAGTATTTTAGGTCACATTTATTTAAAGCAGCAATTTTGTGGTTAGTTTAGTAGCAAGGCACTGAGCTAGTTTCTTCTATATTTCAGGTGAGTATTTGCAACTATGCTTTTTTTTTTATTTTTTTTGTTTTCTCCCCAGATTTGGAACCTTAAATTTGGACTGTCCATGCTGTAGCAATTAGGAACATTAAGCAGCTGAAATTATCTGCAAAGTATTTTTTTGAGTTAGATGTTGTACTAACATCTGATAGTAAAAAGAATTTGTGATGACAATCATAGAATCATAGAACCAGGTAGATTGGAAAAAACCTTTAAGACCATTATGTTCAACCATTACCCTAGCACTGCCAAGTCCACCACTAAACCATGTCACTAAGGGCCTCATCTACATGGGTTTTGAACTCCTTCAGGGACAATGATTCGACACCTTCCCTTGGAAGCCTGTTCCAATGCCTGATCACCCTTTTGGTGAAGAAACTTTTCTTAATATCCAACCTAAAACTCCCCTTGTGCATCTTGAGGCTGTTACCTGAGGAGACTCGTGCTCTAGAGCCTTCACAACCTTTGTTGCCCTTCTCTAGACCTGCTCCTGCAACTTAGTATAATTCTGAACAAAATCATGTGGGCTTGTCGAGCAGGGCTAGTAGTCAAATACATCAAGCCTCCCTGAGTAACCAAGTTCTTGAATTATTAAAGCATCGTCTCTCTTTCAGGAGAAGATGAGTGACTTTAAAAAGAGATATTAAATTTGAAATGATAGCTCTTAAGAACTTCTGTTCAATACATTAATATGATTTAGTGGTACTCATTCTTTCTACTATCACGTTACCTTACTTAAACTACATGTAGAGAAAATTGCCTAATTTAAAAAAATGTTCATATTTCCAAACACTTCTGATTTCAGTGGTCTTCATGTCTACCCAGGAGATTTGTCTCCTTACGTTTCCCCCTATACTTAAAAAAGTGGAAAATCCTTGCCAGAGGGTGATTTGTGTGCTCCAATTTGTCCTTTAAAATAACATCTCACATTTTGCTTCTGGTAGAAGGAGCCTTCGGAAACTATCTTAAAATTAACCATTGTGAATAATCCATCACAACTGGAAGAACAGATTATCAAAAGAACTCAGGCAACTAACAGACTGATTTTAGTCACATTTACTGAATGTCTTTTAATGATCTCTTAAGTGTTTCACATCTTAACCAGAACATTTCTTGAACAGAGTGGCTAGAATAACCAGAAGCTTCATTTAACCAATGTTTCATTCAGCTCAGATGTTGACCTAAAAAATGAATTTACTAGGATAAAATAAGGGATCTTAACTTTTATTCATCTGGGAAAGGCATTTTCAGCAACCTTCACATATGTGTACTCACTACAGGCCATATCTGTTGTTTTGGTATTATATTAGTTAAGATTTTTTGATCTCTCCAGGAATAATACAGGATAGAATAAACAAAGTAAGCAGGAAACCCACATATTTTCCTAACAACTAATGTGAGCTAAACTTTTTTTATCTTAAGGTTAGTATTTGAATACAGATTTTACAGTTTATGGTTTTGCTTTCATACGTACAGAAAAAACGTGACTTCTACTGAAAATAGAGTTAAAAAATAAGAAAACACAAGGAAAGTCTGTATACCTTATTTGACAGCAAACACAAGCTGAATATAAAATAACTTCCCATCTCTAAAGCAAGCAGGAGATTTAAAATATATATAACATAACATATAGAACAGAGTGAATAGATATAGATATCAGTAAACATTGCCCTGTTGCTGTGATCTGAGGATAATGTAAAATATTTTTATATTATATTCAAGTTAAAATAAAATTCCCACCCAATAAGATGTCGAAAACTAAACCAACCATATCTGTGTCTTGAAGTAAAAAATTCTGTTAAACCATTGAACAAATATGTAAATATAGCAGAAGAGGCATAACAATGCATTTTCTCAAATGTCTGGAAAATATAGTAATAAAAATATTTGTTCTAGTTTAAGTTTTAGTAATGACAGGTTGAAAGCTGAAATATACATTTGGATCAATTTCTTAAAAAAAAAGTAAAAAGAAAAAAAAGGAAAACAGAAACAAACCAAAAAAAAAGACATCATAGAAGAAATAGAGCAGAATTGGCTTAGGAAAGTTTGTATTTATGTAGTACCTTTCTGTAGTCAAACATATTGCCTCACTGTGGACTCATGGCAGTTTTCTTCCTGGAAAAAGTAACATTTTATTCCTTTAAAAAATCTTATGCTGACATAGACAGTGAACAGTAATTGATGCAACCAATAGAGACTGGAGAGACAAAACTGTGGAACACATAATGATCATAGCTCTGTGTTTGCTGCAGATAACACCTAGAACTTACTAGCACTGGAACTGGCTGCCCAGGAGGATCATGGATTCTCCCTCTTAAGACACTGAAAACCTGACTGGGCACATTCTTATGTAACCTTCTTTAGGTGGATCTCCTGTGGCCTGGGGGTTGGATTAGATGATCTGCAGAGATCCCTCCCAACCCTAAAACTTCCATGATTTTGAGACTTTAATAATGTACAGTAGTGTAGGTAGGAAATGACCCCCCTGATGTGACTGTGTTGTGCTTGTTTAAAGATTGTGCAAGCAGTGAATATTTTTGTATGTCATTAAACAGGCCCAGCATCATAATACAGAATTTTTGAATACTTAGATCATATTGAATTATAATGATATATAGCAGCACCTAACAGTCACTCATAGATATCTAGAAGGGGAAGTATGAACAGTATAAATGTGAAGTTATACTTCCCAGGAATATACTTTCCTAACCTGTCTTTCAAGGCTCAGGATCTTTTTCAGTTAGAAGTAGTATTTCTATATTTAATAGTCACTAATGTATCTTTTCTCCAAATATTTGTCAGTAATTTTTTCATCCCATGTAAACTTAATTATCAAAAACATCCTCTACCAAACACCACTCCATAGCAGGAATGGGTAACTTAAGCATTTGTCTTCTCTTTGAATTTACTGAGTGATGGGTTTCACCTGCTGCTTCCTCTAAAGGAAGATAGTGTGAGCTTTTATTCCTTGTAAGTCCCTACTAAGGAAAGCTAAACAAAGGGAATTCAAACAGTGGAGAAGAAGGGTCTAGAAGGTTAAATACCTGGTACAAAAGATCAGTTGTAGAGAAATTGTTGAGAAAATCAGATGTAACTTTTATTTGGGGCCATATAAAGACATTGAAATATCACAGTTCTCATTCTTGTCAGTTTAAATAGTCTTGTGCAGAGTATAAATATGAATGCAATTTTCTAAGAATGAGACTGAGAATTAGTTTAATTGAACTCAGGTTAAATTACTTCAGCAGAGAGAAGATGAATGTTGATTAACAGAGCCAAATGCCAAGTCAATTAAAGTAATTCAACCTTAACAAGAAAACATTTGTGACACATTTATTGACATAAAGTCTCTTGAAACAAGATTACATGTGTTAGTTTTGACAATACTGAAGTTCAGGTATATTCAGGATATTATGTGAGCAGAAATTGCTGAAAAAAATATAGAGCTTAACACTAAGTTAACCTTAGTATTCATGAAGTTAGAATCTCAAATGTAAATTGTACATTTACAGCCAATCAGGTTACATTGTCTAGGCTGCTGTTCTCTCGACTTTAATGTAAAAATGAGATTGCAAACATTGAAAAAGTGAGCACAGCCTGCCAAAAGAAATCTGCTTTTTTTCTGGATCTTCAATAAAAACAATAAAAAAGAGGGGTTTTTTTTAAGATTCTTGTATCATGAAATTTGTATTTATTCCTCAGATTACCAAAGCACAGCTCAATCTGCAATAAAAATTTAAACTATCATTACAATGAAATTATATTAATAACTTTTGAAATTACAAAGCTAGCAAAAGGACATATTTTGAGTGTATCAACCCACAGGACACTGGAGGTGTATGTAAGGTTAATAAATTTGCCTTCTTATTCCTCCATCTGTCAGCAGTAGTCACTGTGAGTGCTTTATTTAAACACTGAGGAAAGGATTTTTCCAGCCAACAGATAGAGGAAGTATGTTTAAAGGTTATTTCTACAGTTGATTAATTATTTCCTGGTCAGTAAAGGAAGAAATAAATGAGAATGGAAGACAGGAGAGCTCTCATCGGAGTATTGTGTGCAGTTCTGATGCCTTCAACATGAAAAGGACATGGAACTGTTGGAACAAGTCCAGAGGAGGGCCACGGGGATGATCAGGGGACTGGAGCACCTCCCGTATGAAGACAGGTTGAGAAAGTTGGGGCTGTTCAGCCTGGAGAAGAGAAGGCTGCGTGGAGACCTCATAGCAGCCTTCCAGTATCTGAAGGGGGCCTACAGGGATGCTGGAGAGGGACTATTCATTAGGGACTATAGTGATAGGACAAGGGGTAACGGGTTGAAACTTAAACAGCGGAGGTTTAGATTGGCTCTAAGGAAGAAATTCTTTACTGTTAGGGTGGTGAGGTAATGGAACGGGTTGCCCAGGGAGGTTGTGAATGATCCATCCTTGGCAGTGTTTAAGGCCAGGTTGGATGAATCCTTGGGTGATATGGTTTAGTGTGAGGTGTCTCTGCCCGTGGCAGGGGGTTGGAACTCGATGATCTTAAGGTCCTTTCCAACCCTAAATATTCTATGATTCTATGATAACCAGTTGAGTAGACAATGATGAAGGGATGGAAAAAAAACAATCAGTTTAATTAAAAAAATATTTTAGAGCGGTGATAGAAAATTCTGTTTTAATAATTTATGGATCTGATGTTCTTCATCTCAGTTATTCAAAACAGCTGGCTTGTGAAACTTACAGTTAGTAGCAGCTATTTGTAATGAGTTTGCCAAGTTGAAGCAGCATCATATGAGAGGAAAATATTGTAGCTAGCTTATAAGAAAGAAAAAAAATGTAACTGCAAAATGGTTAGTTTATTCTCAGTAGTATTCAAGACTTACAAACAAATACTGAAAGTTAAGTATTTAAGTCATGACTGTAAATGAGCAACTGTTAGAAAATACTGCAGCAGTTTATCAAAAGTAGATTGTGTCAGACTAACTGTGCATATGTCTTTGATAAGATAACTGATTGATTGCCTAGACAGGGAAATTCAAGAGTTTTAATCTAATTTCAGTAAAACATTTGATATAATACTATACAGAGAAAGGCAGTAATGCAAGATGATTAAGGAAGTTGTGTTGGCGAGACAATTGTATTTATAGGAGGTTGGTAGTGAAACTCAAAGAAAAGTAATGAGACAAATCTTTTTTAATACTTTTCTCTGATGTACTCTAGTGCCTCAGCAATGGAAATATGCTGATGCTATCAAGAAGGCAATCAGTACAGAGAAGGATTGAGATACAGTAAGAATTAGAATCCTTAAAAATAGAAGAAATAAAAGTAGAAAAAAAAATTACTAGTTCAAAGTTCAGAATGTACTTCTACCAACAGTCTGGGCTACACAATGGAAACACTACAGAAATTAAGATGATCTTTGGGATCTCCAAGTTAGTTATAAAATATGAGTGTTTTATAAATATGTCATAGTGAAAAAAAAATATGATAGCAGCAGTGAGGGTAAAAATACATAAAAGAATATAGACACCAGAACAGAGGGATTTAAACATTTCCCTAATTAAGGCAGCCTGTAAAAGAGAAGGCAGTTTCTTACCAGAATAAGAGGAATGGGACAAATATATTGCCTGTTTTAAAAACAGATTTTATTTGTTTAAGAAAGAATTATGTAGTATTGGTGACTGATTCAGTATTAACCTTCAGGTCTGTGTTCCTTGAAGAATATGTTTCTTAAGTAGATTAATCTTTGCTATCAATTTTGTTTTTGTTTAAACTCAGAACATTTTATGCAGGCCTGTATAGGAAAGCAAGGTAAAAAAAGTTTAAGGATAGATATTGAAGTATACTTATCTGAAAAAATAGTACATTCTTTCAGGATCAGCCAATGTGATTTTCACTATGAAATTTTATGTCTTCCTGCTTCATCTTCACTTTTTTTTTTAATTATGGGAGTTATTGCTGTTACATATTCTCTGGTTAGTGTCAAATGATTTCCATGTGGTTTACTGATAAATAAAATGAGATTATCATAAATATTATGGCAAGTGGTGCTAAGACTTGTGAAGACTTACTTATGAGCAACTTTGAAGTTATTTGGGGATCTGCATGTAAAAATAGTTATACCTGAGGAAACATCTTTAAAGGATCCCACACTGAGTTAATACGTTGCGTGGTGTCAGTCATTATAATCATCATGTAGGTCTCAATAAGAATACTTAGTTAATGACAATGAAACCTTTTTGTGAGTCATCTGTAATTTGCAGGGTTTTGAGATTATGAGATAGAAATTAGTCTGGAGTGAAAGAGACACCACTGTAACAAAATGAGAAACTAAAGTAGAACGACAAGCCTTGTTGGATTGTAGGCTTAATTACAACTCATATTCTTCAGCCAATCAACTTATTTTTCAGGTGCTATTATACTGTGCCAGACAAAAATCATTATTTTATAATTTCATTAAAGCTGGGAGAAAAGCCTTGCATTTAGAGGGGGTATGAATTGGTGTGCTAAATTTGCAGTAAGATCTGTTGTAGGTTGTAGAATCCCTGCAAGGTTCTTTTTTATTCAAACTGCACTCAGACACTATAGTTTTAAGCTACTTTAATATTTTTATTATTATTCAGTTAAATGCCAACCGTTTGTCCTGGGTTCAGCAGTAGCAGTATTTTTTCTCCTTCTTAATAGCTAGTACAGTGCTGTGGTTTTGACTTTGGCCTGGGAGCAATGCTGATAACACTGATGTTTTTTTTGTTGTTGCTAAGTGGTGTTTGCTCTGACCAAGGACTTTCTGAATCTTATGCTCTGCCAGGAAGGGGAAGCTGGGAAGAAGCAGAGACAGGACACCTGACCCAAACTAGCCAAAGGGGTGTTCCATACCACAGCACGTCATGCCCAGTATATAAACTGGAGCAGTTACCCGGAAGTACTAGATCACTGCTCGGGTCAGGCTAGGTATCGGTGGAGGTGTGGTGAGCAGTTGTATTCTCTTCCCTTGTTATTTCCCTTATCATTATGATTATTTGTGGTAGCAGCAGTGGTTTGTGTTATACCTTAGTTACTGGACTGTTCTTATCTCAACCCATGGGAGTTGCACTCTTTTGATTCTCCTCCCCATCCCTCTGGGAGCTTGGGGAGGAAGGGGGGTAGGGAGTGAGTGAGCAGCTGTGTGGTTCTGGGTTGCCAGCTGGGTTTAAATCATGCCACCAATTTAAATATTTTGCTTTTGGAGCAAAATAATTCCTCACAGAAACTGTTACATCTAGATAGCCGTGTAGATATCTAACTAGGCGTATGTGTCATTTAACTCATCAAACATGGAGAGAAAAGTGAAGAGAAATGGTGGAAGGAAGTGATAGTGGGAAAAGGTCAAAATTTGTTCACATTAGAAAAGTGTGAAATAAGTTTAGGGATGGCCAGGTTGGTGTAGTTGAATAGGCTGATTAGAATGTCTGAGAAAATACTGAAGTCAAAACAAATTTGGATGACATCTACGGATTTGGCATTTACTTTAAAGCTTTTGTTAAAATGCTATATGGGTCTCTTAATTATGTCTTTGTCTATATTGAAAGTAAAAAATTGCTGTCTGTTAGTGTATAATTAGTGGTAGAAATTGACAGAATATATATAAATAAATATATATATAAACAGTTATAATTACTGAAACAGTAAGCCAAGAAAAATATACACATTTTCTGTCAGTTTTGTGATTTATAGCTCTAATCTTCAGTGCATCAAACAGGCATACATAAGCTCCTTTCATCTGGTTATGTGTGACCATAAAGTTGCATCATACTGTAGAATAAAGCTAAAAAAATAACATCTTTACAGAAATCACAGAATCATTTAGGTTGGATAAGACCTCTGAGATTGAGTCCAGCCATTAACCTAATACTGCCATGCCACCAATAAACCGTGTCCCTAAGCACCACATCTACACATCTTTTAAATACTTCCTGGGATGGTGACCACTTCCCTTGGCAGCCTGTTTCAGTGCTTGACAACCTTTTTGGTAAAGAAATTTTTCTTAATATCCATTTTAAATCTCTTCTGGTGGAAATTGATGCCTTTTCCTCTTGTCCTACCACTTGTTGGTAGAAGAGACTGACGCCCAGCTCACTACAGCCTCCTTTCAGGTAGGTGTAGAGAGTGATAAGGTCTTCCCTAGCCTCATTTTCTCCAGGCTAAACAACGTCACTTCCCTCAACCATTCCTCATAAGACTTGTGCTCTGGACCCTTCACCAGCTTCACCCCTCTGTAATTCATGGGAAATATGTAGACTGATCTTCACCTAGAAAGACATTCTACCTGATGTCTCAACTTGGAAATTTTCACGTTAAGAGCTTTTTCAGGATTAGGCTTAATTCTAACTCCAGTCTACTTAACTATTTCTTACAATAAAAAAAATAAAAATTAGCTTTTTGAAATCCCTAGAGTCAAAGGAAAGATGTTTCAGTGTCTCCATGTGAAATGTTCTCTCACTGCTTTACAGTTATCTACTGTTCAACAACATACATGAGTTTATTCTCCCTGAAAAAGGCATCAGAATCAAATCTTGTTCTATAGATTCAAAATCCTTTAAGTTTACCACTTTATCTAAGAGATGTAGTGGGCTGAGTGACCTAGAAAATGTGTGACCATAAAGTAATATATCATACATAGAATAAAGCTAGAAATTATGTCTTTATTTTGAGTAAAAAAGAAAATGTACTTTAAAGTAGAAGGAGGAACAGCCATTGCGAATTTTGTCTATATGAATGGCAGAGCATTGTCTGATTATGTTTTCTCAAAATGCTATGACAACAAAGGTATACACAATGAGGGCACAAAATCATTGTGATCTGACATTTTCAGTCTGTCTTGAATTTTCCAGTGGCTTGGATAAATAAGGGAACTATTTTGTTGATGACCTCCTGTTCAGCAATTGAAAAAGGCTGAGTGCGTATCAGGGTTAATCCCTATCAATTTGTGAGGTAGAAGAATGAGGACAGGATTCTTAAACGCTTATTGCAGAAAAAAGGAATGGTCTTCTGTCAATGTATAGCAAGAAAAATAGAGTCAGGATGTTTTCAGCTGTCCAAGTTTTTCAGGATATCTCTATAGAGGCTGCTTTTGTGACAAAGTGGGAGAGATTTGAAGAAGAAATTAATGTATTTTTATGAAGCACACAAAACCGTCAAATGATAAATTATAAAGGTTCTGATAAAGCATTCAGATAGTATTATACCTGCACTAACTAACAGTATGGTTTACCCTGCTGCCAAAACACAAAATGATAGGCTTACTGAGAAAAGGACCAGAAACAATACAAGAGTTGCAAAGACAGGTAAAAGTTAAAAGTGACAAAATCCATAACTGGGCTATCTTCCCGCTAAGTTTGCTTACCTAGCCTGTAATAAAAGGGAATATAGTAGTGTTCTCCATGTTGAAACATTAAAGTTAAGCTGGATAATAGAACACATTTTAAACTCCTTGCAGGCAAGGTGACAAAGACTTGCATTTCACAAAACTTCTGAGACTGAAAAAAACATTATTGTAGCTTCTTGTGTTTTACAGAGGTCTAAACTCAGTGTGACAGAAAACACTTGTAGGTTTTCTCTCAGGCACAGCTATCCTGGTAAGATGGAAAGGTAAGTCAGGTTTCTTGCAGAAAATAATTACCTCTTTTAAATAAATGATAGAGAAGATTGAATAGACTGTCAACAACATGTTAATCTTCTTCAATTCTGCTGCCAGCAACTGTTCCCCACAGACCATAAAAGAGATTCTGATTTGACTTTTAGATGCCTGGCCATCTGTTTCCTGAACATCTTGTATTGTCTGAAGGAATAGACATTTGGCAAGCACATGTAGGTTAACCTGTCCATTTGTTCACGTGAGCTGCATCATTAGCAATACGCTATCAGCAGTCCACAGTTGTCTCTCCCTTTTACAAGTCCAGAGTAGTTATGTATGTGTGATGCACAGCCTGTCACACCAAGAACATCAATTGTTAATACTGTCTCATATTTATGTAATCTGTGAAATGATTACTCATAACAAAAAAGGTCAGAATTAATATATGCAAGGTCTCTCCTGACAATGAAACTAAGTGAAGTCCTCCTTCCCATCCCACAAAATCTCATGTGACAGCTGTATTTTTCCATACATAAGTACCCCTATTTTTTTCAAAAAAGCCGACTTTTAAAATGGAAGAAATACGGTTGTTACCATTGGTATAGCAACCTTAGCGTTGTGGAGTCCTGGTCATTGATTTCATATCCCAGATGCTACTGCAACAGTGTCAGTATCAAGCTCTTTTTATCCTTTCTGACTTTTTCAGGTAAAATTGTTGCTGTGGTTAGATATAAGCCTAAGTCATACTGAAACGAATACAATTGTTTCTGATGGGATTTTTTCTTTTACATAAAATTATTCACTTCTCTAAATGCTTATTTGAAAAATAAAAGCTTCGTTTATGAGTTCAACAAAGCATTTAGTAGAATAGTCTGTTTACTTTTACAAAAGAAAACAAATGGGAAAAATTTGAAACCCTGAAATGTCACCTCGATTGTACTATTGTAATTCATGGAATGCAGGTCAAGGTTACATAAGGTACGGCAAATCATGTTGTAATTATGATTCAAGTTAAATTATGCTCCTGGAGCCTTTCAATGCTAAATGCCCTGCAAAGTGATAATGCAAGTGGAGAAATCTGGGAACAGACCTTGTTAGCATTGTTATCAGTACACCAGTTTCCTCACAACTAAAATAAAATTTCAGGAAAAAGATAAATCAGCTATGTTTCAGAAATGTGCCCTGTGAAGTGAGGAATAACAATAGAAGTGCAGATAATGAAAATCTTTAAACATAAGATCTGCTTAATACTTCACAACTAGAGGATTGCTTCTTTTTTTATTGTCAATGAACGTGCATATCAGTTTTAAATGAGAATCATAGGAAACAAACAAACAGAAAAAAATCCAAACCACACAGAAAGAAAAAAATCAGCTAAGGCCTGCATTTTACATTTAAAACATAGCCAGTAATATGTACTGCAGAAGAAAAAGTGCAAATACATCATTTCTCTTTTTCATAATTTGCTTATCAAGAACTGTCTTAAAACTATTTTCTACAATTTATTTTTGGTTATAGAGTCTGAGGACAAAGTTTTCTAATGGGAAGGATGCATGTCATTGTCTAATCTCATAGATGATAGCATAATAGTATTAAATAATGTTGCATAAAAAGTTAATGAAAGTTCTGGATTGTCTACTAAAAGTTTTGTGCATTAACAATAAAACTACTATGTCCTTCTTGTCACAAGTGAGCAAGCTTTTACCAGATTAACTTAAATTTAATATCAATTATTAGTAGTGATTATGGATTTTCTTGCAGAGCATTACATACTGTGTGTTTAAAAATCAGATGTCAAAGTTATTGTGAATGTTCATCACAATTTTGAACTCAGCAAATGTTTGGAAATATGTATATGGATTTTAAGGGACTTTTTAAAGTCTCTTTTCAAATGCTTATTTGAATTACGATGTTCTAAGCACGGCTCATAATTAGGATTTAAATTTGGTGTATCCTTTGTATATTTACATTAATGCAGTTGGCACACACCATAGTGTTTGTTAATGTTATATTGTATTGTTCTGAATATGCTTAATGCGTTGAGGTAATGATTCAACACTGATCAAATATCCTTAAAATATATTTTGGTCACTCTTTCAGAAAGCTTTTTATCACACTGGGTAATTTTCCTAGTTCCTCTGGTTTCTCTTTCTCATCCCTCTTCTTTGTGTGAGCTGGTATCATCTTCAAAGTGAAAGACTTCTCAGGAGCTGAACAATGGTAGTATAGTACTACAGGCATACCTAACCTCTTTTAATTCAGTCAAAATGGGTAAATGGCAGTGCAGGGGGGAAGGCAGGCTTGCTCTGAGCAGACCTTTTTCTTCTGTCTTCTTTGAAGTCACTTCTGTAGGCAAAAGCAATGAAGTCAAGGTAGCAAAGTTGCTTCAAGGTTGAAAATAGTCCTGAAGGCTTGAACCAACAAATGCTGGCAGAATTTCACAGCATCTAAAGGCACTGTCCTAGAAATCCACTCTGCATTCACAAAACCACAGTGTGGCACCCACATAAGAGATCTCTTCAGCGTGGCTGTATGTGTACTTCTTTTAGGCAGCTTGTCATCACCAGTTAAAATAAAACCTTTTGACCAATTTAAGGAAAAGATATAAACACAAATCCAAATTTAAAGATGGAAGTTGTAAATAGATATTCTAAATTTTCGTACATTTAATTATTGGAGAAAAGCACATACCTGAATGAATGTTGTGGTTTAAACCCAGCCAGCAACTAAGTACCATGCTAGGCATTCACTCATTTCCATCCCATTCCCCCTCACCAGGCAGGAGAATCAAAACCATGTAAATCTCATGGGTTGACATAAGAAGAATTTCATAACTAAAATGAAGTATAATATACTACTACTAATAATAATGATAAGAGAAATAACAAATGGAGAGAATATAAAACTAAAAAGGGGAAATTTAAAACCAACCATATACACAAGTGATGCCATTGCACACAACCAACTGGCAGATAATCAGCCTCATCTGTGCTATGATTGGTCCTTTCTGGGTAATCACCCCCGGTTTATATACTGGGCATGACATGTTGTGGTGTGAAATAATACCCTTTGGCCAGTTTGGGTCAGGTGTCCTGTCTGTGCTTCTTCCCAGCTTCTTGTGCCCCTCCTCACTTGCAGAGCATGAGAGACTGAAAAGTCCTTGATCTGGCTAAGTGCTACTTGGCAACAATTAAAACATCAGTGTGTTATCAACATTGTTTTCAGACTAAAGCCAAAATACAGCACTGCACCAGCTACTAGGAAGAAAATTAACCCTATCCTAGCTGAAACCAGAGCAATTAGAGAATGTTTTCCTTCCTATCCACATCTTTTGATGGAAGTCATTAAAAAAAAATAACCCTAAACCATTTTAATTTGGAAATTATAGCAGGCAATACTGTACTGTAAGTTTACCATGCTCAACAGGAATATTTGTACTTCCTTCAAAAACACAACTGTTGTGAGTTTCCCATCCCATTTCTCTTATTCTCATATTTTTATCTCTTCTTCCTGATTATATATAGGATTCTTTATACTTAAATTGTCCCATCCTTCTTACGTGGATGAGCTGGCATTCGCTGAATGACAGCACCTTTGCCTAGCAACTGGAGTTTAGAAAGAAAGAGAGCGTGAGAAGAGGACAAACTATTTTGATATGACTGCAGTATCCATATGAAGTGTTAGACTTTTTGTTGCTGATTTACAAATTACAGCTTTCAAATTCTTGGACTAATTTAGAGATAATTTAGATAGATAAATATAGAAGAATGAAAAGGAGACAGGGAACATGGAGCAGGAACAGCAGATTGGTATAAAATATACCTCCCTTATGCTCTAAAAGGTGTGCATATTTGCTGAAACAAGGTAGAGGTTAGCAGTTGATTTCCTGGAGTGTAACTCGGAGTGTGCACATATCAGGAATAGCTTAAATAAATAAAGGAATACCATACTGTAACATAGAAGTCCAAAACTACACAGGGTATTGGCAGAAGAATCTTGACAAACAGTTTGGTACAGGACTGCATCCATGTTGAGTTCAATGTGGGAAATTTTGTGTTCAATATGAGAAAATTCATCCCACATCTCAGTGAAATTACTTTCATTAGAGCCAGGAAATTATTTGCAAAGGCTGAACAATTCACAGAAATATTTTTCCTGTGAGTTAAGGGTACTCTGGCATAAAAGTACTCAAAATGATCCTCTGCATTTCAACAGAGCTCAAACATGCTGGAAATAATTGTTTTGAAAAACACAAGCTTATAATTGTAACTTAAGAAAACTGCAGAGAATAGAAATAGCACCATATAACTTCAAATTCAATTTCTTTCTGTAACCACATAGTTAGAGTTTCACAGAAGCTCAGCAAGAGTGCTGGGATTAAAGTAAAGCATGCATGTGTATTTATGTTTTGAATTAGTACATATTTTCTGATCTGGTCCCATCTTACAGTTTTTTACTTCATAAGGATGATATAGACAGTCACAACATTTATGACGTAAGATAAGCCCCCCAATTTCCTATCATTTTAGAGCTGGAAGCCACTCTCAATAGTTGTTAAAGCCTTGTATCTAAGTTCAGTATAGAGACTTACTAAGCATTTCCAAACCTTGGAAAATCCCAGGATTTTCCAAAATTGCAGGATAAGAGCCTGATATACAAGAATAATTATTTAAAATCAGGTAAAGGTACTGCAATATTTTTAAGATGCCAATGTTACAATATATGTTAAAAGATTTATTTTCTCTTCCAGAAAAAATATAGCAAATATTTAAGTTTATAATTTTAGAAGAAAGATAGAAACTGAAACTTTTTTTGTTTGTTTTTGAAAAAGCATTGATTGCTCACTTTGTTCTTGAAAAGTGTGAAGAACAGTTATTAAAGTCCTTATGGCTGGGTGAAGGAATGCATAAAAATCCATCTCAAGGTAAAAGAATGAAAGAAGCTAGAGGAAAAAGTCCATCCCTTTTTTGACTTTAGTACCGTTTTCTTTCACTTTCTGCCTCTGAATTTTTGGGGTTAAATTAAATGTATTAATAATTTTAATATCTTTCATCTTATCTAGTTTTTCTTTGTTTTTCAGATTTTTTTGGTTTTTGGGGTGCTTTCTTAAGTTAGTTAAAATTATTTTGATGGACAAGTTTTTCTGCTAATATATTTGAAGTTCACATTCTATTGTTCAAAATCATAACTTAGTCAAAAAGATATTTGAAATTGTATAGAGGAGCAAAAATTCCTTGACATTAACTGCTTGCATGCTGTGCTGTCTGTGATATAGTATCTGTATCAAACTTTGTTATTTAAATAGCAAATTTAAAATTACAAGCATCTCAAAAAAGTTCTTCTATCTTTGAGTCCATTAAATAACCATTATTTTAAGTTCTCCCATTAGACCCATCAGCTTATTTCTACTTGGATTTTAAAGTCTTTGAAGTCCTTAATACTACTATTTACATAATATACTGAAGTATTAATTCCTTGTGTCATTAATTTGCTACTGTTTGTAACTACTGTCATTTTTTGTAAATGCTCACTGTCTTATAGATAGCATGAATGAATCAGGGTATTGGAGGGAGTTTAGAGTTAAGCCTTATGATATAAAATGTAAAGGAATTTAGTAAAAAAAAACCTAAACAAAGAAACAAAAAAAATTAAAAAATCCAATAAACCAACCTATAAAGATAGATTATCTACATATCACTGATCACTGTTGACTTTTCTGCAGAAACATTGACAAAAGAATGAATGCCTGACTAATGGCTATTCAAAATAAACACAAAAAGTAAATGGCAATCAATCAGTAATGAGGTAGGAATCCCAGTCCTTCTGAATTAACTACTAAGAGTAGCAAGACTCCTATAGCTCAGACTTTACCCAGAGCAGCTAAGCCTTTATCCCTGCTGAAAAACCTGCTACAGTGGTTCCACAGAGAGATGTTGCAAAAAACTAAAGGGGGATGGCTGAATACAGGACAGGACACGACACAGCAGGGTGTACCTGGCAAGTGGTGGAGAGAGGCATTTAGACTTTGAAGAAGAAGTTGGGGATTGCATGAAAATTACTATGGAAAGCAGAGAAGAAATACTTGGAAGTGGAGGGATAGATGTGAGCTGGGATGGAACAAATGCAGAGGAATGAAGAGAAAGGGTCATAAAAGAGGCTGTGGAAAGGTAAGTAGGCTCTTGGTCTCATCAAATACATTTATCTCACCAACCCTGCAGCTGATCATCATCTCTCGTTTTCTGTTTCCCCTCCTTTTTTAACCATTTTCTGTTTGAGTGTGCTCTCTCTTCTGCTTGTGTGATCCCATAGCAAGCTTCAAGGCAGAATAGCTAGCAAGCAAAAGTCTGGGTGATGGTTAGTGAGGAGACCAAGGATCTGGGAGTTGGTTAACTGCAGACTTGGGGTCTGAAAACTGGACCCCAGAGAGATGTGGCATCTGGGAGACAGATGCTGGTAGGACCTGGGTAGGGTGTTTTTTTTCCTCTGAGTCCTGAGAAACGGGACAGAGGTTATTCATGGTGTCCCTGTTTTAACTGGGTGCTTGTGAAGGAGCTCTTCTGTTTGTATTAATCTGTTTGCCGGCAGCTATGCCTGTACAGACCTTGTGTGTGCCCATGAGGGATTAGTGCTTAGCATCATTCCTGGTGGGGCCTGAAAACAGGACCGGAGCAGGCCCTCTCAGCCCGTCCTGGAGAGGATGAGCTACCTGAGTCTTTGACAATACTTGATTTAGCTATATGTTATGTGTGAATTAAATACTCTATGTCTACCTATTAATCTTAATGCTTCAAGACTGTAGGGCCTGTAAGCTCCACTCCTCTTGTTTTGTCTTTTGTTTTTGTTTATTTTTTTTGGGGGGGAGGGTTATGGGTGAGGGTGGAATTTTCTTTAATTTTGGGGGTAATTGTTGGGATTTTTTCCATTTACTGTGTCATTAGCTTGCATCATATTTGGGGCAAACAGAAGAGTTATTAGATGGAATTAAACATGGATGTTCGACTATCTGTTTTGCCTTTCACTCTGAAAAATTCATGTTGCAGCTGGACTGTAAAAATTTTGTCAGTAAGTGACCTGAGATAGCCTGACTCATCTCTCTGCAGGTCAGGTTTGGGCTGGCTTTGATGTTTAGGGTGTCCAGCCTCCAAACCTGGATTGAGGTTTTGTCTTTGGAAAAGAGATTCTGTTTGAGGATTCCTTTATTACGTCAATAATTCATGTTTTGCTCTTTACAGTGTCATGTCTTGTAGCACAAGTCTGAGATGCAATTTTGTTGCTATGAAAAGTTGCAGACCAAAGCACTTTCTTTCATGACTGTGATAAAGATAAAATACTGCAAGGCAGGTTAGCAAGGTATTGAAAGGTTTAAATAAGGTTAGAGATAGCTTTGGAGTTTTACTTTGTGTAGGAGAAAAAAAAACCTGAAGAAAAGGGACTAATAAGTTGCATCACCTGAAGGAGAGCACATTCCTTTTTGTGTTTGTTGAACTTACCTTAGAACCTAACTAGAGCAAAAGAATACAGTGAAAAATATTATTGTTTTAGATTTGAAAGGCAACATAAGATGCGAAAATATGTTAAATCATTTTTTGAGGGGAGAAAAAAAAAGGTTGCTATCAAAATTTTAAGACATCAAACATATTTTTAGATGCACTGTTGTTTTTTATTTGCTGGTTTTGCCTGTTAACATTCCTACTTCCTTTAGTAGCTGGCCAGTGAAACACTACTTGTGTTTTACACTAGGTTTTGTAAACATTTCTCTTTCAAGTGATTTGCAAGGTAGAATTAAATTTCTAGCAATGAAATTAAAAAGAAATTACTGATTATGTTATCAATATGGGTTTTTTTTAAGTAGTTACTAACACAGAGTTTAGAAAACCTACACTTCAAGTTTATGTTTTACTCAGATGGACATAGTGAGTGGTGGTACCCCATAGTCTGAGGTGTCTTCCCGGGAAGGAAACTTGAGTTAGTCTGTTGCATGCCATTTTATCAGTCAAATATAAAGCACTCCAGTTTCATTTAACTACTAACCCTTGAATGTAGGAATTCATGAGGTAGCACTCAGGAATAAAATGTTGACATAACAAGATGATCTGCTATCTGATCTTGCAAGACCTTAATACTAATAGTAATATTTTTAACAATATTTTAACAATATTTTTCTCCGCCTTTTATGCCTTGTTGCATCAATATATTTTATTTTTAACTAACTACATTTCTAGAAAATCTCAATGTATTTATATGTAATACCCTTCAGAAGTCCAGAAAACCATCATTCTCCAAATTCAGCATATTCAAAAGTCATTGTTGACTATGAAAATGTATAGTACTAAAGAACAATTTCTCATGGTTGGATACTACCTTCTTTGTTACTGATTTCTGTTTTGTTATCTCAGAAAAGGTAAAATTTCATATTTGATAGCATATTTTTTAGTTTAATACCTCCTGTTATATCTTGTCATAATCTAAGCTACAGTGCAGTAGGGGTTACCACATAATCTTGCTGATATTCCTTTCAAAAGAACCATCTTATTTAAAAGACTAAGATCTCAAATGTGTGGGATTTTTAAATGTTTAGTTTAGCTCCCACCAATGATGATCTTTCTCAGGGAAAATATTGTATCCCTTAGCGTTGTGTATGAAGTTTTATAAGTACTTGACTGTTTTGTTGTTTGTTTTGGGGTTTTTTTATTATGAAAGGGGATATTAAGTCAAACTAGAAATTGAATTTTGGTGAAGCCAGTTGAGCAGAACATAGACATCTATCTGTATATTAACAATTAAGAATATTACAAGGGAATTTTGCAGATGAACAATCCAAGTGATGAAACAAAGAATGTAAAAATGTCCAAACTTCAGTGTACATTTACCCTAAATTCCTTTAATATCTCCTTCCTGCTTTCATTACCATTGCTTAGGGCATTATGTCATGTAACAGATTTTGTGTTTTCCACACTCACAGTTCATGAAGACTTATCGTCACCCCAAATTTTAGTAAGGTGAGGCTGTCTCTTCAAGGACAGGCAACACTGAGAGAATATTGGGGGGTGAGGGGAGGAGGCAGAGAGAGGGAAAGATAAGAACTCTTAAATAAAATTATCTGAAGCAAAGTTTTTCATTAGTGAATGAAATTTTGAACCAGGTTATACTAAAGAACTGTAAGAGGTATGAAATTACCATTTATATCATACCAAAAGGATGCTGCAACTTATTGTAGTTTAACTACAACAAAGATATTGCCGAAATGCTAGCTGTAAATGTAGTTGAAAATCAGCTATAAAAGACAAAAGGTAAGAAGAAATTTTGACTAGAGTAGAACAAATGTTTTCCTATGGCAAAGATTCTCAAACAATAATGTGCCAATAACTGACACCAGGCAAACTGGTAGTTCTTGAAGTTCTTGACATACCATATACTGTGAGTTCTGCTGTTTCTAATTTCTTTAATCTCTATGGCAGCTAAAAATGCATTCCTCCTATCACTGTTTTATGCAAACAACTGCTACGATTGCTGTTGATAACAACTGAGTTGGGAGCATCCATGAGTTTTCTATTTAACAGATCATCTGTGTCACTGCTAAATACTCATTTCTGGTTTTCTTGATGGTATGCTGATTACAGGTAATTCTTGAGAGACTTGAGAGGCAAAGTTCTGCTCCACATGTATTTTTTTATCCTTCGGAGTTTGTGAGAGAAATCGGCTTTGACCCATTTCTTTAGATTTTTCAATGAACAAGCTGCATTACAATATGCTGGTAGACATTTTACTTACAAAAGGAGGAAAAATGTACTTAAGTAATCAGCATGTATTCAGTGTTCTTAGCCTCCTGTGCTTCACACACTGAAAAATAACTGTCTTTTCAGTGCCTCTATTGCCTTCTGATAATTACCAATAACTTTTATACAGGAATATTGGAAGGGCTTAATCTTGCCTGAAAACTTGCTGATGGATGTAATAGGCATCTAAAGTATAATAGCAACAGGTATAAGAAAGCAATGCTTTCTTATAATTTACTATTCTCTTTTGTTCAGCTAACTGCTCCAGTCTATCAGTTTCTGATATTATTACTAGGGCTTGGGATATTTTACCAGTGCAAAATACTAGGTGCTGGAGACAGGAAAGCAGGCCAGCTTGTCAGCTTGGTTCGAATTACATTCTGGGGGCAAGCGAGAGCAATACTTTTTCTAGCACTTTGATTTCAGCATATCACTTAAATGATGCAAATTATATAATTTCTCTTGTTTTCCCTCAAAGATCATTTCAAAGTTAAATAATTTTTACTATCATACTGTGCTTCATCCCTTCCCCCTGCCCCTTTTTTTTCTCATCTTTTAAGACCTTTATTTTTATTCACTAAATTTGTCAGTGTTCCTACTTCCATGGACCCTTTAATCTCTTCCTTTCACTTAATTCGTGAAGGATTTCCATCCTTCAGTAGAAGTTTGTGCTAAGCCATGGCTTTCTAATTTTTATTTTAGCCAAGGTATATGTGTCTTTTTCCAACTTCATATGTTGGCTTAATATAATTTTTGAATTCTCTTTGAACTGCTAATGGCTTATTGGGAAGGCAATAATAAAGCTATACATGGGATTTCTGCCATGCCACGTGTGCAATTACTGTCATGATATGCACCTTATATTAATATCTAAGAGATTTATTTGGCTTCTATTCAACATAAGTCCATTGGCAGTTCTAATACGTTTCTTTCTAAGTATCTTCTTTTTGTTAAACAGCTATTTATATTGGTTTTGTATTGTGGATCAATTCTTATGACATTTTAGAATTTGTGACTAATGGAGTAGGCCTTGTGAAAAGATCATTTATTCAGGTTCTACAGGGAATGTATTATGTTTTTTGGTGTATAAGATATTTCAAAATAAAAGTAACAATAAATATTAGGATGTTAGCACAGAGTATTTTCAGGGTTCATTAAATTTCCCAGATTACATAATCACATATGCTTGTTCTCATTAAAGCTATTGGAGCTGTGATTCCCTGAGTATAATTTTAAGAAGTAGGAATCAATTGTTTTATTTAAAAGCTACTGTACCTATTAATTCTATATTTCCTAATTATTATTCTTTGTGGTATATTCAAAACACTCATAAATCCTGCTGCCATTTATTACCTGGTATTCAATAGTTATTCAAACTTTTATCAGATCACATAATAATAGTTTAAAATTACATGACAATTGCTAGTATTACAGTTTTTTTTTTTCCTTTATTTTAATATGAGCCAAACATTGCGGACTTCAGCAGTTGTCTCACTTTCTGTTCAGTTCCACTGATTTTCTTGTATGTTCTTGATATTAGGCAAACATGATTTACGGTATTTATAAGGTGGGATGACTTGTTACACAAAAAATAATTAGATTCAGTTGGACTAGATGATTACTATAAGTCCTTTCTAACTGAACTGTTCTTAATAAATAAACAGATATTTTCTTTTTCTCTAGCATTTTGCAGAAATAATTGTCTGTGCTTCCATGCTTGTTCCCAGAAAAGTCCTAAGACCATTTTGAAGCAAGACGTTCTTTAGGCCAAGATGCAAGATGAGAGTTTCTTTGGAAAAAATAATTTTAGAAAAATCACTTGTGGATGAAAGTGTTGTGGCACTTCTGCACCCTTAAGAAACTTTTTATTACTTTGGAGGAAAATTATTCTCTGTGCTACCCTATAATGATGTTCTCATTTTAGATGGGTAGATAGAAGTTCTTTGGTTTATAAATTCTCTTTATATTTGTAAAGCTTACCTGATCAATTATTTTAAGCGAAGTAGTTTCATCCACATATCATAAAGCTGGCTTACTTGCAGGGTTTTATTTATTCTGTGGCATTCCTCAGCTTAAGTAAGTTTTACATTCATTTTTTATTTTGTTTATAGCCTAAATGCCTGTGTTATTTTAACCTGTGAGAATCTCATAAAGCCTTAGTTTCCACTTTGTGAATTCCAGGCATTATTTTTGGTTGGGATGGTTATGTTTGGTGTACACAATAATCAACACTGGTATATGAGTCAGCATTCAAAAATAAAATCCTTCTATATAGACCTGAAAATTTGAAGTGGCATTCCAGGACTTCCACATATATAGTATCACATGGAGCAATATGTAATGCCTTGATATTAAATTTTCCCTTGAGCTGTTTCAGAGCTAGACAATTTAATCATGGATCTGTACCTGTCTCAGTTAAACTTATCACCAAACCTTGCGTTGTGGTCAATATATTCCTTTCAAGTTGCGTTACCATGACCTTGGAAATATAGCTATTTGACTGGCATTTTGAAGTTCTCTGGTATTATTTCCTCCCTAGTAGTAATCGACAAGAATTAAACACTCACATTATATCATGATGTTTCACACTGGTAAAAGAATGTACTTCATGCTATTTGTGTTATGAACTATTTCCACAACATCTCATATAAAAGGCTTGGGAAGACTATCTATGAGTGTTCATAATATATATGCCTGCTTATTTCATGCATATATGCATGGTAGGTTTTATATGACACTGATCTTGGGACCCAATTTAACACCTGGTACACCAAGAAGTGAGTCTACATATGACATAAATGGAAATTTGCCTTGAGTGTGTTCTTGTAATACTTTTTGTTCTCCTTTCAGCCAATCACCATATTTTAACTGGATATAGGGAAGTTACGAGGAGCCCATTCATATCACATATCCAGTCTAACAGAGCCGATCTTACTGAAGTGTGGGTTTGACAATATTCTGAGCTTCTGGTGGCAGGATCTTGTCTAGCATTTTAGGAAAAATAGGGCCTAAAGTCAGAGCATGTGGAATTAGCTAAGATGCTTTATGTGGGTTTTGGTGATAAGCAGTGTGCAGGCAGGAGAATACATGTACATTTTACATACTGACCAGGGATGTTGACAAGAGCAGGCCACCCTGTAATCAAACTGGAAAATTGCTGTGGGTGCCAGTACTAAAGGAGCAGCATTTCAAGAGCTAACTATATATCAGCACTTTTGAATAGAAAGTATGTTAGATACAAATGTTGGAAAATGGACAGAAATACTCAATTTTAGCTATAGCAGCAGCCCATTTTCTATGCTGTAACTTCTCTTTATTGCACTAATTGCAACTTACATAATTATAAGCTATTAGTTGCAGAATATGTTATCTTTTTCTTAGATTATATATCTTGAACTGTAGCTTTTCAAACGCTACAAAAATGTGATCACTGAGTACTAAGCACAAAATGCGTGTCTCAATACTGTTAATTTTCAGCTGCTTCTGCAGCTCTCCTCCATGGATGGCTGAAATGAAATATCTGTTCTCCTGTGATATGTTATCATTAGACAATTTTATGCTTTGATATACTTTAAACTACAGAGGAAACTACATTTACTTAGAATTTAATCTCTTTTTTTTTAACATCCCATCATCGTTATCAGTTTTTAATATAACCAATCATATAGAAAAAGAAGACTCTTAGAATTCAAACAAGAGTTATAAATGCTGCCTGACTTCTCTGCAGCAAACCGATAGGTTTCCTCTCTAGATCAGATTTAGGAAAAGCTTAAAATCTCTTTTCAAAATCAGGGGATTTTCTCCCTCCCTCCCCCTCCCAGTTTGTTCAAGTTACTGTTAATAGACTCACCTCTATGCTATTAATTTCCTCTATTAAATCCCTGCTTTCATTATTTTTTAATAAAAAGTGGATTTTAATTAAAATGTCCATTGAAGTAGCATAGGAAAAGTTCACAAAACATTTTAAAATTAATAATATAAAATTGCATCTGTACAGCTCTGATTTATCTGCAGCTATTTTTTACAGTGTGTGTCCAAATTATTACCTTATACCTAATAACTTTGCACAGAGCATTTAGTTATTTTTTTCTTCAGGAAAACCATGATGGAAACATAGCTCTACTTTTACCACATTTGCTTTCTTTTTATGTTTAGAGCCTTCCTTTTCACCACTGCATGCTGCCATTTACCTGCTTGTAATTCTTGCCTCTGTTAACAACCTTTACTGGTGAGGTTGTTAAATACACCTTTTTTCCATCTTGTTTTTGGTTGTGTAACTTACAATTGTGGCCTTTCTTGGCTGTTAGTCTATTAGAAGAAATCGGAATTTTGTTGTACTTTAAATTACAGTTGATTTTGTTTCAGTTCAACTCTTACTACAGTAGTTGTCCTCAGGTGTTATGGTGAAGGTATATGCAATATTAATCTCAAGTAAAAAAAAAAAACCAATCAAAAAAATAAAACTTTAATCTGGATTGGATGAAGGTAAGTCATATAGATTTATATCCAACCTTAATGGTGGAAGTAAGGATACTGATAAAGAAAGTCACTCAGTGAGAAAGCTTTATTTGAGTAAAAATATAGCCATTTGAATGCGGATAAATTATTCTAGGAACAAGGAAACAGGAATACATGTATATGTGAAAAAGGAGTTTACTAAATTCTTGATTGCCAGATGTCATTTTAGCACATAAACTAAAATAGAAGAAGAAACTTTAGTGAGAGAAAGGCATGCCATTATTATAACTATTGTTATTATTATTATTATATATGAAGAGAATGCATATGATCATTTGTTGGCTCAGTTGAAGACAACATTTTGCTACTCCTTTATAAACTGATAACATTTTTGAATGTGCCATGACTTTATATTGAAAAGCTGTGGGGCAATACAGTATTTTTCTAGATTTTCCCCAGTACTGCACCTAACAAAACAATGGTGCTGTGGTGACAATTGATAATACTTCCCACATCTCATCAACAATGAAATAATAAACTAATCTAAACATACAACCTTTAAAAAAAGACTAACTGCTCAAAGAAGTCTTGTTACAGGAAAACAGTAAACCAGACAGTTGGGGAATTATGTCAATCTAATGTTTTAGGTAGCTAAAGTGCAACCTAAATTAGCAAGACTATGAAAGTTTGTTTAGTTTGATAGAGAAGGTGCAAAGTCAAATACCAAAAGATGACTCAGCTCTACCACTTAATTGTGAATAACTTGGTTTTAGGTTTGCGGTAGACTTTTCTTGAAAATTTGAATAGAAAGAAAGAAGCAGACAGGGAGATATTTTTCTGCAGAGCCCATAGTAAAGTCATAGGAATTCATAGTAAAAACTCTTCTTCAAAAAGTAAAAAAAGAGTAGATAACATTTTTCAGAATCCTCTAACAAGAAGAGGCAGGGAGATCAGCTGACATATGCGTATTTTAATTTTGTAAAAGAGAGAAGGAGCAGGAATTTGGAGGGATAAGATATTAAACCAGACTGAAATCAAGAACAAGTATGTACACAGGAGTGAGTTTCTCAAAATATTTTTTATTTATGTCTTTGATGTTAAACAAAAATGCAGAATAGTTCTGTTTGTGCAGAGAAAGGAAATAGAAGTAAAAATGGTACTGTGCTTGTTGGGGATAGAGGATGAAGAAATACACAGAAAATGGGTGTATAAAAATGAATTTTACTGTGGACAAAACACCTGACACAAAACAGGCATGATAGCGGCTTAGCACTTCATTTAACGTGAAATGAAGTTGTTACAAGAATATGAGAATTAAAATAATGGAAATCAGGCAACCAAAGTGAAGTTAGCAAGCTGGAAAATAACTTCAAAGACATAAAAAAATTGAGGAAATATATCTGTTCAAGAAGCTGAAATCCGTTAGTATTATAGGAGTCGATACTGTGGGATTTAAGTCAGACTGATATTTGAAAAAAGGAAAATATTTGTAGGGTGATGAAAGTGCTAACAATGCTATATCCAGTATGTAAAATAGGAAAACATTCAAAATATAGTTTAGCCACCCTAGAAATAACATGAATGAGATTGAAACAATGAAGAGAGTGGAGAGTAAGTTGATTTTTACTGTTTTCTTTTTCCATGACTGTGAAGGTGAAATCATCGTTTTACCTGAGCATCACATCACCTGCAGAAGCATTCTACTGGTCTCTGCCTTCAGTGTCATCATTTTGTAAGGGTTCGTTTTTTTTTTTAATCCTTTGTGAGCACATTACAGCTGTAGCTTTGCCCTATATCTATGCAGATATAAACTATGATAGTGATTTGGCCACTGTTGCAGAACATACGTGCTTGAACTTCCTCCTAGAGAAACTCCCCTAATGGACCAGAAAGGGTTTGTGTTGGTTTGGGCTGGGGTAGAGTTAATTTTCTTCCTAGCAGCTGGTAGAGTGCTGTGTTTTGGCTTTAGTCTGAGAACAATGCTGATAACACACTGATGTTTTAGTTGTTGCACTTACACTGATCAAAGACTTTTCAGTCTCTCATGTTCTGCCAGTGAGTAGGGGCACAAGAACCTGGGAAGAAGCACAAACAGGACACTTGACCCAAACTAGCTGAAGGGGTATTATTTCACACCACAACATGTCATGCCCAGTATATAAACTTGGGGGAGTTATCCAGAAGGCCCAGATCGCTGCTTGGGTCAGGTTGGCTATCAGTTGGTGGGTGGTGAGCAATTGCATTGTGCATCACTGATGTTTATTTTTTTGTCAGTTTTTTTGGTGTGGTTCCGTTGTTTTGTTTGTTGTTTTTTTTTTTCTTTCCCCTTTTATATCTCTCTCCTTATATCCCTTACTAGTATTATTAGTATTATATTTATTTTTGTATTGGACTGTTCTCATCTCAACCCATGGAGTTTATGCAGGATGGGAGTGAAGCGGGGGATGAGAGAACAGCTGTGTGGTACTTAGTTGCTGGCTGGGTTTAAAACCACATGTAAAAAAGAGAGTATTAATTTCAAAATCAAAAGAACTCAACACAGTGAACAAACAGATGAAGAAATTAGTACTGCCCTTCGTATCCCTGTAGAAAGGAACTTACAACTGTGTTTCAGTTCAATTAACCTGTTACTTTCTGAACAACAAAAAAATTTATTCATTTCCCTTTTGTCCCAGAGTTCTTTCTTCTGTGTCTGTGGCCTTGCTGCTGGAATCATCTTCTCTGCTGCCTCTTAGCCTCTGCATGAACTCCAACCTCTGTGATGGATCTCGCTTGCCAGCTCTGCAAACTTTCCTGCCGTGATAATACTCAACAGCTCTCTGGGGACATGAATGGCTGTCTCATTTTCCAGAGGGCTCTGCTGGAGCCAGTCTCTTCTTGAGGTGAGGAGAAACGTATATTTGGGAACATAGACTTACAGATTTGAATAAAGATCGTCAAGTGAGCAAGTGTAGTTGTCCACTGTGCATTAAAACACTGTACATTTCCTGATGGGTATTTGATTTTTATTGATTAATTCTTTGATAGCTTTAACATTACATTAACATACCTTTTACTTATTGGACAAGGCATGATTTGAATTATTGGAAAGTTATGTATTATTAATGAAATGTAGTTAGTTAAATGATACAAATTTATTTTAGCTTTTGGCTAAAGCAAACCCAGTTTTATAGTGATGCTGTTTCTGCATGCACTAGCATTGAAATTTTCCGCTTACTGGAAATAATTTCCAGGAGACCTATCGGACAGTTAAAATTGAGATGCCTAGACAGTTTTTCTAATGAAGCATTAATATTGACCACTTTTACTTCTTCGGCTTGCACTTACATTTGTATCCTTTTCTCATGCTAGTTTGTAAGTCTTTTATCAAATGTTATAGTGGTAATCCCCTTCTAATGTGTCTTTCATTGTGCTTTGCTTGATTTGTACTCATAGCTTCTTTTACTACAGATTAAACCACTTACAAAGAAAGTACACTGTAGTGATGAAAGACTCAGAAATGAAAGCATTTGGAAAAATCTTAAAATCTCAGTAAAGAACTGAAATTCACTATTGGATAAAAATAAACAAGTACGCACAGCAACCCAAACCCCAAAAGCCAAACAAAGAAACATTAACCAATTCAACAAATTAGGTAAAGAACTAACACTGTCTAGACTGAGAAGAGTAACCATGCTATAAATTCATAAACTACATTATTCTAGGTTTCTCTTTCGCATTTTTTAGTTTGTTGTATTCCTAAAAATGGTTCCCTCCAGAAATAAAGGGAGAAAAATGAAGATCAAACCAGTTTTACAAATTACAATCTGAGCCTATAAGTAGGTTTTTAAAAATACTGTTACTATGTTTTACTTAGCTCAGTTCTTAAGGAAAATTGTCATTCATGATGTGGAAAAGCTCACCCTCAACAGTGTAAACATTATTAGTTTTTTCTGAAACAGAAGCAATAAAAGCTGTTAAATATGTTGTCAATGCATAATTTGCATTTCAGTAGTGAGAGTATGCTGACAAATTACTGGGTTTTGCCTTTTTAAAGTATGACACTTTTTAAATATGACACTTGAATGTTGTATAGCATTATTGCTGGAATATAAAGATTTTCAGTTTTCTCTAATATCATTTGTTATGAGCATTAATATTGTGCTTGCAGCTTTTGCTGATTAACAGGCAGTCATGTTTTTTCCTTTCTATAGCTAATGTCACTACAAAAATAAAAATAGTTAAAATGAGCATAATTTTGAAAGAAAAAAAAACAACCCATTTCTCTTTAACATAGTATTTTCTTCTTGCAAATGCCTCTTGTCAGAGTCCCCATGGAACATGCTTTTCTTTCTCTTTCTCTCCACAATGCCTGACATTTCTCTACTGTAATATTGTCTATTGTAACATAAAATTAACACATGTCCAGAAAATAGATAGCATTCTTCATGAGTAAACATTGTCTTTCATATCTCCAGACCTTCTCACTTTGTTCAAATTCATGCATTTGAGATAGCTTCTGCACTGCCTAGTATAGCTGTGTAGATAGATAATATAAATGATACAAGTGCATATCAATAGTATTCTGCCTAGCTACACATGCAGTCCTTTTGCTTGTTTTACTAACCCTTTACTTAAAAATTGTAACAAAGTAAAGGATCATTACCATAGGTTTAATGTAAATGAAAAGCACCTCTTAATCTAGGAAAGGTGAAAGCAGGTGAAAAGGTTGATGTCTGGAAAGAGTGAAAAGACAGTTACCTCTCATGAGCTCTGACACACTCTTCGTGCTCACCCAGGAGAAATGTTGGGCTGTCTTCAAGCTGCTTTAGGTGAGAGGGTAATTTCTATGAAAGTATCTTCTGACTTAGTCCACTTACAGAAAGGTAGGTTTTTCTCTCCTCTAGGAGAGCTTGGAGTGGGGAGACTGTAACTGTGGGTAAAATATAGTGGTTGGCTACATGCTTTAAGGCCTAGGTAGTTACTAGTTGCTCAGCGGCAGCCTATAAACATAGTAGTCTCCATTGCCTTTTTCCAGATAGGTCTGAAAGTCTGTGGCATAAATCCATGATTTTGCGTATGAGACCTTTAACACTACAGTATCTTTCTTTGTAGCATGATGATTTCCATCATTCTTATTGTTTCCTGAACAGATAATAATAAAGTTTGATAGAATTTAAAATATTGGTTGCCTGGCAGTTATGCAGAAGTAGGATGAATACTTTCAGAAAGGATGGGAAGTTATGAAGATAAGATGTATCATTCTGTGTGGTTTCAGATTCTGTGTAAATTAAAAAAGCAATCAAGAGATCACAAAACCCCCAAACAATCCACACAGAAACTTCACAAATTATGTTTCTTAATTATTAAAGCAAAGCCTATATTTGCAATACTTAACAGCACTTGTAGTAAGAATGCTTCTCAATCTAAAGAAAAGATCAGCTAGAGACTATTATATGAGGCTTTGGATGGCCCATAAGAACTGACATGTTCTCACCTGCTTCTAAAAACCTTGCAGCTATGACTGTATAGTACAACTATTAGTTTGCTTTTATTCCAGGAATGACACATCTGCACTTCACTACATCCCCAGGCTTAAACATATTATGCTTTAACTACCATTACACTGGCTCTTTCATCCCACGGCAGACATTTCACTTTCATTTTATTTTGTTTTACTGAGTGCTTATTTTATGACATGTTTTTGTTTTCTTCGGGGGATTTTTTTTTTCTTTTAGGGGAGGAAGAGTGAGGGTGAGGATACTCTCACCTGCATTCAAACTGTTTAATATTGTCAGAAGTGGTTCTGTTCCTTTTACAGAAACATAATTTTCAACTACCAATATGCACTCTGTGACATAAGAATGTTTCACTTAGTATAATAAAAGAATATTTGTGGTACTGAACTTCCCTAGGATGAAATATTTCTATTTCTTGTTATAAATCTGTGTGATCACTTTAAAAATATGAGTTCATTATAACATATACAGGCATACACATTTTTACACAGAAATCATCAAATATATGTCTGTGTCTGTCAATAAATACACTCATTCCCTCATCCATCCACAAAACCCACTGAAGATGAATATTTGCATTATTCTTTGGTTTGCTACACACACACACATGTATATAAACCAGAAGACCAAATATTTATTTGTTTAACTGATAGTTGTACACTGGCCCTAAGTCATATGCATTATGCTGCTTTGGAACACTACGGTCAACAAAACTTTATTGTAAGTGTCTTTAAAGGTTGGGGAATGTTTTACCCCAACGGTACTTGTCAGTCCAGACTGAAGATGAATATTTTAATTCTAATGATTATTTTTTAGCACCTTGTAAATGTTTTCAGCTATCACTGGAACAGTGATGCCTCTGGGAAAAAAAAAGGACTTTGAAGAATTGTTGTGGTACAAAAATGTTTATCTCCCAATACATTTAATTTAACATGTTCAGCTGGATATGGTCTATAAGGATTCAAGACAGTGCTTACAAATTGTATATATGTGATACTTTTACATGCATATAAATAGGTTTTTCAGTATGTTTATTCTTGTTGAAAGGCAAAATTATAGGAAGAGATCCAAATAATAATATGTTGCTAATCTTTGCCACAACATACAGGAATTCATGCATTATGCTCCTAACATCACTGACATAAATATTTATCAGAAATTAAAGTTCCTGTAGCCAGGCATAATTATCTGAAAATTTTAGGTTCCACTGTGTATGAGCTTGGTAATAAACCTGAGCAATATCTTTGATCTGCAAAGATAATTCTTGCTATATGTAAGAGTTGATAGAAATAAAAAAAAAATCAAACAAAACCAAAATAACCTGCTCCTCTTTCAGAACCTCTAATCTATTTCTCAGTCACTCAAGGCTTATTCCCAACATGTATGTCAATACTGCAATGAGTGAGGAAAGTAAGAATGCAGTTTTGCATAGTAAAATGTATGAAATAAGTGGTAAAGTTGAAAGAAATGGAAATATTATTTCATATAACACAAAGTCAAGTTGCATGTTTCATTGTCTTAGGGTGCAGTACAGGTCAGAATGTATAAAGATTAAAAGGCAGGTAGGCAAAGCCACAAATAAGAATGAAATCCTGTCAGTGACTATCAAACATGATGATCTAAATGAAACCTTGAGCTGTAGAGAGCCTTACAAACCTCTCATAACCAATACAGGAGGGAAGGTAAGAATCTATGTTTTTCTCCATTTTGAAATAATAGCAGATGTTTTAAAAAATATTAGACAGATTAATGGGCAAAAGACCTTTGGTATTACTTGATACTGCAATTTTTATTTTCTGTTAACAAACCAAACTCATCATCATTTTGAAAATTTCTCAGTAATTTTCATTTGCTTACAATTTGCTAATATGTAGTATTTAGAACGTTTTGATTAAAGTCCAAACACGATTTTTGACCCTATTTTTTGTGTAAGTAGCACAGCAAGAGATCTGTTTCTATGCATTTTGCTACCTCTTTTCTTCCAGTACTACAAATTATCCTCAGTCTCTGCTCTCTTCTTCTTGCTTCTCCTAGTACTTGAAGATCACTCGTGTTTGCCAGAATCTGTTGTCCCTCCTTTGATTCAATAGGCTCTTGTTTTTAATCCTAAAAATCTAAGTCCTGGTTCTCCAAAGAGTCTGTAAGATTAGAAACATTTATTTTATTCCATACATACTTAACACAAATAGCTTCTGTTTTGCCATGAACTGGGAAGGGATTGTATTGGTCATTCAAATATATTAAATAAGAGTAGTGTAACATTATATAGTTGTGTACTGTCTTGAATACAGAATACTGTTTGAAATAATTGTTCTTGATTTATTCACTACATGCATATAAGCACAGAAAATTTTTAAAATTAATTTGTAACTAAGCCTAAGTTAGTCAAAAGTCTTAAAATTCCTTATATTCTTCTGGGTGAAGAAAACATAGCCATACCTTCTGTAGATGTTTAGTGGTGTACAAAGTTGCTATTTTCCTGTTATTTTTCCAAACAACCAAATGGAAGTGGAGATCAGCTGTAATCGGTTTACTCTGTCTGAGCAAGAATCAAAGGATACATGGCACATGACCAGGCAAAAAGAAAAAATTAATTTAATAAATATTTGTTACAGTTAAAACCCCCCTTTACCAATAAATAATGAATAGACAATCCTAACTCCTATAGATATTTTCCTGATTTACTGTACAAATTCTTCTAAATGTAAAGATTACAACGCATAAAAAGATGTAAAATTTCTTCATGGGCTTTTTATTTGAAAGCAATACGGAATAATAAAGAAATTCAGCCCTAAAGAGTAGGGTAGCAGATGTCAGCAGATTTCACAATAGTACTATATGTATATGTAGTACCAAACAATAAGCATATATAGTAATAAATATATTATTTTATATATGTAGATTGTATATATGCATTATATGCTATATTACTTATACAAATAAACTATATATCTAAATTAATACTTATAAAAATGTCCAACTAAATATCTGTTTGATTATGCCTACTTAATTTCTTGTTTGTTCTTGAGCTTGGAAGTTACAAACTCATGGTTGTTTCAACATGACTGGAAGAAATGTGTAGTGAACAAGTCCTTCCTCTGCAGATTTAGTTCCCTTTTGCAGAAGTAACAGAAACATTTAAGGTGATGGCAAGTGTCTGTACATTGGGATGTTTAATTTGTTCTTTAATTTTTCTATGTCACTATTCAGTCTGCTGGATTTTCCAGTGTGTGTTGCCTAGTATTACTAGGATAACTCTGATTTTCCTGCAGATTAGTATGAAATGATGTACTGGAAACATACCATAGAAGAAAAAGAAAAGAAGGTAAAAGAGTGAATAATATATAATCTTTCAAAATTATTTTTTTCAGAGAATGTTTCTTAGCCATCAAACCTGTGTGTAACCTGTATTGCCTACATTGGAGCATAAGAGTCTTCAATCAGTGATTAAATTTTTCTGCTTGAAATAACAAATTAAGGTACGCAACAGGTAGGAAAATTTTCTTCCAAACTGCTGCTTGGAAAAACAAAATCATGGCATTACTATAAGTAGCTTGCTGAGTTTAATAGTTTCTCCCTGTGCTAATTTGAATGCTATATTTCAATCCATGCTACAATACCTGGAACATACATTTTAAATGATTGAAATGATTTTAAGTATTGAACTTTCATGACTAAGCCAAGGGGAAAATATGGGAAAAAAAAAAAGTTTTTCAAAGTAGAATGCCAAGAGAACAGAAAAAATTATAGTTACAAACAGTGCAGATGAATAAAAACCCCAAAACTTAACTGGGAACAAATAGTTTAATTAAAAATCATAAACAGTGAAAATTATTCCATACTGATGCGCATATTTTATATTGTGCTTTTCTTTCTTGTACTGTCTTTCCTTTTATTGCAGTTCTCTGAATAAAGTAAGCATGAACATTTTAGTTTTTAAAGGTGTAGACTTTCTCACTTAATCCAGAAAAGTACTCTGGAAAAGCTGTTTTTCAAGTTTACTTGATCAAAATTTTAAACAATAACCTTTTCATCTTTATTTATTAATAATTTTCTGGTAATCTCAGAAAGTTTTGATCCACAAAAGAATATCCATTGTCAATAAAACGTATTAACTAGCCACAGTTTGTTCTGGTATTCCCCTCATTTGAAGGTTATTGGTACCACTACTCAGCTGGAAAAAGGTTTACAAACATTCAGTTCTGCTATCATGCACAGTTGGCCAATTTGCATCAGAACACTTTTATATCTGTTAAAACTCCATTCACCTTACACGTAGGTAACAACAGAGCAAAAGGGTATGAATAGGATGGCGGAAGATAATCTCTTAAAATATCACAGCTCTTTCTACCTGCCTCGTCAAAATTGTCCATCATCTACCATACATAGCAATATTTGAGGTTGAAATTTCTAAATAGAGACCATAAATTAACATTTCTATTCAAATAATTCTCTGCACCTTTCTATAAACTACTCCCTTCTCAGCTTGTACTCAACCTAATTTTGCACAGGTCTTCCTTATAGAAATGCAGTCCTTATTTCTATATTATGTATTCCTCAAACACTGAATTATTTTCTAAAAATATGCAATAAAGAATAGTTATCACACTGTTTCGGTTTTACTATTTACACTTATTTTTTCCTTAATTTCAGATTTAATTGCTCAACATATTTTCAGTCCTAGGGAGATGTTACAATTATCATAACAGGTCACTAAAAATAATGTCACTGGAAATGGTGACATTTGAATAAAATAATGTCATTCATACTCCTATGTGTATGACACTTAAACCATACTTTGAAAGAACATGAACGTACACATGTCGATGGGACCTGATGAAATCCATCCGCAGATACTGAAGGAGCTGGCAAATGAAATTGCCAAACCACTGTCCATCATATTTGAAAAATCATGGCAGATAGGTGAAGTTCCCGACGACTAGAAAAAGAGAAATATAAACCCCATTTTCAAGAAGGGGAAAATGGATGACACAGAGAATTACAGACCAGTCAGTCTCACCTCTGTGACTGGCAAAATCTTGGAGCAGA